>NC_059157.1:108301712-108922405 GCF_019923935.1 Bubalus bubalis | reverse complement strand
ACAAGAGTATACAGAATTGTTTATACCTTATGATCTCAGCCATGTTTAATTGCATTAACAGAACTGGAAAGATATATGACTAGTGTATGAATGGAATGTACAGGAATAGACTCACAATGCATATGGAGATTTAGATTATGATAGAGATTTCATCTCATGTCACTGGGCAAAGATAGACTTTTAAATGAATGTATCTGGGAGTATTTTGAAAAGGATAAAGTTAGGCCTGTATCTCACACTGTACATAGGAATAAACTCCAAGTAGCTTAGGAATCTAAATGCAAAAATGGAAATCATACAAATACTAGAAGAAAATACGGGCAAATTCCTTTTTCCTCTTAGGATAACAAAAGACTTTCTAACTATCCACTAAAATCCAGAGGCAAGAAAGTAAAAAACTGGTAAATTTGACTATATAAAAATAAAAAAATTGCATGACAAAATGACGATAAACAAAATCAAAAGACAGCTGACAAACTGGAAGAAACTATTCACAACATACACAGACAAAAGTTACTGTTTATGATATATAAAGATCTTTTAAAACTTGAGGGACAATGGAACAGAAACCTTATAGAAAATATGGAAATGATGTGAATAGACAATTCACAAAAAAATGTCTCTCAGGCATGTGAAAATGTTCAAGTTTACTGATACAGAAACAGAAATTAAACAAAAGTGATATATCTTTGCTCACATACCAGACTAGCAAAAATTAAAAAGTGTAATAACATTCTTTTGATAAGATCATGGAGAAACAGGCAATTTCAAACATTGTCTGATATGAATGCTTGCAGCTCAGTGTGAGAGATTTGTGTTCCCTAAGTTCAAGTTTCCTCAGATGTGGTACAAATTTTCTCTGTGTGTAGGATCTACCTGGGTCATTACATATCACCCCCATGGGCCTGGGGGGCAATGGAACCAATGCAAACCTGGAGCGCATACTGGCTGCTGAGCATTGAGGAAATAAATTCCTTTGTCTTTGATCTAGAGGTTTCATGTCCTCTTACGGAACTGTAGTATTTAAATGCTCATATATTTGGCTCAATTGGTAAAGAATCTGCCTACAGTGCAGGGAACTGTCTGCAGTGCAGGAGACATAAGAGATGCAGGTTCAATCTCTGGGTTGGGAAGATCCCCTGGAAGAGGAAATGGCAACCCACTCCAGTATTCTGGCCTGGGAAATCCTGTGGACAGAGGAGCTTGGCAAGCTATAGTCCATGGGGTTGTAAGAGTCAGACATGACTTAGCTACTAAACCACCACTACCACCACAGCTTTTATTGGGGGGTGGGAATGTGGAAATGTTACTTATGTTGTTCTGTATAGGATGTGTTAATGTTAGTTGCTCAGTCATGTCTGACTCTTCGTGACCCCATGGACTGGAACCTGCCAGGCTCCTCTGTCCATGGGATTTTCTAGGCAAGAATATTGGAGTGGGTTGCCATTTCTTGCTCCACTATATAGGATAGTGGTAGGTAAATTATAACGCAGCTGTCAAGATCTGTGAGTATCTGAGATTTTACCCTACATGCAGGTTAACCAATTAGCCTGCCATGCCACAGTTCCTTGGAATCTGGAAGACTTGTGTCAGAGAAGAAGGACAGTTTACTGTTAATACTTAGAGCAAATACTATAGCTGAATATTATTTCTGGCATTATTCTTTTGTGTCTCAGTTCCCACAGATCAAAGCAAAGAGTACCAGGTAATACCTGTACGTGTGATGTCTGCACAGAAGAGGAACCCTGAGATTAGGGAAACTGGATCTTTTATAGTAAGAAATAACCATCCTTCCCATTTGTTTGGAGGAGATGCTGTCTCTGTTTTGTAAGGCAGGTGGCCATACAAACATGCCTGAAAAGACAGTCTGGAACAAAGGGCAGTCAGTTCTTTGCTAAAAAGATATCAAGAAATGCAAAGAGTTTCAACAATACTCACATAATGGAGTGTATGTGTGCTCACTTGAGTCACGTCCGACTCTTTGTGACCTATGGACTGTAGCCCTCCAGGCTCCTCTGCCCATGGGATTCTCCAGGCAAGAATACTGGAGTGGGTTGCTGTGCCCTCCTCCAGGGATCTTCCTGAACCAGAAATTGAACGCATTTCTCCTGTATCTCTTGCATTGCAGGCAGATTCTTTACTCACTGAGCCACCTGGGAAGCCCACATTTGTGTGTATACTCAGGCTGTTGAGCATACATGTACATTTCCAACCTTTGTCCACTAAGGGTAATCTGCTCTGTCACTCAAACCTTGGAAGACATGAACATACCCTGAACTGTGATAATAGTTTTCTAAATGCCATTTTTCAGTAAAAGAAACCAAAGTTCAGTAAACGAGTGCTTGATTACAGGGCAGGGGCAGGGAAAAATACAAGATGAAAATTATGGTATCAGAAGTGTCTGAAAAATGTCAAAAGGACACGAGAAACAACTTGAAGGATTTCTCAGTGGCCAAAGCTGGAACAATTTGACCAACAGAATATGTAATTGTACTATTGGATTATAATCCATAGAATAAATAAATGTCATTGAGTCATATTTATCCAAAGTTTATAATTGAATATGTAAATAAATGTAAGATAAATAATAGTTCTTTCTTACAAAAGAATTCCAGAAGAATGAATGAGGTGAAAAAAAATTGAGGGGAAAAAAATCACCACAAGGCAAATACCACAGTAATAATGGTTGCAGCAGAATCTCCTCCTGGATGTTACTATCGGTGGGTGAAAGTTGCAGAGGAAATAGGGTATTAGCAGAATGTCAAAGTATATGATGCAGTGTATCAATTACAAAGGGGAAAACAGTAATTTTACGATGAAGAAACCCTACAGACACCACCCTAACTCACTGCTCAAGGTTAGCATTGCCAGTAATAGCAGCTGCCAACATCATGCACCCCCTGAAATGATGTTCTGAGAAGGATACAGCCTTACTTCTGTGGTATTCATATGAAAAGGCATTGGAAGTACTGATGCTGAAGCTGAAACTCCAATACTTTGGCCACCAGATGCAAAGAGCTGACCCATTAGAAAAGACCCTGATGCTGGGAAAGACTGAAGGCAGGAGGAGAAGCGGGTGGCAGAGGATGAGATGGTTGGATGGATGGCATCACCAACTCAATAGACATGAGTTTGAACAAGCTCTGGGAGATGGTGAAGGATAGGGAAGCCTGGCATGCTGCAGTCCATGGGGTTTCAAAGATTCTGACATGACTGAGTGACTGAACAACAAACCTGTCTCATCACTAGAAAACACTAGGCAAACCCCAAATGAGAGACAGATATCAAAAGTCCTAATGCTGTGAAAGGCGAGTGGAGACTGAGGAACTGTCAGATTGGAAGAGACCAAGGAATCACAACTAAATGCGATGTAGGATCCTGGAATAGAAAAATGACAATAGAGAATAAATTGGCAAAATTCAGTTAAGGTTAATAATTTCATTAATGGTATTTTACCTATGTCAATTTCCTGATTTGATCATTACATTAAGATTCTGTAAATTGTTAGCTTACAGAACACTGTACAAACTACAACTTGATTTATTAAAAAATATATATATATAATAGTGTACAAATATATAAATAATTATAAACAATATAAATATTATAAATAATAATATATACAAGTGGAATAATATATTTTTACATTATATAATATATAAATAGTATAATGTAAAAATCCTTCTACAGATTTTTTTCATTTAACATTAGGTCTTCAAGATTTGTCCATGTTCTGTTCATTTTAAATGCTACATAGTTTTTCACTGCATAGTTACATACATTTAACCATTCCCTTCCTAAAGAAGTTATTTTCTTTTTTTTCTCTTTTTTAATATTATAAATAATGTTAACAATGACAACATAGATGAAAGTTCCTGTGAGCCTGTTTGCAGTTTTTGTAATAGTGTTTTTTCCACTCACAAGAGTGGAAATTCTGAGTTGTAGGGCATGTGTATCTTGAACATTACTAAATAGTGCCAAGTTTATCTCCAAAGTGGTTAAACCCATTTGTACTCCCACTTGCAGCATGTGAGTTGCCATTTCTTCACTTCACTTGGCAACACTTCTATCATCAGACTTGTAAAATTTGCCAATCTGATCAGTTTAAAATGATATTTCATTTTTGTTTTAATTTGCATTTTCCTGCTTAGTAATGAGGTTGAACATCTTTCTATATGATTTTTGGTCATTCATTTTTCCTACTCAGAAAATCACTTTTTCATATCTAACTAACTGTTTATGACAACTTTATATGTATTGGGGATAAAGACTGGAACAAAGCATAGAATACATAGATGATGCAGTGCTTGATTGCACTGGCTGAGATACAGCATCCATAGTCTTGGCGTACCTGGTTTTGTTCCAGGTAACTGTCCAGAGAATATCCAGAGGTGGTTAAGAGTCCTGAAATCATGAAATAAGAGAAGTGGTTGCAGCAACAAGGACTGGTTTCTCCTAAAGACGTATCTTAGGAGGGATGTGACTGCTGATTAAAAAAAAAAAATGAACAAAGTCTCAGGAGGCAGAGGATGTATTAATGTTGTTTCAAGGGAGCTAAGGCCAGTGGTAGAAATTTTGAGGAAGTGTATTTGAATTCAGGTTCAGGGAGACTTTCATTTTTAACAATGAATTTATTCTGGAATGGAATTGGTTGCACGATCCCTGAACACATTTAAGCTATTTTCAGGCCCCTGTGGATATAGCTAGAGAGATTCCTCTGCAGGGAAGGACCGTGAAGGAATAATGTCTCATCCAACTCAAAAGTCTGTGTTTCCATAGTAAACAGTTTGTAGAATGAAGCTCCAGGAAATGTACAAATGAGTCAATTTTTAAAATTTATATTTATGGTTGCTCAGTTAAAACATTGCTCGAGGTAATAGTGAGTCAGTCTTTAATTTTTCTAAGATTTGTCAGCCAAACAAATAAGCCTAAATTGGCTGACTCAAAGCAGAGCATTGACTCCAAATTCCAAGTTGATTTTTATGATACTTCAAGCTCACCCGCTTCTGACTTCCACTCCAGATGACTCTCTGCCTTTTGGGTCCTGTGATTCTTGTAGCTAGATGATGTATCTACCCAGTGGTACCATTTTATCTTTTGTGCTAAAGGATGTGGAAGCATAAAAGATAAATGGTGAAAGGAAGACTCTTTAGGGAAAGGGGAAAGTTTATAGCATTAGGCAGAAAATAAGGAGTTGTTTTTGAGCAACTAAAAGACGCCTTATAAATAGACTTGGCAAGCAACATAAGGAATTTTAGTTAGAAGGAGAATTTTCTGATAGACTTTCTAAACACTGTAATGAATGTTTATGGGACTTCCCTGATGGCTCCAACAGTAACAAATTTGCCTACAATGCAGGAGACCTGAGTTCAATCCCTGGATTGGGAAGATCCCCTGGAGAAGGGAATGGCTACCCACTCCAGTATTCTTCCTTATATGTCTTTAAAAATCAAGTAGTCCTAACTATAGGATGAGATGGTTGGATGGCATCACCAATTCAATGGCCATGCGTTTGAGCAAACTTCGGGAGATGGTGAAGGACAGGGAAGCCTGATGTGCTACAGTCCAGGGGGTCACAGAGTCAGACACGACTTAGCAACTGAACAGCAACAAAATGGCTAATGGAAATTGAGGAATCCATCTGACTCCATTCAGAGCGAAAGACTGTCAGTTCAGATATTATCCTCCTGGAAACTCACTCTGCTGGCGTGACCGTTGATAGGCCCTAAGTGGCCTCTAACTTTTGAAGATCTTGTATGTTCTGAGGATCACAAGTGTTTTCCTTCTGGTCACCCTGTTGGGGATTTTAATTAAAGGATTCCAGTCCAGTTACGCTACACTGACTATTCCTCCAGTATTGGCCTGAAGTTGCCATACAGTCCCATGTGCTCCCAAACACCTTGCTGCACCAATGGATCATGTCTTCCATTATTTTCTCTTCTGGGCGAGATGGAGGTCAGTCCAGGTTGTTGTTTAGTCTGCTGAGATTCTCTTATGTTTTGGGAATCAGCAGTGGTGCCTGGCATCTTTGTTTCATACAGAGATTTTACAGCCACTGCTTATTAATATTTCCCCTCTGGTAAGAGGCCTTTGGAAGGAAAGCAGGAGCAGGAGATAGTGTAGGCAAGCTGCTGCCACCTCCCTAATTGTGACCCTCACTCTCTCTTACATTAGAAAAATCTTTCCCATAGACTCCTGCCTGGAAGATAGGCCCAGATAAATCAAAATGCTGGTAGGAATGCAGTTTAGGCTCCTGGGGTGAGTGCTTACTCCCTAGAGGCTCCTGAAAATGGATAGATGTTAAGAGTTTTGCAGAAATATTATTGAGTTGAGTATACACGATAGTTGAAAGGAGACACCCAGGGAGGAAAAGAGAAACAGGAACCAGCTGGGAAGAAATGTACAAGAGTAGGAATGCCAACACCAAGAGGATTGGAAAATTAAAGGAACTGAGTGAAGGAAAAAAGTTGAAAATTTATGTAAATGCATAGAATCAAAAGGCAGCTTTGAGAAAGAAATTAACATAATTATGATTCCAAGAGTGTAAGATTTTGACTTGATCATTAATGTGGATTCACTGGCAGTAGTAAGTGAAGAAGCTAGGAGGAAGTTTACTGAATAAATGTGCCTGGTGTTGATTGGCGTGTGTGTATCTACTGGGCCTTGTTTTGTAGCACATTCTCTCTCCTTCCTCCTGTAGGTTGTGCTTGGTGGGACAGGAGCAGCGGGCTCATAAAGACCTCAGATGTGCAGGATACCCCCATTTGAGCATCTGCCTTGTTTTCTCTGGAAAACCCAAAAGACCGTTATGCTATTTATAATGATTCCAAACATTTGAGGAAAGCAGTTTATAAACACGAAAGGATGCTTAGAAAAGAGACCAGGAAACTGGGGAGTCAGAGAGGTAATTACAGAGAAAAATGCTAATCTCTTAGCAGCAGCAGTGGTTTGGAAAAGGATTGATTGCCTTCTGGATTTCTGAGCTGATGGTGTCCTGGGTGCACTTTGGTCTAGTGTCTGATCTAATATATTCTATCTTGACTTTTAGAGTATCTTAACCAATTAAAAAAAGTCTTGCTTTTTGGATGCCACGTGGTAAGATTTGAAAGGGATCTGGGAAAGACACTGTTATCCAATGATACCTTCCCCAGTGGATCAGTAGGATATCAGAACAGAGAAGGACCTTTCAGAGAGGTTCTTGGGCGCTTGAGTCAGGGTAGGTGCCCCTAGTCACTGTGTCCATATAGTAAAAGCTTTGATTTTTCCAATAATCATGTACAAATGTGAGAGTTGGACTGCGAAGAAGGCTGAGTGCCAAAGAATTGATGTGTTTGAATTATGGTGCTGGAGAAGACTCTTGAGAATCCCTTGGACAGCAAGGAGATCAAACCAGTCAATCCTAAAAGAAATCAACCCTGAGTATTCATTGGAAGGACTGATGCTGAAGCTCCAATACTTTGGCCACCTGATGCAAAGAGCTGACTCATTGGAAAAGACCCTAAAGCTGGGAAGCATTGAGGGCAGGAGAAGAAGGGGATGACAGAGGATAAGATGGTTGGATGGCATCATTGACTCAATGGGCATGAGTTTGAGCAAACTCCAGGAGATGGTGAAGGACGGGGAAGCCTGGCATGGTATAGTTCATGGGGTCGCAAAGAGTCAGACGTGACTTAGCAACTGAACAACAATAGAAGTCATTGCGTCCATCAGAAATGCCTTCCATTTATATCTCTATCTGGCCCCGAGAGAGCAGGGCACATGGTTAAACAAACCGCACAGTTCTAGAGCCACCTCTTTATTTTATGGTTGAGGAAATGGCAGCCCAAAGAGGTTAAGTGACACGCCCAAGGCCACACAGTACTACAGCAGCAGATCCAAGGCTAGAGCTTTCCTCCACTGCTCCTTCCACAGCGTGGAGCTGCACTCACACCAGACCCCTCATTTCACTCATAGAGATTCATCTCCTTGGGAGCCGGTGTTGCGTTTCTGCCAGTTCCCACCAGTGTCAAGTGTACTCAGAATTATGATGTATTTAATAACCTTTGAGTTACCTTGCTTGGAAACTTATAAATACCAGAACACAGAGATGTTGATAGGAAAGGAAGGAATGGGGGAAACATGGAAGAATGAAGAAGATGCAGCAAGGGGCACTGCCTAAGAAGGACGGCCTGGGGTGGCGGGTGGTCACAGGCAGATACAGCCTGTGTTCACCAGTGACATGAACTCGGCAGCTGGACATGTGGCTGGAAAGCACTGACGTGGCTGTCAGGTGGGGTGAGTGGAGCTACTGTCCTTACTACAGTTTACAGTTCCCCCATAGGATTTATGGAGAAGGCAATGGCATCCCACTCCAGTACTCTTGCCTGGAAATCCCATGGACAGAGGAGCCTGGTAGACTGCAGTCCATGGGGTCATGAAGAGGAGGACACGACTGAGCGACTTCACTTTCATTTTTCACTTTCATGCATTGGGGAAGGAAATGGCAACCCACTCCAGTGTTCTTGCCTGGAGAATCCCAGGGACAGGGGAGCCTAGTGGGCTGCCATCTATGGGATCACACAGAGTCTGACATGACTGAAGCGACTTAGCAGCAGCAGCAGCAGCAGCATAGGATTTATATCATGAATTCATCTCTGGAGCAGCTCTGTCTAGTACTCTTGTTCCATCTGAATTTACTTCTAGCTTCTTAGGCTTGGCCAACTTTAGGTCCAGGACTGCAGGCTTAGTCTTCAGGAAACCTCTTCTTGACCCAAGGCAGTTTGGACCAAGCACCCGGAGGAGGGCAGCTTGGCTTTCAGCCCGAGCTGCGACTCATCTTGCCCCCGACACTTCCCCAGCTGCTGAGAATTGGGGTGCATCACCTTTCTCCTGGGCTCTGTTTCCTTTTCTGTAAAATGGGGTGGCCAGAAAGCTTACAGGGGGCAGCGTGTATGACTGTGTTGGCACCTAGCTGGTACCCCATCTTCTCCCTTTTCTACCTCATCCTGAGCAATCTTCTTGGATAAAATCCCACTTCCATTTCAAAATTCCTATGGCTTTTCTAGTCGTCTCCTTGGCTAGTTTTCCTATTGTTCTTCAAGTGCATGTGAAGAGCCATTTTGTCTCTTATTACAGAATCTTCAGCAGCTTACTCAGATACTCAAGTGCCTTCAGAAGAGCTCTGTTTGTCACTGAGCTTCTTGGGTTCCTCATGGCCACTGATTCTTCAAGATCCATTTGTACCTGGTGCTCAGAGATCACACAGATCCTTAAAAGCCCACAGTCGCGTGTATAAGCCATCCAGTTTTACCCTCCCTAATTTACAAGATACCACACCCAAATTACTCAGCTTGTTCAGGGTGAATTCCTTATGAGGCTCTGCCTAAAACAACCCCTGTCCCCGCTTTATGCCTCTTTGTCCTCACAGAAGTCAATCTGTCATAGTCCAGTGCAGGGCAGCCTAGAGGGATCCATTACTTTCATTGGAAGGGCCTTCTATCTGAGTTTTCCTTCAGGGCGCTGGGTTTTAGATATGTCCCTCTGCTCCTGAGACAGGCCGCTGATTTGCATCTGTGTTGTGACAGCGATTATGCATGTTGTGAATAAACACGCTTGTGTACGCGTGTGTGCTGTCACAGCGATGAGTAGCATCCAATAAATACCGGGTTCAGAGCATGCCAACATCCTCCCAACAGCTGGCACAGCTGAAAACTTGCCTGCCTTATTAGCACTCCACTTATCTGGAATCTGCTCACTGAGCAGAAACAACTTCATAAATTTCTTCAATTTGCATTCTGCCTTGCTGTCGCTCGTTACCAGTGACCTCACTCCCTCCCAGGATCGAGCCGACTGGCCTCCCGCAGCTGGCCTGCTCCGTGTCCTCACCTCTGCCCGTCAACACTGGAGGCAGAGCTGAGGTGAGGCTTGTGGCTGGGGCCAGCACTGGGGAAGGAAGTATGACAATTGTTTTCCTTTATCCCAGTGACATTTCCAGATCTTCTTTTTCGTCCTGTCAATTTGTAACCTCTTCCTTCCGAGGCAGATGAACATGCACAAGTCCAAACCTTCTTCCAAATGGGAGAGAGAGAGGCAGGCAGTAATTTGGTTGTCCAAGAAAATATCCGCTCTCAGTGTCTTTCAGAGATCAGTCAGGTGCATTCTCAATGTTTGCCGGTTTCTCTTAATCATTCTAATCTGATTCCCCAGCCTTTTAACCTCTCTCTCCTCTGCCCTGGCTCTTTCACTCCATGTCATGTTGTCAGCTGTTTCATTAGCCACAGTTCACCACTCGGAGCATCCAGTTAAATATTTGCAGGCCAGGTGCCTTTTATTATTGCTGTGTGATGTGGGGAAGGCTGATTCCTTCTCTCCTCTTGGACACAAACCCTCCTCCCCTGTATTACTCTTGGTTACAGATGGTGGTCTGCTTGCTGTCTGGGATCCTTCCCAAATTGCTCCCTCCTGCCCTGGGACCTTGAACTCCCCACTAGACTGGGGAGGCAGCTTCTGAATGCAGCAGAACCCCTGAGCAACAGCCTCATTAAAAATCACATCACGGACTTGGTTTTATTTTTCTCCCTCCCTGACTTGATGAAAACAAAACAAGAAGAGGTGGGGAGGGAGGAAGGAGGAGAGCTGGAAGTGAATTGCTTAATGGAGACACTCAGTCTGAATATTTAATATGCTGATTTTATTGAATAAAAGGTGAAAAAGTGGTTCTTGTTTGTTGCTTGCCTGTCAAACCATGGCAAACAAGCATTCTTTTCCCTGACTGCAGCTTTTTATTACTGTATGGATTCTAGAGTGTAATTATGCCCTATATCTGAGCTGCATTATACACACAATTATAATTCCCAGGCTGAACTATTTATTTATGGCCAGGGGAGATATTTGTTCAGTTTCCTAGGAGGATTATTTTTTTTGGGTGATGTCTCTCATTGTCTTGCCCTTCACCAAGATGGATTGTTCAGGAGAAGCCCCTCGCTCTGAGCCCCTGGCTTGTCTGTTGACAGTTTGGACGAACTTCCCAGCTACATTTATGCATGCTGTTGGAGAAAGACGCTGGGCAAAAGAAATTTCAGGGCTATAAATGTTTGAGAATGTTTGTACTGTTTTCAGAGCTTTCATGGGAAGGACTTTTTATTCTAGCTATTATCATCTCATGAAGTCTGATTTGGAATCATTTTAGAAAATAGCTTTCTCTAGGTACAGCCTGCCTGCCTTTGCAGTTCATAAAGAAAGAGCCTGTGGCTAAATAGAATTCAGGTCAGTAAACACTTGTTGAGGACCTTACTGTGAGTTGGGCCCTGTGCTGGGCACTAGGGCATAGAGATGTGGAAGGCTTTGTCTTTATCCTGGAAGATCCACAGCTCATCATAAGAAACAGATACACCATTAATTATGTGAGAAATGTAGTAAGTGCTGCAATATTGGTTCATACATTGATTTACATTTTTTCTAGTGTCATACTATATCTGAATACTACACAGAGAATGTAGATGTAATTGGAGAGAAAAAGATACTGGTCTTTGCCCTCGGGTGTGTTCTCTACCCCTGTTGTAGAAAGAAGTGAATGGAACCAGACGAACAAAAAGTCAGCAAGTAAATAAACAATTTAAGGTACTGAAGATTGCTATAGAAAAGAAATGGGAAGATGTGATTGGGAATGTCTGAAGGTGGAAAAGGAGGAGATGGGTAGTTAGAGAAGATCTCTTGAGAAGGTGTCATTTCAGCTGAGACTTTAGTGAGGAGAGGGAGTTGGGCATGGGTTGACATGGGGGAGGAGCTTTCTGGCAGCAGGAACAGTCCGTCCAAAAGTTCTGAGACAGGGACTGTGAGGACGCACAAGGAGAGAGGAAGACAGCTTGGCGAGGTGGCTGGGACTGGATCACTTAGACCCTTGTAGACTGTGGAAAGGACTGTTGGGGTTTTATTTTCTTTTGCAGTGGGAAATCACTAGGCACGTCTGATGGGATTGTGTCAGCGGTCCCAGTCTCCCTTAGCCTAGATAGAGGCACAACTTACAAACTAGATCAGTCTATTGTTCCCTTCCTGGAACAGAAGGAGAACGAAGTGAATAAAAATGCCTGGGATCTCCCGCTTCTTCTACCAGGCTTGTGGGGCTTCTGCCCTAGAAGCAGGTTTCTTATTTCTCATCTGACACTCTCTCAGGCCCTGTCCATCTTCAAGGCTGGCTTTCCAACTTTCCATTAATTTCGTGAACCTTAAAATTATTTCTCATAACTTTCTTTTGGATTAAGTTATCAAGGCTTTGTTGCAACCGAGGAAATCCAACTGGCTGGAGAAGAGAAGAAACATCTTCAGAGATCTGTTTTTCTTTTTCTATCTATTTTAGCTCTAAGCAATTTACATCTAGGCCTTATCTGTTTTCTGAGTCTCAAGAGTTCAAACATTGATTGCTGCTTCCTGATGATTTTCTAATTCTTTTATGTATTTTTCATTTTTGTAAAAATGTGTCC
This sequence comes from Bubalus bubalis, assembly GCF_019923935.1. Lineage (NCBI taxonomy): Eukaryota > Metazoa > Chordata > Mammalia > Artiodactyla > Bovidae > Bubalus > Bubalus bubalis. The sequence continues at coordinate 108,909,947 of NC_059157.1, read as the reverse complement.
AGAATAATTTCTTATTCCTATGGCTAAAAAGTTCAATACTTAGCTGTGAAGAATGTATTTTAATCTTTATACTTCTAGATGTCTCTTCTTCCTATGAGTCTTTTAAATGTTCTTTTCTTCTTAGTTTTTATCTCTCAAACTTATAATAACCTTTTTGAAATATGATTACTTTACAAAGAAGTCAACTCTTTTAACTAGGATTTTAATGCATTTTCTCTAGCATTTTGCTTTAATAGAAGACACATATTTGCAAATAGAATCTCATTATTTCTCATGTTCATTTCCATTTCTAGTGTGATTTGTAAATATACTCAGGCCATGAAGTCCAAAAACAAGTGATATGTGGACCCTTGGTATTCTAATACATTTTTTCTTAAAGATTATGTTTTTGATAAAATTTAATCAAAAGGATAGGAGAAAGGAAGAAGTGCAGTTAGCTATGGGAGTGTGTCTTCTATGAAGGTCATGACAAAACTAGGATTTTCAAGTGCTGTAGGGACAAGCAAGGTTATTTGATGCTATTTTGTACTTTTGTAGCACCTTTATTTTGAGGACTGATTTCTCAGTTTATTTTTAACCAAAGAGAATTAACTTGTTCAAAACCCCTAAACCACAGGGAAATCATCTAAAGCCTTACAAAAGATGTCTAGACCAGCCACAAAGCAGACTACCTCAATGAGTGGAGATAGCTAAGGAGATAGGAGTTACACAGTACAGGTTGATAAGTGATATTATCATGAGTTAAGTGCAAGATGCTTTTGTATAGGTGAGACCTCTGCTCAAGCCTTGTGATGAGTAGTTTCCAAAAGAAGGAGGTAGGAATGAGAGCTGAAGGAGAGGAAAGAGTTAACCAAGCAAAAACAGAGTAGAGTTCTAGAGAGAACTATGTTTACCTACAAGGGGATGCAGGTGAGCATGAGGTACATCTTTGCATCTTCAGTGTGACTAGAGCAAGACCCAGTGAGGGATGATGATGGAGAGGCAACTGGAAGGTGCTTCACTATGCATGGACTATTGTCATGTGCAACATAGGTTTAGCCTTCATACTGTCCTCCCCAGCGGTCACTCTGGCTATGGGTCCTGTTTTCCTCATTCTTCTGAAGTAAATACTAATATCTCTTGACAAGGTTGTACTTAGACTGAATGATAGAGCATATACCTGATACAGAGGATGATATGGGTATGGTAGGTAGAACTCCAGGACTCCCCCTAAAGATTTTCTGCCCTGTTCTTCATGATTGTAGCTATACTGAGATATCACACACAAGGTTATGTTAGATTAAGCAACAAAAGGATTTTGCAGATGTAATTAAGTTTACTAGTCAGTTAACTTCAAGTCATTTGAAAGGAAAAAGGTTTTACAAGCTAGTAACAGAAAAAGAAAGACTTCCCAGGTGGTGCTAGTGGTAAAGAAGCCCCCCACTCCCCACCCCATGCAGAATACACAGGAGACATAGGTTTGATCCCTGGGTTGGGAAGATCCTCTGGAGAAGGAAATGGCAACCCACTCCAGTATCCTTGCCTAGAGAATCCCATGGACAAAGGAGCAAGGTGGGCTACAGTCCATAGGGTTCACAGAGTTGAACATGACTGAGGTGACTTACGGAGAAGGCAATGGCACCCCACTCCAGTACTTTTGCCTGGAAAATCCCATGGACGGAGGAGCCTGGTAGGCTGCAGTCCATGGGGTCGCTAGAGTCAGACACGATTGAGCGACTTCACTTTCACTTTTCACTTTCATGCATTGGAGAAGGAAATGGCAACCCACTCCAGTGTTCTTGCCTGGAGAATCCCAGGGAAAGGAAGCTTGGTGGGCTGCCGTCCATGGGGTCGCACAGAGTCGGACACGACTGAAGCGACTTAGCAGCAGCAGAGGCGACTTAACACATGCAGCAGAAGAAGCCAAAGAGATTCCAAGTATGAGAATCCAGTGCACCCTTGATGGCTTGAAGATGGAGGTTCTCATATGTCAAGAAATGAGGAGGGTCTCTATGAGCTGAGACCAGACCTTGGCTGACAGCCAGCAAAGAAATGGGGAACTTTTTCTTATATCCTCAAAGGAACTGAGTTCTGTCAACAGCTTGAATTAGATGGGAAGTGGATTCTTCCCCAGAGTTTCCAGATGAGAGTTTGGTCCACCTGACACCTTGATTTCAAACTATGAGAATGTAAGTTGATAATGCAGTTCAGCACACTCAGATCTGACCTACAGAACTGCAAGATGTTAAATGGGTGTGGTTGGCTGTAATTTGTTGTGCAACCATAGCAAACTAATATAATTGTATCAAATTTATGGTGCTTTGGAATTAGAGTTGAATTCAAGTCCTGCCTGAGTCTTCCATGCACCAGTTTTATGGTTATGGGCAAGTTACTTAGTAACCTCTCTGAGCCTCAGTTTCCTTATCCATAAAAAAGAATAGAAATACTATTTACCTTATAGCGTTAGTAGGAAGTCCAAGTCAGGAAACATGGTAAGTGCTCACCTCAGAGTAAAGTATGCAGTGAATGTTAGCTGTTTTTGCCATGAGTTTTGCGACTACCATCTCTATTTTGTGTAGTACCTCTCAGAGTGTTCAGCACACAGTAGGTGCTTAATCTATGCTAGTACTTTTCACCTTGCCTCCATCTTCCCTCATTTCCTTGAAAAATCTCCTGTTCTAACTACCACATTCCTGCCTATCTCCTCCACTTTGTGAATATTGATTTTGAGACTGGAAGGGAAACATTTATCATTCTTAATTGCAATCAAATCATTACAATGGTGTTAAACATTCAAGTAGAAATTAAGTTCCACTGCATAATGCAAAGACAACTATTAATCTGTGCCGGTAGCCAAATGCAGGAAAAGTGATATGGATAAAATGGATGTGATGTATTAATAACATCATGATGCCAGGGAAGGAATTTCGATCTGAGCAAAGTAGTTATACTTTACAGGCAAGTCTTTCTGTTTCAAAATGGAGAATCAGCAGATAAATTCCTGCAGCAAAATCACAACATAGAACGAAAACTTAAAAAAGAATAAAGAAGGCATTTAATTTCTAAGTAATTATCAATACTGTCAGTGGAAGATAAAGTTGCAAACACTGATACATAAAGATTTATGTTCATTCTTATACAAATTAGCATGAAAACTGATTAACTAACATCTCTGCTCCTCTGTTTCTGACCAAATACCATCTCAGCCCTGGGCTGGCAAGACTTTCAACTGGGATCACATGCAGGCAGGTGTTAGGGAACTTGAAGCTTAGATAATTTTTGGAGCCCTCACTAAGAAAAATATAAAATAGTGAGTTAAAAGTTAGGTAGAAAACTGAACACTTCTCATCCTGAATGAGAAAAGACATTGCATCCTTTATAAATTTTTTAAAAAAGTATTTATTTGGCTGCATCAGGTCCTAGTTGCAGCATTTGGATTCTCTAGTTGTGGCAACTCTTGAGTGCACAGGCTCAGTAGTAGCAGAGCCTGGGCTTAGTTGTTCTGCAACATGTGGATCTTAGTTCCCCAGCCAGGGCTCAATCCTTTGTCCCCCTGCATTGGAAGGCAGATTCTTAACCCCTGAACCACCAGGAAAGTCCCTGTAAATTTTTTTAGAAGATAACAAATATTACAACAATCACAAAATCTAAGAAAATGACTTAATATTTTTATTATTAATTTCTTGCCTACTTTGGTCATGTGTGGATGTGAGAGTTGGACTGTGAAGAAGACTGAGCGCCGAAGAATTGATGCTTTTGAAATGTGGTGTTGGAGAAGACTCTTAAGAGTCCCTTAGACTGCAAGGAGACCCAACCAGTCCATCCTAAAGGAGATCAGTCCTGGGTGTTCATTGGAAGGAATGATGCTAAAGCTGAAACTCCAGTACTTTGGCCACCTCATGCGAAGAGTTGACTCATTGGAAAAGACTCTGATGCTGGGAGGGGTTGGGGGCAAGAGGAGAAGGGCAAAACAAAGGATGAGATGGCTGGATGGCATCACCGACTCGATGGACATGAGTCTGAGTGAACTCTGGGAGTTGGTGATGGACAGGGAGGCCTGGCGTGCTGTGATTCATGGGGTCGAAAAGAGTCGGACACAACTGAGTGACTGAACTGAACTGAACTGAACTGATACTTCTATAATACTCTTTTCCTATGTTTTTGGTTGCATGCTCTTTGATCATCATTTCATATGGCAAGAATATTACAATTTTCTATAGAGAAAATTTATTTTTTCTTCCAGCATGGCTGATAGGAATTTGTTTGTAATTATTTGGAAGTGGTTTTTCTGTTTCCGAATGTCATCTTGGGAATACTGCCTCTAACTTCCTCTGCAGGATCTCACCTACAAGTTGCTTCTCATCCCAGGGCAGGCCTTGGAGAAGTCTGTTCCTTTAATCTCTCTTGTCCTGGCCTCCAGAGCTGCTGCAGCCTCAGCTGGCCTTGCTCCTTGGGTATTTCAGTACGTATCCTTCAGCTAGTACCTTCCTTCTGGATTTTAAAGACCAGCATCTCTTCTTCTTAGAGTCCAAGATGGTGTCCAATTGCTCAGTAAGGGCCACCAGAGGCAATTTCTGCTGGAGGACAGGTGGATGTGGGGCTACTGCTGGAAGGGCAGTCCCAGGACACCATGAGAAGGCCTCCATTGACAGCTAAGCCCACTCCTTCTTCCTTGTGTCCATGGAGCAGAACCTGACCAGCCTTAGAAGGGGCGAGGCATCGGAAGGGTCTGCAGCCTAAACCGTACTGTTGTTGTTGTTGAGTTGCTAAGTGTCTGACTTTCTGACCGCATGGACTGTAGCCTGCCAGGCTCCACTGTCCATGGGATTTTCCAGGCAAGACTTTCAACTGGGATCACTGGAGTGGGTTGCCATTCCCTTCTGCAGGGGATCTTCCTGACCCAGGGATGGAACTCATATCTCCTGTGTATTCTGAATTGGCAGGCACATTCTTTACCACTGAGCCAATAGGAAAGCCCCATTAGCTTAGTGTTAAGCTCACCTCTTCTCTCCATTTATCCTCAGTCTACCTTTCTAACTTGCAGTTTTGACAAACTGTTTATCCCCCAAATGCCTTTGTCTTTCCCACTTCTGGCCCTGAATCTTCTAGTACCTCTACTTGGGATGCTTCCCCCCACCTCAACATTTACCTCCTGAGATCCCTGAAAGCCTAGATCAGATTCTGCTTCCCCATGAAGCCTTCCCTGATTCCCTTTACCAGACGAGAGATCTTGTCTATGCCTGAACCCCTTTAGTGCCCAGTGTCCTCTGTTTTTGCAGAGACTGTTCCAGATTATCTTTGCATATTATCAATATATACATCTGTGTATCTGTGGAAAATGAGCAAAAAATTTCTCCAGCTAAATAGAAAAGAAGCCAAAAACAAGCATAAAAGCATTTAATCTTCAAGTTTTGAAGTTATTCATTCACTCAATATACTCTTCCCATGGTAAAACTGGAATTATAGTACTAAGCAAGTCAAAATTCTGTCCTTCAAGAGTTTATGGGCTTCCCTGGTGGCTCAGATGGTAAAGAATCTGCCTGCAATGCAGGAGACCTGGGTTTGATCCCTGGGTTGGGAAGATCTCCTGAAGGAGGGCACGGCAACCTACTCTGGTATTCTTGCCTGGAGAATCCTCATGGACAGAGGAGCCTGGTGGGCTACAGACCGTGGGGTCGCAAAGAGTTGGACATGACTGAGTGACTAAGCACATAGAGTTTACAGCTATGGGAGGCCAATATTAATTTCACATATAGTCGGGGTAAAATTTTTAAAGGACAAGATCTATGTCTTTGTAAGGTAGTGACAGGGTTCTTGTGTGTGTATCCTTTCGGAGGTACAGGATATGAGATCAAAGAATAAATAGCAGTTAGCCTGGTAAAGAAGAGGAAGCATTCCTGGCAGAAGGAACGGCTTTAAAAGACCCTAAACTAGGAAGGATCTTGTTACATATCAAAATCCTAAAGAATGCTTATTATCATGTGCATATCTTGGTAGTTTATTTGTTTCTGTGGCTGTATACTCTCACCCTATAAATTTCTAGAAATCCTCTCCTAAGCATTTCTGCATCCTTCCTGCCTATCACAGTGCCTATCATATGCTCATTAAATGTTTGCCTAACTGACTCAAATCTCATTTGTTAAGTGAAAGAAAGCACAGAGTCTATGTCAGAGCATACAGAATTTCAAACTCATTTTTTATATCTCATTGATTCTAAGATGTGCATATCTTCATTTACTGTCTTTGAAATTGTTTTTTTTTTTTAACATTTGATTATGTCTTACAACTACTTTTGGCATGTTTTTCTTTCTTGGTAGTACATAAAACAATGGTGTTTTTAAAAGCGGTGGTATGTTATACTCACTTAAATGTGGTAGATATCATCATATGGTTAAATTCCTCACTATTAATTTTAAGAAGTAAATGAGTGATTTTCATAATTTTTAATTTTTTGGACTAATTTTTCAAACTAATCACTGATTTGAATCCACTGGGACATATAGTCTTTGGACGGATAGAATTGCTGGGGTAGAAAAAAGTGAAAGGAAATTGGTTCCACTTTTCATCCATTCTGGAGGATAGTGAATACCTGTTGTTTTGTCTGTGCAGAAGTACCCCAAGGCTTTCTCCCCACTTCTAGAAACTTCTCCCTTCTTATCTGGTCCACCATCTCTCCTCCTCTTCCACAGTTACTGTGGGAAGGGCAGTGCTGTGGATCCTGATCCATGGCCTCATTTGTCTGGTCCAGATTGCAGTTGAATGGTGCATAGTTCCTACCATAGGAATTTGGATTGTGACAACCAGGGAACCTTGGATTAGCTATCATTTTTGAGTATCTGGCCTGTAAGGTATAAAATTTGGGAATTTATAGGGTCCTCATTCAGTCATGAAAACTGAGACAGAAGAAGCCTCTCTGTGGCCAGAGGAAAGAGAGAAGCAGACATACAGTGATGAACGAAATACATATACGTGATGGCATTGGGATTCTGTCTGCATTCCTATTCATGGCTTGCATAAGACAACCAGTAACCTTATGGTATATTCTCTCTTGCATTTACTTCTTTGTAATTACAACCAAATTGCAACTATTTAAAGACAAAATAAACTCAATTTATACTGTACATATATATGTGTATATATATTATATTATATATATAATGTTAGTACAGGCTGCTGCTGCTGCTGCTGCTAAGTCGTTTCAGTCATGTCTGACTCTGTGCAACCCCATAGATGGCAGCCCACCAGGTTCCCCCGTCCCTGGGATTCTCCAGGCAAGAACACTGGAGTGGGTTGCCATTTCCTTCTCCAATGTATGAAAGTGAAAAGTGAAAGGGAAGTCACTCAGTCATGTCCAACTCTTATCGACCCCATGGACTGCAGCCTACCAGGCTCCTCCGTCTATGGGATTTTCCAGGCAAGAGTACTGGAGTGGGGTGCCATTGCCTTCTCCGATAGTACAGGCATACCCCGAATATAATGTAGGTTCAGTTCTATTCCAGACCACAGTAAATTTTTTGTTTCCTAGTGCATGTATATTTATATTCACACTATACTGTAGTCTATTAACTGTGCAATAACATTATGTCTAAAAAACAAAAACAGTGTTCATACCTTAATTAAAAAATAATTTATTGCTAAAAAATGCTAACCATCATCTGAGCCTTAAGAAATCATAGTTTCTTTGCTAGTGGAGGGTCTTGGCTTGATGTTCATGGCTGCTGACTAATCACTGTGGTGGTTGCTAAAGGTTGAAGTGGTTGTGGCCATTTCTTAAAATAAGACAATAATGAAATTTACTGCATTGATTGACCCTTCCTTTCATGGAAGATTTCTTGATTTCTCTGCAGCATACAATGCTAATGCTATTTTGATAGCATTTTATCCACAGTAGAACTTCTTTCAAAATTGGAATCAAGCCTCTCAAACCCTACCACTGCTTTATCAACTAAGTTTATGTGGTATTTTAAATCCTTAGTTGTCATTTTAAAAGTCTCCACAGCATCTTCACCAAGAGGAGATTCCATCTCAAGAAGCCACTTTCTTTGCTCATCCCTAAGTAGCATCCTCTCATTTGTGTAAGTTTGATCCTGAGATTGCAGCAATTCAGTCTCATCTTTAGGCTCTCCTTCCAGTCAGTTCTAGCTCCCTTGCTATTTCCACCACATCTGCAATTACTTTCTCCACTGAAGTCTTAAATACCTCAAAGTCATCCATGAGGGTTGAAATCATCTTTTTCCAAGTTCCTGTTAATGTTGATATTTTGACCTTTTCCCCGTAGGTCATAAATGTTCTTACTGTTATCTAGAATGGTGAATTTTTACCCAGGTCTACCAGAGGAATCGCTATCTCAGATAGCTGTCATTTTATGAAATGTATTTCTTAAATAATAAGACTTGAAAGCTGAAATTGCTCCCTGATCTATGGGCTCCAGTATGTATTTTTTTTTAGCAGGCATGAATGTGAATTTCGTACATCTCCATCAGAGCTCTTGGGTAATCAGATGCATTGTCAATAGCAGTAGTAATTTGAAAGGAATCTTCTGAGCAGTAGATCTCAACAGTGGACTTAAAATGTTGAGTAAATCCTGTTGTAAACAGACATGTCATCACTCCGGCTTTGTTGTTCATTTATAGAGCATAGGCAGAATAGATTTAGTATAATTCTTAAGGACCCTAGGATTTTCAGAATGGTAAATAAGCATTGGCTTCAGGTCACCAACTTGAACCCCACTGGCCCCCAACAAGAGAGTCAGCCTCTCTTTTCGAACTTTGCAGCCAGGTGTTGACCTCTTCTCTCTAACTATGAAGACCTAGATGGCATCTTCTTTCAATTTAAGGCTGTTTCGTTTGCATTAAAAGTCTGTTGTTTAGTGTAGCCATCTTATTTGATTTTCTTGCCTAGATCTTCTTGGAGAAGGAAATGACAACCCACTCCAGTGTTCTTGCCAGGAACATCCCATGGACATAGGACCCTGGTGTGCTATAGTCCATAGGGCCATAAAGAGTCCGATCTGGATAACTGGCAGCTGTACATCAGTACATCAGAACTTGGTGCCTCACCTTGCGCTTTTATCTTGTGTAGATGGCATCTTTTCTGAAACCTCATGAACCAACCTCTTCTGGCTTCACACTTTTCTTCTGCTACTTCCTCATCTCTCTCAGATTTCATAGAATTGAAGAGAATTAGGGCCTGGCTTTGAATTAGGCTTTGGCTTAGGGGAATGTTGTAGCTGATTTGATCTTCTATCCAGACGACTGAGACTTTCCCCATATCAGGAACGAGTTTATTTTGTTTTCTTATCATTCATATGCTCACTGAAATAGCACTTTAATCTCCTTCAAGAACTTTTTAATTCTAGACTCTGGCACTAGAGGCCTCACTTTCATCCTCTCTTGGCTTTTGACATCTCTTCCTCACTAAACTTAATCATTTCCAGTTTTTTATTTAAAATGAGAGATGTGGAACCCTTCTTTTCACTTAAACTCTTAGAAGCCATTGTAGTGTTATTAATTGGTCTAATTTCAATATCATTGTGTCTCAAGGAATAGGGAGCCCCAAGGAGTGGGGGAAATACAGGGGAACTGCAGGTTGGTGCAGCAGTCAGAACACTTGCAAGATTTATCAATTCAGTTAGCCTTGTATGGGTACAGTTTGCAGTGCCCCCAAACAATTACCATGTTAATATCAAAGATCACTGATCATTGTAACAAGTATAGTAGTAATGAAAAAGTTTGAAACATCATCAGTTCAGTTCAGTTCAGTAGCTCAGTTGTGTCTGAGTCTTCGCGACCCCATGAATTGCAGCACGCCAGGCCTCCCTGTCCATCACCAACTCCCGGAGTTCACTCAGACTCACGTCCATCAAGTTGGTGATGCCATCCAGCCATTTCATCCTCTGTCGTCCCCTTCTCCTCTTGCCCCCAATCCCTCCCAGCATCAGAGTCTTTTCCAATGAGTCAACTCTTCGCATGAGGTGGCCAAAGTACTGGAGTTTCAGCTTTAGCATCATTCCTTCCAAAGAAATCCCAGGGCTGATCTCCTTTAGAATGGACTGATTGGATCTCCTTGCAGTCCAAGGGACTCTCAAGAGTCTTCTCCAACACCACAGCTCAAAAGCATCAATTCTTCATCATAGAATTGCTAAAATGCGACAAGAGGTGCAAAGTAAGCAAATGCTGTTCGAAAAATGGTGCTGATAGACTTGCTCAGTGCAGGGTTGCCACAGATCTTCAATTTGTAAAAAACGGAATGTCTGCGGAGTGCACTAAAACAAAGCTCAATTAAATGAGCTGTGCCTGTATTCCCAGAAAGTGGTTGTTTAGTCCCTACCTGCATGAAAGTCCCTTGTGAGAGGGAGCACACCATTTCCCATGGACCCCATCCTAGTATGGGGAAATGAGGACTTTTTGGTAATTCCATTCATATTGATGAAACAGCTTCATAGGAGTTTCACAAATGGTTGGTAATTCTATATGCCTTCAGACAAAATGAGTCTGTTCTGTTTCCTCCTTGGTAGCCCCTCAGCCTTAGTAAATACTATTCCATCCTTTAAGTTTTCTTCATCCAGGAGAGATAACCCACGTTTTTCAAATTAAGTTTGTTGTCCTTGTTCATTTTAGAAGAGTAAGGGAAAGAAAGTGTTAAAACAACGAGCAAACAATGATAACAACAAGAAATATCTAGCTTCTTGGGTTGTGTTTATTTTGGGCCAGGTACTGAGCTGCATGTTTTATGTACATCTTTTCATTGGATCACAACAACCTTGGGAGGTAAAGACTGTTATTTTTCCAAATCTGCTGATCAGGAAACTGAGGTTTAGGAAGATTAATTTACCCAAAGTCACTCAGTAAGTAGCACAGCCTGTGTTTGAACTTGAGAGGTACTAGTTCATAGTTAAGGGGTAGCATTGCAGAGGCCTGGTTTGGTGAAAGAAGAACATCCTCAAAGGGCTCATAGTAGTTCTTTGAAATTCTGTGATGCGACTGAAAATTAGTCTCAGCAAAGCAACACATGATGAAATGAATTTGGCCCTCAGGCTGGGCCATTCCCCAGGGGAGTGTGTCCTCACAATGTGACAGAATTTGCCAGTCCCAGAAGAGTCTCATCTGTTTTCTTGGATCTCCTGGACAAGATTTTCATGGAAAGCATCTTTCCCATCTCTGTGAGACATTGCTGAACAGAGTTTTGTTTTATTTTTCACATTTGTTAATCACCCTCAAGATGCTGAGCACTGAGCAAACCCGCTTTGAATAGGCAGCCAGCCACCCAATGAAGAATATGAATACATATATGTTTCATCAAAAGAAAATTAAGTCTCCCGATTCTCCTTTTCCCTGGGTGGGATGAACATGTTGAAGAGGAAGGATGCAATGAGGGCAGAATAGGAAAGGTAGGTGGATGGTAACAACAGGAAGATATTTTTAGGGGTGGTGGTTTTTTGTATTTGTTTTTAAGCCATTCTGGGTTGTAATAACAGTTTCTGTTTTGAGAGCACTCACGTCTTAGGTTCTCAGAAGCAGACCCTGAGACAAGAAGTCACATCACAAAATATATTAAGTCAGTGATTCCAGCAGAAGACAGAAGGAGTGTAGGAAGCAAGACAGAAAAGGGGGGGAGAAGCCAAACCAGGGTGTGAGTATAGGTGATGCTCCTGCCTTAGCCAGGTCCCAAGGGGAGCTTGACAGCATAAGTTAAATTACTGTATTTATCTCACCCACAGGCAAGGGTGTTGGGCTAGTACACTGCTGTATGAATCACAGCCACAAACATGAATACTTCAGTCTTGGGGTTCTGTTTGTTTAGGCCAAATCCCTTCTAGCAACCCAAAGGTATTCCTCTGAGAGAAATAGTGAATGTCATCCATTAGAACCAAAGCACACAAAAGCTGGAGGATGGGCACACAGAACCAGTAAGACCTATCCAAGGGCATCTGGTTGTTCATTGCAACTCTCATGGTCATTGCAGCTCATCAGCTACTAAGTACTGTGCATGCCTTTTGGTTAATTTACAGTGTGATCTAGCAAGATAGAAATGATTATCTCCATTTTATAAGGGCAAGGATAGTTTTTGAGAGGTTAAATAACATTATCTAAGGTTATATCATAGCTCATAGTTGGCAGAGTTGGGATGTGACCTTGGGTTTCTCTAAAACCAAAGCTCATGCCCTTCCTACGGTTTTCCATATTACCTCTTTGTAGGCAGCTTCTGCTACCCACCATTGACCCTCAACTAACTTTCAATTCAGTGAGCAATGTCTCTGGCACCTGCCACATGTCCAATGTTCTGTTTGGCATCATAGATGTAAAGATAAATAAGATTTAATTTTGCCTTTGGGAGATTGGTCTTTTGCAAGAATGATACATAGATGCACGGAGTTAAATAATGTAACATGAAAATGCCACAAAAAGTTTATGAATTAAGTATTAAAGATCCTGGAAGAAGGAACAATTAATATTGCCTCACAGGAGATACAGGGGAAGAGGGAGGCTTCAAGATGGGACTGTCATCTGAGTTAAGCTTTTACATGTGAGAAGGATTTAAGCAGGTCAAATTGCAGCTCTCAGTACCTATCAGAAAGCAATTTAAATTGGGGGATTGAGGGGGTGATTATGCCACTTTTGTACATCTTCCAAACGATCTAAAATGTAACTCTGGCCCCTGCCAAACTTATATCTTATCTTCAACAGACATTTAGCAAGTAGACTTTTTCAATCCATTCATAGGCTTATTTGTTTATTCTCATTCAAAAGGGTAACTTCACTAATGGGGGCTTTTGGGAATGCTGAAGACAAGGCCTGAAACAAATGATCAGATGACTGAACTGCTTCAGGCCAAGATCAGGGCCAAAGGTCAAGGGCAGTGGTGGTTCTGGAAGCAGAGAATAAGTGGAATTGGTATTAACCAAGTGATCAAGAAAGAGGAAGAGGTGCTAAGAACCATCCTGTCACCTCTTCCTTCTAGTTCATGACTTGAGTTTGACATTGCTACTCTGAGGATTCTCAGGTCACCCATACCAGCTTCTCTCTTCCTTTAATCAGTGGGTTAATTGGCCAACTTTCTAACCTATGCTCTGCTTGAAAGCGTGCCTCCATGCTCAGTTCTGTCTGCCTGTTTGGACCCCAAGGACCACAGCCCATGAGGCTCCTCTGTCCATGGGATTATGGAGTGTGTTGCCATTTTCTTCTCCAGGGGATCTACCTGACCCAGGGATCGAACCTGATTTTTCTGCATCTCCTTCTTTGGCAGACAGATTCTTTATCACTGAGCCTCCTGGGAAACTTAGTCAACACCCATGAGAGGAGAATATGATCTATTACTGCAGCTTCAGTTCAGTTCAGTTGCTCAGTCCTGTCCGACTCTTTGTGACCCCATGGACTGCAGTACACTAGGCTTCCCTGTCCATCACCAACTCCTGGAGCTTGCTCAAACTCATGTCCATTGAGTTGGTAATGTCATCAAACCATCTCATCCTCTGTCGTCCCCTTCTCCTCCTGCCTTCAGCCTTTCCCAGCATCAAGGTCTTTTCCAATGAGTCAGTTCTTTGCATCAAGTGGCCATTGTATTGGAGCTTCAGCTTCAACATCAGCTCTTCCAATTAATATTCAGGACTGATTTCATTTAGGATGGACTTGTTGGATCTCCTTGCAGTGACTCTCAAGAGTCTTCTCCAACACCACACTTAAAAGCATCAGTTTTTTGGCATGAAGCTTTCCTTATCAGTTTTTCTGACCCTCACAACCATACATGATTACTGGAAAAACCATAGGTTGACCAGACGGACCTTTGTTGGCAAAGTAATGTCTCTGCCTTTTAATATGCTGCCTAGGTTGGTCATAGCTTTTCTTCCAAGGAGCAGGCGTCTTTTAATTTCATGGCTGTAGTCACCATCTGCAGTGATTTTGGAGCCCTGAAAATAAAGTCTCTCTCTGTTTCCATTGTTTCCCCATCTATTTGCTATAAAGTGATGGGGCTGGATGCCATGATCTTAATTTTTTGAATATTGAGTTTTAAATCAGGTTTTTCACTCTCCTCTTTCACTTTCATCAAGAGGCTCTTTAGTTCTTCTTTGCTTTCTGCCATAAGGGTGGTATCATCTGCATATCTGAGGTTATTGATATTTCTCCTGGCAATCTTGATTCCGGTTTGTGCTTCATCCAGCCCAGCATTTCTCATGATGTACTCTGCACAGAAATTAAATAAGCAGGGTGATAATATACAGCCTTGATGTACTCCTTTCCCAGTCTGGAACCTGTTGTTCTCGTCTGTTATTCCATGTCGGTTTCTAACTGTTGCTTTGTGACCTGCATACAGATTTCTCAGAAGGCAGGTCAGGTGGTCTGGTATTCCCAACTATTTAAGAATTTTTCGCAGTTTGTTGTGATCCACACAGTCAAAGGCTTTGGTGTAATCTAGAAAGCATAAGTAGATGTTTTTCTGGAACTCTCTTGCTTTTTCAATGATCCTGTGATTGTTGGCAATTTGATCTCTTGTTCTTCTGCCTTTTCTAAATCCAGCTTGAACAACTGGAAGTTCATGGTCCATGTACTGTCGAAGCCTGGCTTGGAAAATTTTGAGCATTACTTTGCTAGCGTGTGAGATGAGTGCAATTGTATGGTAGTTTCAACATTCTTTGGCATTGTGTTTCTTTGGGATTGGAATGAAAACTGACCTTCTCCAGTCCTGAGGCCACTACTGAACTTTTCAAATTTGCTGGCATATAGAGTGCAACACTTTAACAGCATCATCTTTTAGGATTTGAAATAGCTCAACTGGAATTCCATCACCTCCCCTAGCTTTGTTCATAGTGATGCTTCCTAAGGCCCTCTTGACTTTGCATTCTAGGATGTCTGGCTCTAGGTGAGTGGTCACACCATCGTGGTTATTTGGGTCATGAAGAGCTTTTTTGTATAATTCTTCTGTGTATTCTTGCCACCTCTTCTTAATATCTTCTGCTTCTGTTAGGTCCATATCATTTCTGTCCTTTATTGTGCCCATCTTTGCATGAAATGTTCCCTTGGTACCTCTAACTTCCTTGAAGAGATCTCTAGTCTTTCCCATTCTATTGTTTTCCTCTATTTCTTTGCATTGATCACTGAAGAAGGCTTTCTTATCTCTCCTTGCTATTCTTTGGAACTCGGCATATCTTTGCTTTTCTCCTTTGCCTTTAGCTTCTCTTCTTTTCTCAGCTGTTTGTAAGACCTCCTCAGACAACCATTTTGCCTTTTTGCATTTCTTTTTCTGGGGATGGTCTTTATCACTGTCTCCTGTACAATGTTATGAACCTCTGTCCATAGTTCCTCAGGTACACTTCAGCTTAGAATTTATCAAAATTGTGAGTTGTTCCAGACTGATTCCTACGGTTCTCGGATTGAAAGGAAGTCTCAGTTCTGGAGCTCTTAGGTGTCTTTGTTTTCAAAAGGAACATTTATTATTAAATAATTCACTGAGGAGAAGGGACTTCACTGAGTAATAGAAAAGTTAAGGAGTTTATAGCGAAGCACTACAAAAGTGAACTAATACAGTTATGTAAAGTTTAAAAATAAAATAAAATTTAAAAAAAAAGTGAAAGGGAGAGTAAGAGAACTTTTCATTCTTTCTTTGCCTCCAGGACAGTGTCATGCTGAAATGACACAATAAATGTAGCTTTTCAGAAGTTTAACTTGAAGTCATTACCAAGAATCCTTGTTTGAGTGCTCTTGTCTCCTCTCAGTGATAGGTAAACAGATCCACAGTACACCAGATCCTTTATAGTAGAAAGATGGGATTCATATACATGAGTGTTTTCAGTTAGATTAATAACTATTTAAGTGACATATATTTCATTATCTTTACCAAGCATATTAAAGCCCATATCATGGAAAAATAATTAGCAAACTTCTGATTGATGTTTCTGCCATCAAATATATGCTTTCTATTCTAAAATTAATTACTAGGGTTAAGGAGACTTTGTCCTTATAAACAAATTTTTTGTTGTAGAGTAGTGCTTGAAGATATGGCTTTTTGGTATGAAATGAAAAATATGTAAAATTCATACATGTAAATTTGCAACCCAACCACATTCAAACTCTTACTTAAATATGGTGTTAATTTTGGGAACATACATATAAGAAAAAGTCCAATAAGGTTATTGCTTCTCCTCTTTAAGGACCTTAGCAGACAACCTGAAGGCTTAAAAATCATAACTATACCCAGAGTTAAATTTTAAGACATTCTTAAATATGGGAAACTGTAATATTGATGGTAACTACCAGTAGGATCTACACAATTTAGACAGCTATTTATAATAATGTCTGGAGCTTTTTGAGATTTATTAAAGATAATTTTATTGCAGAAAAACTTGGGCACTATAGAGTCAGAATTATACAATTTACTATAAACAGTTATCTTGAGCGTACTATGAGAGATTGTGTGGCTCATGATCAGGGAGCCTGCTTGAGGAGGGTTATATATTCTTACCCTGTTGAACTCAGGCAGGGCCATTTGACTCTCCTGGGCCATCACAGTGATGCATGTCACTTCTGGGCAGAAACTTCATGAGGTGGAAGGAGGCTTGCCACATTGTTTTCCTGACTGACATGACCATCAGCAATGTTCCCTATGGAGGTACTCTGATCAGCCTTAGATTGGGAGCAGTAGCTGTTCTGTGATAGATGGTATGAATAAGAAATCAATCCTTGTTGAGAGATTTTGGGATAATTTGTTATCATAGCATAACAACCTATCTTGACTAAATACACACATGAAACAAAGTATAATTACAGGTACATGTCATAGGACAATATAAATTTTCCTAAACTTCTGCACCAAGGAAATGGGGGACCCCTTAACACATATGCCAAGAATTATTTCTGTCATGGCTTAAAGTATTTTGGGTTGTTTCATTTTTAATCCCCTTATTCTATAGCCTCTGCTGTTTGTGTTTAGTAGTAGCCTGACCACTTGAGTAGTCATTTAAATACTTAATACTAGTTGCATAGAATACTAATATTTTCATTGTTATAGATCCAAGTTCACATTTCGAGTAGACTGTTTTACAGTTCTTCCTATAGCCCTAGTTAGAACGGAGGAGCCTGGTGGGCTGCAGTCCATGGGGTCGCTAGGAGTTGGACAAGACTCAGCGACTTCACTTTCACTTTTCACTTTCATGCATTGGAGAAGGAAATGGCAACCCACTCCAGTGTTTTTGCCTGGAGAATCCCAGGGACTGGGGAGCCTGGTAGGCTGCCGTCTATGGGGTCGCACAGAGTCGGACACGACTGAAGCAACTTAGCAGCAGCAGCAGCTCTGTTTTTATTTGTGTAATATTACTCTGCACCACTTTTCTTTTGGCCTCCAAAGACTACATAAAAGATTGTAGAAAGTAGAAATGTAATTGTTTCTCTAGATGTCTTTCTTCTTTATCTGTGTGGTATTGCAGTTTTCTTCTTTATCTGAAGACTTTCTGTATTTTGCCATATAGAGCCATAATATTGAAGTAGGGAATTATTCTTGTTTTCCTTTCTTTTTTTGACTGAAATTTTTCTAGGCTGAGTTTAACCTAGAGAAGAATTTCTTCAATGATCAGAGTCATGGGTACCTTGTGCCATCTGTATGAACTTTCTCTCTCTGCTTAAACTTTTAGAGCTCTAAATAGTATGTCCAATAGAAATACTTCTCAGATGAATTCAAAACTTAAAGGAGAAACATGGTCACTTAGCAAATAGAGCTGCTACTGTTTCTCAGATTTTTCTATCCTCAATTACCCCACCCTCCACAGCTTTACTGGGGTATGATTGACAAATAAAAATTATATATATAGATGCATGGTGTGTACATGTGTAAAGGTATGTATGTACATAAAGAAAATGTGATATATATATACATATATATATACATATATATATATATTTCCATTCTCTATCCTCTCATCCACCAATGATAGGAATTTAATTTGCTTCTGTATCTTGGGTACTGTGAATAATCCTGCAATGAACATGACAGTGCAGATCTCTCTTCAAGATAGTGTTTTGTTTTGTATTTTTTCCTTCAGATATATTCCCAGAAGTGGAACTGCTGGAACATATGGTAGTTCTATTTTTAAATTTTTAAGGAGCCTCCATATTGTTTTCCATATGCCTCTACTAATTTACATTCCTACCAACAGGACAAATGATTTCTCTTTTTTTCTATGTCTTTGTCAAAACTTATAATCTTTTTACTTTTTGATAGTAGCCATCCTAAAAGGTGTGAGGTGATATCTCACTAAGATTTTGATTTGTGTTTTCTCAATGATTATTGATGTCAATCATCTTTTCATATATCTGTTGGCTGTTTATTTAACTTCTTTGAAAAAAATGTCTATTCAGATCCTTTACCCATTTTTTAATTTGATTCTTTTTTTCCAGTATTGAATTGTATGAGTTTCTCGTATGTTTTGAATATTAACCCCCTATGTGATATATGACCTGCAGATGTTTTCTTCTGTTTTTTAGGTTGCCTTTTCATTTTGCTGATTGTTTCCTTTGACATGCAGAAACCTTTTAACTTAATACAGACCCACTTGGTTATTTTTGCGGTTGTTGCCTGTACTTTTAATCCAAAATATTATTGACAAGATCAATGTCAAGGAGTTTTCCCCTTGTGTTTTCTTCTAAAAGTTTTATGATAAACAAAGTCGTTTAGGATAAACAAAGTCCTAAGTTTGTCTTTAATCCATTTTGAGTTGATTTTTGTATATGGTATAGTATATGGTCTAGTTTCATTATTTCACAAACGGCTATACAATTTTCCTAACACCATTTGTTGAAGAGACTATCCTTTCCCCATTGTGCGTTTTGGTGCCTTTGCTGAAGACTGCATGTGTGCTAAGTCGCTTTGCTCGTGTCTGACTCTTTGCAACCCTATGGACTGTAACCCATCAGGCTCCTCTGTCTATGGGATTCTCCAGGCAAGAATACTGAAGTGGGTTCCACTGCCCTCCTCCAGGGGATCTTCTCGACCCAGGGATGGAACCCGCCTCTCTTACATTATCTCCTGAATTGGTAGGCAGGCTCTTTACCACTAGTGCCACTGGTAAGATTAGTTAACTTTATATGACTTTATATGTGTTGGTTTATTTCTAGGCTCTATTCTGTTGACTTTATTTGACTTTGTATGTGTTAGTTTATTTCTAAGCTCTAGTCTGTTCCACTGGTCTGTGTCTGTTTTTTTTTTTTTTTTTTTTTTAAATTTTATTTTTAAACTTTACATAATTGTATTAGTTTTGCCAAATATCAAAATGAATCCGCCACAGGTATACATGTGTTCCCCATCCTGAACCCTCCTCCCTCCTCCCTCCCCATTCCATCCCTCTGGGTCGTCCCAGTGCACCAGCCCCAAGCATCCAGTATTGTGCATTGTTTTTTTTTAAAATATATAATTGTACATTACTGATTTGATTACTATAACTTTGTAATACTATTTAAAATCAGGAAGTATGATGGCTCCAACTTTGCTTGTCTCACAAGATTGGCTTTAGCTAACCATCATTTTTGTGCTTCAATATGTATTTTATGATTACTTTCTAAAAAAATCTGTGAAAAATGCAATTGGAATTTTGATATAGATTGCAATGAACCTGTAGATTGTTTTGGGTAATATGAACATTTTAACAATGTTAATTATTCTAATCCATAAACATGGAATATCTTTTCATTTATCTGTGTTATCTTCAGTTTCTTTCCTCATTGTCTTATAGTTTTTAGTATATAGCTCTTTTACCTCTTTGGTTAAATTTTTCTTAAGTATTATGTTCTTTTTTTTTTAATTGAAATATGGTTGAAGAACCAATTTCATTTAATTGAAATATGGTTGAAGAATATGTGCCAATCTCTTCTGTACACAAAATGACTCAGTTATACACATATGTACATTAATTTGGGGAATTGTTTCCTTATTTTTTGAATAGTTCTTTGTTAGGATTTAGAAAGACAACTGGAGAAGGCAGTGGCACCCCACTCCAGTACTCCTGCCTGGAAAATCCCATGGATGGAGGAGCCTGGAAGGCTACATAGAGTCCATGGGGTTGCTGAGGGTCGGACACGACTGAGCGACTTCACTTTCACTTTTCACTTTTATGCATTGGAGAAGGAAATCCAGAGTTTTTGCCTGGAGAATCCCAGGGACGGGGGAGCCTGGTGGGCTGCTGTCTGTGGGATCACACAGAGTCGGACACGACTGAACTGACTTAGCAGCAGCAGCAGAAAGACAATTGCTTTTCTTTTCTTTTTTTTTTTTAGTCCAAAATACTTTTTATTCTTTGGTAAAAAACTTTTGTGCATCTATAAGCTCTTGAGAATTTGTCAGTTCCAAATGTAGTTGGTATTATTTTTTTTCCTTTTAAAAATAATGTAATTTATTTGCAGTATAGCAGAAACTAACACAACATTGTGAAGCAACAATATTTCAATAAAAATTAACTTAAAAGATGTTATTTTTAAAAATAATTGAGGAAGTATAATTGTAGCCCTAAATTTCAGTTCTAACATTAAGAAAAATGAGATGGAGAGGGTAACATTAACATATAAAGGATACAGTCAGAAAACACTGCCATTGAGGAAACACACAGATCAACTACCTGCGTTTAATCAATAACATGAACTTGGCTGCATTTTGTTCGGTCCATTCAAAGTATAAGAATGAAAGAATTTTAAAACTACAAAATGACTTAAGAGTTTTACCAA
This sequence comes from Bubalus bubalis, assembly GCF_019923935.1. Taxonomy (NCBI): domain Eukaryota; kingdom Metazoa; phylum Chordata; class Mammalia; order Artiodactyla; family Bovidae; genus Bubalus; species Bubalus bubalis. The sequence goes on along the minus strand of NC_059157.1, from coordinate 108,889,269 downwards.
GAAAATATTTTTTACCCAAAATAGAAATTACTCAGTGTGGAAATAAACTTAATAATATATTTAACTGAAGTGTCACCAAAAGTTTGTTGGTTACAGCCCCTACCCACTGATTGTAGTTTAGCGCCTATTTTACTTAGCAACACCGAATGTAGTTGGTATTCTTATTTTGAGAATACACCAACATGGATTTTTATCTAAGAGTTAAATAAATTTCCTCAAACTTTTTGATAACTTTTCTTAGTGTGTAAAAAATTCATGTAGGGATTTTAGCATGAATATATTAAATTAACTATACATTCTCAAAAAATTTTCCTTATGATAAAATTAAAATCACTTTTCACCCTTCATAAAACATGATTTTTTGTTGAGCTTTTTCTTTAATTCTCCATAAATGTTTCCCGTTTGGGCTCAAATTAAGCATAGAAAATATCACCTTATGAGATCTTTTTGGAAACCTGTAAACAGTGGTAAGGAAGTTAAATTTATATTTAACTTCACATGCTTTTTTACTACAAATGATATAATATGGGGTCTTGAGGAATCTTTTTTTTTTTTTTAATATAATTGAGCTAGCTTGCTGGTTTGTTCAATTTTTTATGAGCCACTTATACATTCATTTGGGTACTTCAGTATACTCAGAACTTTATCTCTCAGAAATGAATGTCTGAAGCTTTCTTTTTTCCCTTTTTTGGGTTCATAAATAACAGTATGCCAATTTCATACTGGCAAACAACTTCCATGTTGTTAAATAATAAGGTGGTTAAGACAACTGCTTTTTTGATGCTGATCTTGTATCCTGCAACTTTACTGAGATTATTAGTTCCACAGTATTTTTTAGTACTATCTGCTTCCCTGGTGGTTCAGACGGTAAAGCGTCTGCTTACAGTGTGGGAGACTCGGGTTTGATCCCTGGGTTGGGAAAATTCTCTGGAGAAGGAAATGGCAACCCACTCCAGTACTCTTGCCTGGAAAATCCCATGGACGGAGGAGCCTGGTAGGCTACCGTCTATGGGGTCGCAAAGAGTCGGACACGACTGAGTGACTTCATTTAGGGTTTTATGTATGTATATGATGTCATGTCATCTACAGACATTTTTACTTCTTACTTCCCAGTCTGAATGCATTTTATTTGTTTTCTTGCTTTATTGCTCGGGATAGGACTTCGATTACTGTGTTAAATAGTGGTGGTAAGAGTTCAGTTCAGTTCAGTTCAGTTGCTCAGTTGTGTCTGACTCTTTGTGACCCTATGGGCTGCAGCATGCCAAGCTTCGCTGTCTATCACTAACTCCTGGAGCCTCTCAAACTCATCTCCATGGAGTTGGTAATGCCATCCAACCATCTCACCCTCTGTCATCCCCTTCTCCTCCCATCTTCAATCTTTCTCAGCATCAAGGTCTTTTCCAGTGAGTCAGTTCTTTGTATCAGGTGTCCAAAGTGTTGGAGTTTAGCTTCAGCATCAGTCCTTCCAATGAATATTCAGGACTGATTTCCTTTAGGATCAACTGGTTGGATCTCCTTGCCGTTCAATGGACTCTCAAGAGTCTTCTCCAATGCCACAGTTCAAAAGCATCAATTCTTCAACACTCATCTTTCTTTATAGTCCAACTCTCACATCTGTACATGACTACTGGAAAAACCATAGCCTTGACTAGATGGACCTTTGTCGGCAAAGTAATGTCTCTGCTTTTTAATATGCTGTCTAGGTTGGTCATAGCTTTTCTTCCAAGGAGCAGGCGTCTTTTAATTTCATGGCTGCAGTCACTATCTGCAGTGATTTTGGAGCCCCCCAAAATAAAGTCTGTCACTGTTTCCATTTTTTTCCCCTTCTATTTGCCATGAACTGATGGGACCAGATGCCATGATCTTAGTTTTTTGAATGTTGAGCTTTAAGCCAACTTTTTCACTCTCCTCTTTTCACTTTCATCAAGAGGTTCTTTAGTTCTTTGCTTTCTGCCATAAGGGTTGTGTCATCTGCATATCTGAGGTTATTGATATTTCTCCTGGCAATTTTAATTCCAACTTGTGTTTCATCCAGCCCAGCATTTCTCATGATGTACTGTGCATATAAGTTAAATAAGCAGGGTGACAATATACAGCCTTGACGTACTCCTTTCCCAATTTGGAACCTGTTGTTCCAGTCTGTTATTCCGTGTCCAGTTCCAACTGTTGCTTCGTGACCTGCACACAGATTTCTCAGGAGGCAGGTCAGGTGGTCTGGTATTCCCATCTATTTAAGAATTTTCCACAGTTTGTTGTGATCTGTGCAGTCAAAGGCTTTGGTGTAATCTATAAAGTAGAAGTAGATGTTTTTCTGGAACTCTCTTGCTTTCTCGATGATCCAACAATGTTGGTAATTTGATCTCTGGTTCCTCTGCCTTTTCTAAATCCAGCTTGAACATCTCTAAGTTCACGTCATGTATTTCTGAAGTCTGGCTTGGAGAATTTTGAGCATTACTTTACTAGTGTGTGAGATGAGTGCAATTGTGTGGTAGTTTGAACATTCTTTAGCATTGCCTTTCTTTCTTGCCTTATTGCTCAGGATAGGACTTAGATTACTGTGTTAAATAGAGGTGGCAAGAGTAGGTATGCTTCTTTTGTTTTTGATCTTATAGGAAAATCTTTCAGCTTTTCAGTATTAAGTGTGTTATTAGCTGTGTACTTGTCATATATGGCCTTTATTGTGTTGAGGAACATTGCTTCTATATGTAATTTGTTGAGAGTTTTTTTTTTAGTATCTTACTGTGATTTTATTTTTTTTAATTTTATTTTATTTTTAAACTTTACGTAATTGTATTAGTTTTGCCAAATATCAAAATGAATCTGCAACAGGTATACATGTATTCCCCATCCTGAACCTTCCTCCCTCCTCCCTCCCCATACCATCCCTCTGGGTCATCCCAGTGCACTAGCCCCAAGCATCCAGTATTGTGTATTGAACCTGGACTGGCAACTCGTTTCATACATGATATTTTACATGTTTCAATACCATTCTCCCAAATCTTCCCACCCTCTCCCTCTCCCACAGAGTCCATAAGACTGTTCTATACATCAGTGTCTCTTTTGCTGTCTTGTACACAGGGTTATTGCTACCATCTTTCTAAATTCCATATATATGTGTTAGTATACTGTATTGGTGTTTTTCTTTCTGGCTTTCTCTGTATAATAGTCTCCAGTTTCATCCACCTCATTAGAACTGATTCAAATGTATTCTTTTTAATGGCTGAGTAATACTCCATTGTGTATATGTACCACCGCTTTCTTATCCATTCATCTGCTGATGGACATCTAGGTTGCTCCCATGTCCTGGCTATTATAAACAGTGCTGCGATGAACATTGGGGTACACGTGTCTCTTTCCCTTCTGGTTTCCTCAGTGTGTATGCCCAGCAGTGGGATTGCTGGATCATAAGGCAGTTCTATTTCCAGTTTTTTAAGGAATCTCCACACTGTTCTCCATAGTGGCTGTACTAGTTTGCATTCCCACCAACAGTGTAAGAGGGTTCCCTTTTCTCCACACCCTCTCCAGCATTTATTACTTGTAGACTTTTGGATCGCAGCCATTCTGACTGGTGTGAAATGGTACCTCATAGTGGTTTTGATTTGCATTTCTCTGATAATGAGTGATGTTGAGCATCTTTTCATGTGTTTGTGAGCCATCTGTATGTCTTCTTAGGAGAAATGTCTGTTTAGTTCTTTGGCCCATTTTTTTGATTGGATCATTTATTTTTCTGGAGTTGAGCTGTAGGAGTTGCTTGTATATTTTTGAGATTAGTTGTTTGTCAGTTGCTTCATTTGCTATTATTTTCTCCCATTCTGAAGGCTGCCTTTTCACCTTGCTTAGTTTCCTTTGATGTGCAGAAGCTTTTAAGTTTAATTAGGTCCCATTATTTATTTTTGTTTTTATTTCCAATATTCTGGGAGGTGGGTCATAGAGGATCCTGCTGTGATGTATGTCAGAGAGTGTTTTGCCTATGTTCTCCTCTAGGAGTTTTATAGTTTCTGGTCTTACGTTGAGATCTTTAATCCATTTTGAGTTTATTTTTGTGTATGGTGTTAGAAAGTGTTCTAGTTTCATTCTTTTACAAGTGGTTGACCAGATTTCCCAGCACCACTTGTTAAAGAGATTGTCTTTAATCCATTGTATATTCTTGCCTCCTTTGTCAAAGATAAGGTGTCCATATGTGCGTGGATTTATCTCTGGGCTTTCTATTTTGTTCCATTGATCTATATTCCTGTCTTTGTGCCAGTACCATACTGTCTTGATAACTGTGGCTTTGTAGTAGAGCCTGAAGTCAGGTAGGTTGATTCCTCCAGTTCCATTCTTCTTTCTCAAGATCGCTTTGGCTATTCGAGGTTTTTTGTATTTCCATACAAATTGTGAAATTATTTGTTCTAGCTCTGTGAAGAATACTGTTGGTAGCTTGATAGGGATTGCATTGAATCTATAAATTGCTTTGGGTAGTATACTCATTTTCACTATATTGATTCTTCCAATCCATGAACATGGTATAAAGATCCCACAAAAAAAGAAAACTACAGGCCAATATCACAGATGAACATAGATGCAAAAATCCTTAACAAAATTCTAGCAATCAGAATCCAACAACACATTAAAAAGATCATACACCATGACCAAGTGGGCTTTATCCCAGGGATGCAAGGATTCTTCAATATCTGCAAATCAATCAATGTAATACACCACATTAACAAATTGAAAAATAAAAACCATATGATTATCTCAATAGATGCAGAGAAAGCCTTTGACAAAATTCAACATCCATTTCTGATAAAAACTCTCCAGAAAGCAGGAATAGAAGGAACATACCTCAACATAATAAAAGCTATATATGACAAACCCACAGCAAACATTATCCTCAATGGTGAAAAATTGAAAGCATTTCCTCTAAAGTCAGGAACAAGACAAGGGTGCCCACTTTCACCATTACTATTCAACATAGTTTTGGAAGTTTTGGCCACAGCAATCAGAGCAGAAAAAGAAATAAAAGGAATCCAAATTGGAAAAGAAGAAGTAAAACTCTCACTATTTGCAGATGGCATGATCCTCTATATAGAAAACCCTAAAGACTCCACCAGAAAATTACTAGAACTAATCAATGACTATAGTAAAGTTGCAGGATATAAAATCAACACACAGAAATCCCTTGCATTCCTATACACTAATAATGAGAAAACAGAAAGAGAAATTAAGGAAACAATTCCATTCACCATTGCAACAGAAAGAATAAAATACTTAGGAATATATCTACCTAAAGAAACTAAAGACCTATATATAGAAAACTATAAAACACTGGTGAAAGAAATCAAAAAGGACACTAACAGATGGAGAAATATACCATGTTCATGGATTGTTGAGAGTTTTTATCTTGAAAGCATAGCATCGAGTTTTGTCAAATATTTTTGCACCATCTATTGAGATGGTCATGTAATTTTTATCCTTCATTTTGTTAATGTGGTGTATCACATTGATGGATTTGTGGATGTTGAACAATTTTTGAATCCCAGGGATAAGCCCTATTGATCAAGGTGTATGAACCTTTAATGTGCTGTTGAATGTGGTTTGCTAGTATTTTCCTGAGGATTTTTCTTCAGTATTCATAAAAGATATTGTTCTTTAGTTTTCTTTTCTTGTTATGTCCTTATGTGAATTTGGTATCAAAGTAATGCTGACCTTGTAAAATGAGTTTGGAGATGCTTTCTTCTCTTCAGTTTTTTGGAAGAGTTTGAGAAGATTGGTGTTAATTCTTTAACATTTGGTAGAATTCACCAGTGAAGCCATTGGACCCTAGGCTTTTCTTCGTTGGGAAGTTTTTGATTACTGACTCTGTATTTTTACTCATTACTGGTCTGTTGGGTTTTTATTTCTGTATGATTTAGTCCTGGTAGGTTGCATGTTTCTAGGAATTTATCCATTTGTTCTAGGATATTCAGTTCATTGGCATATAGTTGTTCAGAGTAGACTCCAATGCTTTTTCTTTCATTTCTGATTTTATTTGAGTGTTCTCTCTCTTTTCTTAGTCTAACTAAAATACTATTTTAAAAATTTGCCTCTTCAAAAAATACTCCTTTGTTCATTTTTTTCTATTGTCTGTCTAGTCTTTATTTCACTTATTTCTGTTCTTCATTATTTTGTTCCTTGGAACAGCTTTGGGCTTAGTTTGTTCTTTTTCTAGTTCCTAAAGTGAAAAGTTAGATTATTTGAGAACTTTCTTCTTTCATAATGTATTCATTTATCTCTACAACATTCCCTTGCAGAACCACTTTTATGTATTTGTGCTAAGTAGCTTCATTTGTGTCTCAAAACTTTGGTGGTGGTGGTTTAGTTGCTAAGTCATGTCTGACTCTTGCAACCTGAACTGTAGCCTCCCAGGCTCCTCTGTCCACAGGATTGTCCAGGCAAGAATACTGGAGTATGTTGCCATTTCCTTCTCCAGGGGATCTTCCCAACCCAGCAGTCGAACCTGGGTCTCCTGCATTGCAGGCAGATTCTTTACTGACTCAGGTACGAGTAAAGCCTGGTGGCACTAATGGCAAAGACCCCACCTGCCAATGAAGGAGATATAAGAGACGTGGGTTCAATCCCTGGGTCAGGGAGATCCCCTGGAGGAGATCATGGCAATCCACTCCAGTATTATTTCCTGGAGAATTCCACAGACAGAGGAGCCTGGTGGGCTACAGTCCATAGGATTGCAAAGAGTTGGATATAACTGAAGTGACTTAGCAAGCACTCATGCAGAACTTTAATTTTTAATTGTCTTAAGATATTTTAAATTTACCTTTCTCTTTTTTCTTTGGGTCATCACCTGTTCAGTAGCATGTTGTTTAATATCCATATCTTTAATAATTTTCCAGTCTTCCTCCCTTTGTTGATGGTGGCTCAGATGGTAAAGAATCTGCCTGCAATACAGGAGACCCAGCTTTGATCCCTGAGTTGGGAAGATCCCCTGCGGAAGGGAATGGCAACCCACTCCAGTATTGCCTGGAGAATCCCATGGACAGAGGAGCCTGGCAGACTATGGGATCACAAAGAGTCAGAGATGACTGAGTGATTAGCACACACTTCCAGTTTCATATAATTGTGCTCAGAAATGATGCTTGGTATTTTTTTAGGATGTGTTTTGTGGCCTAACATATAACTTATCTTGGAGAATGTTTCATATGCAGTGAGAAGAATATATATTCTGCTGTTATTGTATGATGCTCTGCATATGTTTGTTTGATCCATTTGGGCCCACAACGAAGTTCAAATCTGTTGTTTTCTTGTTGATTTTTTTCCTCTGGATAATCTGTCCATTGCTGAAAGTGGAGTACTTAAATCCCCTACTATTATTCTATTATTGTCTTTGATTCCTATTCAGTTTTTATAAAATCGGGGTCCCCAATTCTCCATAACATCAGCCCAGAAAAGTGTGGTTTGTGAAAAAGAAACTTTATAATTTCCGAATCTAGTTTTTTCACTTCCCTTAACAGACAGGCTTAGGTCTAGAGTATGATGGTGGGTGACTGCCAGAATATCTTTGCTAAACTGATTTTTGATGAGAGCTTCCTTGATGGCTCAGTAGGTAAAGAGTCTGCCTGCAATGCAGGAGACATGGGAGACTAGGGTTCGATTCCTTGGTCAGGAAGATCTCCCTGGAGGAGGAAATGGCAACCTGCTCCAGCATTCTTGCCTGAAAAGTGCCATGGACAGAGAAGCCTGGTGAACTACAGTCCATGGAGTTGCAAAGAGTTTGACATGACTGAGTGCACGCATGTGTGCATGCGCACACACACACACACACAAACTGACTTTTGATTAAGTGTTGAAACATTCTGAATTGAGAACATTATTATTCACCAAAATGCATCCTAGAAAACATCAAAGGCAGGCATAAACTTCAGGTTTAAAGCTAATTAGAGGCATCTGTTTCCCAGGTGTGAGGTGTTTATCTTTGAAAAGTGGGAGATTGTAAAGCACTGGAGAAGCACACTAGAGTACTGGGAAGCATGAAATGATTGAGTGGATTCAGGAAAGGAGAAAAAAATAAGGAAGATAAAATAAGGTGTTGTGGTGAATATGAAGAGCTGGGAGAACTGCTCTAGTGGATTCTGTGCATGGGGCTGAAAAGAACATGAATGGGTGTACCACCCTGCCTGATTTCTTATTCAAATTCTTCCATTTCCCCTTATTTTGTGTGTGTGTGTGTGTGTGTGTGTGTGTTGGTTTCTGTCAGGCCCATATAACAACATTGAGTTTGAAAAGTGTACCTGTTGCTGCAACTTTTGAGCCCCAGGAGGGCTGATGTATTTAGTACTCTTCTGTATGTTGCTGAATCTGTTTCGTCATTATTCATATTTAGCACTTACTTACAAGGAACTCTGGAAACAGGAAGCATGCATCTCATGCTTTCCTTTTCCAAAAGTTGAAGCAAATAGAAGCAGCTTCATCTGGCATATATAAAATAGCACTCAATTTGGGATTGATCTTAATTATCTATTTCCCCAGGTTTTCCTGAGGTGTTTCACCGCCCTATCATTAGTGAACATAACATGATGGCAACGGTGGGTGATTCAGGATCTAAGGACGTGGGCCTTAGTCCTCCTTCTGCCTGTTCTTAGCTGTGTAACTTTTGGAAATGCAGTTAGGATCTCAAGTCCTTAATTTCTTTATTTGCAAAATAAAGATTCATGAAGATTGCCTTTAAGGTTCCTACCACGCCAGTTGTTTTATCATAAAACTCATGACTCAGTTCAGTTCTTTAAAGGTTTTTTTGGGTTTTAACTCTGTGCTGGGCACTTGAGGTAAGACAAAACATAAGATATGGTCTCAAATAGCTCATCATGGGCAATGTGCAACAGAAGAGAAATGTATCAGATACCTTGTTACTATGGAGAAGGGGTGGACAAATCCCATCCTGGAGGATTATGGAAGGTCTCTCTAAAAAGGTGACATTGAGGTACTATTGTGAAGAATAGGTATGTCACTATGTGGACCAAGAAGAGGCCATTTCATATGATTCGATATTATGTAGCTCAAAGGTCTTCAGGCTGGATGTTTCCAAGTCTTCCAGGCTCTGGTATCCTCTCTCTTTCAATATTGAGCCCCCATCTCCATGGTCTGTGGAGGTTCATCAAGCCTTTGACAGAAATCTGTGTGTATGTGTGTGTGTGTGTGTGTGTGTGTATTCATTAGGTAGGGGGCATTTATTCTCTTCTGACTTATTCTACACTGAGAGATGCTTTGAAATGTTTTGCTGGTAGTACCCTTAGCTCTCAGAACCTAAAAATATCACCCTTAGCTACTCAGCCCCACCTTTACTGCTATTTTATCTATCCAAAGACCACACATACAAAGTTATTAAGCACAGACAACTTGTGCTGAAAGTTTGGGGAAAGCAGAGGACAATTATTGATAGCAGAGGAGAACAGTTTTATACTAAATGTTGTAGAAATACCTATCTCAGAGAACTTTTAGGACCCTTGTTTTCAATTAAAGGAGCTTCTTTCATCTCTCTTCATGTGTCCACTATTTTCCCCGAGGATATCACCTATAAATTCCCAAATTCCTAACCTTGATTAGGGAGAGCAGTTCAACTTTTCAGTCATACTCTGGCTATGCCCAGGTCGCTTGACTTTGTTTATTAAAAGCTCCCACTGAGACTTGGTGTTTTAACTAGTCAGTGGAACATAAAGTGGGGGCACGTTTATTTCTGTGACTTATTAGAGTCTAAAATAAAATTCACTTAAACCAGATAGATATTTTCCCTCTCACATTAAAGTTTTACAGTGAGACAATTCATGCTATGGTGGCTCTGTTCCACAAAGTCTACAGAGACCCAGGCTGTTTATATCTTATAGCTTCACTGACCATGACCTATATTTTCAAGGTCACTCCATGATCCAACATGGCACCTGAACTCCAGTGTTATAGCTGCATTCTAAGATGAAAAAATGAATAATGGTGAGGCAATAGGAAGACATAGCTTTCTCTTTAGGAGGGTTTATGGGAGCTGCCATGCCATTAGCTGAAATTAGCTATTTATATCCCATTAGCCGGAATTTAACCTGATTGTCACGCATTGCACATAGCTAAAAGAGAGGCTGTGGAGTGGAGCCCTTGGCACATTTTATTGTTACAGGCAGAAGAAGGAAGGGATATTCAGACCTTTTAGCATTTTAGTCATACTTTTTTATGAAGCAGAAGGTGGAAAATGAAGGCTCTAAGTGGCTTGTTGCTTGTCTTTATTATGACTCTTTAATCCTGTTCACATGATTCTTTGTAGATCCTTCACAGTTTCTCTACCTTTCTCTTCAAAGATGGATATCAAAACTAGGCACAGAGTTGTGGTAAGGGCCTCACCAAATCCTCAATCTCTTTTTAATCACTTGTCAAATAGGAGCTTTTTCTATTACACATCATTGAGATTAGAGTCCATTTTTTTTTAAAGAGCATGAATGAATTATCTGTTTTGACAGTCTTGTTTTTAGTTCTGTTGTTACTTTTGTGTTTTGTGAGTCTAATACTCTTTTCCTTGAAGATTCTCTCATATTCTTTTGTTAAATTTAATTTTGTACTGTTTCCCTTCAAGCTGTTTTTAATGAGAGCATTAAATCTGAACAAGAGCTAAATTGTAAGGAGTTTAACAGAATAAGTATCATAACACATTAATAAGGCCATTCTGTGACAGCCTGCTGGTTATTTGGTATTCACATAGATATAATCATTCCTTCATTATTTTATTCATTTAAGAGACACTTATCACATGCCTATATTTTGTGTTTGTGCTGAGCACTATACCTGCCAGGGCCAGGATATTAAAAAATGTCAAGAGATGTGGATCCTGACCTCATGAAACTTACCTTCTAATGGAAGAGAGATAAGAGCAAAGACAAAGAAATTAATTACTGCTTATATTAGAAACTCTAAAGAAATGGGGAGAAAAGGATTCTATAACAGAGTGTAATGAGAGTGGAGGGAGGGTGATCTCAGGTTAGGGCTTTCAGAAGAGGTGGCATCAAAACTGAGCCTTGATGGATGAGATGAAGTCAGTCACTGGGAGAATGTAGGGAGGAGCAGTCCAAACAGAGGGAGCAGCACACATGAAAGGAGACAACTCGGCCTAACGGAGATGCCCACGCAGGACAGGGTGGATGGTGTTGTGATGGTGTGCCAGGAGGTTTAGTTAGCTCTACTATAATGCTGGCTTTCAAAATGCAAATTCTTTCAACAAGATGGGATAGGGAAAAATTTGATCTTTACATGGATTTTGCATTTGCTTATGTGTAATTTTGCCTGAGAGGAACACAAGGCAAATGGAGAAAACTACACTCAGCTGAACTGAGCAGTGTAGGAATATACCAGATGCACACATGCATACACTTCAGATGGCCACCAGCTGCCTCAATTCCCTGTGTGTGTATGGTTCACACCCTTCCATCCACCTGGTATTACACCCTTTCCTCTAATTTCAGATAACCGTCCTCTGGGACCTTCTTCTTACACACAAACTTCTAGTCTTTCTATGGTGAAGTGCCATATTTACTAATGTATATATATTTCATATATATTATATATATATGTGTGTGTGTGTGTGTGTGTGTATATATATATATATATATATATATATATATATATATACACTTCTTAGAAGCTAATAAGTAGCATTTGGACAACTTCTCATAAGGTACTTTCATACATATAAATTCATCATGTCTTTACTTCTCCCCACAGCAGAAGCCAAGCCTTATATTTAGGAGTGACTAAATGTGTTTATCTAACTAAACACAGACTTAGGTGGCTCAATGGTAAAAAATTCCATCCACCTGGCAATGCAGGAGATGCAGAAGACTTGGGTTTGATATTTGGGTTGGAAAGATCCCCTGAAGGAGGGCATGGCAACCCACTCTAGTATTCTTACCTGGAGAATCCCATGGACAGAGAAGCCTGGTAGGCTCCAGGCCATGGAGTTGCAAAGAGTTGGACATGACTATAAATATATGTGTACCTTCTGTTTTCTCATTCATTATAAACTAATACAGTAAAAATACTTTGTAAGTGTCTTTTTAATGACCAGCATAATATATGGCTAGATGGACAGACCTTAATGTAGTTAACCTTTTTTGGTTTTTTGAACAATTAAGATGTTTGAAATTTTTTATTATATTAATAAGTAACACTATAATGATTGAATTTGTGCATAAACTGTATCCACTTTTCACATATATGCTTATAAGTAAAATAACTGGGTAAATAATATAATATCTAGATAAATATATTTTAGTTTTGAGATTTCCCTGGTGGCTCAGACAGTAAAGAATCTGCCTATAGTACCGGAGACCTGGGTTCGATCTCTGGGTCAGGAAGATACCCTGGAGAAGGGAATGCAACCCACTCCAGTATCCTTGCCTGGAAAATTCCATGGACAGAGGAGCCTGGCAGGCTACAGTCTGTGGGGCCACAAAGAGTCGGACACAAATTAGCAACTGAGCATGTTATTTCTTAACCATTTACAATGTGTAATTAAAATGGCACCACAGTTTTTATTAAGTTCTTACCTTTATTTAATATGTTGCTGGTGGTGTTTTTGTGTGTTGTTACCCCGTGGTTTTATTGCATGCTTGCTATGCTGTAGCCCTTTTCTTAGGAATGCATGTTTTGCATTAGCAGAACCTACTATACCCAGAGAGGCTGGGGTAGTCATGGGGCAGATCCTTGTACATAGCCTTACATACTAGGTAAACAACTTGGTTTTTTTTTTTTTCCCCCTGGCTGTAATGAGAAACTCCTCAAAAGATTTAAGCAGGGGAATAACGTAGTACGATTTGTGTAGTGGTATGTTTTATGGTTAAGGACTATGAGTTGAAACCAAGAGATTAGTTGGGAGCCTATTGTAATGGTTCAGGTGAGAGGTAGTCATTTATTTAGATTGATATGGGAACACTGAAGTTGGATAGGGGTGTTTGGAATTCAACTATAGTTTGCCTTGTAGAGAGGCTCGTCAGCTCTTACTTATGGGCCAACACCAATTTCTAGCATCTTTAGCTCAAATATCTACAATTTCTGGTTAACGTGGCCCCATCTACGGATGGTAAAAAGAGACACTATCAATTTCTGAGGGAATTTAGGCCATTCTGTTGTTTTTCTGTTCCAGTACTAATTACTAAACAATGCAAAATCACTTTCAAGAAATGAGAATGCCCTTGAAGGTATCTTTTGTAATCAAAAATGCTAATTTATTTTCATTAATTTCTATTGTTTTCTTTTAAGATACACTTAGGATTAATAAAATAAATTACAAGATGCAGTGACTTGAATCTTGCGATGCTTAAGGAATTAACAGAAATAAAACCTTCTGAAAAGTCTGAGAGGCTTGCTCAGGGGCCCATGATACCAGATGCCATAACCAGGCAGCATAAAATTCATATCTAGCAATACACAAATAATAGGAGGATTAATTTTCAAAGTCTGAGAGGGATTTCAGAGTAGTGGGGGAAAATAAAAATGACTCTTAAAAGAAGAAATCTTGTCAAACTAATCTAACTCTTTTCTACAACGGCATGAAAGTTATAACGTGGTTTGGTGCTTATCGTACTTTTGATTAGGCATTTGAATGGCATTTTCCTCAACAGTCTGGGTAAAGTGATTTTGAACATTTTCTCCCTCAGGGTACCTGGAGCAGAGAGAGGCCTAGCCTCACAGAGTTCTTGATGAGTCCAGTCATCAGGGGTGGGAGGGTTTAGTTCTGAGTAGATGGAGATGGATATGTCTGTATTGAGGATTCATTTATGAGTAAACGCAGGGCAGGCCAGTCTGTTCTTGTACATCCACAATCATGGAATATCATTAACATAGAAAGGAGTAGAGACAGAGGTCACAAAAGAATCCTGTAATTCACCTGTCACTGTGTTGGTTTTATTGGTTTTTGAAGGATGAGCCCAGGGTGTGAGTAGTGGGGAAAAGGATGAGTCAAAGGCTGAAAACCCAGTGCTTCTTGGATTTGACCCATTATCCTCCATCTGAAGGAGCAGGGAACATTGTCCTGGAGAATCGTTGCTAAAATATTGGCTCCCTATCCACTAATGCCAGATGGAAATATGGAGACAGAGTTTGGAGGAAATGGAAAAGAGTAGCTTTATTATTTTTGCCAGAGAAAAGGGAAATGCAGCAGGCTAGCTCCTTGAGAACTGTGTCCCCTTTCTCGGAAATAGGGAAAGGTTTTATATCCTCTTGAAGGTCTTGTATTTTTTTTTTTTTTTTCCTTGCAAAGTTTTAAAATGGCCACAGCTAGCATCAGGCAACTCAGCAACTGGCTCTGTTGTCCCTAAAGTTATTGGCCCATGACCTTCTTTCTGAAATGCAGAGTACTACAAGAAAGCGTAGAGGGGGAAGAATGCCAGGTGTAGAGGATAATCTATATACTATAGACAGATTCAGAGAGTAACTAGCCTTGTGAAAGACAAGTCCAGCTAAAAGTGTTTGTTAGTAGTAACAGCTAAAGAATAATTAAGTTCATTTACCTCTTGTAGGCCTTTTGGCTGATTCCATGCCAAAGGCTGCTCACTCATTTCTGTTTTTGTTGCAACGGAATCAGATGTATAGAAAGTAGGTTGGAACTGGGGATGATCTTGACATGCCTGTAAAGGTGAACTTTTGTTTTCCCCCAATGTACTCACAATTAATTAATTACTAACAGTCAGGCAGGATAACAAACTACCTTAATGAATAAATAAAAGTCACTTGAAATTAAATTAGCAATATCCAATTACATAAAAATAAAGTACATTTTTTAAAAACTGTACTCTACAACAGGGTAAAAGAAGGGTAAATAGTGCTTTCTTCATTTTATCTTGTCTTTTTCAACATTCAAGTTTAAATTGGTAATTATAAAACCTACTTTAAATCATTCTTGGTGAAAATATTCTAGATTCCCTGAACTTCCAGATGTTCAAGCTGGTTTTAGAAAAGGCAGAGGAACCGGAGATCAAATTGCCAACATCCGCTGGATCATGGAAAAAGCAAGAGAGTTCCAGAAAAACATCGATTTCTGCTTTATTGACTATGACTGTGTGAATCACAATAAACTGTGGAAAATTCTGAAAGAGATGGGAATACCAGACCACCTGACCTGCCTCTTGAGAAATCTGTATGCAGGTCAGGAAGCAACAGTTAGAACTGGACATGAAACAACAGACTATTTCCAAATAGGAAAAGGAGTATGTCAAGGCTGTATATTGTCACCCTGCTTATTTAACTTCTATGCAGAGTACATCATGAGAAACGCTGGGCTGGAAGAAGCACAAGCTGGAATCCAGGTTGCCGGGAGAAATATCAATAACCTCAGATATGCAGATGACACCACCCTTATGGCAGAAAGTGAAGAAGAACTAGAGCCTCTTGATGAAAGTGAAAGTGGAGAGTGAAAAAGTGGGCTTAAAGCTCAACATTCAGAAAACGAAGATCATGGCATCCGGTCCCATCACTTCATGGCAAATAGATGGGTAAACAGTGGAAACAATGTCAGACTTTATTTTTCTGGGCTCCAAAATCACTGCAGATGGTGATTGCAGCCATGAAATTAAAAGACGCTTACTCCTTGGAAGGAAAGTTAGGACCAACCAAACAGTATATTAAAAAGCAGAGACATTACTTTGTCAACAAATGTCCATCTAGTCAAGGCTATGGTTTTTCCAGTGGTCATGTGTGGATGTGAGAGTTGGACTATAAAGAAAGCTGAGCGCCGAAGAATTGATGCTTTTGAACTGTGGTGTTGGAGAAGACTCTTGAGAGTCCCTTGGTCTTCAAGGAGACCCAACCAATCCATCCTAAAGGAGATCAGTCCTGGGTGTTCATTGGAAGGACTAATGCTGAAGCTGAAACTCCAATACTTTGCTCATCTAATGTGAAGAGCTGACTCATTGGAAAAAACCCTGATGCCAGGGAAGATTGAATGCAGGAGGAGAAGGGTATGACAGAGGATGAGATGGTTGGATGGCATCACTGACTCAATGGACATGGGTTTGGGTGGACTCTGGGAGTTGGTGATGGACAGGGAGGCCTGGTGTGCTACAGTTCATGGGGTTGCAAAGAGTCGGACACTACTGAGTGACTGAACTGAATTGAACTGGTGAAAATATATAATTTGTAAAAGCTGGGTATGTTTTTCATAAAATAAAAGTCTTTGGGAAAATAATGACTGTAATTTATTAAATGCATACTATGTGTTAGACTCTGTGTCAAGCATGTTTTATTCATTATTTAATTTTTCTTCCCTAGTACCTGGATTAGGAAACTGAGGCTCAGAGAGGTTCTATAACATACTAACGGTCCCAGAGTTAGGAAGTGATTAATGCTAGATGAATTCTGTGATTTGTTTAATCCACCTTAAGAAAAAAAATACATAAAGAGGCTTCTTCTCTGAATACTGTGAACAATTTTGGAAGTGGTATCAACTATTCCTCTCTCCTGTTCTTCTGAGGACAGTATACTTTTAATACCTGGATTTTTTTGGGGGGGGGGAGTGGGAAACGGTAGCTTGTGGTAAATGTGATATGTGTAGCTTATTTTTGAACTTTGATTTGATCTTGTGCTTCCATGTTTTCTTACTGTTTGGCCTCAGAATTTGCCTGAACCGTGGAAGTGTGCAAGGGTAGTCCTTGCACCCCAAGTCTAAGCCAGTTGTAGTGGTCAACACACTGCATACTCCACCCAACCAGCTCCTTTCCATCACACCAGAGCAGGCCCTGACTAGTCCATCTCCTGTAGGGCTGTTACAAGGAAACATGAGCTGTTTGCTGGCATAGTTATTTCCTGCCAGGATGCAGTAAAAGGAATAGAGGGAGCAGTTACTTGTTCACCTTCTTTAAGGGTTTGTTAGCCCTTAGGAATAATAATATTCTTTTAGGTAGGTCTTACTGAATAATACAGAGGAATCTTTTATTAGTGATATTAAATTATATCAGATCTAAATACAGTTACTGTGATTTTGCTTCTGGCAATATTGTCCCATTTGGTTCCTGTCCTCAAACCTGGAGAGATTATCATAACACGAGAGGCCAGCTTCTTTTATTTTTCATCATTCTACCCTTATTAAGAGATTGTGGTTACAAAGAGAGCTTTAAGAATTCTCTCTCAAGTAGCAGAGTTGGGGTTTGAACTTGGATGTAGTTAATATTGAAGTCTATGTTCTTAACTGTTGTCCACTTTTGCCTCCCAGTGAGATGACTATTCTTGAGGCTCCTTGGGTTTTTAGATTTAAAACTAGGGGTTGAAGCTTTTCTTCATTGAATAGTAGCAAAACTGAAACTGAACATTATATGAATATCTATGCTTATAAAACTCTTTATGTAAGTTTTTGATCATAGTGGCACACATGCACATACACACACATATATGTCAGATGCAAGGGTTCTATCCCTCCTTTTCTTGCTAAGATAGAATGTGTGTGTTTGTGTGTGTGGGTTTTGAAAAGCAATAACATTTTATTTGTAAAAGTGCAATTAGAAAGATTTGTTTAATGAATCAGAAATTGGTTCAAAGCTGAACATCTCTTTAACATTTTTCTAAGTATACTTGAAATGAAAGCAAGGAAGTTTGTTTTTGCTGGAATCTTAAAAGTTCTTGTCTGGCAAAGCTGCCAGCTGGCTGGATGACTTTGAGTGATCATCTTACCTATATACAAGGATGGTAAATTTTGAGAGTTCGACTAGAATGTTTCTAAGGTGATTTTGAGCTCTGAACATTCATACATTTGTGAAAATAATTGTTTCTGCCCTGAAACATATAAAATTCTCGCTTTACTGAAGAAACCTATTATGATATAAGTAAAGTTGAGGTCTATTGACTTACGGCAATAAAGACAGTAAGGCAACTTTGAAATGGCAGCCCATTAGAGAAGGAATGTATTTTATTGCTCATGAGTTGGGGTCAGAAGTTCTTAGGGTAGAGTATCAGAGGTGGGTGAATCTTTAAATTTATCAGTTTCTGAAGGCAAGTATGATGTCATTGAGGGAAATTTGTAGATGAATAAGGGAGCATTATGTGAATTACAGAATGGTCTTGGTTATAATTGTGTAACTAATGGGCTTAGTTGTTCTGGTTCTCACCTATTATACTGTGTTCGTCTGAGTTCTCCAGAGAAAATGTATGTGGTGTGTATTTTTATTATAAGATGTTGGCTCATGTGATTATAGAGGCTGAGAAGCCCTTAGACCTGCAGGAGGGAAGCTGGAGACCTAGGAGAGCCAAAGGTACAAATTCCAGCCCTAGTCTAGGCTTGAAGGCAGAAGACAGATATCCTCAGTCAGAGAGAGAGAATTCTCTTATTGCTCTTTTTGACTTATGCAGGTCTCCAACTGGATGAGGCCTACACATGTTGGGGAGGGCAATCTGCTTAATTCAGATCACAAATTCAGATGTTAATGTCATACAGAAACATTCTCATAAACACACCCAGAATGTTTAATCAAGTATCTAGGCACCCTGTGGCCCTGTTGACACAATGAAACTAAGCATCACACTTACATTTCCCAGGTGGCACTAATACCCAGCTGCCAAAGCAGGGGACATAAGAGACACGAGCTCGAACCCTGGTTGGGAAGATCCCCTGGAGGAGGACATGACAACCCACTTCAGTGTTCTTGCCTGGAGAATCCCATGAACAGAGGAGCCTTGTGGGCTACCATCCATAGTGTTGCAAAGATTCAGGCATGAATGAAGCAACTTAGCATGCACCAAAACTAACATCACACAGGCCCTGATATGTATGCATTTGGCCTTTCGTATCTGTGGATGCACCCATTTTATATAAAGGACTTGTGTATCTTCAGGGGATAGTAGCAGGTGTCCTGAAACCAAGCCCCCACGCATACCTAGGGATGACTGTTTGTAGTAGGTGCTTAATACATGCCTATTAAAGAGGTGAGGGTGAGATGATTTGAGATAATAGCATTGAAACCTGTATATTACCATATGTGAAACAGATCGCCAGTCCAGGCTCGATGCATGAGACAGGGCACTCAGGGCCGGTGCACTGGGATTACCCTGAGGGATGGGTGGAGAAGGGAGGTGGGAGGTGGGTTCAGGATGGGGAACACATGAACACCCATGGTTGATTCATGTCAATGTATGGCTGAAACCACTACAATATTGTAAAGTAATTAGCTTCCAATTAAAATAAATAATTAAAAAAAGAAGAAATGAATGAAAAGAAACTCCAAGAAGTCTGGTATAGCTTACATTGGGGCTGGGTAAGTGTGGAGCTTGGTAGAGGCTAAGGTTTTGCCTTACAACGGTTTGATTTCATTATCTTTTTTTTTTTTTTATAGTTTAACTTTATCAGATTAAAATTCCAATTTTTGTTTTCTTTTATTTATTTATTTATTTTTAAAATTTTATTTTATTTTTAAACTTTACATAACTGTATTAGTTTTGCCAAATATCAAAATGAATCCGCCACAGGTATACATGTGTTCCCCATCCTGAACCCTCCTCCCTCCTCCCTCCCCATTCCATCCCTCTGGGTCGTCCCAGTGCACCAGCCCCAAGCATCCAGTATCATGCATCGAACCTGGACTGGCAACTCATTTCATACATGATATTTTACATGTTTCAATGCCATTCTCCCAAATCTTCCCACCCTCTCCCTCTCCCACAGAGTCCATAAGACTGTTCTATACATCAGTGTCTCTTTTGCTGTCTCGTACACAGGGTTATTGTTACCATCTTTCTAAATTCCATATATATGCGTTAGTATACTGTATTGGTGTTTTTCTTTCTGGCTTACTTCACTCTGTATAATAGGCTCCAGTTTCATCCACCTCATTAGAACTGATTCAAATGTATTCTTTTTAATGGCTGAGTAATACTCCATTGTGTATATGTACCACTGCTTTCTTATCCATTCATCTGCTGATGGACATCTAGGTTGCTTCCATGTCCTGGCTATTATAAACAGTGCTGCGATGAACATTGGGGTACATGTGTCTCTTTCCCTTCTGGTTTCCTCAGTGTGTATGCCCAGCAGTGGGATTGCTGGATCATAAGGCAGGTCTATTTCCAGTTTTTTAAGGAATCTCCACACTGTTCTCCATAGTGGCTGTACTAGTTTGCATTCCCACCAACAGTGTAAGAAGGTTCCCTTTTCTCCACACCCTCTCCAGCATTTATTACTTGTAGACTTTTGGATCGCAGCCATTCTGACTGGTGTGAAATGGTACCTCATAGTGGTTTTGATTTGCATTTCTCTGATAATGAGTGATGTTGAGCATCTTTTCATGTGTTTGTTAGCCATCTGGATGTCTTCTTTGGAGAAATGTCTATTTAGTTCTTTGGCCCATTTTTTGATTGGGTCGTTTATTTTTCTGGAGTTGAGCTGTAGGAGTTGCTTGTATATTCTCGAGATTAGTTGTTTGTCAGTTGCTTCATTTGCTATTATCTTCTCCCATTCTGAAGGCTGTCTTTTCACCTTGCTAATAGTTTCCTTTGATGTGCAGAAGCTTTTAAGGTTAATTAGGTCCCATTTGTTTATTTTTGCTTTTATTTCCAATATTCTGGGAGGTGGGTCATAGAGGATCCTGCTGTGATGTATGTCAGAGAGTGTTTTGCCTATGTTCTCCTATAGAAGTTTTATAGTTTCTGGTTTTACGTTTAGATCTTTAATCCATTTTGAGTTTATTTTTGTGTATGGTGTTAGAAAGTGTTCTAGTTTCATTCTTTTACAAGTGGTTGACCAGAGTTCCCAGCACCACTTATTAAAGAGATTGTCTTTAATTCATTGTATATTCTTGCCTCCTTTGTCAAAGATAAGGTGTCCATATGTGTGTGGATTTATCTCTGGGCTTTCTATATCTTTTAAGGAAGGGAGAACCTTTCAAAATTGCTCTGGTTTACTGTTGCTTGTTTGAATAGATGTGACATTCCAAAGTTGATATTCCTTAAGAGCTGCGATTAGCATATCTAAATACTTCTCCAAAGACTTCTGAAGCATTTTTCTTTTGTTTGAAGTTTCATTACAATTTACACTGATAGTCTGGAGGAGCTAGGCTGGAAGTTTTATTCTTATCCTTCTTGCTAATTGAAACATCATGTTTAAATGGATATTCTTTGAATGGGGTGTCCTTTCCTCCAAGGACAAGAATGAGTTCAAAGTTCCTACAATAGAGAAAGCACAATTTGAAGTACAATTTATGATTTTAAAAAAACTCTGGAAGGTCCCATAAGGAGACAGATTCTACTCAAGTCTATCCTTAAGCATAAACTGAGTTTGATTTGCTTGGCCAAGCTTTCCTTCATGCATACTGCAGAAGGAAACTGCAGATCAGCCAGGACCTTGTCACAGCACTCAATTAAAAGTCTGAATTAATAAAGCTGTCTTAATTGGCCTGACAGAACTAGCAATATGACCTCATCAGCCAGCTCCACCTCTTTGATCCTAGATTTAAAATTTCCATAAAGGACAGGCAAGAACTAGCAAATTCTTGTTTTCTTAATAGCATACCACACTCGCCGTCATAACATTCAATGCCTCAGCTCACAACTTTATCTACCAATCTAGAGTATGTTCTGGAGCTAGTTAAATTAACTTAGCTATCAAAATGCTAAACTTGATAGCTCATTTATCTTTCTGTCTCACAACCCGACATTACAATGCAGTGGTGATTGATCTTGCATCTTCCAGGTACCATATAGTATAAAAACTAAGGGAAGATTAATTAAAAGCTGTCTTACCCCGACAGGTTTTTAAATAAGTTTTAGATTTACACTATGTATCAGCTGAAGCAGAAAGAGATTCTAAGACCAGCAGCTCTGTAATACCAATTGGATTTTTCTTTTATGTAGAATATGTATGCAGTAGTCCTGATGACCATTATTATTCTTTCACGTGTGTGGAATACCAAAGCGAGGCAGGAAGACCCCACCACAGTCATCCTCTACCTGTCTCCATTCCAGCGCAGCATAATGTGCAGCACACACAGAAAATATGTTGTTGCACAAATATCTCACATGCATAGTCATCACTCCTTAAAAATTTGTTCTGTAGTTTTTTTTCTATGAACTTGAAAGTTTGAGAAATTGTAAGTGAATATGAAGGAAAATGATGTCTAAATCCAGCACTGGGGAGAGAGGAAAAACACAATTTCTGTGTCAGATTTAAGGGAGAATCTTTAGAGAATTGGTGAAAGGTATCTAAAATAATCATAATTGCAGTTACTGCTGACAGAATGACTGTGTCACTTAACTTATTCACATTATTTCCAATCCTTATGGTAATTTTTAAAAGGTAAGTATTACTGTGCCCACTTTACAGATGACAGAACTGATTTCCTGAAGTGCCAAGTTCCGTCACCAAAGCCTAGTGGTTAGTAATCAGCAGAGTTGGGGTTTACATTGCAGGTGATTTGTTGTTGTTCAGTCACTTAGTCATGTCTGACTCTTTGCTACGCTATGGACTGCAGTACACCAGGCTTCCCTGTCCTTCATCATCTCCCAGAGCTTGCTCAAACTCATTTCCATTGAGTCAGGGATGCCATCCAACCATCTCGTCCTCTGTCATCCCCTTCTCCACCTGCCTTCAATCTTTCCCAGCACTGGGGTCTTTTCCAAGTTGGTTCTTTGCATCCAATGGCCACCAAAGTATTGGTGCTTCAACTTCAGCATGAGTCCTTCCAATGAATATTCAGATTTGATTTCCTTTAGGATTGATGGGTTTGATCTCCTTGCAGTCTGAGGAGGTTTACTTGGTTTACTTGGCTCCAAAGACCACTGTACCATGCTTCCTTACACCTCCCTGCAGAGTAGCAAATGTGTTGCTCTTGTTCAGTTGCTAAGTTGTGTCAGACACTTTGCAATCCTGTGGACTGTACCATGCCAGGCTCCTCTGTCCTCCACTCTCTCCTGCAGTTTGCTCAAAGTCATGTCCACTGAGTTGATGATACTATCTAAGCAGCTCATCCTCTGCCAACCCTTTCTCCTTTTGCCTATAATGTTTCCCAGCATCAGGGTCTTTTCCACTGAATTGACTCTTTGCATCAGTTGGCCCACGTATTGGAGCTTCAACTTCAGCATCAGTTCTTCCAATGAATATTCAAGGTTGATTTCCTTTGGGATTGAATGGATTGAACTCCTTGCAGCTCAAGGGACTCTCAAGAGTCTTCTCCAACACCACATTTCAAAATGATCAATTCTTCAGTGCTCAGCCTTCTTTATAGTCCAACTCTTACATCCGTAGATGACTACGGGAAAAACAATAGCTTTGACTATAATGGATCTTTGTGGGCAAAGTAATGTCTCTACTTTTTAATATGCTGTCAAGGTTTGTCATAACTTTCCTTCCAAGGAACAAGCATCTTTTAATTTCATGGGTGAAGTCACCATCCACAGTGATTTTGGAGCATAAGAAAATAAAATCTGTCACTGCTTCTACTTTTCCCCCTTCTATCTACCATGAAGTGTTGGGACCAGATTCTATGATCTTAGTTTTTTGAATGTTGAATTTCAACCCAACTTTTTCACTCTCCTCTTTCACCCTCATCAAGAGGCTCTTTAGTTTCTCTTCATTTTCTGCCATTAGAGTGGTATCATCTGCATATCTGAGATTGCTGATATTTCTCCCAGCAATCTTGATTCCAGCTTGTGATTCATCCAGCCTGGCATTTCACATGAGCAGCAAATACATTCATGCATTTCCTATTTTAGGCTGTTTGGGCTACTATAATAAAATACTACGGACTAGGTGTCTTACAAACAACAGAAATTTATTTCTCACAGTTCTGGAGGCTGGAAGTCCATGACCATGGTTCCAGCATGGTTTAGGGATTGTTCTCTTCTGAACTGCAGACTTTTCGTCATGTCTTCAGAGGGTGGAAGAGGCTAGGTATCTCTCTGGAGCCTCTTTTATAAGAAAACTAATTCAATTTCTGAGGGCTCCACCCTCATGACCTAAGCACCTCCCAAAGGCCCCACCTCATCTTTGGGAGGGAATTAGGAATTCAACATATGAATGTAGGGGGTGACACAAACACTGAGACCAAAGCAACATCCTAGAAGATTTTTGCGAGCAAATAGAATCTTTAAAGGGTTTCCCAGATGATGCTAGTGGTAAAGGCACAGTCTTTTAATGCAGGAGATCTAAGAGATGTGGGTTTGATCCCTAGGGTTGGGAAGAGCCCTTGGAGGAGGGCCTGGCAACCCACTTCAGTATTATTGCCTTGAGAATCCCATGGACAGGGGAGCCTGGTGGGCTACAGTCCATAGGGTAACAAAGAGTCAGACATGACTGAAGTGGCTTAGCAGCAGCAGCAGAATATTTAATTCATTGTAGGCTGCTCAAGCTTACTTCCCTGTTTATAAGAACTTGTTGCTGGAGAAGGAAATGGCAACCCACTCCAGTATTCTTGTCTGGAAAATCTCATGGACAGATGAGCCTGGTGGGCTAGTCTATGGCATCACAGAGTCATACACAACTTAGCAACTGAACAACAACAACACACAATCAGGCAGATTGTGATTTGGGGAAATAGTTTTTGATGGAAATGTGACATAAAATGAAGAGTAAAGTGACCTAGCAATATGGAATACAGAGTTTTGTAAGAAATTAACATTTGTGTATAGAATAATAATTGCAAATATTCAAAAAATAAAGTCCATGGCTAAAGAAAAAAAAAAAGAACTTGTTGCTTGCATGAATGCTACATCTTCAGATCAGCATTCCTCTCTAGTCAGCCAGGGAGTTCTTTGTGGACTTTAGACCCCAAATTATTTAATAGTCGTAATAGGTGAAATCTCTAGTTCTCATTAAAATGTTTTAAGTTCCTTGACAAGAAAATAACCAACTCCTATTTTTTTGACATTAAAAATGAATAGCTGAGCTGTCCTTACAAAGGTTTATATGTGCAATCCTGAAGATTCTTATATATGAGCTGTAAAGGAAACACTATTAACACTGTTAGTCATTTCTCTCCCTTACAATCATAAGCACTCACTATATACCTTGAATGATTATACTGACAATAGCTGTAGCTTTTAATTTTTTAAGAAGAAGAGAAGCTGCCTTCTTTAATTTTAATCCAGAGGAAAAGGCAAGAAAAATAAAATTTAATAAACACCTGGTGAGTAGTAAAGCAATATTTCCTATGGCATAATTAATGCCAAGTATCTCACTACATTCATCAAACATCTACTGAGTATCTTCTGAACGTCAGGCTCTGTGCTAGGCATTTTTATGAATATAAAGATTTTTTAAAATAAATACTTTATTTGTATTTATTTGGTTGCACTGGGTCTTAGCTAAAGAATGTGGGATCTAGTTCCCTTACCAGGGATCAAAACCGGGACCCCTGGCATTGGAAGTACAGAGTCTTAAGCACTCAGGGAAGTCCCAAATGCAAAGATTTTTAAGATGCAGTTATTTTCCTAGAGGGCTTCCCTGGTGACTCAGACAGTAAAGAATTCACCTGCAATGTGAAGAGACCTGGGTTGGGATGATCCCCTGGAGGAGGGCATGGCAACCACTCCAGATCTCCCAGTCTAGTATGAGAATATGATCACATTACAGGAAGGGGACCCCATCCAGGGCCCGAGACTGGGTTCGTGTCTAACACTTGGAAGTGAATTGTCTGAGGAGATGCATGTGCTGACAAAGCAAGAGACTTAATTGGGAAGAGGCACCTGGGTGGAGAGCAGCACATAAAAGAACCCAGAACTGCTCTGTCACATGACCCACAGTCTCAGGTTTTATGGCAATGAGGTTAGTTTCCAGGTTGTCTCTGGCCAATCATCTTGCTTGGTCCATATTTGGTGACTTAGGGTCCTTCCTGATGATGCATGCATCTCTCAGCCTAGATGAATTCCATTGTGAGGGGTTCTGGGAGGTTGATCATCGCCTCCATCTTTTGGCCCCTCCTGGAATTATCCCAGTTAGTTTTCAGCAGCTGCACCTTGTTCTTTTTTTTTTTTTTTTTTTTAATTGGAGGATAATTACTTTACAATGATGTGCTGGTTTCTGCCATACATCAACATGAATCAACCCTATGATTCCCTCTTGAACCTCCCTTCCATCTCCCATCCCAATCCCGTCCCTCTAGGTTGTCACAGAGCACTGTGTTGAGCTCCCTGTGTCACACAGCAAATTCCCACTGGCTATTTATTTTACATATGGTGATGAATATGTTTCCATGCTGTTCCCTGGTGGCTCAGACGGTAAAGTGTCTTTCTACAATGTGGGAGACTTGGGTTCAAGCCCTGGGTTGGGAAGATCCCCTGGAGAGGGAAATGGCAATCCATTCCAGGACTATTGCCTGGAGAATCCCATGGACAGAGGAGCCTGGTAGGCTACAGTCCATGGGGTTGCAAAGAGTCGGACACGACTGAGCGACTTCACTCACTCACTTAATGAATATGTTTCCATGCTGTTCTCTCAATTCGTCCACCCTCTCCTGCCCCTACTGTGTATACAAGTGTTCTCTAGGTCTGCTTCTCTATTGCTGCCCTGCAAATAGGGTTATCAGTTCCATCTTTATAGATTTCATACACATATATTACTATACGATATTTGTCTTTCTGACTTCACTCTGTACAATAGGGTCTAGGTTCATCCACCTCATTAGGATTGACTCAAATGTGCTCTTTTTTATAGCTGAGTAATATTCCATTGTATATATGTACCACAATTTCTTTATCCATTCATCTGTGGATGGACATCTGGGTTGCTTCCATGTCCTAGCTCTTGTAAAAAAGCACCATGTTCTTTATCAGGACCTCCTGCTTTGAGACAACTCAGGCAGGTGGTTATTCTTATACCTGGCCAAGGTGGGTAGTTTCAGTCAACAGTTTGCTGACAACTATGTCTGCACAAAACCAAGTAGGTAAAATAATCATTTAAGGACATGATCTATGAGAAACTGATTTTTTTTCAGTAACCTGAAAATTTATCTCTTTGGCTGATTCTCAAGTTAGAATTCAGATGACCATCCTGGGATAGTGAATTTGTCCTGGCCCCTCTTCAGAGTAGGGAGGGACAGTGCTAGTCAATAGGACAGTGCCAGTCAGTAGGGCAGTGCTGGTCAATAGCCACAATGCAGAGGGAAGCAAGGCAGACCTCAGGGTCTTTCTTTGGAGGTAGAAAAACTGTCCCTAAGTTCCCTGTATAGACAGAGGGATATGATAACATGTACAACTTAGGAATCGTTGACTTTTGGGGGTTGACTGCAATTATAGCTCTCATCTTTAGAACTCTAAAGATGTCCCCCTTAACCGTCTGCCCCAACTCCGGAAGACTTTTGTCCCCTGGGTATTCAGTCCAACATGAATCTAGATGCTACTGTGGAGGGATTTTTCAAATGTAATTAAATCCCCAAGTTAGCTAACCTCAAAATACAGAGATTATCTGGGTGGACCTTTGTCAGATGAAACTTTAGAATGCAGAAAGTTTTCTCTGACCAGCAGCAGAAGAGGAAGTCGGAAAGATGTAAGCCCCAGAGGGACTTGATGCATTGTTGCTGGCTTGAAGATGGGAGGAGCCACCTGACAAAGAACAGAAGTGATGTTTAGAAGCTCTAAGAGGCCCCCAGCTGACAACCAGCAGGAAAGCAGGGACCTCAGGCCCATGATCACAAGGCACTGGATTCTTCCAACAATAGCAATGAGATTGGAAGTTGATGCTTTCTTGAGGTGTCGGTGTAAGAACCCAGCCTGGCCGATACCTTGATTTCTGTCTTGTGATGCCCTGAGCAGAGAACCCGGTGGAGTCTGCCTACATTTCTGAGGTACAGACTTTTGAGCTAATAAATGGGTGTGACTTTAAATTGCTGAGTTTGGGCCATTTGTACCACAGCAGTAGAGAACTGATGTACCATTAGAACCCATGAGGACTCTGTCAGATACCTCAGGCGCCTCTTAGCCAAGGGGTTTGCAGAGCCTCTACATTCATTTATGCTCTGATCAATGGGAGAACTGAAGCCTTGTTTGATATGATAGTCTTATATGACAGATCTTGA
Organism: Bubalus bubalis; assembly: GCF_019923935.1. Taxonomy (NCBI): domain Eukaryota; kingdom Metazoa; phylum Chordata; class Mammalia; order Artiodactyla; family Bovidae; genus Bubalus; species Bubalus bubalis. The sequence continues at coordinate 108,861,283 of NC_059157.1, read as the reverse complement.
AAGAAAGATCCTAAACTTTGAGGGGGTCTCACAACCTGGATTCAAGTCCTGGCTCAACACCTCCCAGTCTGCACAAGAGGCTAATCCACTTTTATTGAGCAGGAACATGAAGATGAAGTGTGATGATAATTTGAGGAATATAGTAAGTACTCATTAAAAACTGTCCATACTAGCACTGTTTGGTTTAATGACTGGCTTTTAGCACCTCATTTGAATTGTATAATTTTGTGGAGAAACTCCTCATCAAGATGCTGATAGCTAGGGACCTCGCTATCTCAACCTTCTCATACTTAATGGGAATTAGGTGGGGAAGGGTAGCTTCTTTCAAATATCCCCTAAGCAGGAAAGGTAGTCCATTTCCCTGCCACTGAGGATACTTTGTGTAGTTGATTTCATCTGGGTATTTTGTTTCTAGGTGCTGGATGGTCAGGACCTGCTATTGTTTCATTTTCTGAAATGAGGTCTGTATTAGTCTCCCAGTGGGTAGTGATGAGGGTTTATTAAATATATATTTGAGGAAACAACTATTTCTTGAATTATCGTAATCAGTGAGTGTCAGTAGAATGTATCTCAGCACAGTTTGAAAATGAAAGAATAATATAGCAGGAGAATGTTGGTTCATTTCTGCCTTGGAAATTCCCTAAGGGGTCGGTGGACCTCAAAGTGCCGTCCCTACAACTTGTTCAAAATGTGAAATAGGCTCAGCCCCAGGCCTGCTGAGTTAGAGCTCTTGGGGTAGGGCCCAGTAATCTTAAGTAAGCATCTTTTGTGATGCATCTCAGACTTGAAGAGCCCCATCTTCAAAGATTTGGGTGGCTCGTAGTATCTCCTGGAAATTTTAAGCAAAATTTTCATGTGTGCAAAATGATGAGCACAACCACAGAGAATTAATGAGAAAGTAATGAATGATCCAATTCTATAAGAGACTGAACACAGTCTCAGTTGATCTACCTTCTAAATTTTGCATGTATATTAAAATTTTGTAAAATGAATTACTGTGTAAATCTATCAGGAAACTAGCTTTTTAAAGAAAAAAAAATTAGGTGGCAAATTCTTTTGTAAAGTTAAAACTCTGATTTATCTGTTTTGTAAGCAGATTTTTATGTATTGAATTTTCTTAGGAGAAGGTAGATTATATCTGGTAGCTTTATGCATTGGAAATGCTTCTGAAGAAATATTTGATTAGTTGATATGGGAGTCAAAATATGCTAGGTTGTAGAAAACAGAAAATTTCCATTTTTACTGTAAATGCCTTTAAAATGGAATTTGATACTTTTCCCATAGTTTAATTTCCCAAGCTCTTTTTTCCCCCTTGAAAAACATGGTACAAAGAAAGGTGAAGTGGAGTGGTATACTGGTTAAGAATATGAACCAGTGCACTTGGCTCTCACACTTATCAGCTGTGTGACCTTGGGCAAGTTCCCTACTCCTATAGATGTTCAGGTTGTGGTCCAGCTTCTCTAGGCTAGTATTTCTTAAACTATAGAGTGCATCAGTATCACTTGGCCAAGCTGGTTGGAGCACAGATTGTCTAGGGACAGAGTCTGAAGCAGTGTTCCCTTGCTGGTGTCACTGCTTTAGCTAATAGTACAATTTTAGGTTGGGCTGAGGAGAATGGCTGGTTTCTGTGTTCCATGACTACCGTCTAGAAATATGGCAGGAGGGCAAGTCACCAACTGGTTTAAGAGGCCACTTACTAAGAACATTCTTATGGTCAAGGAAGAGACTGTGCCTTCCTTCTGAACAAAAGCAGATGATACTAGGAGGTATCTCTGTAATACTTTGTCCTTCAAGGTTGCATGGACCAAGTGCATGCACAGTAACCTTTTCAGCACTATACCAGTGCAGAAGATTTGTGTCTTTAAAATATGTATGAAATTGTTCCAACAAATCAATTAACAATTGTATATAATACAACAGTTTCTTTAAAAAGACTTGTAAATTATAATTTCACATTTAAAATATTATTTTGAGTTGAGATTCTAACTTATTGCAATTAAGTTACGAAGGGAAAAATAGAGAAGTAGAGTAAAGGCATTTGCAGGTTGGGTCATTAGGCCTTGTAGTAGAAAAATGGAAGCTCCTATGACTAGGATTCTAGCTGTGATCTCTTTCATATTGCTTATAGTATAGTATAAAATGTCCTAATAACAATTATAATAGCTAACACTGAATGAGTGCTTACCATGTAGTAGGTACTGGTCTAAGCACTTCCCATTTGCCAGTTCATTTGATATTCATAACAACTCTCTGACATAGATACTAGTCTTATTGCTGAGAGGAGGGTTGAGTTATTTGTCCAAGGTCAGAGAGCTGGTCAGTGATAGAGCCAGGGCTCAAATGCAGGGTGTCTTTCCTGAGAGCCCATGTTCTAAAGCTTGTTCTGTATCAGCTCTTGTTTCAGAATGATTTCAGCTCTGGTTTTCAGTGCTCAGTATCTCTGTGACTTGGTCAGGTAGATCCTGTGTCCAGGAGACCAGGACACCTCACATGGAGCCCCTCCTCTGGCTTGTGGCACACACAGATGCCCCCATTGCACTCTCATTGACTACCTAACTGTGACCAGCATCTGTACATCTCTTGCCACATTATGTTCTTTAATTGAATTCTCCTTTTGCCTTGGAATGTTCTTCCAACTTTTCTTGGGAGACTATTCATTTTAAATCTGTGTATAAACCAGGCCATCTGCCACATAGGGGTCAAAGCAAATAAAATGGAGCCTTTTTCTCTCACCCATCTCTGGGACCCTTGGAGCCTTCTCACTTTAGTCTCACCCTTGCTCTTATCCAATTCATCATTTCACTGTCTCACTTCTCTGTGGGTCTTACCCTTGTTTCTGCCTTCATGCTGGCCTCTCGGACTTGGAGGTAAAAATCAGCTCTCCTCATTTGCCACTTAATTCCTGGTAAAGACTTCATTTGGATTGGCTTACTAAATCTTCTTCTGAGCCACTTCAGGGAAACATCCATCCCAGATCCACTTCTGGCCTATTGTGGTCCCATGCAGGAGATGGCAGTGAGACAGACATTTAGAGTCTCATTCACACAAGGTTGCTAAAAGAACTTAACCTCACCTCATGCCCTCCCAGGTACATGAGCATTTCAGTAGTGGCTCTGCCACGGGCCGTTGGTTTATTTCAGGCAGAAAACAGGCTCCAGGAAGTTCAAGCTCGAGGCATGTTTCCTAGAGCCCTTCAGTTCACACCTATTCTAACATGCACAAGGCATCACTAAGGCTGACTCTTAATATATTCTTCTAATTAATGGAAAGAGGAAACAATCCAACATCACGATTTAAATGATGTTTTATTGAATTAATTTTTCCTGTAGGGATTCTCTGACAGAAGGAAGAGACCTGGCAGAGCAGCAGCCTTTTCTAAAACCTTTCAAGTCAGGTGCTCACAAAACCTGGAAATGGAAACCGATCGACAAATTACAACCAAAGTTCCAATCTCTTTTGTTTGTTCAGGTCATTCAGGATATCATTATCACCTTAATGGAATTTTCTTATTTCTATTTGCAGATCCTTTTGTGTGCACTTTGTAATCTGATTTGAAATGGAGGGGGAAGAAACCCTCCTTCATTTTCATCTTTTCTGAAAGCTCACAGGCCAGAAGTGTTGAGCCAAACAGATTTATTGGCTATCATGAAAGAGATGCCCTTTACTTTTTCATTTCTGCTGCCTCTAATTCTTTGACTTCCATTTTTTTCATTTTCATTTTGTCAATTAATTGTAACTTATCCATGTTCTGGCATGAGCTCAGGTCAGAAGATCTTACAGGTTCCTGTAGTTGAAGTAAGAAACTGAAAGTTAAAATAGAAACTGAAAGTTAAAATCCAGTTGCAAAGTATTTGGGGATAACTCAGGCAAGAAAAAATATCTTTAATTTTAACTGTATTTAAGTATGTGCCTTCTCACTCCATCAAAGTAGTTAAACTGACTGTAAGTTCACTGCAAAAGAACTTAATTTTTCATTCGATTTTACCGAGAGAGAACATTTTTATAGCATTGTGATTCAGGAATGATCATTTCATTCGCAAATGGTGTGTTTTAGGCAGTAAACAAATATTTTCCAGACCACAACGATAAGTTTAGGCAAGGCTCAAATCATCCACTGCTAAATTTGGAGCCCAATTTCAAACAAGTTGGCTGTGTTTCTTTATGGTGTAATATGGCTGTGATAGGAGGTGGAAATTTTATCCTGTGCTAGCAATGATAAGAGGGAGCAACAGCCTTAACAAGGGTTGATCAAAGGTCCCAATCAAATCCCATGTCTGCAGTCTTAGAAAATTACAGCTCATATAACAGATCTTATAGAAAATCTTTTCATTTCTATGAATTTCACTATCAGAGAATTTCCTTGCTACTCTATTTGGTTTTCTTCCTCCCATAAGTAATTACTTTTTATTTTAAGTGACAGAATCACTTTAATTTTGCATTTTTTCATCTTTATATAGACCTTGGCAAAGATTAATCTGTCCAGAATATTCTGGGTAGTTGGCTCCCATGATTCAGAATTGTAAATGGGATACAGCAGGCAGCTTGTCTTTCTCTTGCCTTCTAGGCTTATTTGAATGTAAATTATATAACAAAACAGTGTTTCCTTGCATCTCCTAGGTCCTCATTAAAAATAGAGAGAACTACCCTCTGAGTTGCTATACTTTCATCAGTAAACTCACCACTGCCCTGTTGGGCTTTGGGGTTTAGGAAATCCTGATGCTGTGGGGGAAAAAGCCTATACAAAATTCATCCATAGCCAGTTCCTCCTCTTAGCCATTTCCCCCATCTCCTCATGTCTCTCCTCTCATAGCTCACAGTCTCTTTCCTCTTGTTGATCCCCTCTTTGCTTTTCCTTTTGCAAAGCCAGATTTTTTTTTCTGTATACTTTTCTTTCCCCTTTAGGTTAGAGTTTCTTTTCTTTGGGCCCCAACTCCCATTACCACTCCTCCAATTTGTTTACCCCTTTAAAAGGGGTAAACTTTGTTTCCTTCTTTAAAAGGAACAGAGATGATGCTGTGAAGGGGTTAAAATGCGTTTCCTTCTTTAAAATGAATAGAGATGATGCTTCAACTAGTGTGGTCTGGCATGAACTGGATTGATTTTAAGACTTCAGTTAAAATCACCTCCCATGCTGTGCCCCTCCCCAGTGAGCAGATTGCTGCCATTTAATTAGTCTATTTCCTTTTCCTTACACATGTACTAAGGTGTGTGTGTGTGTGTGTGTGTGTGTGTGTGTTGGGGGAGGCAAAATAGGCAAAGAGGGAATGCTGCATGAGAATGATAACACCATATCTTTGGGGCACAAAATAAATGGGTCAGGGCCCTCAGGGTAGTCACTGGCCCTTGGTACAGTCACTCAGTCGTCTCAGACTCTCTGCAATCCCATGGACTGCAGCACACCAGTCTTCCCTGTCCATCACCAACTCCCGGAGCTTACTCAAACTCATGTCCATCTAGTTGTTGAAGCCATCCAACCATCTCATCTGCTGTTGTCCCCTTCTCCTCCTGCCTTCAATCGTTCCCAGCATCAGGGTCTTTTCCAATGAGTCAGTTCTTCCCATCAGGTAGCCAAAGTATTGGAGATTCAGCTTCAGCATTAGTCCTTCCAATAAACATTCAGGAATGATTTCCTTTAGGATGGACTGGTTTGATCTCCTTGTAGTCCAAGGGACTCTCAAGAGTCTTCTACAACTCACTTCAAAGTATCAATTTTTTGCCTCTCAGCTTTCTTTATTGTCCAACTCTCACATCCATACATGACTATGGGAAAAACCATAGCTTTGACTAGATGGATCTTTGTCAGCAAAGTAATGTCTCTGCTTTTTAATATGCTATCTAGGTTGGTCATAGCTTTCCTTCCAAGGAGCAAGCATGTTTTAATTTCATGGTTGTAGTCATCATTTGCAGTGATTTTGGAGCCCCCCAAAATAAAGTCTGTCACTGTTTCCATTATTTCCTAATCTGTTTGCCAGAAGGTGATGGGACCAGATGCCATGATCTTCATTTTTTGAATGTTAAGTTTTAAGCCAACTTTGTCACTCTCCTCTTTCACTTTCATCAAGAGGCTCTTTAGTTCTTCTTCCCTTTCTGCTGTAAGTGTGGTGTCATCTGCATATCTGAGGTTAATGATATTTGTCCTGGCAATCTTGATTCCAGCTTGTACTTCGTCCAGCCTGGCATTTCAAATGATGTACTCTGCATAGAATTTAAATAAGCAGGGTGACAATATACAGCCTTGACGTACTCCTTTCCCAATTTGGAGCCTGTATGTTGTTCCATGTCCGGTTCTAACTGTTGCTTCTTGACCTGCATATAGATTTCTCAGGAGGCAGGTAAGGTGTTCTGGTATTCCCATCTCTTGAAGAATTTTCCACAGTTTTTTGTGATCTACACAGTCAAAGGCTTTGGCATAATCAATGAAGAAGAAACAGATGTTTTTCTGGAACTGTCTTTGCTTTTTTGATGATCCAACGGATGTTGGCAATTTGATCTCTAATTCCTCTGCCTTTTCTAAATCCAGCTTGAACATCTGGAAGTTCATGGTCCATGTACTGTTGAAGCCTGAATTGGAGAATTTTGAGCATTACTTTGCTAGTGTGTGAGATGAGTGCAATTGTGCAGTAGTTTAAGCATTCTTTGGCATTGCCTTTCTCTGGGACTGGAATGAAAACTGATCTTTTCCAGTCTTGTGGCCACTGCTGAATTTTCCAAATTTTCTGGCATATTGAGTGCAACACTTTAACAGCATTATCTTTAAGGATTTGAAATAGCTCAACTGGAATTCCATCACCTCCGCTAGCTTTGTTCGTAGTGATGCTTCCTAAGGCCCATTTGACTTTGTATTCCAGGATGTCTGGCTCTAGGTGAATGGTCACACCATCGTGGTTATCTTGGTTATGAAGATCTTTTTTGTATAGTTCTGTGTATTCTTGCCACCTCTTCTTAATATCTTTAGCTTCTGTTAGGTCCATACAATTTCTGTCCTTTATTGCACCTATCTTTGAATGAAGGTTTCCTTGGTATCTCTAATTTTCTTGAAGAGATCTTTAGTCTTTCCCATTCTATTGTTTTCCTCTATTTCTTTGCATTGATCACTGAAGAAGACTTTCTTATCTCTCCATGCTGTTCTTTAGTACTCTGCATTCAGATGGGTATATCTTTCCTTTTTCTCCTTTGCCTTTAGTTTCTCTTCTTTGCTCAGCTATTTGTAAGGCCTACTCAGTCTAATATGTTTATTTGCTCTTGGGGTAAATGGCAAGAGGAAAACCTTTCATCCTCTTCTTTGACCTCCTTTGTTTTCTTTTTAGTCTGTCTTCTTTCTCCTAATCAACCACAGAGATACCTCTCTTAAAAGCATGGGCTAAACCTTTGGGTAATGCCCTAATTTGTACCCTCTTGAAAATGCTAGAGACAGAGAGTAACTTCCCTCGTTGGACATCACACTTAATGACTTCACTCTGAGGTGCTTTCTGCTTTTGGGAAGTGACCCAACCCAACAGAAACCATCTCTTTCCTTCACTTTTCCCTGAAACCCCAATCTCACATAGTTACATACTATGTCCTTACAGAATTTTAGAATTTGAAAGCAAAAGTACAGATTATTTACAACTTCAATTTAGAAGCAAGGATATTGACAATAAATGTGAAGTATTTATTTATTTGCCATCCCTCAGGAAATTGATAATAATTACAACAACTATATTTCCTATCTAACACTGAGACTCATAATCTGACAATAACAGTCAACAGCAACAAAGAAGCAATGATAACAATAATCACTGCTGTTAATTGATTATTTATAACACCAGGCATTGTACAAGGTACATTGCATCTTATTTGATCCTCCAAGCAACTCTCTATGGGGTAGATTATTATTTTTAACCCAAATTTTATAGATAGTAGAGGCTCAAACAGAAATCTGCTTCATGAATTAAAATAGGGCAGAGCTAAGTTGTAAATCTGTCTTTCTAATTCCAAAATCTGTCCCCTGCACAGTGGAGGTACTAGAGCTATTGTGTTCATCTGGTTATTGGGAGTTGATTTTTAGCATCTTTTACCAAATCATTGTTCAGTAACATCACGTTAGTAGCTTGAAATCGGCCATAATAAAGCATTTACATCATGTAAATTGGCAAAGGCAACAGACGAGGGCATGGAGAGCTTATAGTTGTTACCACTTACCAACACACCATCACCTATATATATTTTTATAATATTGCCCTTTTAACAATGGAAAGACATTTTTAAACATTGTGACATTCCTAGAAAATCTGGATCATCTGATCCTTATCGTGCTGGTGGGAAAACCCAAAATAAAATTCAGATGTCCACACATTTCTCACTTGGTGCTCTTTTTGTCATCTCCTGCTGGAATTTTTTTCTGTGGTAAATCTTAAATCCACCAGCTGTGTGTTAGACAAGGAGCATTTGGTGGAAGGAACAGAAGCCCATTCAGTATACTGTAAGCTGATAAGACATATATGGGGGAGATGTGGGGCTATCCATCTCACAGAGCTTCACCGCAGGGAGTGTGGCCCCCTGAGGAAGTGGAAAGGCAGTCCTGAGCACCTTACCTCATCACTTCAGAACCCCTGGGGTCCTGTCATTGCATGCCTCTCTAAGTCCTTGTCTGTAGAACAGCCTTTTCTGTTTCGATGTGACTGTCAACACCCTGACTCGTCCAGGTTCTTGTGCCAGGCAGGCACAACTAGACTCAGTGTTTTGATCCATTTCCCATTTTCCAGGAGAGAAATACTTCTCAGCCCAACATGGGTAAGTTGTTCGATCAGCTTGGACAGCTGAAAACAAAATGTGTTATAAGTGTGGCTGCAGGAAGTGAGGTTTCTCTAAGGAGAGAAGACAGGAGTGAATGAGGAGAAGATACGTGTCTTTAGCACAAAGACCTGGCTTGGGAAGGGCTTAGAATCAGGAGGAAGAAAGACTAGGTTGTAAACAATCTGAGGGCAGAATCTGGGTTTTACTCATTTCTAAATATCTGATACATTGCCTCAAACTTGGCATTTTATAGGGAATAAGAGTTGAAAGAGAAAAAGTGGCACTTGTGGACAAGAATACATTTCTCCAAACCATAAAAAAGAAAAAAAAAAAACCCCTATCAGAAACCTGTCAGTAAGAGAAATGAAGGATAGGAAATATTCTATAAACAAAACCATTCTGGTGTTCAGTGCAGATTGATACCAGAGAGATCTACCGTGGGTCCACATTGGCTGTCAAGGGACTTATTTATGCTGTTGTTTCCAACATCCAAATGTGACCTTCCATTGGAGTCTAGTTAAACATACAACATTTTCAAAGTCCCTCCCACATCGCTTCATTCCCCCCTCCCCTTACAAGGTTATGGCTAAAAGCAGAACCAGTCTAAAAATAATCATTTCATGAAATTACATGCAAATAGAAGAAATCATACTCAAATTAAGGAAAATGACCATGTTTTTCATAGTCAATCTTTAGAAAATGGCTTTTAAAATAAGTGTTATACCATCCTTAACTTTTTATGGTTAATGAGGAGCAAAATATGTGCCCCCAGGATCAAGAGCGCTAGAGTTCAAATGATTAGTGCAATTGGAAAAACTTCTTAGCCTGCATATTGAACTTAAAATCTCATAAGAAAGGATTTTATTTGTGCTTTTAGAATGTTACTGCCTAAAGCCTTTACTTGTCCTAGAAAGTATTATTAAGATTAAAAATAATTGCACAAAAGCCAATTTAAATTTTCCAAGATCAGGAAGAATGATGGTGTAGTCTGCAGGTTTGAATTTATTTTATCCTCCTTCAGTGTCTGAATTTATTGTTAATACTTTATCTTTGAAATGCTATAAATCTGATATAATCAACTGTTAATTTGGGAAGGACTGATTATCCACACAGCACAAGCTGGAATCAAGATTGCCGGGAGAAATATCAATAACCTCAGATATGCAGATGACACCACCCTTATGACAGAAAACAAAGAGGAACTAAAGAGCATCTTGATGAAAGTGAAAGAGGAGAATGAAAAAGCTGGTTTAAAACTCAACATTCAGAAAACTAAGATCATGGCATCTGGTCCCATCAATTAATGTCAAAAAGATGAGGAAACAATGGAAACAGTGACAGACTTTATTTTGGGGGGCTCCAAAATCACTGCAAATGGTGACTGCAGCCATGAAATTAAAAAATGCTTGCTCTTGAAAAAAAGCTATGACCAACCTAGATAGCACTTTAAAAAGCAGAGACGTTACTTTGCTAACGAAAGTCCATCTAGTCAAAGCTATGGTTTTTCCTGTAGTCATGTATGGATGTAAAAGTTGGACTATAAAAAAAGCTGAGTGCTGAAGAACTCATGCTTTTGAAGTGTGGTATTGGAGAAGACTCTTGAGAGTTCCTTTGACTACAAGGAGATCAAACCAGTCAATCCTAAAGGAAATCAGTCCTGAATATTAATTGGAAGGACTGATGCTGAAGCTGAAGCTCCAATACTTTGACCACTTGTTGCCAAGAGCTGACTCATTGAAAAAGACCCTGATGCTGGGAAAGATTGAAGGCAGGAGGTGAAGGGGACAACAGAGGATGAGATGGTTGGACGGAATCACGGACTCGATGGACATGAGTTTGAGCAAGCTCTGGGACTTGGTGATGGACAGTCCATGGGGCTGCAAAGAGTTGAACATGACTGAGCGACTGAACTGATTATCCATGCTGAGATTTACTTATAGTACATTTTGCTTTCACTTCCATGTAAACGTAACCTTTTCTGCTTAAGCAAGTCCTCTAGTGACATTATCACCATCTCACTAAGTTCATTCTTACATGGAATTGCAGCCTGTTGGAACTGGGAGGTATGTTCTGGTTGATTTGTTAAGATAAAATAAAACAGTCAATTGCTCTTGTCTTTCTAATTTCTCGGTCTTTTTCTCTTCCTCTTTTCCCCTCCTTTTCCTTGCCAGGTGTGAGACAGATGGTCATGCAACAGAGAATAAATCAGGGGCCACTATAATCCAGCTGATGCTTTTCTTCAGTGGTACCAATAGCGCTGCATTTACCTGGCTATCTATTGGGCCCAGGAGACCTTAGCAGCAGGGAAAGGTGGGGACATACATTGCACTGACTTTTCCCCCCATGTGCACTCGAATGACTGTGCACATAGTTAAAATGCTGAGACAAATTAGTAGCTGTTGATAAATATTTATTGGTTTGAGTTGCTTAGCACTTAACTACTCCCCTCATCTGGCTCCTAGAGTTCCAACTCTGGGGTCTCCTGGACCTACACCACAATCTGTAGGATTGATACTTGGCACAGAAAGGGGTCTTAGGACTTCTTTTATGCTTTTTAAAACCACTCTTTCTTGTTTGTCTTTATCTTATGTTCAATCTAGCCTAGTCCATATGTGTTTTAGAACATTGCCCAAAAGTATAACCCCAATAATATGCATGGTTGTTCAGTACTAAATCCAATTCATCTCTTTTAAGGTTCTGAAGAAAGAGTTGGCCAGGAGGTCAGGGAAATATCCCTGCCCAGCCCCTGCTCAGATCATCTGCTTCTTGTGTTTTGTTCTGACGTGGTCATTATTTCAGCTTGAGTGCTTTCCATTGCAGGTGACAGAATAGCTAATCCACACGTCTCTGCTTCATGTGATTGAACACCTACAAGAAAGGGATAGGGGGTGGCTTGACCCTGGGCTCATGTGATGTCATCAGGGTTTAGCCAATTTTTCTTGTTTTGGCCGTACTTCCTCAAGCCTGGCTTTGTAGTGAAATCTACATGTTCTCAGGTTCACTAGAGCAGCTCTCTCTGTTATCTCCAGAGAGAGAGAGAGAGAGAGAGAGAGAGACAGACAGACAGACAGACAGACAGACCAGGAACATTTCTCTCATGTTTCCAAATGAATCTTAGAATTAACTGAGTCTTTTGGGCCCTCGTGGACTTGACCATCCCGAACCAATCGCTGTGGCTATGGGAATGGCTGATTGACTTAACCCAGGTCATGTGCTCCACTCCAGTATCTGGGGTTATAGTTGCTTCACTGAAAATACATAGACTGCAGTCAGAGAGGGATTCTCAGACAAAGGGATTCTCACTTTTTCCTTGATGGTGGTAGATGCTGACAAGTGTGTGTTCTACAGTCAAGTCACTGATTCACTTCTTTATTCCTTGTTATTTATATCCTATCTCTACATGAACAGCTTTTTCTATGCATAACCACTGTCTATGAGTAACTGTCACATGGCCCTCAGATCCATTTGTAAAAGGAATAGCTTTCTGGTGGCACTGATGGTTTTCTGAACTTGAGGGCAGGAAGTAAAATGGGACCTTGTGCTTCCAAACCTCTTGTTAGTAAATACCACTATATCTGGGGCTTTCCTGAGTCAGTCTTCCTGTTTGATATGTCATTCTTCTCTGTAGCAATCATAGGGAAACAGAGGAATTCTGAACAAGGCTTGTGATTTCCATCCATAGGTGGGGAATTCATGGAGGTTTTTTTGATTTCTGATTGTGTAGCTCCCCAATTGTCAGCTCCACAATGAGCAGTCAGGTGGCAACTCCAAGGTCTCTTTCCTTGATGAGTAGCATCCCTTCCCTGCACATGGCACATCCTAGTCCACACTCACACACCGCTTTGCTAGCTCCTTTGATATTGAAAACAGCCTTGTGAGGTAGCCAGGGGCAGGGATCGGTATGCTCATTTTACCAATACATAAACATAAGATTCAGGCAGATGTTACATGATTTGCCCAAACTCCTCAAAGGTATACAGAATTAGGTCCAACTCAGGTTTCTAGACTCCTAGCCTAAGAACTTTTTCATGGCTTGGCTTTTTCAGACTTGGGTGTCTTATTTCTAGAGTTGATCTAAGCTCCTGAAAGAAGGATCCCTATTGACATTCAGTCTGTAGCACTAATGGCATCTCATCTAGATGTCTATGCATCTATACTGGGGTTTCAGCTGCAAAACTGGAAATGAGGAGCAGAAAGGTTCACCAGAAGGTTCTGTTCTGCTTGATCCCAGAGAAGACCCATTCTCAGCTTGGCCATCATCAGTTCAGTTCAGTTCAGTCACTCAGTAGTGTCCAACTCTTTGAGACCCCATGAATTGCAGCACGCTAGGCCTCCCTGTCCATCACCAACTCCCGGAATTCACTCAAACTCACATCCATCGAGTCGGTGATACCATCCAACCATCTCATCCTCTGTCGTTCCCTTCTCCTCCTGCCCGCAATCCCTCCCAGCATCAGAGTCTTTCCCAATGAGTCAACTCTTCACATGAGGTGGCCAAAGTATTGGAGTTTCCACTTTAGCATCAGTCCTTCCAAAGAACACCCAGGACTGATCTCCTTTAGAATGGACATGTTGAGTCTCCTTACTGTCCAAGGGACTCTCAAGAGTCTTCTCCAACACCACAGTTCAAAAGCATCAATTCTTCGGCACTCAGCTTTTTTCACAGTCCAACTCTCACATCCATACATGACTGCTGGAAAACCATAGCCTTGACTAGACAGACTTTCTTGGCAAAGTAACGTCTCTGCTTTTAATATGCTGTCTAGGCTGGTCATAACTTTCCTTCCAAGGAGTAAGCGTCTTTTAATTTCATGGCTGCAGTCACCATCTGCAGTGATTTTGGAGCCCCCCAAAATAAAGTCTGACACTGTTTACACTGTTTCCCCATCTATTTCCCATGAAGTGATGGGACCAGATGCCATGATCTTAACTTTTCTGAATGTTGAGCTTTAAGCCAACTTTTTCACTCTCCTCTTTCACTTTCATCAAGAGGCTCTTTAGTTCCTCTTCACTTTCTGCCACAAGGTTAGTGTCATCTGCATATCTGAGGTTATTGATATTTCTCCAGGCAATCTTGATTCCAGCTTGTGCTTCATCCAGCCCAGCATTTCTCATGATGTACTCTGCGTCTGCATGTAAGTTAAATAAGCAGGGTGACAATATACAGCCTTGACGTACTCCTTTTCCTATTTGGATCCAGTCTGTTGTTCCATGTCTAGTTCTAATTGTTGCTTCCTGACCCGCACACAGGTTTCTCAAGAGGCATGTCAGGTGCTCTGGTATTCCTATCTCTTTCAGAATTTTCCACAGTTTATTATGATCCACACAGTCAAAGGCTTTGGCATAGTCAATAAAGCAGAAATAGATGTTTTTCTGTCACTCTCTTCCTTTTTCCATGATCCAGGGGATGTTGGCAATTTGATCTCTGGTTCTCTGCCTTTTCTAAAACTAGCTTGAACATCTGGAAGTTCACGGTTCACGTATTGCTGAAGCCTGGCTTGGAGAATTTTGAGCATTACTTTACTAGCATGTGAGATGAGTGCAATTGTGCGGTAGTTTGAGCATTCTTTGCCATTGCCTTTCTTTGGGATTGGAATGAAAACTGACCTTCTCCAGTCCTGTGGCCACTTCTGGGTTTTCCAAATTTGCAGGCATATTGAGTTCAGCACTTTTACAGGATCGTCTTTCAGGATTTGAAATAGCTCAACTGGAATTCCATCACCTCCACTAACTTTGTTTCTAGTGATGCTTCCTAGGAATGACTTCGCATTCCAGGATGTCTGGCTCTAGGTCAGTGATCACACCATCGTGATTATCTTGGTCATGAAGATCTTTTTTGTACAGTTCTTCTGTGTATTCTTGCCATCTCTTCTTAATATCTTCTGCTTCTGTTAGGTCCATACCATTTCTGTCCTTTATCAAGCCCATCTTTGCATGAAATGTTCCTTTGGTATCTCTAATTTTCTTGAAGAGGTCTCTAGTCTTTCCCATTCTGTTGTTTTCCTCTTGCATTGATTGCTGAGGAAGGCTGTCTTATCTCTCCTTGCTATTCTTTGGGACTCTGCATTCATATGCTTTTATTTTTCCTTTTCTCCTTTGCTTTCCACCTTCTCTTCTTTTCACAGCTATTTGTAAGGCCTCCCCAGACAACCATTTTGCTTTTTTGCATTTCTTTTCCATGGGGATGGTCTTGATCCCTGTCTCCTGTACAATGTCACAAACCTCTATCCATAGTTCATCAGGCACTCTATCTATCAGATCTAGTCCCTTAAATCTATTTCTCACTTCCACTGTATAATTATAAGGAATTTTATTTAGGTCATACCTGAATGGTCTAGTGGTTTTCCCTACTTTCTTCAATTTAAGTCTGAATTTGGCAAAAGGAGTTCATGATCTAAGCCAGTCAGCTCCCAGTCTTATTTTGCTGATTGTATAGAGCTTCTCTATTTTTGGCTGCAAAGAATATAATCAACCTGATTTTGGTGTTGGTCATCTGGTGATGTCCATGTGTAGAGTCTTATCTTGTGTTGTTGGAAGAGGGTGTTTGCTATGACCAGTGCGTTCTCTTGGCAAAACTCTATTAGTCTTTGCCCTGCTTCATTCCATATTCCAAGGCCAAATTTGCCTGTTACTCCAGGTGTTTCTTGACTTCCTACTTTTGCATTCCAGTTCCTTATAATTAAAAGGACATCTTTTTTGGGTGTTAGTTCTAAAAGGTCTTGTAGGTCTTCATAGAACCGTTCAACTTCAGCTTCTTCAGAGTTACGGGTTGGGGCATAGACTTGGATTACTGTGATACTGAATGGTTTGCCTTGGAAACGAACAGAGATCATTCTGTCGTTTTTGAGATTGCATCCAAGTGCTGCATTTTGGACTGTTTTGTAGACCATGATGGCTACTCCATTTCTTCTAAGGGATTCCTGCCTACAGTAGTAGATATAATGGTCATCTGAGTTAAATTCACCCATTCCAGTCCATTTTAGTTCGCTGATTTCTAGAATGTCGATGTTCACTCTTGCCATCTCCTGTTTGACCACTTCCAATTTGCCTTGACTCATGAACCTACCATTCCAGGTTCCTATGCAATATTGCTCTTTTCAGCATTGGGCCTTGCTTCTATCACCAGTCACGTCCACAACTGGGTATTGTTTTGGCTTTGGCTCTATCCCTTCATTCTTTCTGGAGCTATTCTCCACTGATCTCCAGTAGCATATCCATCTGCAATTCAAAGCCTGACTACTGATCATCTTCCATGTCTGTCATAAGTGCTGTGTGCTCTATCTTCCTCTCTTTGTGTGACTTTTAGGCCAGTTTGAATGAGAGAGATGTATACCAATGCATTCTTCTACCCTACAGCCTAAGGTTATTGACATCAAGGAAGACAAGTTGATTCATTTATCTTTAAATCTTTTACCTTGTGTGTAAGTATTAAAAAACACATTACTAAAATTTTTTAAAGATATCTTTTATTCTCTTTATACATATTTGGCAGAGTTGTAATAAGCATGCACGTTTGTATGAGATACTTTCCACTTAATTTTATTTTATAAGCATTTTTATCATTTCTACACAGTCAGCATTGAGCACCTGCTATATGCCAGGTGCTAATGTAGGATGCTTTCAATGGTCTATTTAGTCATTGGACTATGATTTACTCAATAATTTATTTATAGATATATTACCCCCACTTCCCCCACTATTATAAATAAAAGTGCAGTGAATATATTTGGACTCGCAGGTTTATTTTTTTACATTTTTCTTAGGAGTAATTTCAGTAAGTAATATTGCTGGATCAAAGGGCATGAATATCTTTATAGTCATTAGTATTTATTGATAAACTGCTTTTCAGAAAGGCTATTTAAATTTACAATGCTATCAATATTGTAGGAAAAAATCCATTTTTCTTGACCCTTATCAGGATCTGATTTTATTATTAAAAAAAGAAGCTAAAAAATGGTATTGTGATTTTTTTTTTAACTTGGATTTTGTTGCTTAAATTGGGAAGGGTGAACGTTTTTGCAAATTGTGTTTTCTAACTTTGTGAATCATCTGTTTTCTTTTACAACAGTGGGTTTATAAATTGTGTCACTGCAGGTCAAATAACCACAGCCACCAAGATCTTGAAGGTGACAAACCCTCGCCTGTCACAGTATCGGTTCCTTCCCCGTCCTTCGTCTTTCCCCTGTCGCAGGCTAATAGGACAATGGCATTTGTTGCATCTATTTCCAGAAAGATGTTAATGGTCTTCTTTCCTTCTGCTTTGACAAAACAGCTGTGAAGGAGCCAGGAAGCCCGCATGCAGGAACTGCTGCAGGGAAAAAAACCTACAGTGGCAGGAAATTACCCTAATAGGGTGAAAATTAAGAAACGACTCTTGGCACAGCCTGTTTCCAGGAAATGGGTGGTACTTTCACGCCTTAGCAATTATTCTCTTAGAATCAATTTGGTGGCTCTTTAAAAAAAAATTAGATTTGAACCTGAAGGGGGTTAAAGAGAAAAGGATAAAAGCTTGGAAAATATTTAATTTTGTTTCATAAAGAAATTATTCTCATCTTCCCCATTGAGTAGAAAAGGCAGTTCTTTGAAACTTTTTTTTTGTCTTTCCTATTTTGTGCAAAATTATCTCATTTTAGGTTATACATTTTGGAGCTCAGGCAGGCAGTAGACACCTGCAGAAGGAAAGGACTAATGCTTTTGTATTCTTCATTTGTAGAAAAAATATCAGGGATGTTAAGCCACTGATTGGCGGTAGTGTTTGGTGGCCCACAGGATGGTGGTCCTGAGGCTGGGAGATGGGCTGGAGGATGCACAGTGGCCACTGCTTCGATAGTCAGTTGAGAGCCAGGTGTGTTTGCATCTACCTGCTTCTGTGTCAGGAGTGCAGAGCCCGAGTCTGTTTGTGCTTTCTCTCCCCATCCCCTGATTACTTTCTTGCATCTCTACCATGACAACTTATATAGAAAAGGCTCCTCAGTCGTCTCTATTTCATCTCCCTCTTTTTGCTTTGGTAAGTCTTGGATTGATTGACTAAGGCATCTGGCAGGCACTGAAAAAATATTCTCTTCTATGAAAAATATTTACTTGTTTATTTCATTTATTCTCTGCACCTTTTTGGCACCTAATAACCTAAAGACATTAAACATGGAATCGGCTTTTATTTAGTTTCAGAAGACATGACCTGTGTTTGGTTGTTCAAAGGTATAGATCTCTTATGGAAGAGAGTAACGTAGAAACAAAACTGGTGAACTCTTTGAGGCAGGATGTACTTGCTTATCTCTGTGAGTCTTCTTCATTCTTGGCACAGAAGAGATGCTTGGTACCTGGTTGTTGAGGTCAGCACCTTGAAGGGCAGCTTCTCTTTCATTCCCTGAAGCTTCACTCTGAGGATAAGTAGACAGCTATTAATGTACTCAGCAGGGGTAATTTGATTTTAATAAATTCATAAATTCATAGAAATGCTGTCCTTTCATAGCATCACCAGTTACAGCATTTGAAGAGATCTTGGAGTTTAGTTCCTCTAAACTTCAGAACTGAGCTAAAAAAAGTCTCAAAATCTAGAAACAATGGATAACACTAACAAGATAGGATTTGATAGGGATTCAGTCAACGTTTTATACATTTTTTTGAATCTATCCTGTGTGAAAGGGTAGTTGAGAATGAGTTTGCAAAAATGCATAAGACCCAGTCCTTAGTGTCAGTTTTTTAAGAAATAACAAGAGTAGATACAGGCTGGCATCAATATTGCAAAAGAAAACATTAATTATACTTATTTATTCATTTGTTCATATACTCAATTGTATGATTCACTTACTGACAAAGTCAATTGAGCATATAACATAACAGGCACAGTAGACGATGGTGAAGATCTGTCCAAATAGAAAAGACCTGGGGCCTTTAGTCAACCAGTCTGGCTTGAATGTTTCCATTGATGGGCTGCTCTTTACCTCACTGAGTGAGCCATATATTTTAAAACAGATCGCTAGAAATTGTAATTAAATACTAACTTTAATACAGTGGTCCTAATTCTAGCATATAAAAGCTATGGAAAAATTATAATTTCTTTTTATCTTCTAACCCTGCAAATAATTGTCTGGAGCTCCTGCTTATTTTTAAAACTTTAAGCATCATCTCCTCTGTGAAGTCTTTCTGAAACTCCCCGGGAATTTTTTCTTCTCCTTTATTACTACAAGCATGTAGTTCTAAAACTTACTGTGTTTTAGGACACCCTAGGGAATAATTCACAATATAGATTCTAGAGCTATACTCCAGTATATTCATAAAGCTCCTTAGAAAATCCTGAGGCCGGTTTTTCACACTCCAGCCCTTGTTAACTGCTGTGCAGAGGAGATGAACTTGCATTGTGGAGCACCTACTATGTGCTTTAGTGCGGTCTAGTTTGGTTATCATATCTATGCATTTTTATTGTTCTGTAAATATCTCCATTATCACTTATCGAATTATAACTTAGCTGTTTCATGATCACTTAACTCTCCATTCTCCACATACTAAAAAGTTTTCATTCATTTTTGATATTCCCTAGGATTTACCACAGTGTGTTGTCCCTTAGTGACCGTCCAGTGAATGAATGAGTGCAGTGGCAGAGAAAAGCTCAACATGAACATTTGTACCATACTCTGAGGTAGGAAAACTGAACCAAGTGTTTCAGAAAGGCTCTAAGTTACATCTTCATTACTGCATCAAGGCTGGAGTGCTAGAGGGAGAAGTATATTACCCTGGAAGTTGAGAAACCTGGCCAATAGTCACAGCTTGGCCACCAAGTCACTGCTGGGGCCCAAAGTTTTATCCTTTGTAAAGAGAAGGGATTTGCCAGAGCACTATATTTGCCTAATCTGTACACTATAAGCTGGGCTTCCCCGATGGCTCAGCAGGTAAAGAATCCACCTGCCAGTGCAGAAGACACAGGAGTTGCAGGTTTGATCCCTGGGTAGGGAAGATCCTCTGGAAAAGGAAATGGCAATCCACTCCAGCATTCTTGCCTGAAAAAATCCCATGGGCAGAGAAGTCTGGTGAGCTACAGTCTAATGGGGTTGCAAAGAGTCAGACACGCCTGAGCAACTCAGCACATGCAATCTGTTGGCTTTCTTCTAGCACTTCAGTGTACTTACACTTTCTGATATGATATCAGCTTCTGGACCAGGATAAAGAGGGGAGTGATGGAGAAAGGCTCTTGGCAGGGAATTGTAAGGTACGAACCCCTGTGTTTAGTGGTCTCGTGTTGTAGCTGGTGGAGTGAAGCATGTTCAAAAACTCTTCTCTCTCCCTTTATTCACACAGAAGGAGTGAGACAGGGAAGGTGGATTTTTCAACTAAGTCAGGTCCTTTTGAGATCTTTAGGTCTTCTTTTTCTTCTGTTGGTTATCAGCTCAGTAAAGATTCAGAAGGGACAGCGAGGCCCTCCATTTCAGAGACTTGCTCTCAGTGGTTTGAAGCAGCCACCACCTAATGACTCTGCTGTATTCCTGGAGCCTTGAGTAGCTGTTTAACATTCAGGCTGCATGGAGCCAGTGAGAGCTCCCAGCAGAGAAGGGAATTAACTGTTTGGTGTATTTTAATAAGTGAGTGAGCAAAGATCATGTGAATCGATTATCAATTTGACTAACTTTCTTGCAGGGCTTGTGTAGAAGAATTAAATGCAAACAGACGACATGTTTACCAAAGAGGAATTCACCTTGAAGTGGGTATTAGGATTCTCGAATGTGATTTTTGTAATGCATTGGAGCTTCTTATCCACTTTCCTTATTTCTGTCAAGAACATGTGTTGGAAATGAAGGTGGAAATCACTTAAGTCTGATTAGATCCAGGGCCAGCATACAAAGGGCCTGTTCCTCTGGGTACATTCGAGACCCATCCTACCCTAGTATCTTTCTGTTAGTTCAGAGGTTACTGCCAGAGCCCAGGGCTCTAGGGACACTTGAGGATGATGCTAAGTTGGTAGTGACAGTGGATGGAGTGCCTGCCCTTCAGACTGGTCCAGTTTATTCCATTGTATTTGCTTGAGGAAGACTGGCAAGACCAAAAAGCTGATCTGAACTAATTTTATCTCCAGGACGCTTGCTGTTTGAGAATAAATGGAAAAGAAGACTTGGAAGGAGATTCGACTCTGGTTCTTCCCTTGTCTTCTTCTTTCTTCTCTGTCCTCATTCTTTGCTTTCCAAGAGGGAAGCACAACTTTTTATATATTTATGGCTGGTGAACACTGTTCCCCTGAGAAGTCTGCTTGGGGAGAGATATACTGGACCTGTGAGAGTGGAAGGGACCACACCTTTGGCTAACCATTTTACCTGAGCCAGCATCTAGGAAAATGTTCCCCCTTTGTCCATGGGAACATCTCTGATGGTGCCCAACACAGGTGTGTATTAACCTGCCTGTTACTTACTTCTGTTCTCTGAGCACATTGCCAAACACACAGTGTCTGCTCAGTCATTACTGTTGAATGACTGAATAAATAACTGCTTATAGCTATGAGGTGGTAAACGTCCTTTTTAAAAAATTTTAACTGTTGGGCCTTTCCAGGTGTTCCTATTTCTGAGCTCTGTTGTCAAGTGTTAGCTTTTGAGTGATTGTCCAGTTGAATTTTAAAAGTCCCAAGATCTCATGTTTTATTTCATTATTATTGGGTCAAGAAACTGGAAAACAGGAAGCTTACTGGGCTCAAGGAGAAGACACTGATCTTAATAAAACATGAGAACTGAAGTGACAGTGACATGTTGCATTCTTTATATCTTCAAGAAGTGTATACAGATCACCCAAAGCAGCCAATTCATAGTAAAGTGATGAAAGATCAGAGAAGAGTTTGGAAAAATAATGGAGAGTGGTGGTTGTTTTTACTGATGAGTGAAGTCATAGATGTCCTGTGCAGGGTTGGCTGTGGACGGTGGGAAGGGTCAGGGTTTGCTACCTTCAGTCCTTTTATCAGCATCCTTTGCTGCTGCTGGGGCCCCTCCCCTCAGGTCTTCCAGGTTGCCACATTAAGGCCCCAGAGGCTTGGCTCCATTTCCTGGCTCTTTCCCACCCCATGTGTCAGACTCACTAGACTCGTGCCTGCCTCCCCAGGGGTTGCTTGGTTGACCAAATTGCTTGTATTTGATGAATTAAATTATAGTAAGACCTGAAGGTTTGGTATTTTACTTTCTAGGGTTATTTGCATTTTAACTGGGTACTCATGGACTCCTGGATTAGCTAAAAGAAATAAATTACTGATGCTTGAATTTCCAATAGGCAAGTCGGGGAGGCAGATATTTTTCTCAGATTTCTGTTCCAGTGTCAGCCCTCAAATCATGTGAATGGGCATAGCATATTTCTTTGCTTTCCTCATTTCTGCTGCTTCTTCTGTATCCTTTTCTTCTTTTTCTTCCTTCTTCTGTTCCTCTTTTTCTCCGGTCTGAGTAGACTCTGGAATCAGAAGCTATGCTCAGTATTGTGCTGTGATGAAAGGAAAGCGTTTGGAGTGTCTCTGGTCATAGACTAGACTGTAGAACAGAGGTAGCTGTAAGAGAGTTGGCAGAAAGAAACTCTGAGACTGAAGGCTTTGGAATTTGGATGTGGCCCTTCTACATCACCACGACCTTTGTATCTTGGTAAGTTGAGAATGTCTGGGGTTTTCTGTCTCCTAACATGGAAGACTCCTATGTCAAGGAGTTCAGTCATTGTATCTCTGTGGAAGACAGAATCAGAAGAATGAGGTTAAGCGCAACAGTAGACATAGGATTAGCATAGAAGGAAACCTCACAATCAGTAAGATTTGGATAAATGGTTGTGAGAGGCAGTAATAGCATCACCATTTCGGTAGCTGTTTACAAAATGTCATCTTCATTTTCTATGGTTACATAGAATTATGACTGGAAAACAGGGGTCTTGGTTGGCATTGGAAAACTGTAGAGGCCCAAGTCACTTTAGTGATGTTATTATTTCTACTAATCAGTGAATGGCGTACTCTAGATTTATTCAAATACAGTAGCCACCGCACAGTGGTTGCTGAGCATTAGGAAATGTGGCTAGCCCAAACTGAAATGTATCCTGGGTGTAAAATATACACTGGGTTTGAAAACTTTGTTAAAAAAGAGGAATGTCAAATATATTGTTTTATTTAATACGGATTATAATATGTTTATAATATTTTTGACATATTGGGCTAAATAAAAGATAGTGTTCGTATTTTCAGTCACTTATTGTGCGTTTTTCCCATGTAGTCACTGGAAGCTGTAAGATCGCATATGTGGCTCTCATTCGTGGTAGGCGTTGTATTTCTGTTGGACAGGACTGATGTGAGTCCTGCACATTTTCCGTGCACAGATTGTCTTTAAACATTGAAAAGATCTTGTCATATTTTATATTCATCTATCTTGCTGGATAAGTGTCATAATTATTCCCAAAATTTGCTTTCTTATCAGTACAAGGGCTCTGGAGGCAGGCCTCTGGGATGTCACTTCCTGTGAATGTCTGGAGACACAGCACCTCTGGGTGTGCATCATGGGTGTGTGCTCAGGAGGATTTGATGAGGATCTCCTTCCTCGAGGGAGTGGCATGGAAACTTTAAAAGATAGGCTTTTGCCTGTGAATAAAATCTTTTTTTTTTTTTTTTTTTAAAGAGAGCATCCTATTTTGCATTCTACAAGAAAAATTGTTTCCTTAACGAAGACACTAAGAATTCCTTGGATCACCAGTGAAGGGTGAGAGAGTCTCACCTTGAGACAGTTTAAATCCTCATTTCTATTCAGGATCTCTCCTCCGCTATAGGTCATTCAAATTATTACCTGCCTAGATAGCCAATTAGGCTATAAGAGTTATGCTGTAATCTCTGTGTATTACTTAAGATTGGATTTGGTTGAAGGAAATAATAAAACCCAACAAATAGAGGCTTTAAAAAGATAGTAGCTTACATCCTCTCTCCTGTATAAAACATGGTGGGGAGAGTCCCGAGGTACGGCAGTGGCTTTGTTCCACTGCTTTTAGCTCCTTCTCTGCCATCACTCGTGTGACTCTCTTACGCATTCCAGAAGGTGGAGGGGGGAAAGGACAGAAGAGATGAAGGGCAGAGTTTGTGCAATAGTTGTTCTTTAAAGTTTCAAGACACAACAAGTGCACTTATATCCTGTTGGCCAGACTTTGGCCTGAGTGGCTGTATGCTGAGTTAAAATTCCTGTGGCTATGAAAGGAAGATGGGCTTCCCTGTGGGTTCAGGTGGTAAAGAATCTGCCTGCAATGCAGAAGACTCAGGTTGAAAGACAGACAGAATGGGTATTGTGGGACAAATATTAGTCTCTACACCTTGTGTTGTTACCCATATAAGCATTTGTATTTTTTTACCAATTACATACTCTATTACTTTAGTGAGTTCTTTCATGTAGTTACCTCATACAGCTCCATGTATAAAAGCAGGAAAGCCTGTTACATGTTTGGCCCTGATCGTCTAGAAAAGCCAGGTTATTTCTGAAAAATATTTGTCATACACGATAAAATAATAACACTTTACATGGGAGAGGTATGGGGCTGTTTACCTGTGAACCTGATTTAGTGCACTTAGGATGCCAGGTTAGTTGAATGGCATCACCGACTCGATGAACATGAGTTTTAGCAAGCTCCAGGAGTTGGTGATGGACAGGGAAGCCTGGTGTGCTGCAGTCCATGGGGTCGCAGAGTCAGACACCTCTGAGTGACTGAACTGAACTGATAGGGTGCCAGGATCTTGACAGTAATAGTATGATGGGGTTGACCTGGTCCCTGTTTATATGTAAAGGTTCTTTACTATGGGAACTAATGATTAAAACAAAAGAATTTTCTGAGCACGCCTGAATTCACCCTTCAGAATGAGAAATAGATGTTCTTGGCATGGTTACTTGCTTAAGCCTAGGCCAGGCAAGCCTGGGCACAGCTACCAGACTGATGGGACCAATGTGCCATATGCCTTCTATTATCATGAAGGCTTGAGGGCCTGAGAAAAGGAATCTGTGTGTGTCCATCCCTGCTGTCTGTGCATTGTTCTGTGTTCTCTCACCACGGTTGTTGTATTGCTACTAGAGAGGAGATCCATAATAGAGGTCAATAAGGTTTCAGTGGAACCTTACTTTTTGTTTATATTTGACTTTCCTTTAGCAGTTAGTTTTCCATATATACTGGTTGCTTTTCAAAAAGTTTCCCATATTTCCATGGTATTTCCAAAATTTGAATTTCAATGGGAGTAAACCCAGGAGTTTCCTGTCTCCAGTTTCACCCAAAAGACTCTAGATATTTTTTTACTGAGCACTCTGTTAAAGGATCAGCTTTTCCTTTCTGACTTGGTGAGAGGATTTTCTTTTCACAAATTATTTCATTAAAACTTCAATAAAAAACAATCCTTTAATGTTAGAAAAGCATATTTGTAGATCCTTTGAAAGGTCCCCAATTAAACAAATTTGTATGATTTCCCAAGTTTTGCACACACTTTATTTATTGTAGTACATGTTGAGAAAGTACATGGAATTTGGAGTTAGACTAATTTTGGCTTGAATACTTTCTATTTTTATTAGCTTTGCCATTTTTACTAGCTGTGTGGTCTTGGTCAAGTCACTGAACTGTTCTGAGTCCTAGCTGCAAAATTATTTTCCTGACATCCATCTTGCAGGGTTATTATGAAGAGGTAAGTAATCTATGTGAAGTATTAATGTGACGCTTGGTATTAAAAAGAAGCCCAGTAAGCTCTATTGTTATTCATTTAGACATCAGATCCTACTCCACATAGTGCTATAGATTTTTTCCAGTTTACACTATCATATTCCAAATGAATATTATTTGTTGTGAGTTAGAAGCCTCACATTTCTTTCTTGCTCCTCCTTTCCACCCTTTATTTCTTGTTCCTTTGCTTCTTTTTCCCCTTTCTCTTTCCTTTTTTTTTAAAATCTCTCATTTTCTCCTGTCTCATTCTAGGTATAAAAATTCTGTTAATTTTACCCCAGTGATTTAGTATTTTTCTTATCACAGCACCCTTATGGTGATTACAGACTAGGACTCCATAACTGGATTTCAAATCTGAAGAATGTCAAATCATCCTTTGATTCCATTCAGCTGTAATTGTCAGTTTACATTTGATGACTTCATGATGTAGGGGTTAAGCTGGGTGAAATCCAGGTTTGGGTTTTCTCCTGGTATTGATACTAGGCTGTTGATGAGAGGGTCAGATCCTAAGCCTTTAGCACTCTCCTGCTTCTTGTTTCTTTGCCTAGGAGGTTGCGAAAGCAACCAGCAAGTCAAGGCAAGGGATGGAGCAGGGTAGGTGTAAAGAGCATGAGCCCAGGCTCTGCGGAGTCCTGTTGCTAGGCAACAGCATGCAGGGAGCAGACACATCCATATGCCTGCTAGCATCCTGTTGTCCTAGCAACAGAACATTTGGGTGGAGAACTGGAGAAAGAGGAAAACTGGGTTCAAATTACTTAAAGTTCCCCAGATCCTAGAATACTCCCAGGCCTGAACCCCATGCGTTCATTGTCTTAATTTTCCTTCATTCACTGAAGCTGAGGGTTCCATGTTTTTCCTTAAATTCATCATCCAGCATTTGTAAGAGGTCTTTCCTCAGAGTTGCACATTACCCAAGTCACGTGGCAGCTCATTAGAGCCTATCCACCTCCAGGCTCTCTGGTGATCTGCACGGCAGGGCCTATTCTATGGAATTTTAAAAGGACCCCTTGCTCTAAGTGCAGCCCTGTGGGACAGAAATTAAATGCTCACTTGTATGGAAATTTAAGTTCTAGTTGTTTGGTAGGTGTAATTTCGCTAAGTCATTACCTTTAGATCTAAGGCTGTCTCTGTGAACTTTTCAATTAGTTACAAAGGACATAGGACAGGATGCCTTCTTTCTCTTTTTGAGTGCTGTGATGTTCAGGAGCCACGAATCACACTTGACCATATTCCGGAAGCCTTGGGGTCATGCCTTCTTCATCCTAAATTCTCCATTTCTAGGTGCTCCATCCCTACTATGGGCCCTGGCACATGGTAGATGAATTTATTAAATGGATGACCTGGGGACAGGCACAATGTGACACTGAAAGTGAAAGTTCCGTGCAGTGTATAAATTGGTTGGTTAGTGTTCTTGCATGCCTGGCTCTAATCCTGTGTCCTTTGGTTCCGGAGACCACTTCCTGCCTCTAGGTTGGCGGCTGCATTCTTATTGTGTTCTCTCAAATCTTATGCCTTGTATTGAAGATCTGTTATGCCCAATTTCTTATGGTTAAGACCTTAGTTTTTCCTGTCTGCCCCAGAGAACTTGTACACTAGCCCTACGGCTGAGGTTCTGCCTCCAGCTTTCAGATCTTCCTGATACTGCCAGTTAGTTCTTCTTCATTCTGCCTTAGGACTGCCACCTCTGTCACACTGTTTTATTTGAAATTGCAGGGCTCTGAGACAATTTACTTGTCCCTGCTCCCACCTGTTGTCTCTTATTGCTTCTTCTGTGGATACTTGACACTCCCCTGGGGAAGTACTTAACTGTAGACCTTTCTCCATTGTAGTTAGTCCTGCTATTTGGGGTGTATCTGGAGAGACTATTTCTAGTCATATTGTTTTATGTTATGATAACAACTTTGACCTCCTACCCACAAACCCCCACTTTACTTCCATTGTCCTTCATAGGAGATCATAAAATCACTATGAAAACAAAACAAGATTTGTCTACATGATGAGCTAGCTGAGTACTTTCTTTACTGCTTTCTGCTATTATTTAATTTTTCATAGTAAGTATATACGCCATTAGATGTAGGAAAAAACCCAATGTTTAAAAAAAAGCCCTATTCTATGTCTAGCACAGGATTAAGCACATAGTATTCAAATAAGATATGCTTTCTGAATTAAATTGAATGTAGATTTTAATATTTACCAATGAGATTGAGATAGAACTTTCTTTTGCTAAACCTTTGAATTTCTTCAGTGTGGAAGTTGCCAGCATATGGCCCAGGATATCAATAAAACGATTAGGATCCTAAATAGCAGAGAAGAGACTAGTTCTTTTTAAATGGTACATTTTCTTTATACCAGCTTTACATTTGGGTTCTATATGCCCTGAATCGGTGCACATTTTCCCATATTTGTAATGGAAACTACCAATATTCTAGTCCAAACATGCCTGAGTGATTCTCTCAAATAGCCATAATGGGACCCCTGCCACAGATATCTGCATGTGAGCATAAGACGATGTGTCTGGAGTTAGTAATCCTGGCAGGCTGGAAAGTCAATGGCCCATTCAATGGAAATCTTCCTTTAGAACAATTTGAAAGTTGAGTATACCATATCAAATCAATCTAAACAATTAATATCTTCTGAGTTAACGTGTATGTGTGTGTGTATATGTGTGAGTGTGTATATGTATGTGTGTGTGTGTGTGTGTATTCAATTCAGAGTTGGAATAGGGTGGAGACATTGTTACTGCTTTGGCAAGGATTATGTATTAAGTATTACGGTGCTGTTGACCTGGGGAGGAGCAGAGGGAGAGAATTTTTCCTATCTTAACCTTTTGTTAATGTTAAAGCCCCTTCTGGAGGACTCTGTTTTGCAGAAGAGTGCTTGGAAGAAGTAAGTAGAGCTGATCTATTGATATATAACAAGACTCTTTCATTCAGTGCTAATTTACATACAAAGCTGGTATCTCCAAAGAATTTGACCAGTGTAGCTGGAATCTGCCCTGTTTTGAAAGGTCTGTTCTGCCATTCGGGGGAAGGTGTGTGGCTCAAGTTCACATTTTCTGTCTACATATCACCACCACATTTTCACTGAAGAAAGTGCCATACACAACCTCAAGTTCTTGCCTGTTAAATGATGAAGAAAATTCAAGCTTATGGCTATCATTAAAATTTCACTTCTGTCATTGAAATACATTTTAAAAAAGATTTCCATCATTCTTATCATCAACAGCTATAAAGCAAACAAAGATGTCTCTTTCTCTGTTTCTCAGGAAATTAAGACTCCTCAGAGTTATGAGGAGGAACCCGAGAGATGACGGCCAAGGAACTCTCGGTGTCCTCTAAGTTGATGAGAACCACATTCCATCTCCCTGGCTGGGAGCATATTGTAGCTTTGCAGCCCAGCAGTAGGATGAAGTGTTGCTCTGGAAGATCCTGCCTTCCTCCCCACGTCCCGCTTTACAGGGCTCTGGGTGTGCAGACAAGGCTCTGCAATGCTCACCTTCAAAACAGCTCTCTAGGAAGCACTTGGTGGGGCAGTACTGTTGGACTTTGTGATTTGAAGATCCTAGCAGGTTCCTATGTCCTCGAGACTCAAATTTTATAGGTGATTTCATGTGATACTCTTATTATGATGCATGTATGATATGGAACAGAGGCTGCTATAGGATCATCCACGAAACCTGACCCTATCCCCTTGGAAATGCCTCCCTCTACCTTGGGGATAAGCTTGACTTGTTCTCTGTGCAGCTCCTGGAAAATGTGACCACCTTGCTCCTTGTCACAGCCTGACTGTGGCTGTAGTACACGCTGGAGATCACTGTCCATCTTGCAGTGACTGTCTCCTGATTCTTGTATGAAAAAATCTCCAGTTCATTCATCACTCATCAATCATTTCCCTCAGTGACTCATCTTCTGAAAGTTTCATTCCTTAGTCCCTTTTCTGAGGCTGGTAAATAGCATGTCATTCCAGCAAAAGGCAGAGGGGGCGGCAGCCCATCTGGACCCTCAAGTTTGATTTCATATTTATGAAACAGCTTAAATGTCAGTTTGAGTGAAAAATGACACCTTCTCCAGCTTCTCACATTAGTGCCTGTGGCTGCCACTGAGTGTTTCTTGCTTTCTCTTTTTAAAAGCAGCTCATGGCTTCCTTACTTGGTTGTGCTAAGGTAGGGATGGAAAAGGGATGGGTGGATGCATAGATGGGTGGATGGATGGCTGAGATCACAATTAGGTATTACCACCAGAGAGGAGAGTAGAAGTTGGGGGAAGCAAAACAAAGACCAAATAAAAGAAATACTCTGGTTGGTTTTGTTGGGAGTTTGATTAATGGTGAGGATATTGAGATAGTCTTGTGAAATGTGATATAGAAATTGGAAGATAAGGATCTTGAGAAATGTCATCTATAATTCTACTACATTAATATCTGTATTGATAACCTGGATATATCTTTCCCAGTTTATTTTTTCAATGTACATGTAGTTTCCTAAAGTTCAAGACAAAAATGTGCATTTAAGGAACCTGGGAACCCAGAATTTAGGACTTGAGAAAAATTGTATCTTGGGCTGAAGGAGGGGTGGGATAAAGGCAATTGAGCTCACAAGGGAATGCCTTCAGTGTAGTCCCCTGGGAGTTTAAGTGAAGTTGAAAGTGAAGTTGCTCAGTTGTGTCCGACTCTTTGCGATCCCATGGACTGTAATCTACCAGGCTTCTCTGTCCATGGGATTTTCCAGGCAAGAGTACTGGAGTGGGTTGCCATTTCCTTCTCTAGGGGATCTTCCTGACCCAGGGATCGAACCCAGGTCTCCTACATTGCAGGCAGATGCTTTACCTCTAAGCCACCAGGGAAGCCCCTCTCATTAATGAGAGATTTTCCTCTTGCTGGAAGGCTAGGGAATTTGTGCAGCATTGAAATCAAACTTGTGATGATGCATATAGATTTGGTAGTCAAAGTGTAAATCTGGACCTGCTCCTACCTGGGTCGTCTATGTTCCCCAGAAACACTGACAGAATGGAGCAGGGGAACGCTGTTGGAGCCTCAACAGGTTCTGAGTCTTGTCAGGATAAGTGAACTACCTTTCTTCAAACACTGAGTGGAGTGGTGGGGGGAAGCCTCAAGTACAAGCATCTTGAGAAACAGAAAAAGGGTCAGCTGACTTAATAAGAAGTGTTAGAAGAACATTCTAGTAGGAGGCAGAAGAGAGCTGCAAAGCAAGCTAAGGAGCAAATGGAGAACAGTGGTATCAGTAAGTCTGGCAGGAGTGACGTAGTCACGTGTATCGTTGCTCAGTCGTGTCTGACTCTTTGTGACCCCATGGACTGTAGCCTACGAGGGTCCTCCGTCCATGGGATTTTCCAGGCAAGAGTGCTGGAGTGAGGTGCCATTTCCTTCTCCAGGAGATCTTCCTGACCCAGGGATTGAAACCCGGGTCTCCTGTATTGCAGGCAGACACTTTATCCTCTAAACCACCAGGGATGTAGTCACAGGAGGGATTAAGTTCTAGCAGAGGTCAAGCTAAGAGCAGCTCCCACCCCGGGGAATGGCCTCAGGCAGTCCAGAGACAGGCGTTTCTAAGAGGGAATTCCGTTCCCAAGTGACTGTCTGGTTGGTCCTTGGAGGTCCCTTCCTGCAGACTTGCTAAAATTCATTGTATGAGTCAGAGCCTTGCTAGAAAGAGTGCCTGGGGCACCAGCAGATCCTCGGAGAGATGCTGAGTCATAGATGATTGGTGGGACAGTGGGAAGCCTTGGTCTTCAGTCTGATTTTTTTCTAAGCAGAAGCCTTTAGGTGGGAGTAAAGTGAAATGCTTCACCAGGTTTATGACACAGAACTTTTCCTTCTCTAGAAGGTCACCACTGCCCTGCTACTTTGCCAACAAAGGTCCATCTAGTCAAGGCTATGGCTTTTCCAGTAGTCATGTATGGATGTGAGTTGGACTATAAAGAAAGCTGAGCACCGAACAATAGATGCTTTTGAACTATGGCTATTGGAGAAGCCTCTTGAGAGTCCCTTGGATTCCAAGGAGATCCAACCAGTCCATCCTAAAGGAAATCAGTCCTGAATATTCATTGGAAGGACTGATGTTGAAGATGAAATTCCAATACTTTGGCCACCTGATGGGAAGAACTGACTCATTTGAAAAGACCCTGATGCTGGGAAAGATGGAAGGTGGGAGGAAAAGGGGATGACAGAGGATGAGATGGGTGGATGGCATCACCGACTCAATGGACATGAGTTTGAGTAAACTCTGGGAGTTGGTGATGGACAGGGAAGCATGGCGTGCTGCAGTCCATGGGGTAGCAAAGAGTAGGACATGACTGAGAGACTGAACTAAACTGCCCTGCTGTGGTGGGGTAAGTGGGAAGCAAGGAAACTCCACTTGAGTCTGTAGGTGGGTAATGAGATCCCTCAATATTAGGACTTTTAGACCTGTTAATATGCACCTTTTTACCGGGGTTTGAATATATTCCAAACTAACAAAAGGAACTAACTGGAGGAGGGAAATGAGGCTTTTTTCTTGTTATCTATGTTTGTCCTTCCAGATTTTCTTGCACCCTTTGGCTTAGATTATAATTTATTTAAGGACTGCTTTTTTAAAAATTAAGAGCTGAGTCATTCAGTCATGTCCAACTCTTTATGACCCCATAGACTGTAGCCCACTAGGCTCCTCTGTCCATGGGGATTCTCCAGGCAAGAATACTGGACTGGGTTGCCATGCCCTCCTCTTTAAAAATTAAAATACTATTTAAATGTTTGCCCATTGCTACCTGGTCTTAGCCATTAACTTTAATGGCTATAACTAAAAAAAAAAATACTACATTACGGTTGTGTCTTACCTTATTTAAGGATTTCTCAATTTTGGGCACTTGGGTTATGTCTAATTTTTTCTTTTACAAAATATACTACAGTGAATATCTCATAGCATATTCCCTCCTTGAGTTTTGGATTTTGGATAGGGGGGCTATACTCCCAGAAATGAAGTATTGGGTTAAAGAGTATAAATATTCTTGGCCTCTTGATATACATGAGGGGCCCAGAAACTTCAAGGGACTAATGTTTTCCTGCAGATCTTTGTATAAAAGTGTCAAAGAAGATAAACACAACAAAGAATTGGAACTATGGTTCAGAGTTATGACAGATTTCTTTCTTAATTATATAATTGTGGGAGCTCACAATTTCTACTTACATGTGAACCCAGAAAGAAAACCGGCTGTTCGTGAAAGGCAAGTGCGGAGAAAAAGAGAGTGAGCCTGGCAGTCAGGCAAGGAAAGGGAAATTTATTAGAGGGAAAAGAGAGGATGGCTGGCTCTTAAGGAGAGCCAGTGTGTTCCCTTTCTGATGGAGTCCTTCTTATACCTCACTGATGAACAACTCTCTGAAGGGGCGGTCATGTAGCCAGAGGTCTGGAATCTGGTGGTCTCGCAGCTTTGAGAAGATAGGCACCAGTGAGATAACAAGATGCCATTTGGGCAATTTGGTCAATCTCAAGGATCACTGTGATTTATTCTTTATTTGCGAGGTTGACATGACGAGCCAACGTATCAGTGAGACCCCATGTGGACCCTATCGGTTAGATGTTTCATGATGGTGAGAAAAATAGAAAGAACATTACTAAAGTCAATCCGTTTGCTTGCGTAAGACTTGGACAATGGGAGAGGAAAAGAAAGTAGAGTAGTGAGTCATTCAGAAGTGACAAGCAAGTTCCTGGCTTATAAAGCTAGAGCAAAAGCAGAAAGTTGAGAGCAGCAGTGTGGATAGGAGAGAGAAAGCCGTACACCTTTGACCTGCTTGATACACAGAGAGCTGCAGGCCTCTGGAGTGGGCAGCTCTCAGGAAGGTGTGACGAGGGGAGAGCCGAGCTGAAGCAGTCCTGGTGGAGCACATCCGATCAAGGCGTAAATAAATTAACCCAGCATCAGACTTTCTGGAAAAATCAGAGAATTGGATAGTCTGACTGTTTTTGTTTTTTTTTAAGGACACGAAAGGGAAACTTATAGTATCATTCTTTTTTATTATTCTGAAAATATTATCCATTCTGCAGAACATTTAGAAAGCATAGAAAAATGTAAGGAAGAAAATAGAAATATCACAATTCTTAGACTAGAAATAATTGTTGTTAGGATTTATATGTGTTTCCTTTTTATTCCAGGTACACATACACTCAAACAGAAACACACACAGATGTATACACAAATGAAATCATAGTGCATGTGAGTGCTATAAATTATTATTCTCTATAGATATATACTAGAATATATTTAAACTTCTTGGCATTTATGTTCCTTTAAAATTCTGTTCTATCTTGCAATAAGATGAATGTGCTTTTACTTTAATTTTTAAAATGTTTTTTGAAAAAAATTTCAGACTGAATTCTTTGACTTATTGGGTCAAAGGATAAGAGCAGTTTTGAAGCTCTGTCACATGTAGACCAATAGTCATATGAGCACATGAATTTATCACACCCTTGCTAGCAAAAGATTTTGTTTTGTTTTAAAGTCTTTGACTGGAGCGTCCTTTGAAGGCAGTGGTACCAATTCCCTTCCTACTCGGCACTTCTGTACCCCAGCCAGTGTTAGAAAGAAGACTGCTCTAGCAAGAATATGTGCTACAATAAGACTGATTAAGAAACTCAGAGGAGTTTTGTTTCCTCAATATTTAAAATTATTGAGAAGCATCAAATGACAATAAAGAAAAAAAAGCTATCAATAATCTTGTTATGAGAGAGAGAAGGAGAGAATTTAAGAGTCAACTTTGATCTAAAAAAGAATGCTGTCTCAAATACATTTTGAAATTAGTGAAATATAAACCACAAAGAATATCAATAAGTAATTATCACTGTATTTTATATAACTCAGAATCCTCTGGCTAACTAGCATTTTTATTAGGCGGTCCAAATATTGGAAAATTCAACCATCAGTTTTGGGTATCTGTGATTATATTGAGGTCTATAACACTATCCAGTGTTTTATGCCTTTTGTTTATATTTTATACTTTTTATATAAAAGGTATAAATTTGGGGAATTTTTTTTTTCTGGAATTGACTGGCTTTTTAGTCTATTGGTGATAGATTCTTTTATTATACAGTCTTGCTTGAGAAAACAGTTCTTAAGACTTTAGTGTAACACATACGCTTTCTCAAAGTAACTAAGCATGGTAGAACTAAGATTTCTAATATTGGGTCCCTTCTTACTTTCAATCACCTTGCTTTCATCCCTAGAGCTTGATTACAATTTTCATTTTATATTTATACAGTCTAATCTTATAATCACATGTCTCTTTGGACCACCATGTGATTCTGTGTCTTCAGGCCAAATTTGCCTTCAGAAAACTGCTGGCTTCTTTCTGCTTCTTTAAGGCCAGAGTAGTAAGCCATTCAGAAGTAAGATGTCAGCTTGCTGATTAGCATTCTCTTTGTCATGTGGTGAGGGCCTGACAGTTGTTTGGAGAAGAGACAGTATATAGAGTCTTTCCAACCTGTGAAAAAAATAGCATCCTTACGTTTTAACTAATGACAGATTCATTTAAGTTAGTGGTTCTCAATCTTGTTTAGTTGGCGAAACACCTATAGAGCAAGTCATCTTTTGAGAAGAACTCCATGAAATATTGGTATGCTTAATGCCATTTACAAACTAAGAACATTTAGCCAGCAGAAAATATGACTGTATGGCATGCTGCAATGTGAAATCACTTCCATAATCACATATACCAAAGACCTAGGGATACTTCTAAATTTGTCTGGTAACATTAATGCAGCAGTACTTAATAATTTGTCTCATCATTTGCTAGGATCTGCCAACAGCAGATCTGTAACCGTCATAAAAGATTTAAGGAAATCTGGTTTCCTAATGGGACGACATTTTAAGTTGAGCAAACTGTATTCATTGAAATGTCTTTTTCTTGTGAATTCACCTATAAGCAACTGCATTAGTTGATTTTAGTCATAGAATACCTCTGACTAACATGGCTTTGAGAACTATTTGCTGTTGTTTAGTCACTCAGTCATGTCCGACTCTCTGTAGCTCATGAGGCTCCTCTGTCCACGGGATTTTCCAGGCAAGAATACTGGATTGGTTTGCCATTTCCTTCTCCAGGGCATCATCTCAACCCAGGGATTGAACCCATGTTTCCTGCATTGGCAGGAGGATTCTTTACGACTGAACCACCTGGAAAGCCCCCTTGAGGATTTCTAATTTGTTCCATTGACTGTTTCTTTTAAAACGCACAAATTCCCTTAGAGGCTAGGCTGGGCTCCAGTAATATCTTAGTTTTATCAGATAGTCACCTAATGTCTAGCCAGTATCAGTTGCTCTCTTTTCTATTTGATTGTGGTTTTCAAACTCACAAATTTTAACTGTAGATTCCTTAGCTTCAAGCATAAAATTGCCTTGTCAACCTTTTGATGTTACAACCTGCAGGTCATGTTGGAGTCTTCATCTCCTTCACATTTATTCATTTGTTTTGGTTACTTCATGCTTTATAACAGCCATTCTAACACTTGGTATGTAGCTTAAAAGCTTATCAAAACCCAGCAATCACCCATAAACCTGAAATTTGGGCAGGTCTTTGGGAGGGAGTCAGTGTCTGCTCCACCTGGCATCACTTGGGACAGCTGGACTGAGGGCTGGAGCATTTGCTTCAGAGGTGGGTCACTCACTTGGGGGCTAAGTCTTTGCAGACTATGGTGGGAGCAGTGCTGTGCTGGCACC
The DNA here is from genome assembly GCF_019923935.1 of Bubalus bubalis. Classification (NCBI taxonomy): domain Eukaryota; kingdom Metazoa; phylum Chordata; class Mammalia; order Artiodactyla; family Bovidae; genus Bubalus; species Bubalus bubalis. Next base: position 108,825,137 of record NC_059157.1, on the reverse strand, counting down.
TAGTTGCATTGATTTACAAAGCCAGTTGTGTACATCTGTGTCTCCAGTCCACTTTCAATGACTTTATGTTGATAGTATGAAATTAGTGGTAGTGGCAGTGTTCATACCATGGCAACTGGCAAATACTACATCTCAGAGCTCCCACTCATCTCCAGGGTCAGTGATTTATTGTTTAATAAGATATCACTAGGAACCAGAGATTCCTATCAGGAATCCTAATAGGATTCCTATCAGGAATCCTAATAGGATTCCTAATAGGAACCAGATTCCTAATTCCTAACAAGAACCAGAGATCAAATTTCCAACATCCATTGGATCATCAAAAAAGCAAGAGTTCCAAAAAAACATCTGCTTTATTGACTACGCCAAAGCCTTTGACTGTGTGGATCACAACAAACTGTGGAAAATTCTGAAAGAGATGGGAATACCAGACCACCTGACCTGCCTCTTGAGAAATCTGTATGCAGGTCAGGAAGCAACCATTAGAACAGGACATGGAACAACAGCCTGGTTCCAAATCGGGAAAGGAGTGTGTCAAGGCTGTATATTGTCACCCTGCTTATTTAACTTATATGCAGAGTACATCATGTGCAATGTCAGGCTGGATGAAGCACAAACTGGAATCAAGATTGCCGGGAGAAATATCAATAACCTCAGATATGCAGATGACACCACCCTTATGGCAGAAAGTGAAGAAGAACTAAAGAGACTCTTGAAAGTGAAAGAGGAGAGTGAAAAAATTGGCTTAAAACTCAACACTCAGAAAATAAAGATCATGGCATCTGGTATACCATCACTTCATGGGAAATAGATGGGGAAACAGTGGAAACTGTGACAGACTTTATTTTTGGGGGCTCCAAAATCACTGCAGATGGTGAATGCAGCCATGAAATTGAAAGCTTGCTCCTTGGAAGAAAAGTTATGACCAACCTAGACAGCATTTGAAAAAGCAGAGACACTACTTTGCCAACAAAGGTTTGTTTAGTCAAAGCTGTGGTTTTTCCAGTAGTCATGCATGGATATGAGAGTTGGACTATAAAGAAAGCTGAGCGCCAAATAATTGATGCTTTTGAAGTGTGGTGTTGGAGAAGACTCTTGAGAGTCACTTGGACTCCAAGGAGATCCAACCAGTCCATCCTAAAGGAAATAAGTCCTGAATATTCATTAGAAGGATTGATGCTAAAGCTGAAACTCCAATACTTTGGTCACCTGATGGGAAGAACTGACCCATTTGAAAAGACCCTGATGCTGGGAAAGATGGAAGGCGGGAGGAGAAGGGGATGACAGAGGATGAGATGGTTGGATGGCATCACAGACTCAATGAACATGAGTTTGAGTAAACTCTGGGAGTTGGTGATGGACAGGGAAGCCTGGCGTGGTGCAGTCCATGGGGTAGCAAAGAGTCAAACACGACTGAAAGACTAAAGTGAACTGAGAATATCACTAGCTGGGATCTCAGCTAGAGATGAGAGCCAGAGTCTCAGAATCTCTCATTTGGGCCTTTCCACATGGCCTGGGATTTTTCAAAGCTTGCTGACTGGGATCCAAGGACAAGAACCTGAGAGACGGAGTGCTAGGCAGAAGCTATGTCACCTTTTATGGCTTAGTTTCAGGAGTCAGATAGCATCACTTCTGCTGTACTCTACTAGTCCAGGTAGTCACAAAGACTTTCCTGGTTTCAAGATGAGGGGACACAGACTGTACTTCTTGAGAGAGAATGCCTGTTATGGATGTACATGTGGAACCAAAAATGTTGTAATCTTTTGGGGGGAATGCAATCTACCACTCCCTTGAATCCTTTTGTCAGGCATGGATCCTTCCATTTCCACCTGCCTTGGAAATGATAAAGATACTTTGTAAAAGAGATGAAAGGCTATGAGATCATATAAATTGGAGAAATTTGCTGAGTCATTTGGAGTTTGGAGTGGTAAATTTGCCTTGGTATGTACAGAGCTCTGAAGTTAGGTAGCTAGGTTGTGGCAAACATTCTAAGTGATCTCTGTATTAATGAGTCATTTAAATTATCCAAGACTCAGTTTCTCACTTAGAAAAAAAAGTAACTTGATCCCACAGAGCACAGAGCTGCTGTGAAGCTCAACTGGTTAATGGATTTAATGGTGTTTTTTTAGTGCTCTGTTGATTTTCATTGAATCACTTGTCACAATCACACTCTCATTAAGTTCAGATTGTATGTCCTCCAACTTTCTTGATCCTTCCATCAATCCCAGTATCCCATGATTCTCCTAATAGTTTTATCTGTTTGGTTTTTCTTATGCAATTTTGTCTATTTTTCCATTTAGTATAGTTATTTATGCATTTGTCTTATTTTTCCTTTTTTTTGTGCCTGTGAACTCCTTGAGGACCTTTGTATTGATCACAGAACCTATAAAAAGCCCAGTATAATGCCTTCCATACAGTAGAGGGTCCTTAAATATTTGATTGGAGAATAAATGAAAATTAATTTGCTAGGATCGCAAATAGGATGAGAATGAAACAGCTGCGACTGGAATTTTTGTTCCCATATTTCTAACATAGATGATACCTAGCATAACTCTCCTGCAATAACTGTCTGAGCTCAGCAGAAACATGAGCTTTGGCCTAACATATTTTGTCAGATGGCCACCAGAGAGCATGAGTTCTGCAAATCCACAACCATGTCTCTCTCTGGTCTTGGTACCATGTCTGCCTATTAGAGCTGAATAAACACTGCATGAGCAAATGAAGGGGTGAATGAGTGAATGAATGAATATTCAATTCTGGTATTCTGGTATGGTTCTCTGACCCTATTCCATGACCTCACCTTCCTTCACCTAGTTCCGTGCCATTGAGGTAAATAGAAACTGGAACTCAGATATGAAAGATGCAGCAGAGTTTACAGGTCATAGCAAGGTGGCCAACTATGCTTCCATAGCCTTACCTCTAACGATCAGAAAGCCTGGGTTCTGGTGATGATGCCATTAAACTCCAAATGGTCCCAACTCCTGAATTCTTAGGTGGTCTTCCTTCACAGGAATTCAGACTCCCAGCAGTTCACAACCTCAGATGGCTCCCCAGGGAAACTCGCCTCCCCATGGTCTCAGGGCCACCTCCTTGTCCAGGGCAGTCTGGATTAAAATGCCATAAGGAGTCAGGGTCAGAAAGGAAACCTAAAAACCTCAGTTCTGTATTGCCTCTAATAAAGTAAATCCTGTAAATACTGTAAATCCAGTAAAGGTGGTGGCGAAGTGCTAAAAATAGCAGGGTTATTATGCTCGTCTCTAATGCATTTAATGTAACAATAGATTATTCCATTGTCATTAAATGAAGAGAAAGTAGGAGGAACTAATTCTATCTCTGAATTCCTTAATAAGTACTTCATTGTCAGTGAAATCATTTACATTGTTCATTCTCCAAATGAAAGAAGGAGGTGTATAGTGGCACATACATTCAGCAGAGAATTGGGATCTGTGACAAGGACTTAAGACCCTGGTGTCCAGTTAAACTATGCCTAGGAAGGAGGTCGGTGATGAACGGCTATTTGTTCTGAAATGAAGTGCTTCGCTCTGGTGGAATCAGGGAGGTAGTGTTTTGGTGAGATGGAATTGACAAATGCTTCACTTTATCCATCTCCTCACACCCCCATGAACGTGTGATTTTGTGGCAGGATTTGGAGATGAGATTTTCTACTGTATAGGCTTCTTGTCAGGATGAATGAAGACCCTGTTAGCCAGACTGCATTAACTTCTGCGGCCTGTAGGCGGAGCTTTTGCTCTAGATTGAATCACCCGCAGGTTCAAGGCGCGAGCAGTTTTCCTGGCTGACTTCCGATTCTGGCCCGGCAGAGTGCGGCAGCCCTGTGAAATCTCTGCACTGGGAGGTCTCATCAAAGGGCCCAGGCACAGCTCTCCTCATGCCAAATCCACAAATATTCAGTATTTGCTAATCAGCCATTAATGTTCTATTGATAGGCAGGGCCAAAGCCGACTCGAGGGAATGGCTTCATGGATTTACATTGCTGCTCAAGTTTATAGCCTGAAAAAAAAAATTTTTTTTTTCTCTTTCTTGCTTCTTGGCTTCACTATTCCTTTTTCTTCCTTGAACTCCTTAGAGATTTCAAGCTGAGGGAGTTAAATAAATGATCAGGGACCATGGTTTTGTTGAAAGGGAGAAATCATTTGGGAGCCACATAAATTTAATTTCTTATTTCTAAGAGATGAAGATTATACACATATACTATAGTGATAGAAAATATGAACTCCAGTATTACTTCAATGCATTGGAATTATGCACTCTTCAGTATGGTAACTGCTACCTAGATGTAACTATTTAAAATTAAATTTAAATGAATGAAAAATTTTTAAAAATTACTTCTTCAGTTGCATTATCCACATTGTAATGCTTCTCTCATTTAATGCTACCTGTCACTAGGGGTGCTGTATTGGAAAGTGTGTATATAGAACATTTTCAACATTACAGAAAGTTTTATTGGACAGCAGCAGGATAGAAAACAGAAAGATAAACAGGGGATGAGAAGAAAATTGAATGTGGAGAGACAAGAATCAGGCAATGGAGTAGGTCATCTGAGCAAGAGAATTACATAGAGTCAGACTCATACATGGAGAATGAAAGTTCCAGATACGCTGGTGTGGCTGGAGATTATTGTACATAGACACAGAGTAGAAGAAAGAATTTCAGAGAGAGATTCTAACTTTATAGCAATTGAAAATTCCACAAGTAAAGATTTTTGAAGCCATGTTGCATTGTTGCAACTATAAGCAGAAGTAAGTGTAAGTGGCTCCTGATACTTTTCATGTTGTCCAGATGGAAATACATTGGGAATTTCTCTGGACTCAATGATCATAGATCATCCATACCTTATCCATGCAATGCCATCCCAGTTGGTTGTAAAGTTAAAGAAAAGTCTTCAGGTAGTTATTTTGGATATATAAGAAAATGATTAGTTTGATTTATTTGCATTGAATCAGCAAATTATTTTGGTGTCATTTGAAGAGTCGTGGGTCTAGAAATGACTAACAGAATATGTTTGAATGTTGAAAACTAAAGAGACCAATAATTGTATACCTTATAAATTTATGCTTTATAATAATTCTGTTATAATAAATCAATTGCCCTGTCAAAAGTTTGTTGTTGTTGTTTTTTTTAATACAGTTAACCAGTAGTTCTTTAGCCATAGCCACACCTATTGCCTTTTGATCTTTTGCTTGGAGTCTACTGAGACAAAGGGAATTGTTTTTGTGTTGTAGTCTGTATGATGCTTCTTTGAACTCTGAAGGACCCAACAGGGAATAACAACAGTGAAGGCTGGGGCTTCCTCCCAGCCCTTAACTTTTCCTGTAATCTTCACTGTACTTGTTGAAGTGATGTGACAGGTAAAGTTAGCAGGCCTGGACCTTCTTAGCTATAAGTCCAGTCCATAGTTTTATAGCACCAACAATTTAATCCTATTTAGTTTTTTCCTGGCACAATTAGGCACTGGATAATTGGCTTATGACAATACCTTCTTCCACCCGAATTCTGATATGTAAGTTAGAATGCAGCTTTATTAACTGGAAGCTGGGGAAACTCCTGGCCTGAGACTGTGAGTTCACTCCGAAAAACACATGACAGTTCAGAAGGTTTCTTGGTGAATACAGAATCAAAGCTGGTGTCCTCGAGGGACGGTCCTGCCAAGTCTTGGTAGCTTGATGAATTGTGTCTCTTGTCCCAGGAGAGGTTTCTGTTGGAAGAGCCAGAACATTTCCAGTCTGAACACCCTCCTGCTGAGCATAGCAGGAGACAGGTGACCCCCTGGCTTTAGCTCTCCTCTCTGATGACCACCGTCACCTGCCTTTGTTGTTACATGAGTCTTTCTCTTTCTCATTTAGCATCCTTTTGTAACCATTTACGTTCGACAAGTTTACAGATTACTTTTAATTAATTACAGTTTAGGTTGGCTACCTCCTCGTGACATTTAGGGTAGCATTATAAACTCATTTGCTAGTACATCTCCAAATCAACTTGTGGAATAAATTTCTTTTGAGGAAGTTTTTTGTTGTTGTTGTTTTGTTTTTTGTTTTAACAGCTTTGCATTCATTCAGAATTTCTTAATTCCTATTCTTTCTAGACATTAAGAGAAACTCTTGATGAATACAGTTTTCCTGTTTTTGCAGAGCTCACACTGCAGTTCAGAGGCAGAGTTCTCAGGTAGAGATGTACAAATGGTTTGGGGTGCACAAAGGTAGAATCGGTTGAGTGTTTTGAAGACTACGTGTTTGTATGCCTCATTTGCTATGACAAACCTTCTGTAGTATCTGCTTTTCTAATTTTTGTTCATTATTTTGGGAGTAGTAGCAAGAATGAGGATAATAGTTATATTTACCATGGCTTCTTGAGCCTCTAACCATGGGCTTGACACTATCTCTGGCACCATATACATGTTACCTAATGTAGTTTTTCTAGCAACCCCTGTGCTTAGTCACTCAGTCATGTCTGACTCTTTGTGACCTCATGGACTATAGCCTGCCAGGCTCCTCTGTCCATGGGATTCTCCAGGCAAGAATACAGGAGTGGGTGCCATGCCCTCCTCCAGAGGATCTTCCCAACCCAGGAATCAAACCCAGGTCTCCCACATTGCAGGCAGATTCTTTACCATCTGAGTCACCAGGGAAGCCCTAGAAGAAGATATTATTTCTATTTTGTGAAGGAGAAATCTAGGACCTAGAGCAGTTAGGCACTTACCTGAGGTCACCCAGCTAGAAATGGATAGAGTGGGCTCGGATCCCAATTCTGATGTCCAGGCTCATGTTCATTTCCCCATATCACATGCTATCCACCAGCACCTAGTCCTCCAGCCATGAACTTTATCAAATGGAGTGACAGGATGAGGAGTGTGTGGTTCTGCTGCAGGATCCCCACCCATTCAGGTGGAATGTGTAGATCATCTAAATGAATCCACTACAATTGAAAACTCTTCACCTCTCTGTGGAGGGAGGCAGATACACTGGACTGGCGTGAAAATCAGATGATGACAATTAAAGTAAACACATTGAAATTATGGAGAATGGTGATTATTAAGAGACATTATCAGAAACCCATGTGATGGGTTTGATGAATTTTGGGAGCACTTGTAGTGTGCTCAGAGGAACTGTGTACTTTTTGGGTGAGTAGAGGCAGTACCAGGGACAGGTTGTCTGCTGTGAATATGTTTGTGCTGGCTGACAGCATCCTGGCCCCAATTCACTCATCTCTATTAGGATAATTCTGCTTTCTTAGTTGTCTCATCACCTACTGATTTGCTTCTATCTTTGAGGCTAAGCCAGTGGCATTGGGCTTCCTGTGAAGCAACAGAGATGAGTGATGAGAGGAGCTTGTAGCTGAATGAAGGCATATATCTTGGAAGAGCATTGTGGGTCTATGAAGGGTTTGCCAGAGAATCACTTCCTTCCTCTAAGCCTCAAATATTCCTCAAATATTCACGGTCCTCCTTATCCCTTCCATACTGATTCTTCATTGGTCCTTCCAAGAGGTAACCCCTCATGCCCTTCCTCTCTTTAACTTTATTTAGTGTCCTCTGCTGTCCTCTCTACCTCACTACTACTTGGCCATCTTCTGCTGTGACTGAGAAATGAAGCAGGTGGATAAGGGCTGCCCCTGATGCTGCCTCCAAGGCAAGATCCCACCATCTGTGGGCAAGAGTCCACTAATTACAGGCAAAATTGGAAAGCCTGTCAAGTTTGCGGGCACAGGAGAAAAGGAAAGGAACCTCATCTATAGGCACACTTTCTGGGAACCACAGGATAGGTGACCCTTAGAGTTGATGAGCACATGTGCCCTCAACACACACACCTCCACACACGCAGTGACTGGAGGCAGCATATCTTTATGTCAGTGTTCCCTGGGAAGATCAGTACACTTTCTGACCTCCCACGCCCTCTGCTCTCCCACAGAAGGAATATATATACATAGGACCCAAGGTTTCAATTATATTACCCCTTATATGGCGCTTCCTGGTGGCTTAGATGGTAAAGAATCCACCTGCAATGGAGGAGATCTGGGTTCGATCCCTGGGTTGGAAAGATTCCCTGGAGGAGGGCATAGCAACCCACTCCAGTATTCTTGCTTGGAAAATCTGCATGGACAGAGGAACCTGGTGAGCTACAGTCCATGGGGTTGCAAAGAGTCTGACACAGCTGAGTGACTAAGCACAGCACAGCACCCCTTACATCCTACACCTTGGAGCTTGGTGAACACATGGATGGGTTTGTAGGTGGAGCCTAGGGTTTAGATTCAGAAAAAAATGAATTCCAGTCCTAACTTTGTCTTTTACTGGCTATTTGCATCATTTTGTCCCACTTTAACTTTTTCTTCTCTGTCATAAGAAAATAGTGATGAATATTTGTTTTTGCTTTGCCATGGTGAAGTTCAGGTTTGGCAGTGGGTGGGAAAGCCCGTTGCATATTTTGACACACTGAGAAAATGCATTATAGCAACTTAGAGAATGATCAGTTGTCTACCCATTTCTGTTTAGTAGGAAGCAGCCCTTTATAGGAAGGATACAAAGGAAAATTTGCTTTTTTCCTTTCTTGAGCATGAACTAATATCTGGGAAGAAAATAGGAAAAATGTATTTGGAAGAAATTTGTCTACCTTTGGAGCTCTGTGGGAACTTAGTAATTTTAATTTGTTGTTGTTTTAGGCACTAAGTCATGTCCAACTGTTTGCAACATCATGGACTGTAGCCTACCAGGCTCCTCTGTCTATGGGATTTCCTCAGCAAGAATACTGGAGTGGCTTGCCATTTCCTCCTCCAGGGGATCTTTCCAACCCTGGGATCAAACCCAAATCTCATGTGTCTTGCATTGACAAGCAGATTCTTTTACCACTGAGCCATCTGGGAAGCCAAGTAATTTTAATACTTCCTTACATTTGGGAGGCTGCAAAATGGTTGAGAGCATGGGCCTTGGAACCAAACATCCTGGCTCAAATCCTGGCTCTTGTATGACCTTTAGCAAGTCTTATGACCCCTTCTTGCCTCAGCTTTTCTATCTATAAAATATGAAGATTATAATACTAGCCTGCATAGAGTTTTTATAAGAATTAGGTGAATTAATATATGTAAGTGACTTAGAGGGCAGTCTAGTCCATATTTAGTTCAGTTCAGTCACTCAGTCATGTCCGAATCTTTGATACCCCATGGACTGCAGCACGCCAGGCTTCCCTGTCCATCATCAACTCCTGGCGCTTGCTCAAACTCTTTTCCATCGAGTTGGTGATGCCATCCAACCATCTCATCCTCTGTTGTTTCCTTCTCCTCCTGCCTTCAGTCTTGCCCATCATCAGGGTCTTTTCAAATGAGTCAGTTCTTCGCATCCAGTGACCAATGTATTGGAGCTTCAGCTTCAGCATCAGTCCTTCCAATGAATATTCAGGACTTCTTTCCTTTAGGATTGACTGGTTTGATCTCCTTGCAGACCAATAGACTCTCCAGAGTCTTCTCCAACACCATAGTTCAAAAGCATCAATGCTTCGGTGCTCAGCTTTCTTTGTGGTCCAACTCTCACATCCATACATGACTACTGGAAAAACCAAAACATTCTCTAGATGGACCTTTGTTGGCAAAGTAATGTCTCTTTTTAATATGCTTTCTAGGTTGGTCATAGCTTTTCTTCCAAGGAGCAAGCATTTATTAATTCCATGCCTGCAGTCACCATCTGCAGTGATTTTGGAGCCCCTCTAAATAAAGTCAGCCACTGTTTCCATTGTGTCCCCATCTATTTGCCATGAAGTGATGGGACTGGATGCCCATATTAGCTTTTATTATTATAACCACTATGCCATTTGAATTGCTTCCAAGGACATTTACATGTTACCTTTCATTTGACTGTCATCACAGCACCCTTGAGTGGGAGCAGGTGCATTTCACAGGGAAGAAAACTGATGGCTGCGGTCACTTCCTCAAGTTCACACAACTAACTCATGACAGCACTGTGGCAGCTATCCAGGGTTCCTCACAATATGCTATGACTATGGTTCCCTCACGGGCTTCCCAGATGGCTTGCCTGGGAACGTGGCTGAGTGATAAAGAATCCACCGCTAATGTGTCAGGAGATGCAGGAAACTTGGGTTCGATTCCTGGGTGGGGAAGATCTCCTGGAGAAGGAAAGGGCAACCCATTCCAGCATTCTCACCTGGAAAATCCCATGGACAGAGGAGCCTGGTGGGCTACAGTCCATCGGGTCACACAGAGTTGGACATGACTGAGCAACTGAGCACATACACATGGTTCCTTTAGACCCTGAAGCTGGAAAAAGGGCTGAAGGCTCAAATCACAGACAACCTGTTTAACAAGTGATCTTGGCAGACTGATTGCTTAGTTAAGAACTAAGACTTTGGATTTGTGAATGGAGTTTTTAAGTAGACTTAGAACTTCCTTAAGTCATCAAATATATGGAATTAAGTTTTAAACTAGATTTTATTTTTTTCATTACATAGTAAAAAAAAAAGGAAATTAAAAAATAAAAGCAGTATTCTTTTCACTATTCAATATTTTTACCCTACCTACTACCAAGATGCAGATTCCTATTGAAACACAGGATTCAAGAAGATATTCAGAGAGTGAAAAAAAGAAAAGTTCACCTAACTCAGCAACTTTCTTTTTTCTATGAGAGCTAATGCAGGACAAATATACATATTTATATGTAATTTTTATTTCATTCAAAATGAAAATAGGTTTATTAGGTCCCTCAGGGGAAATGTATATTTTTATGACTTAGATTATCTGTATTATTAAGCATGGCACTGTCACTGAAATAAATGGCACTGAGTTTTAGCCATTAAAATGTTAATTTAGGGACTGAGTTCATCCTGAAATTGACTAAAAGGTGGGAACTTGAACCTAGATGAACTACCTATAAAAGGGATGGGAATCACTCATTGTTGATTTAAATAAAATGTAAGAGCTAGAACCTTCCAAGGCATCAGAGACCAGCTGGTAACTCTCAAGGGACACTGAGTCTGGGTAAAAGTTTCTTTTGTTTCCTAATGCAAAGGAAGAAGTTTGTGCATTATTCCATTTTCATTTTCTGACAAGAGAAAGTAGATGCATTCACCCAAAGAGACCTTTTTATTATTCTGGAATCAAACCTAAGCAGACATTTATGGAATGAGAATTTATTTAAAGAACTTTGAGGAACACACTGGACAGTATCTTCAGTGACAGCCCTGTAAAAGACACTAAAATCCTCCTTAAATAGACAATTATTATTTCAACTTTCTATAGAGGCAGGAGGCATAACATTAAATTCTAATTTGGTAAGAGCTTTTTTCTCCCTATTTTTGAGAAGGCAATGAAAATGGGCTAAGCTAGTACATGGTTACTCCACTTGCTGATAACTTATCTTACGCTTCCATGGAACCAGAGAATGTTTTGGGGTCAAAAACTCCTGTTTCTCTGGGGGTCTGATGAGTAATACCAGTGAGTGAGCTAATCTGAGTGGAGGTGGTGGCAAGCAGGAGAGAATGTGGCCCACTGACAGGGCAGCAAATTCTCAGCTCCTGCTGGTGGACACTATGAGAAAGTGTGGACCGGGGTCATCTGATTTTCTAATCTTTCAAGAAAAGTAACAAATCCAGATTATACATGAAATCCTCCTAGTTTTCCATATTGGCAACTAATTCATATATTTAAAAAATGCTTAGTGTGATGTGGAAAAATCACATATGTATTTATTATGCATATATGTATTTATATATATACTGTTATTTATTGCTGTGTTATTTGTACTGCCAAGTTTGGAAACAGCCTAAACATTCATTAAAAGGGGACCAGTGAAATAATCATGGGGCATCCATTCAATGGAATATTAAGCTGGTGTTTATAAAAAAAGAATGAAACAGTTTTTATATTCTGATATGGAAGGCTCAAAGACATTGTTAACCAGAAAAATCAAGGTGTGGGTGTATGCGTGCTTCAGGGGGAGAAGAGTGTGTGTGTGTGTATGTGCGTATAGGGCTGCCATAATAGGCTACCATATGCTGAGTGTCTTACAAAACAGAAATTTATTTTGTCACAGATCTGGAGGGTAGAAGTCCATGATCAGGGTGATGAGAACTTTGGTTTCTGGTGCGAGGTCCCCGCCTTACCATAGACAGCTGCCTCTATGTCCTCACATGGCCTTTCCTCCAGTGCTTGTGCAGAGAGAAAGAAGTTCTGGTTTCTCTTTCTCTTCTTTTAAGGACATCAATTCTGGATTAGGACCCCACCCTTCTGACCTCATTTAACCTTAATTCCTTGCCTAAAGGATCTCTCTCCAAATAAGATCACATTGCAGGTTAAACTTCAATACAGGAATTGTAGGGAGACACAGTTCAGTCCATCTTTTTACTTAGACAAAATATATTTAGAATGATAAAAGTAATCACATTAGGAGTTAATGTTGTAGTCACTCCCAAGACTAGGAGTGAGACCTGAGAAGTGCTGGGTGAGTGTATGCCTTCTTGTCCACTTCCTGGAGGAACACGCAGTGCTTCTACATTATCCAAGTTTAGGAACTACAGTTGTCCTTTCACTTGAGAGAAAACCACCCTTCTCCCTCACTTGCAGCTACAGACAGTATTATTTTTCAGAAAAGAGTTTTGGATCTAAGTAACTGCTTGCTTGAGACCCCAAAGTTCTGCCCCATGTAACATAGATCGTAAAAAAATACCAAACACTAAAATCAAAAGAATTGTGACTTACTGAATTAATCATCCAGATTCTGGTTCCATTTCATTTATTGATGAAGAAACAGGCATATTTATGAGGCTTATTAAATGTTCAGTTTGAGTCTCCCCCTCTATTTAAGCAGAAAACTTGTTCTTTGAATGCAAGCAGTTCCTTTTTCTCTTCTCTAACTCCTTTCTTCCTTCATATTCAAACAGACAACAGGGATATTTACTACTAACTTAGGTACATCCGTTGTCTGGTTGATAGACTTGAAAATCCAACTGGTTAGTAAGCCACTTCTACCTCTGTTGGATTGGAGTAGAGGAAGGGGTGGGAACAGCGCCTATTAATGTACTTCCTGAAAAACACTTTGATGTCCCTTGAGGTGCATCTTTCCAGATTTCATGGAAGCCAAGAAACTGCTGGTGACTGTTGCTTATCAACCCACAGGCTTCGGTGCAGGTATGAAGAAGGATAGTTAGCTTCCCAGTGGCATTAACTGATATTTTTCTACATGAGTTTCAGTTACGGTTATTGTTTTGTTTAATCACTTAAGTTGTGTCTGACTCTTGTGCAGCCCCATGTACTGTAGCCCTCCAGGCTCCTCTGTCCATGGGATTTCCCAGGCAAGAGTACTGGAGTGGGTTACCATTTCCTTCTCCAGGGGATCTTCCTGATCCAGGGGTTGAACCCATGTCTCCTGCTTTGGCAAGCGGATTCGTACACCACTGAGCCATCTAGGTAATTTGTTACAATCTCAGTTGTTCTCTTTCTCTTGATCTCTCTCATTCCTCGCCAAACCCACCTTGTGGTGTCCCAAATGCTGTTAAACATGGCAAATACCACCCTGGTTTCCACATTGCATCCTGGCAGCTCTGTGTAATTGTGCAGTTTACATATGAGGTGGTGGATGGGGGAGCCTAAAAGATACCATTTATGTTGACTCTGATCTAGACTATGAGTATGGTTTCAGTGTGTCTGCCCTCTGATGCCCTCTTGCAACACCTACCATCTTACTTGGGTTTCTCTTACCTTGGATGTGGGGAATCTCTTCCCGGCTGCTCCAGCAAAGCGCAGCCGCTGCTCCTTACCTTGGATGAGGGGTATCTCCTCACTGCCACCCCTCCTGACCTTGAACGTGGCTTCCTGACCTGCATACAGGTTTCTCAAGAGGCAGGTCAGGTGGTCTGGTATTCCCATCTCCTTCAGAATTTTCCACAGTTTATTGTGATCCACACAGTCAAAGGCTTTGGCATAGTCAATAAAGCAGAAGTAGATGTTTTTCTGGAACTCTCTTGCTTTTTCAATGGTCCAGCGGATGTCACCTACTGACCTGGGGCGTTCCTCTTTCAGTATCCTATCATTTTGCCTTGGAAGAAAAGTTATGACCCACCTAGATAGCATATTGAAAAGCAGAGACATTACTTTTCCAACAAAGGTCCGTTTAGTCAAGGCTATGGTCTTTCCAGTGGTCATGTATGGATGAGAGTTGGACTGTGAAGAAAGCTGAGTGCCGAAGAATTGATGCTTTTGAACTGTGGTGTTAGAGAAGACTCTTGAGAGTCCCTTGGACTGCAAGGAGATCCAACCAGTCCATTCTAAAGGAGATTGGCCCTGGGATTTCTTTGGAAGGAATGATGCTAAAGCTGAAAGTCCAGTAATTTGGCTACCTCATGTGAAGAGTTAACTCATTGGAAAAGACTCTGATGCTGGGAGGGATTGGGGGCAGGAGGAGAAGGGGACGACAGAGGATGAGATGGCTGGATGGCATCACCGACTCGATGAATGTGAGTTTGAGTGAACTCCGGGAGATGGTGATGGACAGGGAGGCCTGGTGTGCTGTGATTCATGGGGTCACAAAGAGTCGGACATGACTGAGTGACTGAACTGAACTTGCCAGAGTCCAGCTCCAGCTGCCAGGGATTCAACCTGAAGAGATGAAAGATGTTGGCCATGAGGCAGCCTCTCAGTTTTCTTTTGGACTGCCTCTTTATTTCAAGTTTAAGATTCTTTTATACTTTTACAAAAACATTAGGTCAGAGGCTTGACATTTTCAGTTCCCCCTCACCCAGATTTATTATCTCCATAAATCATTGTTGCTCTTCAAACAGAGTTCCTGCTTCAGTGATTCTCTGGGAATCAGCCTTATCATCTATTATCTACCTCCTCTAATGTGTCCTATAGTTAACTTGTGATTACATTGTAACTCATGCTACATTCCTCAGTTTACTACTTATCTTCTTAAATCCTGTTTGCCCCTAACATCCTGAGCTCACTATCTCTTAAAAAGGCTTCTAGCGATCAGATCAGATCAGATTAGTCGCTCAGTCATGTCTGACTCTTTGCGACCCCATGAATTGCAGCATGCCAGGCCTCCCTGTCCATCACCAACTCCTGGAGTTCACTCAGACTCACGTCCATCGAGTCAGTGATGCCATCCAGCCATCTCATCCTCTGTCGTCCCCTTCTCCTCCTGCCCCCAATCCCTCCCAGCATCAGAGTCTTTTCCAATGAGTCAACTCTTTTCATGAGGTGGCCAAAGTACTGGAGTTTCAGCTTTAGCATCATTCCTTCCAAAGAAATCCCAGGGCTGACCTCCTTCAGAATGGACTGGTTGGATCTCCTTGCAGTCCAAAGGACTCTCAAGAGTCTTCTCTAACACCACAGTTCAAAAGCATCAATTCTTCGGTGCTCAGCCTTCTTCACAGTCCAACTCTCACATCCATACATGACCACAGGAAAAACCATAGCCTTGACTAGACGAACCTTTGTTGGCAAAGTAATGTCTCTGCTTTTGAATATGCTATCTAGGTTGGTCATAACTTTCCTTCCAAGGAGTAAGCGTCTTTTAATTTCATGGCTGCAGTCACCATCTGCAGTGATTTTGGAGCCCAGAAAAATAAAGTCTGACACTGTTTCCACTGTTTCCCCATCTATTTCCCATGAAGTGATGGGACCAGATGCCATGATCTTCGTTTTCAGAATGTTGAGCTTTAAGCCAACTTTTTCACTCTCCACTTTCACTTTGATCAAGAGGCTTTTTAGTTCTTCTTCACTTTCTGCCATAAAGGTGGTGTCATCTGCATATCTCAGGTTATTGATATTTCTCCCGGCAATCTTGATTCCAGCTTGTGTTTCTTCCAGTCCAGCGTTTCTCATGACGTACTCTGCAGATAAGTTAAATAAGCAGGGTGACAGTATACAGCCTTGACATACTCCTTTTCCTATTTGGAACCAGTCTGTTGTTCCATGTCCAATTCTAACTGTTGCTTCCTGACCTGCATACAAATTTCTCAAGAGGCAGATCAGGTGGTCTGGTATTCCCATCTCTTTCAGAATTTTCCACAGTTTATTGTGATGCACACAGTCAAAGGCTTTGGCGTAGTCAATAAAGCAGAAATTGATGTTTTTCTGGAACTCTCTTGCTTTTTCCATGATCGAGTGGATGTTGGAATTTGATCTCTGGTTCCTCTGCTTTTTCTAAAACCAGCTTGAACATCAGGAAGTTCACAGTTCGCATATTGCTGAAGCTTCTAGCTATAGTGTCTCTAAAAATTCCTAACTTCTATAAGCTATAGTAAAATATGCTAACTTTACAACATTCCTTAAATCTTTAACTTCTAACTGTTTTAATTATTTCTAAGCCCTAAATTCAGTAAACTCCTTTGCCATAAACATTCTCTTCACAAATAGGCTTCAGATAGCAATCCCTCCCATGGCCTGAAGCTATGGCCTATGTGCTCATCCTGGAACACTCTTTTGTAAAAGTACTTAAACAAATGTTAATGATTAACTTTATGAATTATTCTCTGAGCACAGCTGCGGAAGGCTTTGTGCCATCTTATGCTCCTCTCAAGAACAATAAACACCTTAATATTCCTTTTCAGTTAACTCAGCCGAGGAGAGGAAAAGACAAGTCAGAATTACAAGGCCTAACTCCTTCATCCCGGGGCCGTGCCTGCAGAATGAGGAGAGGGGTCTGGGGCTGTGCCTCCATTTTTTCAGTAATGCCTAATGTGGTTCCCAACATGAACTGAACTGATCTAGACTGTATTGAGTCTTGCATAAGAGGGAGGCATCCACCTTCTTTGCATACTGCCATTAACCAGAGAAGTTTCATCCTAGATAGGTCCAGCAGAAGTAGATCAGAGCCTTGGTTCTCAAATAGAGTCAGCATCGGAGCCATTTCTTCCATTGTTCCCACTCTATGGAAGCTCATGGGTACTCAAGAGTGAAGTGAAAATCACTCAGTTGTGTTCAACTCTTTGCGACCCCATGGACTATACAGTCCATGGACTTCTCCAGGTGGGAATACTGGAGTGGGTAGCCTTTCCCTTCTCCAGGGGATCTTCCCAACCCAGGGATCGAACCCAGGTCTCCTGCACTGCAGGCAGATTCTTTTACCAGTTGAGCCACAAGGGAAGCCCAAGAATGAGTGGATAGCCTATCCCTTCTCTAGCGGATCTTCCTGACCCAGGTGTCAAACCATGGTCTCCTGCATTGCAGGCAGATTCTTTGCCACCTGAGCTATCAGGGAAGCCCTCTGGGGGGTACTCAAGGGCCCTGAGTAATCTGAGAATGTGTTAGTTTCACCAGGCTAGGTTCAGTTAGAAATAATTTTCTTAATACCTATTGACTTGTGTCTCCCTCCCCACATATTTATTTTTATCTGCCTGGCAACTGGAAGAATTTTTAGGGTATCAATGGAGCAACTGGACCTGAAATCAAGGATTCAGATTCAGATCATCAGTTTAATAAAAAATCACCCCTCATACTGTGTTTCTCTTCTCAGACTTTTAGTAGTGGAGCCTCGACAATCTATTAATACTCAAAGCCTAGGGCTTCAGACAACTGTTAGGCTTACCAGAGTTTAAAACTGTGGCATTAAACTTTAAGCATTTAGAATTAGGGGTGAAGTCTTTCCTGGTTATTTCCAGCAAGCCTGGCACATAGTAGGTATTCGATCAATACCTGTTGGATGTTAAATTGTTGTGAGGTGGTCAGTGAGATTCAAAACATTTTGAACTTAAATGTCCTTATGTATAGAATGAGGACAATAATAGGTGCCTTGAAAGGTTGTTGAGAATATGAATGACATAACATAGGAGGGGTCATTAACTATAAGCCTGGGCCATGTAAAGATTTCAGTAAAGGTTAGTGGAATCTAGATCTATATGAGGAATTAGGAGTAGACATTTGGATGTCTAGTGTGATGTGTATGGATTTAAACCTTTTTGATTGTGTCTCCTGGCTGCAGGGGCTAAAACTGACATTTCCAGACTCCCTTGCAGTTAGTTTTGTAAGTCACTTTCACTGATCAGAAACCCTTGCTAGAAACTTAAATTCAGAACTGAACTATGAAGGGAGAGAGGTAGGGCATCAGGAATCCTATCTTACTAACTCCCCTCATAGCAGAGACGGTGTGGTTCTAGAGCTGGTAGATGTGGTGACCTCCTATCAGAATCAGAAGATTTCATTTGGCTAACGGATTCCATAGTACAGCTTTGGGATTATTCCCAGAAGCTATCTGTTTCTTCAGTAGCCTTTCTCCACAGTAATACTCTGAGCCATTAATGCACTGTGTATTCATTTTCTTCAGCTGCCATAACAAAACAAAGCTTAAAACAGCAAAAAAAAATTGCTCTTTCAGGGTTCTGGAGGCAGGAAGTTCAAATTCAAGGGGTCACCAGAGCTTTCCCTCTGAAAGCTCTAATAAGCATGTTTTTGGTCTCTTCCAAGTTTTTAGTGGTGATTACCAATATTTTTTGGCATTCCTTGTCTTGTGATACATCATTCCTATTTTTGCCTGTATTTTTCATATGACCTTCTTCTTCCCTGTATGTGTCTTTGTGTCTTCACATGATTTTCATATAAGGACACAAGACACTAGACTAGATTTAGGGCCCACTCTGATCCAGTATGGCCTGTTTTTAACTTTAGTAATCACATCTGTAAAGGCCCTAATCCAAATAACATGATATTCTGAGGATTTTGGTGGACATGAATTTGGAGGGACCCTATTCAACTTGATATACAGTGCAATAATCTCATGTTGCTCAAACTAGGTGGAGTGAATTCTGTTCTATGAACCCTGCTGATTGGAATGACCTCTGATCTCCCAGGCATTTCTGACACGGTAGAATGTACTCTTAATAGTGAGCTATTCAACCTTTGTTGTGATTGACAACTATCAGGCCTGGGCACCAGCAACACGCAGAAAGCTTCATTGAAGGAGGGCTTCATTTATTTAAGGTTATCTGTGATGAGTCACTTGTGCCTGGGGAATGCAGCAACCTTCTTCTCTTATATGGAAGCCCACAGAGCCATTTTCAGGCTTACTTGTCACTTTCCTTTGCCTTTCTTCTCAACCCTCCTGATACACACTAGAGACAGGCTACTTTGGTAGAATAAGGCTTTTCTTGCACAAATGATCCTTTAGTGTTGATTCCATTCTCAATAAGGGAAGCTGGCTTAAAAAGTTATTTCAAAATTAGGTCCATAGGGAGCATTGCACTGCAAAATTAATGAAGTGATTAGGGCTAGGAGGTGCTCACCAAGAAAAGGTTGAGAAGAAACCTAGAAATTCAGATGTAATCTATGAAGATTGCCAGCTCTAGTTAACACTATTAGTTGTTAGATATATATATATATATATATATATATATGAATATATGTATTTTGAGTTATAGCTGACCCTTGAACAATGCGAGTTTGAGTTGTGCAAGTCCACTTATATACAGATTTTTTTCAATAACTATTTTGGAAACATTTTGAGATTTGTGACAATTTGAAAAAAATCACAGACTGTGTAGCCTAAGATATATTGAAATGATTAAGAAAAATGTATGTTGGAGGCGGTCCTAAGATGGTGGAGGAATAGGATGGGGAGACTACTTTCTCCCCCACAAATTCATCAAAAGAACATTTAAACGCTGAGTAAATTCCACAAAACAACTTCTGAATGCCGGCAGAGGACATCAGGCACCCAAAAAAGCATCCCACTGTCTTCGAAAGGAGGTAGGAAAAAATATAAAAGACAAAAAGAGAGACAAAAGAGGTAGGGACAGAGCTCCATCCCAGGAAGGGAGTCTTAAAAGAGAGAAGTTTCCAAGCACCAGGAAACACTCTCACTGCTAAGTCTGTGGTGAGCCTTGGAACCACAGAGGGCAACATAACTGGGAGAAAAAATAAATAAATAATTAAAACCCACAGATTACGTGCCCAATGGTAACTCCCCCAGCGGAGAAGCAGTGCAGATGCCTGCACCCACCACTAGCAAGTGGGGGCTGGGCAGAGAGGCTGCATTACTTAGAGTAAGGACCCGGCCTGAATGCCCTGAGGGCAATCTGAGGGAACTAACTTGGGATAGCAAACCAGACTGTGGAATAGCTACCACCCGAAAAACCCTAACCTAAGACACCTACCAGGCCCACTCACAGAACAAAGGACTGAACAGAGCTACCCAGCTGCAGACCACCCCCCTCTGGTGACAGGCAGGCGAGGGCAGCCAGAGCCGGAAGGGGGCAATTGTGGCCCCAGAGAGGCATTATCTACCAAACTGCAAGCAGGCTCCTTTGCTAACTAAGACTTCTTGGGATTCTGAACGGTCAACATCCACCTGAGAAGGTGCGCCGGTTGTACACCCAGAAAACTGAGCAGCAGGGATGGGGGAGGCAATAAGTTGCAGCCACCGTGTTCACCAAACACCTGATCACCTGAGCTGCTCGGACCTGGGAAGGGCACAAAACGCAGGCCCAACCGAGTCTGCACCTCTGAGGACTACCCGAGTACCTGAACCTGAGCGGCTTAGACCTGGGAGGTGCATGCAGCCCCGGGCAGGCCTCGGACGGTTCCCAGCGGAGCAGCCTAGAGCCTGAGCAGTGTGGGCAGGGAGGGCACACACACCGTGAGTGGTGGCAGGTCCAGTGTGGCTGAGACACTGTGAGCACAGGCCAGTGTTATTTGTTTTCAGTCTCCCTCTCTCTCCACAGCACGACTGAACAAGTGAGCCTAAAAAAGTGTCCACCACCGCCCCCTTGTGTCAGGGCGGAAATCAGACACTGAAGAGACCAGCAAACAGAAGCTAAAACAGAGGAAACTGCCTTGGAAGTGACAGGTGCAATAGATTAAAACCCTGTAGTTGGTATCGACTACACAGGAAGGGGCCTATACATCTTGAGAAATATAAGCCAGACCAAGGAACTATCTGAAATTGAACTGACCCCACACTGCACACAACACCACCAGAGAAAGTCCTAGATATATTTTTACTATTTTTACTATCTTTCTTAAAATTTTTTTTTTTTAATTTCTAAGTCCTCTATTACTCCTTTAATTTTCATTTTTATAACCTACTATTACTTTGCAAAAAAAAAACAAAAAAAAAAGAGAGAGACCCTATTTTTTAAAGCAAACTTCATATATATATTTAAATAATTTTTGTGACTTCGTTTTTTTTTCTTTTCTTTTCTTTAATATTGTATTTTTGAAAATCCAACCTCTACTCTAGATTTTTAATCTTTGCTTTTTGGTATTTGTTATCAATTTTGTACCTTTAAGAACCCAATCTTCAGTACCTATTTTTAATTGGGAGCGAGATTACTGGCTTGACTGCTCTCTCCCCCTTTGGACTCTACTTTTTCTTCACCAGATTGCCTCTATCTCCTCCCTCCCCCTTCTCTTCTCTACCCAACTCTGTGAATCTCTTTGTGTGTTCCAGATGGTGGAGAACACTTAGGAAACTGATTACTGGCTGGATCTTTCTCTCTCCTTTTGATTCCCCCCCTTTATCCTCCTGGCCACCTCTGTCTCCTTCCTCCCTCTTCTCTTTTCTGTATAACTCCGTGAACATCTCTGAGCAGTCCAAACTGTGGAGCGCACATAAGGAAGTGATTACTGGCTAGCTTGCTCTCTCCTCTTTTGATTCCACCTCATCTTATTTGGGTCACGTCTAACTCCCTCCTCCCTATTCTCTTCTCCATGTAACTCTGTGAACCTCTCTGGGTGTCCCTCACGGTGTAGAAACTTTTCATCTTTAACCTAGATGTTTTATCAACAGTGCTGTATAGATGGAGAAGTCTATGAGGCTACTGTAAAAATAAGACTGAAAACCAGAAGCAGGAGGCTTAAGTCCAAATCCTGAGAATACCAGAGAACTCCCGACTCCAGGGAACATTAATCGACAGGAGGTCATCAAACGCCTCCATCAGTTCAGTTCAGTTCAGTCGCTCAGTGGTGTCCGACTCTTTGTGACCCCATGAATCGCAGCATGCCAGGCCTCCCTGTCCCTCACCAACTCCCGGAGTTCACTCAGACTCACGTTCATTGAGTCAGTGATGCCATCCAGCCATCTCATCCTTTGTCGTCCCCTTCTCCTCCTGCCCCCAATCCCTCCCAGCATCAGAGTCTTTTCCAATGAGTCAACTCTTCGCATGAGGTGGCCAAAGTACTGGAGTTTCAGCTTCAGCATCATTCCTTCCAAAGAAATCCCAGGGCTGATCTCCTTCAGAATGGACTGGTTGGATCTCCTTGCAGTCCAAGGGACTCTCAAGAGACTTCTCCAACACCACAGTTCAAAAGCATCAATTCTTCAGCGCTCAGCCTTCTTCACAGTCCAACTCTCACATCCATACATGACTACTGGAAAAAACATAGCCTTGACTAGATGGACCTTTGTTGGTAAAGTAATGTCTCTGCTTTTGAGACATTGGTCATGACCAATAGGTTGGTCATAACTTTCCTTGCAAGGAGTAAGCATCTTTTAATTTCATGGCTGCAGTCACCATCTGCAGTGATTTTGGAGCCCCAAAAAATAAAGTCTGACACTGTTTCCATTGTTTCCCCATCTATTTCCCATGAAGTGATGGGACCAGATGCCATGATCTTTGTTTTCTGAATGTTGAGTTTTAAGCCAACTTTTTCACTCTCCTCTTTCACCTTCATCAAGAGGCTTTTGAGTTCCTCTTCACTTTCTGCCATAAGGGTGGTGTCATCTGCATATCTCAGGTTATTGATATTTCTCCCGGCAATCTTGATTCCAGCTTGTACTTCTTCCATCCCAGCGTTTCTCATGATGTACTCTGCATATAAGTTAAATAAACAGGGTGACAATATACGGTCTTGACGTACTCCTTTTCCTATTTGGAACCAGTCTGTTGTTCCATGTCCAGTTCTAACTGTTGCTTCCTGACCTGCATACAAATTTCTCAAGAGGCAGGTCAGGTGGTCTGGTATTCCCATCTCTTTCAGAATTTTCCACAGTTGATTGTGATCCACACAGTCAAAGGCTTTGGCATAGTCAATAAAGCAGAAATAGATGTTTTTCTGGAACTCTCTTGCTTTTTCCATGATCCAGCGGATGTTGGCAATTTGGTCTCGGGTTCCTCTGCCTTTTCTAAAACCAGCTTGAACATCAGGAAGTTCACAGTTCACATACTGGTGAAGCCTGGCTTGGAGAATTTTGAGCATTACTTTGCTAGCATGTGAGATAAGTGCAATTGTGTGGTAGTTCGAGCATTCTTTGGCATTGCCTTTCTTTGGAATTGGAATGAAAACGGACCTTTTCCAGTCCTGTGGCCACTGCTGAGTTTTCCAAATTTGCTGGCATATACCTACACTGAAACCAAGCACCACCCAAGGGCCAACAAGTTCCAGAGCAAGACATACCACACAAATTCTCCAGCAACGCAGGAACACAGCCCTGAGCTTCAATATACAGGCTGCACAAAGTCACTGCAAGCCCATTGACATCTCATAACTCATTACTAGACACTTCATTGCACTCCAGAGAGAAGAAATCCAGCTCCACCACCAGAACACCAACACAAGCTTCCCTAACCAGGAAACCTTGACAAGCCACCCGTCCAAGCCCACCCACATCGAGGAAACTCCACAATAAAGAGAACTCCACAAACTGACAGAGTACTGAAAGGCCACCCTAAACACAGTAATATAAACAAGATGAAGAGACAGAGGAATATCCAGCAGATAAAGGAACAGGATAAAGGCCCACCAAACCAAACAAAAGAGGAAGAGATAGTGAATCTACCTGATAAAGAATTCTAAATAATGATAGTGAAAATGATCCAAAATCTTGAAATCAAAATGGAATCACAGATAAATAGCCTGGAGACAAGGATTGAGAAGATGCAAGAAAGGTTTAAAAAGGACCTAGAAGAAATAAAAAAGAGTCAATATATAATGAATAATGCTATAAATTAGATCAAAAACACTCTGGAGGGAACAAATAGTAGAATAACAGAGGCAGAAGATAGGATTAGTGAAGTAGAAGATAGAATGGTAGAAATAAGTGAATCAGAGAGGAAAAAAGAAAAATGAATTAAAAGAAATGAGGACAATCTTAGAGACCTCTGGGACAATGTTAAATGCCTCAACATTTGAATCATAGCAGTCCCAGAAGAAGAAGACAAAAAGAAAGACCATGAGAAAACATTTGAGATAATAGTTGAAAACTACCCTAAAATGGGGAAGGAAATAATCACCCAAGTCCAAGAAACCCAGAGAGACCCAAACAGGATAAACCCAGGGCGAAACACTCCAAGACACATATTAATCAAATTAACAAAGATCAAACACAAAGAACAAATATTAAAAGCAGCCAGGGAAAAACAACAAATAACACATAAGGGGATTCCCATAAGGATAACAGCTGATCTTTCAATAGAAACTCTTCAGGCCAGGAGGGAATGGCAGGACATACTTAAAGTGATGAAAGAAAATAACCTATAGCCCAGATTACTGTACCCAGCAAGGATCTCATTCAAATATGAAGGAGAAATCAAAAGTTTTATAGACAAGCAAAAGCTGAGAGAATTCAGCACCACCAAACCAGCTCTCCAACAAATGCTAAAGGATCTTCTCTAGACAGGAAACACACAAAAAGGGTGTATAAACTTGAACCCAAAACAGTAAAGGAAATGGCAACGGGATCATACTTATCAATAATTACCTTAAATGTAAATGGGTTGAATTCCCCAACCAAAAGACAAAGACTGGCTGAATGGGTACAAAAACAAGACCTCTATATATGTTGTCTACAGGAGACCCACCTTGAAACAAGGGACACATACAGACTGAAAGTAAAGAGCTTGAAAAAGATATTCCACACAAATAGAGACCAAAAGAAAGCAGGAGTAGCAACAGTCATATCAGATAAAATAGACTTTAAAACAAAGGCTGTGAAAAGAGACAAAGAAGGACACTACATAATGATCAAAGGACCAATCCAAGAAGAAGATATAACAATTATAAATATATATGCACCCAACATAGGAGCACCACAATATGTGAGACAAATGCTAACAAGTATGAAAGGGGAAATTAACAATAACACAATAATAGTGGGAGACTTTAATAACTCACTCACACCCATGGATAGATCAACTAAACAGAAAATTAACAAGGAAACACAAACTTTAAATGATACAATAGACCAGTTAGACCTAATTGATATCTATAGGACATTTCACCCCAAAACAATGAATTTCACATTTTTCTCAAGCACATATGGAACATTCTCCAGGATAGATCACATCCTGGACCATAAATCTAGCCTTGGTAAATTAAAAAAAATTGAAATCATTCCAAGCATCTTTTCTGACCACAGTGCAGTAAGATTAGATCTCAATTACAGGAGAAAAACTATTAAAAATTCCAACATATGGAGGCTGACCAACATGCTGCTGAATAACCAACAAATCACAGAAGAAATCAAAAAAGAAATCAAAATATGCATAGAAGTGAATGAAAATGAACAATCCAAAACCTGTGGGACACTGTAAAAGCAGTGCTAAGGGGAAGGTTCTTACCAATACAGGCATACCTGAAGAAACAAGAAAAAAGTCAAATAAATAACCTAACTCTACACCTAAAGCAACTAGAAAAGGAAGAAATGAAGAACCCCAGGGTTAGTAGAAGGAAAGAAATCTTAAAAATTAGGGCAGAAATAAATGCAAACACACGCACACACCCACCCACACACACACACACACCCACACACCCACACACCCACAAGAGACCATAGCAAAAATCAACAAAGCCAAAAGCTGGTTCTTTGAAAGGATAAATAAAATTGACAAACCATTAGCCAGACTCATCAGGAAACAAAGATAGAAAAATCCAATCAATAAAATTAGAAAGGAAAATGGAGAGATCACAACAGACAACACAGAAATACAAAGGATCATAAAAGACTGCTATCAGTAATTATATGCCAAAAAAATGGACAACTTGGAAGAAATGGACAAATTCTTAGAAAAGTACAACTTTCCAAAACTGAACCAGAAAGAAATAGAAAATCTTAACAGACCCATCACAAGCACAGAAATTGAAACTGTAATCAGAAATCTTCCAGCAAACAAAAGCCCAGGTCCAGATGGCTTCACAGCTGAATTCTACCAAAAATTTAGAGAAGAGCTAACACCTAACCTACTCAAACTTTTCCAGAAAATTGCAGAGGAAGGTAAACTTCCAAACTCATTCTATGAGGCCACCATCAGCCTAATACCAAAACCTGACAAAGTGCCACAAAATAAGAAAACTACAGGCCAATATCACTGATGAACATAGATGCAAAAATCCTTAACAAAATTCTAGCAATCAGAAACCAACAACATATTAAAAAGGTCATACATCATGACCAAGTGGGCTTTATCCCAGGGATGCAAGGATTCTTCAATATCCGCAAATCAATCAATGTAATACACCACATTAACAAATTGAAAAATAAAAGCCATATTATCTCAATAGATGCAGAGAAAGCCTTTGACAAAATTCAACATCCATTTATGATCAAAACTCTCCAGAAAGCAGGAATAGAAGGAAGATACCTCAACATAATCAAAGCTATATATGACAAACCCACAGCAAACATTATCCTCAATGGTGAAAAATTGAAAGCATTTCCCCTCAAGTCAGGAACAAGACAAGGGTGCCCACTCTCACCACTACTATTCAACATAGTTTTGGAAGTTTTGGCCACAGCAGTCAGAGCAGAAAAAGAAGTAAAAGGAATCCAGATTGGAAAAGAAGAAGTAAAACTCTCACTGTTTGCAGATGACATGATCCTCTACATAGAAAACCCTAAAGACTCCACCAGAAAATTACTAGAGTTAATCAATGAATATAGTAAAGTTGCAGGATATAAAATCAACACACAGAAATTCCTTGCATTCCTATACACTAATAATGAGAAAATAGAAAGAGAAATTAAGGAAAAATTCCATTCACCATTGCAACGAAAAGAATAAAATACTTAGGAATATATCTACCTAAAGAAACTAAGGAAATGGCAGCCCACTCCAGTATTCTTGCCTGGAAAATCCCATGGACGGTGGAACCTGATAGGCTACTGTCCATGGAGTCGAAAAGAATTGGACACAACTGAGCGACTTCACTTTCAACTTTCAAAGAAACTAAAGACCTATATATAGAAAACCTTAAAACACTGGTAAAAGAAATCAAAGAGGACACTAATAGATGGAGAAATATACCATGTTCATGGATTGGAAGAATCAATATAGTGAAAATGAGTATACTACCCAAAGCAATCTATAGATTCAATGCAATCCCTATCAAGCTACCAACAGCATTCTTCACAGAGCTGGAACAAATAATTTCACAATTTGTATGGAAATACAAAAAACCTCGAACAGCCAAAGCAATCTTGAGAAAGAAGAATGGAACTGGAGGAATCAACCTTCCTGACTTCAGGCTCTATTACAAAGCCACAGTTATCAAGACAGTATGGTACTGGCACAGAGACAGAAGTATAGATCAATGGAACCAAATAGAAAGCCCAGAGATAAATCCACGCATCTATGGACACCTTATCTTTGACAAAGGAGGCAAGACTATACAATGGATTAAAGACAATCTCTTTAACAAGTGGTGCTGGGAAAACTGTTCAACCACTTGTAAAAGAATGAAACTAGAACACTTTCTAACACCATACACAGAAATAAACTCAAAATGGATGAAAGATCTACATGTAAGACCAGAAACTATAAAACTCCTAGAGGAGAACATAGGCAAAACACTCTCCGACATAAATCACAGCAGGATCCTCTATGACCCACCTCCCAGAACATTGGAAATAAAAGCAAAAATAAACAAATGGGACCTAATTAAAATTAAAAGCTTCTGCACAGCAAAGGAAACTCTAAGCAAGGTGAAAAGACAGCCTTCAGAATGGGAGAAAATAATAGCAAATGAAGCAACTGACAAAGAACTAATCTCAAAAATATACAAGCAACTCCTGCAGCTCAATTCCAGAAAAATAAATGACCCAATCAAAAAATGGGCCAAAGAACTAAGCAGACATTTCTCCAAAGAAGACATACAGATGGCTAACAAACACATGAAAAGATGCTGAACATCACTCATTATCAGAAAAATGCAAATCAAAACCACAACGAGGTACCATCTCATGCCAGTCAGAATGGTTGCGATCCAAAAGTCTACAAGCAATAAATGCTGGAGAGGGTGTGGAGAAAAGGAAACCCTCTTACACTGTTGATGGGAATGCAAACTAATACAGCCACTATGGAGAACAGTTGGAGAAGGCAATGGCACCCCACTCCAGTACTCTTGCCTGGAAAATCCCATGGATGGAGGAGCCTGGTAGGCTGCAGTCCATGGGGTTGCTAGGAGTCAGACACGACTGAGCGACTTCACTTTCATTTTTCACTTTCATGCATTGGAGAAGGAAATGGCAACCCACTCCAGTGTTCTTGCCTGGAGAATCCCAGGGACAGGGGAGCCTAGTGGGCTGCCGTCTCTGGGGTTGCACAGAGTTGGACATGACTGAAGTGACTTAGCAGCAGCAGCAGCATGGAGAACAGTGTGGAGATTACTTAAAAAACTGGAAATAGAACTGCCTTATGACCCAGCAATCCCACCACTGGGCATACACACTGAGGAAACCAGAAGGGAAAGAGACACGTGTACCTCAATGTTCATCTCAGCACTGTTTATAATAGCCAGGACATGGAAGCACCCTAGATGTCCATCAGCAGATGAATGGATAAGAACGCTGTGGTACATATACACAATGGAGTATTACTCAGCCATTAAAAAGAACACATTTGAATCAGTTCTAATGAGGTGGATGAAACTGGAGCCTATTATACAGAGTGAAGTAAGCCAGAAAGAAAAACACCAATACAGTATACTAACGCATATGTATGGAATTTAGAAAGATGGACATGATAACTCTGTATGCGAGATAGCAAAAGAGACACAGATGTATAGAACAGTTTTTTGGACTCTTTGGGAGAGGGAGAGGGTGGGATGATTTGGTAGAATGGCATTGAAACATGTATAATATCATATATGAAACGAATCACCAGTCCAGGTTCAATGCATGATACAGGATGCTTGGGGCTGGTGTACTGGGATGACCCAGAGGGATGGTACAGGGAGAGAGGTGGGAGGGGGGATTAGGATGGGGAGCACATGTATACCCTGGCAGATTCATGTTGATGTATGGCAAAACCAACACAATATTGTTTAGTTAAAAATAAATAAATAAATAAATAAAAATAAAAAGAAGGCAGTCACCTATATAAAACAAAATGCTTAACTGAATATAATAAAAACTTAAAATATTAAAAAAATTTAAAAAGTAAAAGGTATGTTATGAATGAATACAATATATGCAGATATTAGTGTATATAAAGGCATAGGGTAAGTGATATTTAATATAAAATTCATAATTTGTTAGTTTTCTTACATTTTGTAACTTTGCCTTCAAGGAATTATGTTACTCTACAGTATGTAATAGAGTTTTGCCAAGAAAATGCACTGGTCATAACAAATACCCTCTTCCAACAACACAAGAGAAGACTCTATACATGGACATCACCAGATGGTCAACACCGAAATCAGATTGATTATATTCTTTGCAGCCAAAGATAGAGAAGCTCTATACAGTCAGCAAAAACAAGACCAGGAGCTGACTGTGGCTCAGACCATGAACTCCTTATTGCCAAATTCAGACTTAAATTGAAGAAAGTAGGGAAAACCACTAGACCATTCAGGTATGACCTAAATCAAATCCCTTATGATTATACAGTGGAAGTGAGAAATAGATTTAAGGGCCTAGATCTGATAGATAGAGTGCCTGATGAACTATGGACTGAGGTTCGTGACATTGTACAGAAGACAGGGATCAAGACCATCCCCATGGAAAAGAAATACAAAAAAGCAAAATGGCTGTCTGGGGAGGCCTTACAAATAGCTGTGAGTAGAAGAGAAGTGAAAAGCAAAGGAGAAAAGGAAAGATATAAGCATCTGAATGCAGAGTTTCAAAGAATAGCAAGAAGAGATAAGAAAGCCTTCTTCAGTGATCAATGCAAAGAAATAGAGGAAAACAACAGAATGGGAAAGACTAGAGATCTCTTCAAGAAAATTAGAGATACCAAGGGAACATTTCATGCAAAGATGGGCTCGATAAAGGACAGAAATGGTATGGACCTAGCAGAAGCAGAAGATATTAAGAAGAGATGGCAAGGATACACAGAACTGTACAAAAAAGATCTTCATGACCCAGATAATCACGATGGTGTGATCAGTCACCTAGAGCCAGACATCCTGGAATGTGAAGTCAAGTGGGCCTTAGAAAGCATCACTACGAACAAAGCTAGTGGAGGTGATAGAATTCCAGTGCAGCTATTTCAAATCCTGAAAGATGATGCTGTGAAAGTGCTGCACTCAATACGCCTGCAAATTTGGAAAACTCAGCGGTGGCCACAGGACTGGAAAAGGTCAGTTTTCATTCCAATCCCAAAGAAAGGTGATGTCAAAGAATGCTCAAACTACCACACAATTGCGCTCATCTCACACGTTAGTAAAATAAAGCTCAAAATTCTCCAAGCCAGGCTTCAGCAATATGTGAACCGTGAACTTCCTGATGTTCAAGCTGGTTTTAGAAAAGGCAGAGGAACCCGAGATCAAATTGCCAACATCTGCTCGATCATGGAAAAAGCAACAGAGTTCCAGAAAAACATCTATTTCTGCTTTATTGACTACGCCAAAGCCTTTGACTGTGTGGATCACAATAAACTGTGGAAAATTCTGAAAGAGATGGGAATACCAGACCACCTGATCTGCCTCCTGAGAAATTTGTATGCAGGTCAGGAAGCAACAGTTAGAACTGGACATGGAACAACAGACTGGTTCCAAATAGGAAAAGGAGTTCGTCAAGGCTGTATATTGTCACCCTGTTTATTTAACTTATATGCAGAGTACATCATGAGGAACGCTGGACTGGAAGAAACACAAGCTGGAATCAAGATTGCCGGGAGAAATATCAATAACCTGAGATATGCAGATAACACCACCCTTATGGCAGAAAGTGAAGAGGAACTCAAAAGCCTCTTGATGAAGGTGAAAGTGGAGAGTGAAAATGTTGACTTAAAGCTCAACATTCTGAAAACGAAGATCATGGCATCCAGTCCCATCACTTCATGGGAAATAGATGGGGAAACAATGGAAACAGTGTCAGACTTTATTTTTTCTGGGCTCCAAAATCACTGCAGATGGTGACTGCAGCCATGAAATTAAAAGATGCTTACTCCTTGGAAGGAAAGTTATGACCAACCTAGATAGCATATTCAAAAGCAGAGACATAACTTTGCCAACAAAGGTTCGTCTAGTCAAGGCTATGGTTTTTCCTGTGGTCATGTATGGATGTGAGAGTTGGACTGTGAAGAAGGCTGAGCGTGGAAGAATTGATGCTTTTGAACTGTGGTGTTGGAGAAGACTCTTGAGAGTCCCTTGGACTGCAAGGAGATCCAACCAGTCCATTCTAAAGGAGATCAGCCCTGGGATTTCTTTGGGGCTAAAGCTGAAACTCCAATACTTTGGCCACCTCATGGGAAGAGTTGACTCATTGGAAAAGACTCTGATGCTGGGAGGGATTGGGGGCAAGAGGAGAAGGGGACGACAGAGGATGAGATGGCTGGATGGCATCACTGATTCGATGGACGTGAGTTTCAGTGAACTCCTGGAGTTGGTGATGGACAGGGAGGCCTGGTGTGCTGCGATTCATGGGGTCTCAAAGAGTCGGACACGACTGAGCGACTGAACTGAACTGAAATGACAGTATGTCTCTCAGTCTCATAATTGGAGAAACTATGCGTCAGCCTATTGTCACAGGTAAGTGCTGTTTTTTTAACATGACAATGTTTCCAATAGTATATTATGGATATAACTGTAATACTCTATGCCATAAAAATTTGTAACAATTCAGATTCATTTTTTAGTGTATAGGCTAAGCTACCTTGAAGCAATTGTATCAGTTATACTAGGCTACTATAAAGCAGTCATATTGCTGCTTCTTTGTTTTCAGTGCATGAATTGTGATACCTGTAAGTAAAGATGAATTTATTTTTCCTATTATCTTTCCATTTTTATAATGTCTAGTGTTACTAATATATATAACATCTACAGAGTTTTGTATCATACAAGGCAATATTGGTATTTGTACTGACAAACAATTGATTCATCTTGTAAACAGATGATGTACACTTAGGATATTAATAAATACATTGAAGTGCTGTAATGTATTTTCCTTATGATTTTCTTAATAATATTGTATTTTCTCCAACTTACTTTGTTGTAATATTATAGTGTATAAAACATATAAGATGCAAAATATATATTAACAGACTCTCTTTGTTAGGATATTAAGTTAAAGTTTTTTTGGGGGGGGAGGGGTCAAAATTTATACATAGATTTTTGAATAAATGGGTCAGTTCTTCTAATCCTCATTTTGTTCAAGGGTTAACTCTGTGTGTGTGTGTGTGTATATAGATAATTGGGACTTTGGGATTAACATATACACTTTACTGTATATAAAATAGATGAGCAACAAAGACCTACTCTATAGCCCAGGGAACCACATTCAATATCTTGCATAATAGAAAAGAAAACATATATATAACTGGATCACTTTGCTGTATATTGAAACAACATTGTAAATTAATCATATTTCAATTTGAAAAATAGTTTGTAAACATATTTATATATATGCTTTATATATATATGAGTTTTCCACACACTTGGTGGCTTAAAACACAGCTATTTATTATCCTATAGTTCTACATGTCAGAAGTCTGGGCACAGCATAGCTCAACTGGCTCTTCTGCTCAGATTTGCAAGGCAGAAGTCAGGGGGTTGGCTGGGCTTTGGGGAAGGTAATACTTCCAAGCTCATTCAAGTTGCTTATGGAATTCAGTTTTTTGTGATACAATAGTAAGACTGAGATTGCCATTTCCTCGACACATGGCCCCCTTAATCTTCAGTACAGTAACAGCACATCAAATTCTTATTATGCCATGGATCTTTAAATTCTCTTTCAGCTATCAGCTGGAGAAAGATCTCTGCTTTTAAGAGTTTGCATGATTAGATTACATATACTCAGATTCCAGGATAATTTTCCTGTCTTAAGACCAACTGATTAGTAACCTTAACTCCATCTATAAAGAGTCTGTGTTGTGTCATGTAACAGAGTCATGGCAGTAACACCTGGAGGTGAAGGTTATGGGGCCAAAATTCTGCCTATGACAATGCATGTTTTCTAAAAAACTGAATCTAAGAAGAATTAAAACTAAATATCTTGAATAGGCTTATACATCTAGTAAAAGGCAGAACTGTGATTTCATACATTCTTTCCACAGATATTTAACGAGGGCACATGATGTGCCAGGAACTGCTTTAAATGCATAGGATATAGCTGTGAACTAAATAGAAAAAGAAGGTACTGCCCTCATACAGCTCACATTCCTGTGGAACTTGAATCCTGCCTGTTGTACTCTCCTGCCTCCATGCTATGCAACTCTTCTCATGGAGTATTCCAGTTCCTCAGAGCCCCAAGCCCAGGACTGCCCTCTTCTTGGATCAGTGGTGTCGGAGGTTGGGGCAGACTACTAGTCAGACCTGCTTTCTGTTTGAGGCACCAACCGTGGGCAGGCTTGTAGGCTGCCATGTATACCTGTATCATATGCCAGGGTGGATCTAAGCCATAGTACTGGCTTCCACACATCCCACCTGGTCTGGTACCCCAGACTTGCCTGGCTCCTGTTGGAGACTGTCTTCTTCCCTAGGATCCTGCTTGCCCTCTCCCAGGTACCATCCAGGGATGCCTCTGTGAGTGGCCTTTCTCTCAAAATGATGTATTGCTCAAAATCATGTGCGTGTGTGCTCAGATCAGATCAGATCAGATCAGTTGCTCAGTCGTGTCCGACTCTTTGCGACCCCATGAATCGCAGCACGCCAGGCCTCCCTGTCCGTCACCAACTCCTGGAGTTCACTCAGACTCATGTCCATCGAGTCAGTGATGCCATCCAGCCATCTCATCCTCTGTCGTCCCCTTCTCCTCTTGCCCCCAATCCCTCCCAGCATCAGAGTCTTTTCCAATGAGTCAACTCTTCGCATGAGGTGGCCAAAGTACTGGAGTTTCAGCTTCAGCCTCATTCCTTCCAAAGAAATCCCAGGGCTGATCTCCTTCAGAATGGACTGGTTGGATCTCCTTGCAGTCCAAGGGACTCTCAAGAGTCTTCTCCAACATCACAGTTCAAAAGCATCAATTCTTCCACGCTCAGCCTTCTTCACAGTCCAACTCTCACATCCATACATGACCACAGGAAAAACCATAGCCTTGACTAGACGGACCTTTTTTGGCAAAGTAATGTCTCTGCTTTTGAATATGCTATCTAGGTTGGTCATAACTTTCCTTCCAAGGAGTAAGCGTCTCTTAATTTCATGGCTGCAGTCACCATCTGCAGTGATTTTGGAGCCCAGAAAAATAAAGTCTGACACTGTTTCCACTGTTTCCCCATCTATTTCCCATGAAGTGATGGGACTGGATGCCATTATCTTCGTTTTCAGAATGTTGAGCTTTAAGTCAACGTTTTCACTCTCCACTTTCATTTTCATCAAGAGGCTTTTGAGTTCCTCTTCACTTTCTGCCATAAGGGTGGTGTCATCTGCATAATCCGAGGTTATTGGTATTTCTCCCGGCAATCTTGATTCCAGCTTGTGTTTCTTCGTGCGTGCTGAGTCATATCCAACTCTTCGGGACCCCATGGACTGATGGACTGTAGCTTGCCAGGTTCCTCTGTCCATGTAATTTTTTAGGCAAGTATCCTGGAGTGGGTTGCCATTTCCTAGTCCAGGGGATCTTTCCAACCCAAGGCTTGAACCTGTATCTTTTGCATCTCCTGCATTGGCAGGTGGATTCTTTACCAACTGCACCATCTGGGAAGCCCTGTATTGCTCTGTGGGCTCTGCTACATTAACCTCCCTCCTCCAGGGGAATGTCCTGACTCTTCCTCTGCCAGATGGACCAGACCAGGCTTCTTTCTGCCTCTCACCTGACTCATGTCAGCCCCTGGGTCTTCATCTGAGTACTGATGCTGGCTAGTTGGTGTTAAAAATGATAAAGAAAACAAATTAGGTGATTCAAACTTCAACACTTCATGAAGCATATAGTGTCCTTTTGGAAAACTGTGAAATGGGTGGGGCAGAAGGCAAGAAGCTTTTATTGGGACTGTCAGTGAGGGGTGAGAGAAGACCCTGTGTCTTAGGTGGGCTTCTCCAGAGAATCCGAGCAGATAAGATATTTTTATGTCTGTTGCTGCTAAGTTACTTCAGTCGTGTCCGACTCAGTGTGACCCCATAGATGGCAGCCCACTAGGCTCCCCCGTCCCTGGGATTCTCCAGGCAAGAACACTGGAGTGGGTTGCCATTTCCTTCTCCGATGCATGAAAGTGAAAAGTGAAAGTGAAGGTGCTCAGTGGTGTCCAACTCTTTGCGACCCCATGGACTGCAGCCTACCAGGCTCCTCCATCCATGGGATTTTCCAGGCAAGAGTACTGGAGTGGGGTGCCATTGCCTTCTCCTTTTATATCTAGAGGAGATTAACTATGAGGACCTCCACACAAGTATGAAGACTGATTGTCCACGTTCTGCAGGGGGCAGGCTAGAGACCCAGGGGAGCCGATGGCAGAGGCCAAGTTCTGACACCTGGGAGAACTGATGGTGGAAGTTGCAGTCTGAGTCTGAAGCAGACTGATGTCCCTGTTCAAAGACAGTCAGGCAGAGAGATGGAATTCTTTCTTATTCAGCCTTTCATTCAGTTCAGACCTTAAACAGAATGGATGAGGTCCACCCACATTGGTGAGGTCTATTTGCTTTATTCAGCAAACTGATTCACATGTTAATCCCACCCAGAAACACCCTCCCAGACACACTCAGAATAATGTTTAACTGAATATTTGGGCAAATGTTTAACTGAATATCTGGGTACTCCATGGCCTAGTCAAGCTGCCATGTAAATGTAACCATCGTACCTTGAATGGAACATTATACCAACTGACAGAAAACAGGCTACTGCCTCTTTGTGCATAGAAAACTCACAGTAGAAATGAAGCTGCATTTCAGTGGCCTCAGTTGACTTATCTGCTCTTATGTCCAGTCTTCACAGGGGGAACTGAGAGCCCTGTCCTTTGGAATCCTTCCTGGGCTCTCATGTATGGACACACTCACCACTTCCTCTCCTGTGTTGCTGCCTCTCTCTCTCGAGGTCTTGTGGCTCTTGTAATCTGTGTATCTCATAAAACACCCAGCACAGAGTCTTACACCAAGAAGGAGTTCAGGAAATGCCTTTGAAAGAATAAGAGATCTGAAAATCTCTTTCTTTGGGGTTAAGTCATGCAGAACTCAGAGGGTAAGGGAGGGAAGCCCAGGAAGAGGAGTGTTTCCTGGGAAGACCACTGGGCAGGGTATCTGGGGACCCAGGGCTTGTATGGGTTCTGCTACTGAGCACCTATGTGGCTCTGTCACTTTGCTCAGCCTTTCTGAGCATTGGTTTCATCTGATCCATGGTTGGAATGCTAATGATACCTATCCTGCCTACTTCAGAAGCACCTGGAGCTTTGGAGAAGACTGAATGGAGCATTTCCTAGGAAAGAACACAAAATATTATAAAGATGCTGTAAAACATGTTGTAGATTTGTTGTTGTTTCATAGGTGTGTGTGCTGTGTCCACAGATGGTAAATTCCTAGTCATTGGGAACCCTGGGTCTCATGTATTCCTCAGAGTTCCAAGGACAGGTAAGAACTTGGAAGGGGCTTGCCACCAGCCTGCCAATCTGAGCTTGCATTGCTGTGAGGGCTTGCTGAGTCTGAAAGGGACTAATGATCCTCAAATTTCAAGGCCTATATCTCATTGTTCTGTAAGAGTTGGACATGACTGAGCGACTGAACACACACACACAAGTGAGAAAATACTGCATAAAGGGTTTCGTGAAAGGAAGTGAACATGGAAATGACCCCCATCTCCTCTGGAGAGGGGCTGGGTTCAGGATACACACTACATACAAGGTGCTGTTCTAAGTGCAGGTGGGAGAAAAAGATTCATTAAGCATCCCAAACTTGGCCAGTTCTTGAGCATTGAGCACCTGCAGTGTGCCAGGTAGGGTGTTTTTCTTGTGCTCATACAAATAGCTCTCATGGCGGCTCGGTAGGATAAGGATTGTTATTCCTGTTTTGCAGTCAGGGAAGCTTGGAGGGCGATAGAGTTGAAGTAAAGTGCCCAGCAAGTGCTGTGCAGAACTGGGACTCAGATCATGTCTTGATTCAAAGCCCTTACTCTTTTCATTTTGTTATGTGAAGTATGAATCTGGTTTATAATTTAGGATTTTGCACAAACCCCATTTTTATTCTTAAAAAAAAAGAAAAAAAGAAGGCATACTAGTAGGTAGATTCTTTTAAATGACACTCCTAGAAATTAGCATGTTATGGGGTACCAGTTCATTTTCAGGTTCTAATTTTTAACTTTCCATGAAAATTGCTTTGCATTTATAACCAATTTGGTTTAACATGCTTCCCTCCCTCTTTAGTGAATATTACCAAATATTTGCAACAATGCCCTAGATATTTTGTGCTAACCAAGGACTTGGTTGTTCTTATCATTTTAAAATGATAAAATTAAAATTTACCCTCAAAGGACTAGGGCTCTGAAAACATACCATTTTGTTGGTTCCAGGCACAGGAAATAAATCTACACGGAAAGAAAGGGGTCAGAGTAATATAATTGTGGTGACCCCTGCCTCTCTGTGGACCTAGGCATGGGGTTTTGGGCAGCACGCAGCCTGCCTGAAAAAAGGCTCCCTGCCCTTGGGTAAGAGAAGGACGTATGGCCTGGGGAGAGAAAGTAATACAAAAAGATGAAGGAGAAAATGAGTTGTAGGAAAAGAAGGGGAGATTGTAATTGTAACTTTAAATGTTTCAAACATATTGGGAACTACACAGTATTTAACTAAGATGACCCTGAAATAGAAGGTTCATATAACGTATCACATGAGTATGTATTCCATTTACAAGTGTTTCTGTGTCTCTTGTCAGTACCCAGCGGTTTTCATTCTAGCAGTAGATGTGCATCACTTATTTTCTTTAACTTCCTGGTCACCCAAGATTAACTGGTATTTAATTGAGTCAGTCAGTTAGTCCACAAACATTTAAGGAGCACACTCTATGGATAAGACACTATTCTGGGTGCTGATGAGAGAAAAAAAAAAGCACTAAGGATTTTAACTGTCCTCTGAGAGCTACCAGTTCTGCACAGGAACTGATTAGCACTAATGTAAGGGAGGTACCCTACCAACCATAGAATAGTGTTACAGAGGAGAGAGAGTTGATTATTTGTGGAGATGTGCTAATACTTCCTGCAGGCGGTGATGTTAAGCTGGTGTTTATTTCTGTGAATACTAGCAGGAGGCTGCATTCTGAATGAGGAAGATGTGGAACTAGAGAGTAGAGGCCACACACGAGAACCTATGATATGACTGGCTGGAGTAAAAGTTGATTGAAAACAGCAGTCAGAGGCGGACGAAGGAAGGTTGGCAGGGGATAGATTGCAGAGAGCTTTTAATGCCAGGTAGACGCTTACTCCTTGGAAGGAAAGTTATGACCAACCTAGATAGCATATTCAAAAGCAAAGACATTACTTTGCCAACAAAGGTCCATCTAGTCAAGGCTATGGTTTTTCCTGTGGTCATGTATGGATGTGAGAGTTGGACTGTGAAGAAGGCTGAGTGTGGAAGAATTGATGCTTTTGAACTTTGGTGTTGGAGAAGACTCTTGAGAGTCCCTTGGACTGCAAGGAGATCCAACCAGTCCATTCTGAAGGAGATCAGCCCTGGGATTTCTTTGGAAGGAATGATGCTGAAGCTGAAACTCCAGTACTTTGGCCACCTCATGCGAAGAGTTGACTCATTGGAAAAGACTCTGATGCTGGGAGAGATTGGGGGCAGGAGGAGAAGGGGACGACAGAGGATGAGATGGCTGGATGGCATCACTGACTCAACGGATGTGAGTCTGAGTGAACTCTGGGAGTTGGTGATGGACAGGAGGCCTGGAGTGCTGCGATTCATGGGGTCGCAAAGAGTCGGACACGACTGAGCGACTGATCTGATCTGATCTAATCTGATCTGGTAGCCATCAGGATTTGCTCAGAGAAGCAAAATTATTACAAATATTTTGTGGAATATTGATTTATTACAGGAATTAGATCTTATGCTATTATGAGAGGAGCTAGTATAGTTTGGGCTTTCTATGATTATATAACAAATCACTCCAAAACTTAGTGGCCTAATAAGACAACCATGTTACCTGCTCATGATTCTGTAGGTTCATTGTGGCTCAGCTGGGTAGCTTCTTGCTGTTCTCAAGGGGATCTCTCATGGGGCTAGGTAGGAATGTCCAGGATGGCTGAGAGCCTGTGACTCCTATCTCTCTCCACATAGCCTTTCCATGTGGCTAGTTTGTATGCTTCACATAGTGGCTGGATCCTAAGAACTCATACTCCAGTAGGATATGCCTCAGTATTGAAATGCATATTAAACCACATGCTTGCAAGTGGCCCATTGGTCTCAAGCCTAGAGTCCATGTAGGAGAAGAAACACAAAGGCAAGTGTACTGAGAGGTGTGCTTCATTAGGGCTTTCAGATTAACCATCTGCTGCACCAGGCAAAGGGATTAGGAATTTTTTCAGTGGGTAAGAGGGAGCTATTGAAAAATTTGCAAAGGAAGGTACCACAATGAGATTATTGTTTTAGAAAGATGAGTCTGACAATAGTGTGGGAGAGCATGAGGTAGTAAGACCAATTAAGAGACTTTTATAAATGGTCGAGGTGAGAGGAAACGAGGGGTAGAGCTAGCATATACAACAGAAAACTTCTTGTATGCTTTCAGATCTAAATCTCTCACTTCCTCTGATTGGTGGCTCAGATGGTAAAGAATCTGCCTGCAATGCAGGAGATGTGAGTTGGATCCCTGGGTCAGGAAGATCCCCTGGAACAGGGAATGGCAACCCACTCCAGTATTATTGCCTGGAGAATTCCATGGACAGAGGAGCCTGGTGGGCTACAATCCATGGGGTTGCAGAGTTGGACAGGACTGAATGAGGAACACTTTCACTTTCTGATTGCAAAGTAGCTGACTCCTACAGTCTGTGTTCCCCAGACACCACACTAGGTGTCAGCTGGCTTCCTACTGGTTTGGCAAATGAGGCACACTGGTGAAAGAGGGGAGGGAAAGAGGAGTAGATCTCTTTTCTGTTTCCAGATTCTTGTCTGTTTCAGGTGGTACTTTGACAGCAGTGGTAACTCCTTTGGCAGCAGTGGCTTTAGCTTTGGTAATTCTGTCTTCCATTTTTGCCTCTCCAAGGTAGAGAGAATAGCAATTTACCATTGTATTCATTTCTGGATTGCTTGATTATCCCTTGTTTAGCTTCTTATTGTTTCTAGCACCTGTAGAACTAAAATGCTGTATTAAGTCTATTTAAAATAATTAGTGGGGTTTTATATCTTCATGGGCCTTCCCAGGTGGCACTAGTGGTAAAGAACCTGCCTGCCCATGCAGGAGACGTAAGAGACACAGGTTTGATCCCAGGATCAGGAAGATCCCCTGGAAGAGGGCATGGGAACCCACTCTCTTCTTGCCTGGAGAATCCCATGGACATAGGATAACAGCGGGCTGTAGTCCATGGGGTCTCAAGTAGTCAGACACAGCTGAGCAACTTAGCACAGCATAGCACTTATCTTCGTGGTTCAATCCTGGCTGACACAGCAGGCCAGTGGGAGTAGAGAAAGGGAAACACATAGAAAGATGATACATAGGATTTTGAAAAGAATTGTAGAAGTGG
Organism: Bubalus bubalis; assembly: GCF_019923935.1. Lineage (NCBI taxonomy): Eukaryota > Metazoa > Chordata > Mammalia > Artiodactyla > Bovidae > Bubalus > Bubalus bubalis. The sequence continues at coordinate 108,784,228 of NC_059157.1, read as the reverse complement.
GTATTTTAGAATGTCAATAGATTTCCACGGTCACTTGGGGTTTCTGAATTAGGACAACTGAGAATGGTAATGTGAGTAAAAAAATAGAACAATAATGAGCGGAAGCAACCCCTGGAAAAAAAGATGATGAATTCATCTTTTGGGACATACTAAATGTTTGGGACTAATACTAATAGTTTGGGACATACTAAATGTTTGAGTGGTGGATTATTTAGATGATGATGACCAGCAGACAGTTGGGGGAAATGTCAGAGGCAGGAGTTTAGCTTTTGGTTCCATATGAGTGGAAGTGGTTGTTGAGATTATGAAATTTTATAATATTGCCAGGAGGAGAATAGGAATGAAAACAAAAATATAATTACCTGTGTATAGGGAGAATGGGAGTAAAGAAGAGCACAAGAAGAGTTCCAGGAGAGGGGACAGAACCACAAAAGGCATTATTATGAAAACCAAGGAGAAACTTTCAGAAAGAAGGGGATGTTTCTATTCTCTATTGCTGCTATAACAAGTTACCACAAACTTAATGGCTTAGTGGCTAAAGAAAATTATCTTCAGTTCTATAAATCACCATCCTGGCAAGGTTCTCACCTGTCTAAAATCAAGATGTCACAGGACCACATTCTTTTCTGGAGGTTTTAAGGGTTAATCTGTTTACCTGACCCTTAGGATTGTTGGCAGAATTCACTTTCTAATGGTTGTAGGACTGAGGTCCCATTTCCCTGCTGGCTGTTGCCTGAGGACCTCCTCAGATGCTGGAGGCTGTCTTCCTTCATTTTCAGCAATGGTGGATTAAGTCTATCTCATACTTCAAAGCTCTCCTATTGCTTTTTCACCACATTTCTCTGACTGACTCTTGGCTCATATGATTAGATTGTCCCCACATGAATAATCTATGAATCTCTCCCTATCTCCAGGTCTGTAACCTTGATCACATTGCCAGTTCCCCTTTGCTATATAATGTAATATATTCACAGGATCTAGGGATTAGGATTTGGGCATCTTGGGGGGAATCATTATTCTGTCTGGTCTTCTCTGGTGGCTCAGACTGTAAAGAAGCCACCTGCAATGGGGGAGACCTGGGTTCGATCCCTGGGTTGGAAAGATCCCCTGGAGGATGGCATGGCAACCCACTCCAGTATTCTTGCCTGAAAAATCCCTATGGACAGAGGAGCCTGGTGGGCTACAGTTCATAGGGTCGCAAAGAGTTGGATACGACTGAGTGACTAAGCACACAGCACATTATTCTGTCTTTCACTGAGAATAAACTGTTTCTTTTATGTGATGCAAAAGCCAAATAGAGAAATAAGAAGAGAACTCAGGACTTGGTGATTGAAAGTCTGAGATGCCCTTTGGGATAAATGCTTCCGTGGAGTGAGGGTGGCAGAGGACAGTTTGCTGGGCTTGATGAAGCGTGATGGTGGACAGGAGGTGGAAGCGCAGAGCTCTGGGGTTATTGGTACTTTGGGATAGCCAGAGCTCAGCACTTGTTTAGAAAAGTACACATCTCTTTCTTAAGGAGTTTGGTGACAAAGTGAAGGAAAACAGAAGCACGCCTGAAGGTTAAGGAGAATTCCTGGAGAAATAGAAATGGCAGATGACAAGGTAGATGCAAAATCAGATAATTGAAGAATAGCTATTGAGGGTTATTTGGGAGATGGAAAGGAACAGGGCCAAGTCAGGATGGAGGGTCAGTCTTAAAAAGGAGGAGGGAATCTCTGTACTTGACACAGGAGGGAAGAAGATGGTATATGAACACAGTAATTTAAAAGTAAAAAGGAGAAGAGATGGAGATCATTGTGTCAGAGGCGGTGATCTTCTTTGAAGGAGGATTGTGGTTATTTGTGTATATCCGTGAGAGATGTGAAGAGTTGGAGCTGGGGAGATAGGAACTTAAATTGAAAAGCTGCCAAAAGTTTATTTTTTTTTCCCCTTGTAAATTGGCTCCTCCCCCGCTTTCCTCTGTTATATGCAAGGCAGAAGGTAGCCAAATCAGATCTCAAGTTTGCAATTGCAAAAACCGGGTCAGACTGATTAAAATCTTAATTCTAATTTTTTAGGAAGAAACAATTTGACTAGTTCCTCCTAATTCAGATGTCCCCTCTTAATCCAATCAGGCATGACTAAAAGGAGCAAGTATGTGGGAGTGTTTCACGGCAGTCATTTCCCAGAGGAGGTGGTAAGGTGGTATCCCAGGAGTTTCCATGCTGGTGGGAGAGTTTTATTTAACCAGTATAGTGAGAACAGTAAGGATAAAAGCAGGAGTGGATGAATGCCTGATGGCTGTAATAACAACAATGATCATGGTTAGATTATTGCTGGAGCTTGGGTTTGGGGGTTTATTCTGAGGGTTTCTATGGATCAACAAATGGAAGAAAGCATGAGAGTCTATTTTTAAAAGGACTGCTTTAGGTTGTATAATTTTTTAATTCGAAAATGAAAAAGGGATAGAACCACAACAGGGAAAATTAAAGTTTAGAATGCAGAAAGTGGGAAAGGGAAGGCAACCCGCTTGTCACCAGGTGTTATTGGCTAACCTCCAGGACAGGGGCAGAGATCTTTCTCCTGACAGCGGGCAGGGCTCAGCCTGCTAAGTTTAGAAATCCTAAGCCGATTAACTTAGGGATCTACATCCCTGGTGGCTTAGAGGGTAAAGCGTCTGCCTGCAATGCAGGAGACCTGGGTTCAATCCTTGGGTCAGAAAGATCCCCTGGAGAAGGAAATGGCAACCCACTCCAGTACTCTTGCCTAGAAAATCCCATGGACGGAGGACCCTTGTAGGTTACAGTCCATGGGGTCACAAAGAGTCGGACACGACTGAGTGACGACACACGTGACTACATCACTCCTGCCAGACTTACTGATACCACTGTTCTCCATTTGCTCCTTAGCTTGCTTTGCAGCTCTCTTCTGCCTTCTACTAGAATGTTCTTTTATTTTGGAGAAGGCAATGGCAACCCACTCCAGTACTTTTGCCTGGAAAATCCCATGGGAGGAGCCTGGTAGGCTGCAGTCCATGGGGTCGCTAAGAGTCGGACACGACTGAGGGGCTTCACTTTCACTTTTCACTTTCATGCATTGGAGAAGGAAATGGCAACCCACTCCAGTGTTCTTGCCTGGAGAATCCCAGGGACAGGGGAGCCTGGTGGGCTGCTGTCTATAGGGTCGCACAGAGTCAGACACGACTGAGGCGACTTAGCAGCAAGCAGATTAAAATGATGCTAGGCATTAATGTGGCTTCACTCAGTGAATTTCCTTCCTTCAATTAACAAGATTACTATTATTATTTAAATTAAATTGTTTCATGTGTGAAGAAGCCAATTTTCAGAAATCAAATTGCCTTATGGAGTGTTTTCTAGGCCAGAGTTCTGACGATGGTAACAAAAAGGCCACCCCAAGATCCAGGTACATAAACAAGATGATGAAAGACCCATGTACTCTACTCTGCATAAGTATTGGGTTCCACTTTCATGGCATGAGTGTCAGAGTCTACCTGAGTATGGAGGGCCTGTCGCTGTGGGCACCCTGTTATGCTCCTCCTTGGAAACATAGTCACAAATGGGTTGAGGCCCTTTCATGAATGAAGGTCAGGGAGGAAGCTCTCATTTTAGAAGCTGTGGTTGTTTAGCAGCCAAGTTGTATTTGACTCTTCAGTAGCCCCATGGACTGTAGCCTGCCAGACTCCTCTGTCCATGGGATTTCCCAGGCAAGAATATGGGAGTGGGTTGCCATTTCCTTTTTCAGGGGATCTTCCTGACCCAAGGATCAAACCTCCATCTCCTGCATTGGCAGGTGGATTCTTTACTGCTGAGCCACCTGGGAAGCCCCCATTTTAGAAGCAACTCCACTTAAATATTTATGATAAGTTTCAAGTCACTGAGAATATTAGTTCTTAATGAGAACATCGATAGGCCCATAGCCTGAATGAGGTAAAAGCCACTACTAGTCTTGTAATGCATCAGCTTAAATAGTCCCACTGACACAAGCCCACACTTGACTTTCTTTGTTATGCATTACCAAGGAGAAGAAATAAATCTCAGCATGAGGTTTGCTGGAGCAAATAATTCACCTCAATGGTATCTCTGTTATCCTAAATTTCGTTCTTTCCCCGATAGCTACATCAACACACATTGATCATCTTTGACTACACAGTCAAGACTTGAATGGATTTAACTTTTTTCGTGGAAAACTTCTCAAGTGGAAACTTTTTGTGCCAAACGCTTTACCTTCAAACGTTAAAGACATTCCTTAGCAGTGTTATGATCATGTGTGAATTCAAAGGCAATTTAAGATAGGTTGCCTTCAGTTGATAAGATTTCTTAGAATCTTGTCCATTATTTTTACTTTGCATCATGACTTTGAAGATGACTCTGGCCTTTGTACCCTGACACTGAATTAATTCTAGGAGATAGAGTTTTGGATGAAGTAGAAAAGAATAGCTTTATTGCTTTGCCAGGCAGCGGGGTGCACAGAGAGCTAATGCCCTCAAAACTATGTGTTCCAACCTAGAGGGGTTAGTGAAAAGGTTTATAGTCATGGTTCAAAGAGGGCATGATCCGCTTGTGGACATTCTTCTGACTGGTTGATGGTGAAATAAGTGGGAGTCAGCATCATCAACCTTTGGGTTCCAACCAGTCTGGGGTCTTTGTACTTGTGGACAGCATATCATTAATTTTTCTCAAACCTGGTGGGCATTTCTGTATCTGCAAAACAGTTCAAAGATATTGTTATGTGTATTGCTTGGGGGGATCTAAGACCTTGCCCCCAAGACTGCACTACTGTTTCTCTTGACTGTTCCTCCATTGTCTCTGCATCTCCTCCCTTCCCTAATTAGTATTTGTTTGAACTTGCCCTTGGAACTCAGGGAAGTTCTAGGAGGCTGAATGAAGCCTGTGTCCTGTATTCAAGAAATGGGGTATACCTGTGGCTGATTCATGTTGATAATTGGCAGAAAACAACAAAATTCTGTAAAGCAATTATTCTTCAAATAAAAAATAAATAAAATTTAAAAATTATATTATATGAAGAAAAAAAGAGATGTAGGGGACACAGAGAAGCTTTTGTGTCAGGAACTTGTGAGCCTTTTGTGCACAAGGTCCTGCTTGGAATCATCTTATGATTGATTTCATTTAAAGAAGACTGTACAATTAATGCTTCTTAAAAATAAGGACATTGTCCTTTCCTCCTCTTCTGACATTTTTGAAAGCATCTCTGTCCAATAGAACTTCCTGTGATGAACGAAATGCTCCGTGTTTGCACTGTCCAGCAGAGTAGCCCCAAGTCATGAATGGCTACTAAGCTCTTGACATGTGACCATTATTCCTGATAAACTACATTATGAATTTTCTTTAAACATTAATTTAAATTTAAGTAGCCACATTTGGCTATTTAGCACTTGAAATGTGGCTCGTGTGACTGAAGAACTGAATTTTCAACTTATTTAAATTTAAATAACCTCATGTAGCTTTTGTTTTCCATATTGGATAGCACATATATAGAATATTTTCATCATTGCAGGAAGTTCTATTGGATATTTCAGTTCTAGATATAAAATCCTTCAACAGCAGGGAGTAAGCAGTCATCTCTGTAATCCTGAGCCCCTAAGGTGGAGAATGCACTTGTATACATGGTTATTGCTTGATGAACTCTGTAATAGGAAGGCCTACTTCTTGAGGGGCCCATTTTTCACTTCTGGTCTTTGATTCATTATAAAATGTACTTCTAGCTCTTTCAGTTCCTTGCTGCTTTAGGATTACTGTATTTCTCCTTCTCAGTTCTTACCCAGCTGTTAGAACTGATTTCAGCCATGTAGTCTAATGCCTTTGCTGATTTGCTCTATCCCATTCCTGATAGATGAAGGTAACAAATTAAATACAAACAAATAATTTATAAAAACAAATGTAGTGTGTTAATCAGGGTACATAAATTCAGAGTACGATTTAAAGAACATCTAATATTTAGATACAGTGTAGTATCTCTCAGGACACTGCATATGTAATGAATCCCTGCATAATCTAATTCTAATTTTTTCCAGGGCACGTTAATTAGAAGGAAACCTCCCTGAATTGGCATGGGTTTTGCAATGTCTGTATGCTTTGGGTCTTCAAGAAAGCTTGGTATTCAAAGTCCCTGAAAGGTATCTAGCTAGCTGATTATTTGTCCAACCCCTAAAGTTTTTTTCTCTGAAAATGATTGAAAAGTGCTTTTCTCCACACAGAGAGAGGGTTTTGAATGAAATGACAGGAAACCATCCCCCTCTACTATGGCTGCACAGATACATAGATCAGATTTGATCATTGTTTCATAAGTGTGCTACATATTGTAAAGCTGCATTGAGTTAACATCTGTAAGAAAGGATATAAGTCTTTTAAAAGAGGTCATGCTAGATCAGAGATCATGCTCATAAACTACAGGTTTATCAGAGGAGGTCAGTGAGGATATCTCGGTGTACCAAGTGGTTTACAGCAAGGGCTATCTGGACAGGAAGTGTGTTTGAATTATCTGAGTCCCGGATTACTAGGGATGTGACCTTAGACAAATTACTTTTTGCCTCTCTGCCTCAGTTTGGTCATCAATAAAATGAGAATATTTACACTATAAGGTCATGTAACAGTTAAAAGAGTAAGTTCTTTAAAAACTCCCTTATTTCTTGTTATCCAGCTGCTAGAACCGGTTTCAACCATATAGTTGACCTCCTTTGACAAACTTATAGTTTCTGAGCATGATCTCTGATCTAGTATGACCTCTTTTATAAGATTCATATTCTTTCTTACAGATATTAACTCAACACAGCTTTACATTACATAGCATACTTATAAAATAATGATATTACAAACAATGTTATTATTACCTTCCATCTATACTTGACAAGGAGTGGAGACTCTTACAACACATGAATTAGATAGAGTCAGAGAAAGTACCAATTGAGAATGAACAGTGAGGCTGTTTATCACAGACTAGAGAAATCACATTACTGCCATAAGCTAGGGGAAAAGAATTTGCAGACTCCTTTTCATGGCAGGAATATTCCTGTGCATCTAGTTCATGTCTTCCCAGCATCCTTTCAGTGTAATTCTCTTTGTAGTGGAAAGCCTTCTCATTGCGTATTCTGTCTGTGGATACCCGATCTCCTCTCTTCTTCCTTTCCTCCCAGCATTATTTCCTGAATCAGGGATTGAACTGAAGAGCTACTCTGTCAGTTCTAAGGCGGCAGTACCCAGGTGACTTGTGGTGCTGAGGGATTTCTGAATCCTTTCTTCTTCATAACCAGTTTACGTAAACACGCTAGGCTTACTTAGCCCAGTTCCAGGCACAGGAGATGCGTCAGTGTCCTCAGCCCCACACATTAGGACTAAGTATGAGGTGCTAGCCAGTTTGCTAATCTAACTCTTGTGATTTGCCTCTATTTAGGGAATGGAAATTTCTGGCTTGTTGCTTTTAACCTAGTTCTCCATCTTCCCAGTTCCCTGAATTGGAGCTTTGACCTTGATTTCTGAAATGCCTTCTTGGCATGAGACTTTCTTCCAAGAATCCAGTGACTGGAATTCTCCTACATTTTAGTGGTCACTTTCCTATCTGGGCTTCTTCACATAGCCCACCCTAAATTCCTTATCATTTCCTTCCCATTTTATATTGGAATCTCTGTACCCCTCATATTGGGGCCTATTGTCTGCTGCTTCAGCTCTGAAATTGCTGCAGTCTGGAAACATGTTTTAAGGGAGATACTTTCCTCAGGTCTGGAGGCAAGAGTTGGGTCTGTTTCCCTCCTTTTGGCTCATCTGATCCACTGGCGTGACCACACCCATGTCCTGCTCAGGGCGTCTGACCAGAGACCTCAGTGAAACTATACACATTATTTTTTCATTCAGCGAATACTTATTGTGCACCACTTTGTACTATTCTAGACGCAGGAGATACTGAAGAGAACAAAACAGAGTCTCATTCTCATGATGCCCAGATGCCAACATTATATGTATGTGTGCGATTTGATTTGGAATTTTCTGCTGTTGTTTTGTGTGTGCCAATTTGTAGACATATTTGAAATAGATATAATCTATTTTAAAAGATATAATATTTAATAAAGTAAGATTTCACTTTTAACTGGCCTGTGTTGTTCATGGACTTCCCAGATGGCTCAGTGGTAAAGAATCTGCCTGCCAATGCGGGAGACACCAGTTTGGTCTCTGGATAGGGAAGATCTCTTGGAGGGAAATGGCAAACCACTTCAGTTCTTGCCTGGGAAATCCCATGGACAGAGGAGCCTGCCAGGCTAAGTCTGGGGGGGGGTCACAAAAGAGACATGACTGAGTGACTAAAAATGTTTATAATGTACCACTTTATTACTGTGGTTACCAACCAGATAGTGGCAGATGTGGCTGTGGGGAGGAGTTCAAGTTGATTATATTCATATTTAGTGTCTGATTAGGTCTAAATATTGCTCAGCTATGCACATTCAAAAGACATAAATTTTCTCTTCTGTGGTGAAGTAATAGTGTGTCATTTTAAATAAAAAATATTAACATAATATTTATTTTAGGTTAATATTATCAGTTTAGAAGATTCTGTATGTCAAATGCAGTTAAAAAAAGCTTTATGCCACCCTCAAAAGGATGAACATGCATGCACATTTTTACTATATATAAACCACTCATGCATTAGCATCTTCATGTGAGATCATAGAGGGTTCTGCAAGAAACTCTTCTTCTGTCTGCAAGAACCAGCAGACAGAAATCTCAGTTAATGGTTGTATTTCAATGATACATAAAATAATTGGCTTGAAATTCAGCAAGGTAACTTTTGTCTCCCCTAACATCAGTCAACTATACAATCTTACTTTGCTGGTTCATTATCATCAGAATGGAGGAGGTTGTATTAAAACAGCTGTCCGTAGTAGTTACCCGTGTGTCCACTAACTATTGAATAACTGTTGCCTTTGAATAGAATTCATCCATCATACTGTCTTTTCTTAAATTGTAAAATACACATAACATAAAATTTACCATCTTAACTATTCTTGAGGTACAATTTGGTGGCATTTAAGTGGATTCATATTTTGTGCTACCATCACCACTGTTTGTTTTTTGTTTTTTCTTTTTTTGACCACACAGCTTGTCAGATTTTAGTTCCTTGACTGAGATTGAATCTGGGCCCTTGACATGTTTACCCATGTTGTAGCATGTGTCAGAGTTTCTGTCCCTTTTAAGGCTGAATAATATTTTATTGTATGCCTATACTACATTTCAGAGAAGGCAATGGCACCCCACTCCAGTACTCTTGCCTGGAAAATCCCATGGACGGAGGAGCCTGGTAGGCTGCAGTCCATGGGGTCGCTGGGAGTCGGACAGGACTGAGTGACTTCACTTTCACTTTTCACTTTCCTGCATTGGAGAAGGAAATGGCAACCCACTCCAGTGTTCTTGCCTGGAGAATCCCAGGGATGGGGAAGCCTGGTGGGCTGCCATCTATGGGGTCGCACAGAGTTGGACAGGACTGAAGCGACTTAGCAGCAGCAGCAGCATACTACATTTTGTTTATCCATCCACTTTTGAAAGGATATGTGCATTCCTTCTACTTTTTGGATACTGGAAATAATAATTTACACGAGTAGGTAAATCTCTCTGAGTTCTTGCTTTCAGTTCTTTTCCACCTGTGCTTTTGATGTCATAGCCAAGAAATCATTGTTAAATCCCGTCATGAAGACTTTCTCCTCTGTTTCTGTTTCAGAGTTTTATAGATTTAGCTCTTACATTTAGATCTTTGATGGATTTTAAATTGATTTTTGTATACAGTGTAAAGTAAAGATCCAACTTTATTCTTTTGTATGTAGGTATCCAGTTTTCCCAACACCATTTGTTATAAGACTATCCTTTCCTCATAGAATGGTCTTAGTATTCTTGTCAACAATCATTTAGCCATATGTATTAGGATTTATTTAGCCTCTCTGTTCTATTCTGTTGGTCTATATACATGTGCCTTTCAGCACTGTACTGTTTTGATAATTGTGACTTTGCAGTAAGTTTTGAAATTGGGAAATGTGAGACCCCCCAACTTGTTTTTATTTTTCAGCATATTTTGGTTATTTGGTGTCCCCTGAAATTCCATGTGAAGGAAGTTTTATGTTTCTGCAAAAAATATTACTGGGATTTTAATAGGGATTGTGTTGAATCTAAAGATCACTTTGAATAGTTTTGGTCCTTTTACAATATTAAATATTCTAATCTATGAAAATAAATGCCTTTTATTTATCTGTATATTGAATTTCTTTCATTAATATTTTAGAATTTTCAGTGTATATGGTTTTTGCCTCCTTGTTTAAATTTATTCCCAAATATTTTTTGATGATTTTATAAATGATATTTTTAAAAAAAAAAATCCTTTTTGTATTGTTCATTGTTACTGTATAGAACCAATGGCACCCGACTCCAGTACTCCTGCCTGGAAAATCCCATGGACGGAGGAGCCTGGTAGGCTGCAGTCCATGGGGTCGCTACGAGTCGGATACGACTGAGCAACTTCACTTTCACTTTTCACTTTCCTGCATTGGAGAAGGAAATGGCAACCCACTCTAGTGTTCTTGCCTGGAGAATCCCAGAGACGGGAGAGCCTGGTGGGCTGCCGTCTGTGGGGTCACACTGAGTCGGACACAACTGAAGTGACTTAGCAGTAGCAGTGTACAGAACCACAACTGATTTTTGCATGCTGATTTTGTATCCTGCAGTTTTACTGAATTTATTTATTAATTCTAAGTGTTTAATGAAATCTTTAGGATTTTTTCCATTTAAGATTATGTCATCTGTGAACAGAGATGATTTTACTTCTTCCTTTCTAATTTGGATGCCTTTTATTTATTTTTCTTACCTAATTTCTCTGGATAGGACTTCCAGTATTATGTTGAATAGAGGTGGTGAAAGTGAGTATCCTTGTCTTGTTTCTGACCTTGGAAAAAAAGCTTTCAGTCTTTCATCTTTTTTTAATTAAGAATGCCTTTATTGATAAAAATACTAATCGTTAAGCATTTGCAGTAGTAACATCAAAGATTACTGATCACAGATCACTGTAATATAATGATAATGAAAAATTTTGAAATATTTTGAGAATTACCAAAATGTGACCCAGAGGCATGAAGTGAACAAATGCTGTTGGAAAATGGCACCAATAGATACGCTCAATGCAGAGCTGTCGCAAACCTTCAGTTTGTTTAAAAAGAAGTGCAGTACTTGCAAAACACAATAAAGCATAATAAAATCAGGTATGCCTGTATATGCTGTCACTGAACATTATACTTTTATATTTGTGTGATTTGCTTGAATCAGATTCTTGTACTACATGGAAAGGTCTAAGAGGATGGGGACCATGTCTGTTTTGCTCATCACTGTATCTCAGCACCCAGTAGAATAATGGCAGATAATAGGTGCTGCATAAATCTTTGTCTCTTCTACTTTCTTTTAATTCACCCTGTTTTTTTTATATGAATAGCACCATTTCATTTCTTTAAAAAATACTTTTTTTTAGAGCAGTTTTTGGTTTACTGCAAAATTGAGCAGAAATTACAGTGATTTCTCATAAGAAATCAAGCCATGAAAAGACATGGAGAAAACATAAATGTATATTACTAAGTGAGAGAAGTCCATCTGAAAAGGTTGATATGAATAGGTGGAACACAGAGGATTTTTAGAGCAACAAAAATACTCTGTATGTTACCATAATGGTGGATTCACATCATTATACAATTTGTCAAAAACCACAGAATGTACAAGAGTGAACCCCGATGTGAACTATAGACTTTGGGTGATATTAAGGTGTCATTGTTGGTTCATTGCTTGTAACAAATGTAGAACTCTAGTGCAGATTATCAGTCTTTCCTTGTTGAATATGATGTTTGCTGTGGGCTTTTCATATATGGATTTTATTATGTTGAGGTAATTTCCTTTGCTGGAGGACGGCATGGCAACCCCCTCCAGTATCCTTGCCTGGAGAATCCCATGAACAGAGAAGCCTGGTGGACTATGGTCCATAGGGTTGCAAAGAGTTGGACATGACTGAAGTGATTTAGCATGCATGCATGCAGTTTCCTTCTTTTCCTAAGTTGTTTGAGATATTCCTAATTTATCTTGAAGATGTGTTAAATTTTGTGGAAATGCCTTTCTGCATCAATTGAAATGATCATGTGGTTATTTTCCTTCCTTCTATCTATCTGGTATATTATAGAGAATGACTTTTGTATATTGGACCATCCTTGCATTGCAGGAATATATCTTACTAGTTGTATTGTATAATCCTTTCAATGTACTACTGAATTTTGTTTGCTAGTGTCTGTTGAGGAATTGGACTGTTTTAGTATGGGGGACACTCTGCTCATACTATACTTGAGGGAATTAAGACTTTGAGAGGGGATATAATCTATTCAAAGTTATGCATCTTCATATTATTTTCACATTGAGTCTAGAGCCCAAGAATTCTCTTAGGTGGTTATTTGCTTTAAGTTTCAAATGAGTGAGCAGGCTGCTTTTTATATACAGGGGTCTGTGATTCTCACTTTGCTGGCACATTGAAATCACTTGCTGCTGCTGCTGCTGCTAAGTCACTTCAGTCGTGTCCGACCCCAGAGACGGCAGCCCACAAGACTCCCCCGTCCCTGGGATTCTCCAGGCAAGAACACTGGAGTGGGTTGCCATTTCCTTTTCCAATGCATGAAAGTAAAAAGTGAAAGTGAAGTCGCTCAGTCATGTCTGACTCCTATCGACCCCATGGACTGCAGCCTACCAGGCTCCTCCATCCATGGGATTTTCCAGGCAAGAGTACTGGAGTGGGTTGCCATTGCCTTCTCCAAAATCACCTAGGGAGCTTTAAAAAAATACTGAGACTTGGTTTTCACTCACAGAGGTTCCAATTTTCTGATTTAATTGGCTTTGGGTCTGAGAGGAGCACCCAGGCATATGTGTGTGTGTGTGTGTGTGTGTGTGTAAATATTTTGGTGGGAGAGGACTTTTGTTTATTTTAAAACTTTAAAAAATAGCCTTTATTTTTTAGAGCAGTTTTAGGTTCACAGCAAAATTGAGAAGAAGGTAGAGATTTCCTATATACTTTCTGTCCCTACTCGTGCACAGCCTCCTCCATGGTCAAATCCTGCACCAGAGTGGTCCATTTGATACAATTAATGAACCTACATTGACACATCATTAGCACCCAAAGTCTATACATTAGCACTCACTCTTGGTGTTGTACAATTTACGTGTGGACAAATGTATATTGACATGTATCCACCATTATCATATCAAACAAAGTAGTTTCATTGTCATAACAGTCTTGTGCTACACTTATTCATTCTTCCCTCCCTGCTAATCATGATAATCATTGATCTTTTCATTGTGTGTAGTTTTGCCTTTTTGAGAATGTCATATAATGGGACTCATATAGCATGTAAACTTTTCAGATTGTCTTATTTCACTGAGTAATATGTATTTAAGCTTTCTCCATTTCTTTTCATGACTTGATAGTCTGTTTCTTTTTAGCACTGTATAACATCCCATTTTTTAGAAGCAGCAAAGTTTTTTAAATCCATTCGTCTACTGAAAGTCATCTTGGTTGGTTCCATGTTTGGGCAGTTATGTTTAAAGCTGCTGTAAACATCTTTGTGTAGGTTTTCGTGTGGACATAGATTTTCAACTCCTCTGAGTAAACAGCAATGATATGTTAATGTGTAGTCAGGGTTAAGCATCTCTGGCTTAGATTTGATAACTATAGAGAAAGGCTGGTATTGTTCTCATAAATCAGAGGTAGATCGATCGTGTGGAGTCACACCACCGTCAGTTGTGAAAGGCAGCCTGGAGACTTCTTATTGTGGTGATGCAATGTGGAGATGGCTGTGAGCATCGTAGATGTTTAGTCTGTTAAACTGGAAGGAATCTAGGTAAAGTTTTTTTATCAGATGAAAAAAGTAAGGCTATCATCATGTGGGAGTAAATGAATGCATTCATTTTAATGTCAGGGCAGATTTCTTGGCCGAGTATGTTATTGTCATGTAGCAGGGAAAATTGGCTAGTGCTGATGAGAAGACTACTTAAAAGGCAGCAAACTTTCTGCCTCTATATTGAAATTCAACCTTGCTGGTTAATATCTATACTTACTGTGGGGACGTTATCAGGGAGAAATAGGGGCAGCCAAACCTACATTCCTGCATTCATTTCTCCAAAAGTCACTGCAGTTTTTAATCCCCTACACAGTTTTCCTAAGAGGTTTTACAAAATTTCCTCAAAGAAATCTTTCTGAAATGCTATCCATGGAGTATCTTCACTGGCTGATTTATTTTAAAAGGGATTTTAAAGAGGATGAGAACTTTGTACAGTAGACCTTTATGACCTATATTTTACTTAATGTAAAATTTTATTTTATAGGCTTCTGTGTAGCCTTGTTTAATTGATTTATATACACTGTAGAAAGCTTTATGCACTGCAGTGTAACAGGTGTAACATTTTAAAATTGATTAAATATCCTGCTTGTGACCATTCATATGAAGAAGTTGGGCACCAGGTCTTGGTTAAGAACAGAAACCAATTTTATAAGATTGCTCTTATGGGAAAAATAAGATTTAACTTATTTCTCTTAGGTTTAGAGAATATGATTCAGTAAGCAACTTGGTAAACACCCTAGTGAAACTGCTGTAAAAAGCCTTTCTTACTTCTTCAAGGGACAGAACAAGTTATACACACAATAGGGGTAACATTTCCTGGTTATGCTTTAGGTACTTAAGAAGACAAATGAATCTTTCAAGCTCTTAGTTTTGCAGTTGACTGATTTGTTGACAAGTGTTAACTAAGCATCTATTATGAGTTATATTTTGGGAAGAGGAAGACAGTGTAGAGATAGTGATTTTTCCAATCTGAAAGAATTCATTATAATATGAGAGAGAACATAACATCATAAGAGAAATTCAACTTAAGTCCAGAGTTTAAGGGACTTTGTGGTGGTGGTTTAGTTGCTAAGTTGTGTCTGACTCTTGTGACCCCATGGACTGTAGCCTGGCAGGCTCTTCTGTCCATGAAATTTCCCAGGCAAGAATAATGAAGTGGGTTGCCATTTCCTTCTCCAGAGGATCTTCATGACCCAGGGATTGAACCAGAGTCTCTTAATTATGTCACTTTTGATTTATTTTTTAGGAAAAACAGTAAAAGTTAGGGTTTGGAGGATTTCCATGGGTAGAAATGGGATAGAACATTCCAGGCTGAGAAGATGGTGTGAAGAAAGAAGATGATGGCAGAAAGCAAGATGAGTTTGGGGAATGATGAATAATCTCATTTACTGAAACAGATGGGTCAGTAAAGAATATATGTTTAGAGAAATAGGACTATGACTAAAGTTAAGATATAGAAAAGTTAAGGAAAGGGCTAGAACATGAGGTAGGTTTGTAGGACAGGAGAGGCTGGCAGCAGGGAGGCAGCATTTAGCTGAAAGTCATGATTGGAAGGAAAACAGAGAGAAGGATACAAAGCCAGAGCATTAGTAAGCCAGGCTGGTTAGACATGGAATCTGTGTGTCACAAATGGCAGCCAGACTTGGTTTTAACCCATGCAGAAAGAATGCCCCATCCAGGGCTCCAACTCCCGGGAGGCACTTCCTTAGCATATTTCCACTCTCAGATGAGCGCAAAGAAAGGGAATCTTTTATTTGAACAGAAGCTCTTTGAGCCTGATCTGTGCTGCAAGGGATTGCTTCTCAGAGCAGTCTGGGAAAACTGGGCATCTGCCAACCGTAAATGGAGCTCAGACCTTAAAAAGCTCCAGGTTCCTGCAGGGGTTGTCCCTGTGATATCTGCACTGAATTTAATGTACCCTGAGAGCCTCTCCAGCTCTGTGGATGGGATGGCATGAAATCAGTATGGGGTCCTGCCTGCTTTCTAAACTGTGTACCAAATGGGGAGATATAAGATTCATGACCCCAAATGTCCTCATTACCAGCACTGACTCTGGGCAGTGTCAGGTAATTTACTTACTGTTGAAACCCTTATTTCAGGTATAGAAGATCATTCCAGGACAATGAAATATTTTGCAGTGGGCTCCTTTGGAGCTCCTGGAGCAACCTGCCTCCTGTGGAAAGTTCTGGGTTGTTTGCCTTCTCATAAAAGCAAGTCCCCTGTACCAGCCTTTGTAGTCTTTGCATCAGCTGTTTTCACTTCCAAAGTGGATCATTCAGAATGCCTAATGAAGAGTTCAGGTAAGAAACCATGGGGTTGTGTGACTGTTCTTGATTTCCTCCAGCTTGTTTTTCTGTTTATTTTCAAATCCTTTAAAGTAGGCCAACTGACCTTCCAGAGCTTAGAAGAGAGAAGTCTTCTCTCTTCACTCATCTCCCAAGGGTGCTGGCTGGAGCCATGCTTGTACGTGGTTGTAACGGAGTATCACCCCTCTGGCTGACAGGGAGGGAAGATGCAAAGACGTTTCTGAAAACAGCAAAGTGGTTGTAGAGAGTTCTCAGTGGCAGCAGTTGTTTCTTCAGCAGAAATGAAGGGACTGTCCCCTTAATAGAGACTGGCAAATAGGTCCCAAGATCCATGCTTACACCCTGCCTCCTGTTTCTGCGAGAGAGGATCACACGGGAGCTCATGGTGGGGAAAGTGGAAGCCTGGAATCTTCTCATGTTTCAGAGGAAATGGAAAATGTTTTCCATATTTTCTCAAATTTCAAAAATCCCCAAATAACTTGGCTTTATGAAATACCTAGAGTGTACAAAGTACCTGGTCTATAACAAATAAACTCCACCCCCATGCAGAACGAAATAACATAGGTTTAAAGTGCGGAAGGAGGAGCTTTGCTAATAAGATACATCTTTTAAAAATTTTTATTTTTATTGGGGTATAACTGACATATTATGATGCATAATTTAACAATTAATTTTTATTGGTATAGAGTTGATTTACAGCTGTACAGTAAAGTGAATCAGTTATCTATATACATATATATGATGCATTGTTGTTGAACCCTAAGATGAGTTAATGACAGAGGGAGGGAGTCTTTTGAAGGAGTTCTTGCCCAAGCGTGTCAGACAAATGAAATCCATCTTAACATCTATTCCTAAAGTTTATGAATATACCATGACCTCAATCAGCTGCCTTTTTTAATATAAAGTTTATTGCGACAGAGCCATGCTCATTATTTATGTATTGTCCCTAGCTGCCTTCATGCTAAATGACAGAGATGAGCAGTTTCACAGAGAATCTATGGTCTATAAGCCCAAAACATACAAAGGGTATTGCCTTCTGGTAGTATATAATTGTGGTAATAGCTGTGTGTAACACCTTAGAGCTTTCTAAGAACTTTTACATCCATCTTATTTGGCCTCCACACCAGCCCTGTGAGATAGGCAGGGAAAGTATTATCCTTACTTTATGGATCAGGAAACTGAGTCCTAAAGAGATCCTCAACACTAGCTACTAACTGGGGAAGAACCAGTGATGCCTAGAGAAGATCTTTAGAGGCCCTAAAACTGAAGAGATAATGGTTCTTCAGGATAGGTGGAACCACTGGCCTCGACGCATCACTTCTCCCTATATCAACAACCTTTCCCACATAAATTTATAGCGTCTCTCTCAAAAAGCAGTGTGTGCTTTCCTATCCCTTGAATTTGGGCTTAGCTTTTGGACTTCATTTGTCTAATGAGATGTTGCTGCTGCTGCTAAATCGCTTCAGTCGTGTCCGACTCTGTGCGACCCCATAGACGGCAGCCCACCTGGCTCCTCTGTCCCTGGGATTCTCCAGGCGAGAATACTAGAAGGCAAGATTAGGGAAGGCTGGGGCTGCCCTCTCCTGTGCTTCTGTCAGTGCCAGGAAGAGAACATGCCTGAGCTAGCCTGGCGGTGCAAGGAAGAGGAGAGACAAGTGTAGCAGAGCCACACAGCTTTCCTGGCCCTACTCTGAGAAGCAGAGCTGCGCCAGCCACTCTGGCCTGAGGCTGACCTGTCTGACTAGCTGAGCTCAGCCTAGAGGAGACAATGCCACGCTGACTTATCCATCACTGATGTTTTAACTCACTGAGTTATGGATGGCTCGTTAGATGTAGCAATGGTTGACATGTGAAGTACACGAAACTGTTACATAAATATAATAAACTATTCTAGCATTCCAAACTGATTCCTGTTTTTTTTTTTAGTGGCAAATATATTACATTCTGTCAGAAACTGTTTTTTTTTTTTTTGATGTGTTCTTGTCGGGTACCTTGACGCTCCCTCTAACCTGTTGTTGGGTGATGTTTGTTGTTAAATCATGTCTAGCACTTTTGTGACCCTATGGACTGTAGTCTGCCAGGCTCCTCTGTCCATGGAATTTTCCAGGCAAGAATACTGGAGTGGGTTGTCATTTCCTTCTCCAGGGGATCTTCCTGACGCAGGGATTGAACCCGCATCTCCTACATTAACAGGTGGATTCTTTACCACTGAGCCACCAGGGAAGCCCATTGGTGACATACAGTAGCTTCTTTGTCCTTGCTACTCACATGAATGAACAGTTCTGATTGTTCTGTCATGAGAAAGGCTTCTATGAGACCCATAAGTCCCTATGAAGCAGCTTGTGAGTGCTATAGTCTCCAGCTGATTTTCAGGACAAATCCATGCACTTGTTCTCTTATAGAGGGCCTGCCATTTCCAGACCAGAGGCAGAGAGACTCCTTGGACACCTCTTGTGCAAAAGCCTAATCCTTTCTGCATTGGAACATTTTTATATTAGTTCTGTCCCTTTATTTCTAAGGATCACTGGAGCCTAGCAAGCCAGGAGATACAGAAATTTCCCAGCTTGCAAATAGACTCATTTCCTCAGCTTTCTTTTCCTTTCACTCTCTATCCTTCATCCCTTTCTGTTCTCATTTACTTTTTAATTCCACAGCATGGAACTCTCCACGGCCTGAAAGGAGGGTTTTCTTGGCATCCAGTCAATCCAGACAGTGAGTGTAGCATCTTGGAGTGTAATCAGAGAAGACTGGGGGCCCTGGAGCTTTTGCAAAGCAGAAGAAAAAGCCGCCCACCTCTCCTTCTCCCCCAACCCCTCCTCTCCTCCTCCTGTCCTCCCCTGGGATCCTGCAGGAGTCCAGCTCATTCATCAACATGTCTTTCTCTCTTTAAAAAAATAAATCAACAAAACAGGAGAGGGCTTTAGAAAGCCTTTGTAAAATCTGCTTAAAGAAACAGGCTCTTTTTATTCCAGACACATGCTCTGAAAACCAAGCACAACTTAATTATTTAGGTAATTCAGATCCAAACCACATTTTGACATGAAGTATTCAAATAATTTGAGGTCAAAGCATTTGGGAGCAGATGGGTCCTAGATAATTTATATGGTATAGATAGTGTGTGATATAGCAGAGCACTTCATTGAAGGGGCAAAATTAGGCTACTGGTGCTGCCTCTGAGAATCAGTTGGGAAATGTGTCTAGCTCTGGAGATCTAACGGTGTGCTGGGGTGGGGGGCTACAGCTATATTACTCTTGAATGAGGTAAAGTGCTTAATGAAGGATAGTCTCTCTCCTGTTGGTAGGTCTAAGCCAGCTCAGAAGATTTTGGCAAGTGACACCACCCTCAGCCCCTACCCACCACCATCCCAGTTGGAACTCATTTCTTATCAGATGGTCTGCACATAGTGAAGTGAAATTGTTGTCTCTCAGTCATGTCAAATTCTTTGCAACCCCATGGACTGTAGCCTGCCAGGCTCCTCTATCCATGATATTTTTCAGGCAAGAATACTGGAGTGAGTTGCCATTTCCTTCTCCAGGGGATCTTCCCGACGCAGGGATTGAACGCACATCTCCTGTGTCTCCTGCATTGCAGGCAGATTCTTTAAAGAATGATGATCCTCTAAAGGGAAGATCATCTAAGCTTTTTTTCCCCCCACTTGTCCTGTTTTTAAAATGTAAACTCTGAAGACCTATACATTCTAGAAACAGTAACTTCCTTCCACTGAGAGCATGTGACATCCTTGTCAGCTGTGTGGTTTTTCAGAGTAAGGAGAGCTTTGCAGGTCATAAAGCTAGAGGTGGCTGGATGTGGCATTGTAGGTACTGTGTGTGGTCACCAAAGGCTTTACAGCTAAAGACCAGCTCAAGGAACGTGTGGTTTGAGCTAATTCCCCACAGCTGTATTTAAGATGGATGGGAACACCAGAGTCTGAAGGCAGAAAGGATGGCCAGGGGGTGGTTACTGCAATTTAGGCTAACACTTCCCAGGGTGAATTTCAGGTAATGTAACAACCAGGGGGGGTTCCATGATCAAATATTTCCTCTTTCCCTTGGAGATTCACAATGCCCAGAAACAAGTTAAAACCTCTGAAAGGTCCTGTAGCAAAATTTTGCAACTATGTTTAACACAAGGTAGCTGACTACAGAACCATCTTCATGTATAGGACCTACGGTACTCTTGCCTGGAAAATCCCATGGGCGGAGGAGCCTGGTAGGCTGCAGTCTCTGGAGTCGCAAAGAGTCGGACACGACTGAAGTGACTCAGCAGCAGCAGCAGCAGCAGCAAGGTGTGGCACTGGTTCTTGACAAAGGCATAGAAGAAAAAGAAAGAGGCCGAGGAGTGAAGGGGGACAGTTCTTAGATTCAAAGACCTCCCTCTTAAGTCTGGGAAGGCAGAATATGAGGTAAACTTTGGCAGTAACAGAGGAAATTGAGATGGTGAAGGTGATGTCAATTTTTGACATGTTGGAATTTTGATCAGGACATGAGTGACTGAATAAGCTCCAAATTTTAGTCTTTTATGTCAAACCTATTAGTCCAAATTAAAAATAACAAACCAGGGCCCAGACCCAATTTATTCAGAGGTACATAATGTTGCTCGGACAGGAAAGGCTCCCTATGGAATATTTTAATTGGTTCAGCTAAAATTTCTACTCTATTATATTTTATTCCATTTCCAGTTTAGTAGTCTTACAGAATCCTAGTAAGTCACATATCATAATTAAAAAAGAGACAGAATTGCCAGTTATCCCCTCAGCTCAGATGGACGTGATAGTGAATTTTTTAAACTTCAACTGAGAAGCTTTACTCACGTACTCCTAGAGGCTTCTGGGTTGCTCTTGCCTGGGACCCATTTACATGTTCTCAGGCTGTATCCACCATCACTTTTGTCACTGCTGAGCTTAGTTTGCAGGACTCCCCAGAGATGGTGGCAGAGTCCTGTGGGGCTTGCCCACTGCATGTGTTTACCCGCCTCCCTCAGACAGCGTCTTTGTTGCTGTCCAGCAGTCCTTTCTTATTTCTGTTGGGGACTATTCCAGATTCCTCCTCCTGCTCCAGCTGCCTCTAACAGGTCATCCCACTTTCTGCTTTATTGAGGAGACCAAGCTCGTCAAACACGAACCCCCCATTTCCCACCAGCTCTCTTTCTTCTTACATACTTGCCTCTATAAACACCCTTTAATTCTTCCCTCTATTTCAGATGTTATGGCTTGTTCCCATAATTTCCTCCTAACAGTTTTGATTTCTTCTTTCCCATAGAATTCTTCCCTTGGCCCTTCTTGTGGGTCATTTCCCTCCTGTGTGACCCTGGGCAAGCTACTTCACTGCTCTCAAGCACAGTTTTCACAATAACTCCTGACTTGAAGGATGCTCAAAGAATTGAGTGGTTAATATGTTAATATCCAAGCATCCCACAGTGCCTGAGACCTACAAAACACTGGGAAGTAGTAGCTATTCTTATGCTTGCTACGACTATTTTCATTAAAAAAAAAAATCTTTATTGGGTCATAATTTACATAAAATAAAATGACAAATTTGAAGTTTGATGAGGTTTTTGTATGTATATATATCATGTATCCAGCACCTCAGTCAAAACATAAACCATCCTCATTATTCCAGAGTCTTTCCTACTCAAACAGGCCATTTCTTCTATCTCTTACTGCAAGCACAGATCTGATATCTGTTGTTTTAGATCTGTTTTACATGTTGTAGACTTTATTCAACTGGAGTTATTATATTTTTTATGTACAGTGTATATTTTGTGTGTGGTAGTTTCTTTTGCTCAGCATAATTGAAAAAAACACTTTTCCATGTTATTGAATGTAACGTTTGTTGAATGAACATCCTTTATATTGCAGAGTAGTATTTCATTGTATGAAATATATGTGTATATGGTATCTATCTATCTATCTATCTATTTCTTTTGGAGAAATACCTGAGGACAGAATTATTGGGTCATATGGTAGTGTCTGTTTAACTCTTTAAGAAACTGCTAAACTGTTTGCTGGTAGCTCAGATGGTAAAGCGTCTGCCTACAATGCAGGACACCCAGGTTTGATCCCTGGGTCAGGAAGATCCCCTGGAGAAGGAAATGGCAACCCACTCCAGTATTCTTGCCTGGAGATTCTCATGGATGGAGAAGCCTGGTGGGCTACAGTCTGTGGGTTTGCAAAGAGTCAGACACGACTGAGTGACTTCGCTTTAGGGTTTCCCTGGTGGCTCAGACGGTAAAGCGTCTGCCTGCAATGTGGGAGACTCAGGTTCGATTCTTGGGTCAGGAAGATCCCCTGGAGAAGGAAATGGCAATCCACTCCAGCACTCTTGCCTGGAAAATCCCAGGGACGGAGGAGCCTGATAGGCTATGGGTCGCAAAGAGTTGGACACGACTGAGTGACTTCACTTTCACTTTCAAACTGTTTGCTAAAGAGGCTATGTCACTTTAGCAAAACAGCAGTGTATGGAAGTTCCAGTTATTCCACAATCATGTTACATTTGGTATTATCCATATTGATTCTTGTCATTCCAATGACAGGGTAACTCGCTGTGGTCTTAATATTTGTTTCCCTAGCGACTAATGATGTTCAGCTTCTCTTTTCGTACTTACTGGCTGGCCATTTTATATATCCTCTTATGAAGTGTCTTGTACAAAATTCCTACATTTTGGTAAGTTGGGTTGCTTGTCTTCTTCCTCTTATTGAGTTAGAAGAGTTTCTTTAATGACTTGTGACACAAATCGTTTGTTAGATATATGCATTGCAATTAATTTCTCCACATCTTTGGCTTACCTTTCCACTTCTTAATGATATCTTTTGCAAAACTAGAGTTTTAATTTTGATGAAGTTTATCTTTGTTTTTTTTTCAGTTTTGGTTAGTAATTTTATTTTTTATTTATTTTTTTTTCTTTTTTTTTAAATTTTATTTTATTTTTAAAGTTTACATAATTGTATTAGTTTTGCCAAATATCAAAATGAATCCACCACAGTTATACATGTGTTCCCCATCCTGAACCCTCCTCCCTCCTTCCTCCCCATTCCATCCCTCTGGGTCATCCCAGTGCACCAGCCCCAAGCATCCAGTATCGTGCATCGAACCTGGACTGGCAACTCGTTTCATACATGATATTTTACATGTTTCAATGCCATTCTCCCAAATCTTCCCACCCTCTCCCTCTCCCACAGAGTCCATAAGACTGTTCTATACATCAATGTCTCTTTTGCTGTCTTGTACATAGGGTTATTGTTACCATCTTTCTAAATTCCATATATATGCGTTAGTATACTGTATTGGTGTTTTTCTTTCTGGCTTACTTCACTCTGTATAATAGGCTCCAGTTTCATCCACCTCATTAGAACTGATTCAAATGTATTCTTTTTAATGGCTGAGTAATACTCCATTGTGTATATGTACCACTGCTTTCTTATCCATTCATCTGCTGATGGACATCTAGGTTGCTTCCATGTCCTGGCTATTATAAACAGTGCTGCGATGAACATTGGGGTACATGTGTCTCTTTCCCTTCTGGTTTCCTCAGTGTGTATGCCCAGCAGTGGGATTGCTGGATCATAAGGCAGTTCTATTTCCAGTTTTTTAAGGAATCTCCACACTGTTCTCCATAGTGGCTGTACTAGTTTGCATTCCCACAAACAGTGTAGGGGGGTTCCCTTTTCTCCACACCCTCTCCAGCATTCATTACTTGTAGACTTTTGGATCGCAGCCATTCTGACTGGTGTGAAATGGTACCTCATAGTGGTTTTGATTTGCATTTCTCTGATAATGAGTGATGCTGAGCATCTTTTCATGTGTTTGTTAGCCATCTGTATGTCTTCTTTGGAGAAATGTCTATTTAGTTCTTTGGCCCATTTTTTGATTGGGTCATTTATTTTTCTGGAGTTGAGCTGTAGGAGTTGCTTGTATATTCTTGAGATTAGTTGTTTGTCAGTTGCTTCATTTGCTATTATATTCTCCCATTCTGAAGGCTGCCTTTTCACCTTGCTAATACTTTCCTTTGATGTGCAGAAGCTTTTAAGGTTAATTAGGTCCCATTTGTTTATTTTTGCTTTTATTTCCAATATTCTGGGAGGTGGGTCATAGAGGATCCTGCTGTGATGTATGTCAGAGAGTGTTTTGCCTATGTTCTCCTCTAGGAGTTTTATAGTTTCTGGTCTTATGTTTAGATCTTTAATCCATTTTGAGTTTATTTTTGTGTATGGTGTTAGAAAGTGTTCTAGTTTCATTCTTTTACAAGTGGTTGACCAGATTTCCCAGCACCACTTGTTAAAGAGATTGTCTTTAATCCATTGTATATTCTTGCCTCCTTTGTCAAAGATAAGGTGTCCATATGTGCGTGGATTTATCTCTGGGCTTTCTATTTTGTTCCATTGATCTATATTTCTGTATTTGTGCCAGTACCATACTGTCTTGATAACTGTGGCTTTGTAGTAGAGCCTGAAGTCAGGTAGGTTGATTCCTCCAGTTCCATTCTTCTTTCTCAAGATCGCTTTGGCTATTCGAGGTTTTTTGTTTTTCCATACAAATTGTGAAATTATTTGTTCTAGCTCTGTGAAGAATGCTGTTGGTAGCTTGATAGGGATTGCATTGAATCTATAGATTGCTTTGGGTAGTATACTCATTTTCACTATATTGATTCTTCCAATCCATGAACATGGTATATTTCTCCATCTATTAGTGTCCTCTTTGATTTCTTTCACCAGTGTTTTATAGTTTTCTATATATAGGTCTTTAGTTTCTTTAGGTAGATATATTCCTAAGTATTTTATTCTTTCCGTTGCAATGGTGAATGGAATTGTTTCCTTAATTTCTCTTTCTGTTTTCTCATTATTAGTGTATAGGAATGCAAGGGATTTCTGTGTGTTGATTTTATATCCTGCAACTTTACTATAGTCATTGATTAGTTCTAGTAATTTTCTGGTGGAGTCTCTAGGGTTTTCTATGTAGAGGATCATGTCATCTGCAAACAATGAGAGCTTTACTTCTTCTTTTCCAATTTGGATTCATTTCTTTTTCTGCTCTGATCACTGTGGCCAAAACTTCCAAAACTATGTTGAATAGTAATGGTGAAAATGGGCACCCTTGTCTTGTTCCTGACTTTAGAGGAAATGCTTTCAATTTTTCACCATTGAGGATAATGTTTGCTGTGGGTTTGTCATATATAGCTTTTATTATGTTGAGGTATGTTCCTTCTATTCCTGATTTCTGGAGAGTTTTTATCATAAATGGATGTTGAATTTTGTCAAAGGCTTTCTCTGCATCTATTGAGATAATCATATGGTTTTTATTTTTCAATTTGTTAATGTGGTGTATTACATTGGTTGATTTGCGGATATTGAAGAATCCTTGCATCCCTGGGATAAAGCCCACTTGGTCATGGTGTATGATCTTTTTAATGTGTTGTTGGATTCTGATTGCTAGAATTTTGTTAAGGATTTTTGCATCTATGTTCATCAGTGATATTGGCCTGTAGTTTTCTTTTTTTGTGGGATCTTTGTCAGGTTTTGGTTAGGGTGATGGTGGCCTCATAGAATGAGTTTGGAAGTTTACCATCCTCTGCAATTTTCTGGAAGAGTTTGAGCAGGATAGGTGTTAGCTCTTCTCTAAATTTTTGGTAGAATTCAGCTGTGAAGCCGTCTGGACCTGGGCTTTTGCTTGCTGGAAGATTTTTGATTACAGTTTCAATTTCCATGCTTGTGATGGGTCTGTTAAGATTTTCTATTTCTTCCTGATCGAGTTTTGGAAAGTTGTACTTTTCTAAGAATTTGCCCATTTCTTCCACGTTGTCCATTTTATTGGCATATAATTGTTGATAGTACTCTCTTGTGATCCTTTGTATTTCTGTGTTGTCTGTTGTGATCTCTCCATTTTCATTTCTAATTTTATTGATTTGATTTTTCTCCCTTTGTTTCTTGATGAGTCTGGCTAATGGTTTGTCAATTTTATTTATCCTTTCAAAAAACCAGCTTTTGGTTTTGTTGATTTTTGCTATGGTCTCTTTTGTTTCTTTTGCATTTATTTCTGCTCTAAGTTTTAAGATTTCTTTCCTTCTACTAACCCTGGGGTTCTTCATTTCTTCCTTTTCTAGTTGCTTTAGGTGTAGAGTTAGGTTATTTATTTGACTTTTTTCTTGTTTCTTGAGGTGTGCCTGTATTGCTATGAACTTTCCCCTTAGGACTGCTTTTACCGTGTCCCACAGGTTTTGGGTTGTTGTGTTTTCATTTTCATTCATTTCTATGCAAATTTTGATTTCTTTTTTGATTTCTTCTGTGATTTGTTGGTTATTCAGCAGTGTGTTGTTCAGCCTCCATATGTTGGAATTTTTAATAGTTTTTCTCTTGTAATTGAGATCTAATCTTACTGCATTGTGGTCAGAAAAGATGCTTGGAATGATTTCTATTTTTTTGAATTTACCAAGGCTAGCTTTATGGCCCAGGATGTGATCTATCCTGGAGAAGGTTCCATGTGCGCTTGAGAAAAAGGTGAAATTCATTGTTTTGGGATGAAATGTCCTATAGATATCAATTAGGTCTAACTGGTCTATTGTATCGTTTAAAGTTTGTGTTTCCTTGTTAATTTTCTGTTTAGTTGATCTATCCATAGGTGTGAGTGGGGTATTAAAGTCTCCCACTATTATTGTGTTATTGTTAATTTCTCCTTTCATACTTGTTAGCATTTGTCTTACATACTGCGGTGCTCCTGTGTTGGGTGCATATATATTTATAATTGTTATATCTTCTTCTTGGATTGATCCTTTGATCATTATGCAGTGACCATCTTTGTCTCTTTTCACAGTCTTTGTTTTAAAGTCTATTTTATCTGATATGAGTATTGCTACTCCTGCTTTCTTTTGGTCCCTATTTGCATGGAAAATCTTTTTCCAGCCCTTCACTTTCAGTCTGTATGTGTCCCCTGTTTTGGGGTGGGTCTCTTGTAGACAACATATGTAGGGGTCTTGTTTTTGTATCCATTCAGCCAGTCTTTGTCTTTTGGTTGGGGCATTCAACCCATTTACATTTAAGGTAATTACTGATAAGTATGATCCCGTTGCCATTTACTTTATTGTTTTGGGCTCGAATTTATACACCGTTTTTGTGTTTCCTGTCTAGAGAATATCCTTTAGTATTTGTTGGAGAGCTGGTTTGGTGGTGCAGAATTCTCTCAGCTCTTGCTTGTCTGAAAAGCTTTTGATTTCTCCTTCATACTTGAATGAGATCCTTGCTGGGTACAATAATCTGGGCTGTAGGTTATTTTCTTTCATCATTTTAAGTATGTCTTGCCATTCCCTCCTGGCTTGAAGAGTTTCTATTGAAAGAGCAGCTGTTATCCTTATGGGTATTCCCTTGTGTGTTATTTGTTGTTTTTCCCTTGCTGCTTTTAATATTTGTTCTTTGTGTTTGATCTTTGTTAATTTGATTACTATGTGTCTTGGGGTGTTTCGCCTTGGGTTTATCCTGTTTGGGACTCTCTGGGTTTCTTGGACTTGGGTGATTATTTCCTTCCCCATTTTAGGGAAGTTTTCAACTATTATCTCCTCAAGTATTTTCTCATGGTCTTTCTTTTTGTCTTCTTCTTCTGGGACCCCTATGATTCGAATGTTGTAGCATTTAATATTGTCCTGGAGGTCTCTGAGATTGTCCTCATTTCTTTTAATTCGTTTTTCTTTTATCCTCTCTGATTCATTTATTTCTACCATTCTATCTTCTAATTCACTAATCCTATCTTCTGCCTCTGTTATTCTACTATTTGTTGCCTCCAGAGTGTTTTTAATTTCACTTATTGCGTTATTCATTATATATTGACTCTTTTTTATTTCTTCTAAGTCCTTGTTAAACCTTTCTTGCATCTTCTCAATCCTTGCCTCCAGGCTATTTATCTGTGATTCCATTTTAATTTCAAGATTTTGGATCAATTTCACTATCATTATTCGGAATTCTTTATCAGGTAGATTCCCTATCTCTTCCTCTTTGGTTTGGTTTGGTGGGCATTTATCCTGTTCCTTTATCTGCTGGCTATTCCTCTGTCTCTTCATCTTGTTTAAATTGCTGAGTTTGGGGTGTCCTTTCTGTATTCTGGCAGTTTGTGGAGTTCTCTTTATTGTGACGTTTCCTCACTCTGTGTGGGTTTGTACAGCTGGCTTGTCAAGGTTTCCTGGTTAGGGAAGCTTGTGTCGATGTTCTGGTGGATGGAGCTGTATTTCTTCTCTCTGGAGTGTAATGAAATGTCCAGTAATGAGTTATGAGATGTCTATGGTTTTGGGGTGACTTTGGGCAGGCTGTATCTTGAAGCTCAGGGCTGTGTTCCTTTGTTGCTGGAGAATTTGCTTGGTATGTCTTGCCCTGGAACTTGTTGGCCCTTGTGTGGTGCTTGGTTTCAGTGTCGGTATGGAGGCGTTTGATGAGCTCCTGTCAATTAATGTTCCTTGGAGTCAGGAGTTCCCTGGAGTCAGGGTTTGGACTTAAGCCTCCTACTTCCAGTTATTGGTCTTATTTTTACAGTAGTTTCAAAACTTCTCCTTCTATACAGCACCATTGATAAAACATCTACGTTAAAGATGAAAAGTTTCTCTACTGTGAGGGTCACTCAGAGAGGTTCACAGCGTTACATGGAGAAGAGAAGTGGGAGGAGAGAGTTAGAGGTGACCCACATGAGATGAGGTGGAATCAATAGTGGAGAGAGTGGGCTTGCCAGTAGTCACTTCCTTATGTGCACTCCACAACTGGACCGCTCAGAGATGTTCATGGAGTTATACAGAGAAGAGAAGAAGGAGGCAGGAGACAGAGGTGGCCAGAAGGATAAAAGGGGGAAATGAAAAGGAGGGAGACAGATCCAGCCAGTAATCAGTTCCCTAAGTGTTCTCCACCGTCTGGAACACACAGAAATTCACAGAGTTGGGTAGAGTAGAGAGGGGTTAGGGAGGAGATACAGGCGACCTGGTGGAGAAAACAGAGAGTCCAAAGGGAGAGAGAGCAGTCAAGCCAGTAATCTCGTTCCCTAGTGAAAAATGGGTCCTGAAAATTGGGTTTTTAAAGGTACAAAATTGGTAACAAATACATAAAAGCAAAAATTAAAAATCTAGAGTAGAGTTTGGAATTTCAAAAATGCGATGTTAATTAAAAGAAGAAGGAAAAGAAAGAGAGAAAAAACGAACAAAGAAAAACAAACAAGGTTGCGAAAATTATAAAGAAACTACAGGTACAAAATTGATAACTAATACCAAAAAGCAAAAATTAAAAATCTAGAGTAGAGTTTGGAATTTCAAAAATACAATGTTAAAAAAAAAAAAAAAGAAGAAAAATAAAGAGAGAAAACAAACAAACCAACAAAAACAATGTCACAAAAATTATAAAGAAAATACAGGTACAAAATAGATATCAAATACCAAAAAGCATAAATTAAAAATCTTGAGTACTGTTTGGAATTGCAGATATATGATGTTATATAAAAGAAGAAGAGAAAGAAACAGAGGGGGAAAAAAAGAAAAAAAAAGTCACAGAAATTATAAAAAAAAAACTATATGTACAAAATTGATAACATATACCAAAAGGCTAAAATTAAAAATCTAGAGTAGAGTTTGGAATCAAAAATATGATGTTAAAGAAAAGAAGAAGGAAAAGAAAGAGAGAAAAAACAAACAAAGAAAAACAAGGTCACGAAAATTAAAAGAAACTACAGGTACAAAATTGACAACTAATACCAAAAAGCAAAAGTTAAAAATCTAGAGTAGAGTTTGGAATTTCAAAAATACAATGTTAAAAAAAAAGAAGAAGAAAAATAAAGAGAGAAAACAAACAAACCAACAAAAACAATGTCGCAAAAATTATAAAGAAAATACAGGTACAAAATTGATATCAAATACCAAAAAGCATAAATTAAAAATCTTGAGTAGAGTTTGGAATTGCAGATATACGATGTTATACAAAAGAAGAAGAGAAAGAAACAGAGGAAAAAAAAAGTCACAGAAATTATGAAAAAAACTATAGGTACAAAATTGATAACATATACCAAAAGGCTAAAATTAAAAATCTAGAGTAGAGTTTGGAATTTCAAAAATACAATGTTAAAGAAAAGAAGAAAAAGAAAAAAACAAAAAACAAAAAAAAAACAAAACATGGTCAAAAAATTATAAAATATATATATGAAGTTTGCTGAAGAAGAAAAAAAATAGGGTCTTTTTTTTTTTTTTGCAAAGTAATAGTTATAAAAGTGAAAATTAAAGGACAATAGAGGACTTAAAATTTAAAAAAAAAAAAAAAGAAAGATTGATCATAAAAATAGTAAAAATATATCTAGGTCTTTCTCTGGTTTTGTTGTGAGTATTGTGGGTTCAGTTCATTTTTGGCTAGTTCCTTGGTCTGACTTATATTTCTCAAGATCTATAGGCCCCTTCCTATGTAGTCCGTAGTAACCACAGGGTTTTAATCTATGGCCTGTAGCTTCCAAGGCGTTTCCCTCTGTTATAGCTTCTTCTGTTTGCTGGTCTCTTCAGTGTCTGGTTCCCGCCCTGACACAAAGGGGACGGTGGAGGACACTATTTTTTGTATTTTATTTAGGCTCACTTGTTCAGCTGCGCTGTGGGGAGGGAGGGAGGGATGCTGCAAACAGATAACACTGGCATGTGCTCGCAGTGCCTCAGCCACACTGGGTCTGCCCCCGCTTGCGGCGCGTGTAGCCTCCCTGCCCACACTGCTTGGGCTCTAGGTTGTTCCGCAGGGAACAATCAGAGGCCGGCCCTGGGCTGAGCTCCCAGGTCCAAGCCGCTCAGGTTCAGGCACTCGGGTAGTCCTCAGAGGCGCAGACTCGGTTGGGCCTGCATTTTGTGCTCTTCCCAGATCCGAGCAGCTCAGGTGCTGTGTTTGGCGGGCGCCAAAGCTGCGACCTATCGCCTCCCCACCACTCGGTTATCTGGGTGTAAAACCTGCACACCTTCTCAGGCAGATGTTGACCGTCCAGACCCCCAAGAAGTTTTAGTTAGCAAAGAAGCCTGCTTATAGTTTTATAGATAGTGTCTCTCTTGGGCTGCGATTGCCCCCTTACGGCTCTGGCTGCCTGTCACCAGAGGGGGAAGGTCTGCAACCGGCTATCTCTGTTCAGTCCTTTGTTCTGTGCGCGGGCCTGGCGGTGTCTTAGGTTAGGGCTGGCTTTTTGCGTGGTAGATATCCCACAGTCTGGTTTGCTAGCCCAAATTATTTCGCTCAGATAGCGCTCAGGACATTCGGGCCGATTCTTACTCTAAGGGACACAGCCCGCGCCGTGCTTCCCTGCCCAGCCCCCGCTTGCTAATGCCGTGTGCAGGCGTCTGCGCTGCTTCTCCACTGGGGGAGTTACCGTAGGGCTCACAATCTGCGATTTTTAATTGTTTATTTATTTTTTTTCTCCCGTTTATGTTGCCCTCTGTGCTTCCAAAGCTCGGCACAGATTCGGCAGTGAGAAGGTTTCCTGGTGTTTGGAAACTTCTCTCTTTTTAAGACTCCCTTCCCGGGATGGAACTCCGTCCCTTCCTCTTTTGTCTCTTTTTTTGTCTTTTATATTTTTTCCTACTTCCTTTCGAAGAGTTGGGTTGCTTTTCTGGGTGCCTGATGTCCTCTGCTGGCATTCAGAAGTTGTTTTGTGGAATTTACTCGACGTTTAAATGCTCTTTTGATGAATTTGTGGGGGAGAAAGTGTTCTCCCCGTCCTACTCCTCCACCATCTTGGCTCCTCCTCTGGTTAGTAATTTTAGTCTAAGAAATCTTTGCTTGCTCTAAAGCATGAAGATTTACTCATATATTTTCTTCTAGAAACTTTATAGTTTTTTTATACTTATGTCTATGATCTGTTTCAAATTAATTGTATATACTATAATATTTTGATTACTGTAATTTTTAAGTAAGTCTTAGAATTATTGCTGCTGCTGCTAAGTTGCTTCAGTCGTGTCCGACTCTGTGCGACCCCATAGACAGCAGCCCATCAGGCTCCACTGTCCCTGGGATTCTCCAGGCAAGAACGCTGGAGCGGGATTGCCATTTCCTTCTCCAGTGCATGAAAGTGAAAAGTGAAAGTGAAGTCGTTCAGTCGTGTCTGACTCTTAGCGACCCCGTGGACTCCAGCCTACCAGGCTCCTCTGTCCATGGGATTTTCCAGGCAAGAGTACTGGAGTGGGGTGCCATGGTTGGTACAAAAGTAATTGTAGTTCTGGGCCATGAATTTTAAATCATTATGACTAGGCTTAAATACATCTTTATTAATCAAAATAAGAACCATTACAATCAACACATTTTTGCTAACGAGAAGTAAGTTTGGTTATTCCTATACCCTAAAAATCCATGCTTCAGAACGCAACAAAATCTTGGAAAGCATTTCCTGCATCCTACTGGTTATGGAAGTTTTCCTGCAAAAAGTTGTTGAGATGCTTGAAGAAGTAGTCGATTGATGAGGGGTCAGGTGGATATGGCGGATGAGGCAAAACTTCATAGCCTCAATTTGTTCAACTTTTGAAGTGTTGCTTGTGCAATATGCAGTTGGGCATTGTTGTGGAGAAGAACTGGAACCATTCTGTGGACCAGTACCGGCTGCAGTTGTTGTAGTTTTCAGTACACCTCTTTGATTCACTGAGCATACTTCTCAGAGTATTGGTTTCACTGGGATTCAGAAAGCTGTGGTGGATCAGACAGCAGACTACCAAACAGCGACCATGACCTTTGTTTTCGGTGCAAGTTTAGCTTTGGGAAGTACTTTCGAGTTTCTTCTTGGTCAAACCATTAAGCTGGTCATTGCCAGTTGTCATATAAAATCCACTTTTTGTCACACATCACACTCTGATTGAGAAATGGTTCAAAGTTGTTGTGTAGAATAAGAGAAGACCCTTCAAAATTATTATTTTTTTTGATTTGTGGTCAGTTCATGAGGCACCCACTTGTTGAACTTTTTCACCTTTTCAATTTGCTTCAAATGCCAAATGACAGAATGGCAGTAGATGTTGAGTTTTTCAACAACTTCTCATGTAATTGTAAGAAGATCAGCTTCAGTGATCACTCTCAGTTGGTCATTGTCAAATTCTGATGACCAGCCACTGTGCCTCTCATCTCTAAGGCTCGCATCTCCTTTGCAAAACTTCCTGAACTATCACTGCATTGGACATTCGTTAGCAGTTCTGGGGCCAAATGTGTTGTGGATGTTCCAAATTGTCTTTGCTGCTTTATGATCCATTTTGAACTCTAAAAAAATTGCTCAAATTTGCTTTTTCTCTAACATCATTTCTGTAGTCTAAATAAATATAAAATAAACAGCAATTAATGTCATCAGTAAAAGAAATAAAGCAAGAAATCTGCATTAAAGTGATGTATAACACAACCACATTTATTTAAGAATGTATTCCATTATCAAACAGCAAATTTCAGCAGTACAAAACTGCAATTGCTTTTGCACCAAGCTAATATATATAGTCTCTGTCCTCTAGTTTTGTTCTTCTTTTACAAGATTGTTTAGGCAATTCTAGGTCCTTTTAGTTTTCATCAGTTCAGTTCAGTTGCTCAGTTGTGTCTGACTCTGTGACCCCATGAACTGCAGCATGCCAGGCTTCCCTGTCCGTCACCAACTCCTTGAGCTTGCTCAAACTCATATAAATTTTCAGATAAGCTTGCCAGTTTCTACAAAAGTGCTGAATAGGATTTTGATTGGAATTGAATCTGTAGATCAATTTGAGAAAAGTGGACATCTTAATATTGAGTCCTTCAATCCATGAATGTGGTATATCTCTTTTTATTTAAATTTTCTTTAATTTTTTGAGAAGTATTTTATAGTCTCACACATCTGCATTATCACTTCCCTTCAACCTCGAAGATACTCTAACATTTCTTGAAGTGCTGGTCTGTAAACAACAGATTTCTCAGTTTTTTTTTTTTTTTTTAAGAGAACATGTCTTCATTTCATCCTCATTTCGTAGAGAAATATTTGCTGGCTGGTTATAGAATTTTGGGCTGACTGTTGTTTTTTATTTTTTCCTTCAGCACTTTAAAAATGTCATTTCTTCATGCTAATTTATGGCCTTGCTGAAGTCTCAGCTGGATGCTGAGTGCTAATAGGATATTAACAATATTTTAAGGAGATGTCTCCACCCTGGCTAGTTCAAACTCTTAATATAATTCATAACTCTGACTTCTAGCATTTCTTTTCTACTGTCAACCCCATAGCAATGAACTTTCTTGGAAGCCTCATGTAGTCTCTCCTTGCCCATGTACAGTCCCAGCCTTAAGTCAAGGACTCACTGGGGTACCCCACTTAGATTTCTGGGGCTCTCTTCTGCATAGATCCCTCCCATTTGTTAGAAGGCTGCTCAAATTGTAGTCCCCTTCTCTATCTCCAAAAAGATGTGAGACTCTTTAGCTCAGGTGAA
The DNA here is from genome assembly GCF_019923935.1 of Bubalus bubalis. NCBI lineage: Eukaryota > Metazoa > Chordata > Mammalia > Artiodactyla > Bovidae > Bubalus > Bubalus bubalis. The sequence goes on along the minus strand of NC_059157.1, from coordinate 108,749,634 downwards.
ACACTGTATTCTATTTATACTCCAGGTCTAACTTCACCTGACTTGGGAAATTCTTCTCCAGGCGGAAAGCAGTAGGATGGTAGCTGTACACATCATGCTTACTATGTAAGCTTCCCTGTTTTCCAATGCCTGAAAATAAGTTTCTTTAATATTTTAGCCAATTTTATAGCAATTTAAGGGGTGTTGGAATCAGCTCATGCCAGCGTTAAAGGCAAATTTGAAACTTTTAGGAATTTTGCCAGTCAGTTGTTAAACCGTTGGTAGCTTGAAATCAGCCCCAGGGGGAGTAGGTATGTAATGGAAACTGGCAAATGTTATAAACCAAGGATTTTTTTTTTAATTAGATTACCTAATTTAAAATTGGCTTTTAAATATTTACCAACACACTACTCTTTATGGTGGGAGACTGGTCAGGTCCTAGTTGCTCCATCATGGTTAGATGATGAAGTTTCATTTTCTTATAATTCACTTATTTCTTAATCCTTTTTAAATTTGATTTTAATTGCCTCCAATCTACTTTAAAGGAATATTTTATCCCTGAACTTTCCTGTATTCTTTTTCTTTTTGATGCCTCTAATAATTTAATGACATTAAAATTGGCATTTTAAAAAAGATTTTTCTTTGCTCCTTCTGTGTTATATTTACTGATTTCTTATTTCTGCTTCTTAACTGTAATCTCTCCCTGTCATTCAGTTTCTCCAGAGAGCTGAATGATGAAAGAAGGAGGTTCTGCCACTTAATGAATTTCACTTTAATAAATATATAGAAAACAGTAAGCTTGCCCTTTCCTGCCTGTATTTATACTTTACTTGGTTTGGTACACACTTTTGTGACTTTAAAAAATATATATATATTCATTTGATTCTCCACTGGATATGAACTGAGACTTAAAGCTGAGAAACTAACAGAAGGAGAGATGAGAAAAAGGAGGAAAGAGGTCCTGGAAGTACTTGTGTGCCTGCCACTATAGTTGCTGATCTTCTTGATTCCATTTGTCTTCTACTGGTTCCAGTTTATGCCTAGTATATATACCTACCACTATAGTTGCTGATCCTCTTGATTCCTTTTGTCTCTACTAGTCCCAGTTTATGCCTAGTATATAGTTCACTCGTATATATTTGTCACTTGAAGTAAATGTTCTGATTCTCAATTCTACCTTTAATGTACTTAAATATACATTCTCCATGACCCTTCCCTGATTACCTTTGCCCTATAATATCCCATTTATTTTGCACAACTGCTAATTTTCTAGTCTTTCCCCTAGTTAGGCATGAAGCAATACTATTCAGTTTATTCACTATTGTGTTCTATATCCTCAATTCAATTAGAAGCTACTTAAAAGCAGCAATCATTTTCTCTAAGTTTCTTTGTTTCCCACCTGGTATCTAATAATTGTGGAAAGAAAACACTGAATTGTAAAACTCAACAGATCCATAGTGAAGTCTTGACTTCTAAGTCTATTTAAATATACATATTCTTTGTAGAAAAATCTATTTAATTTTTGTTCCGCTCCAAATCCACTTGTCCTGTTTACTTGACACTACATCATCAACACAATTAATCACTTCTTTTAGAAGAAATGAGTTTAATTAGTTAAACATTTAGTCCATGGATTTAGTAAAATGGCTAATCTAATACATTTATCTTAACAAACAAGATAATTTGATGTGGCCTAGTTATTTTAGTGACTAGTTATTATAGTTTATCAAATGTGTTTCATCTACCATGATGTGATTGGCTGATTATGATTAACCTTCAAGTACCCTTATCATCTCTCTTCCCACTTGCTGTAAAGGCTGTAAGGGATCTAATAAAGCATCTGTGGCTGTGTTTCCTCTGTTTAGGAAATTCTTCTGGCTCTGTGTTCACTTGTTTCCCTTGGAACTTTCTCCTCTTTACAGCTTATTTTCACATAAATAGGAATTTCACTGTCTGTATATCTTCTTCTTTTGTAGGATAATTAGACTTGACCTCTGATTGTAATACTACTAACAAAATACAAATAAACAATTAAGAGACACCATAGATAAAGCAAAATTACCATAAATTTTAAGATGTAAGCACGACAGATTAGAGACCAGTTCCATTTTGAGACTTGTCAGTGAAGTCACAGGAGTTGAGGAATATTTAAACTGTCTTGTTTTATACATAGTCCAGAAGACCTCAGTTTATCAATGAGAAAACTGAATCTCAGAGAAAGGGAAATGATCTACCCTTGGTCATGTAGTTGATTAAGACTGGAAACAACTTCAGTCTGACATTTAATCTACAGCTCAGCTCTCGCCACCATCACAAATATTTTAAATTAAATTATCCTCTCTTCTGTTTTGTCTTCCTTATCTCAAAGGTTGAAATGTACTTTTCTTATTGTTTCTTGACTCCTCATCTCTGCAGCCCTATTTCTCTGCTACTATTCATAGGAAAAATTCTGTAACAAGTTGATGATATCTATGGTCATCTTTCCCTCATTTTCCATTCTGTTTTTAGTGCACTCCAATCTACCTTTGTTCCACCCCAAATCCAATCCCAGAAAGATTAGCGTCAATGTCTCCAGTGACTCCATGTTACCAAATCTGTGGGCAGTTCTCTGTCCTCATCTATTGAACTCTCGGCAGCAGTCAACATGAAGTACTTTCCTTTTTTGAGTTCTGTGAACCACTGGCTCCCTATTTTCCTCCTTCCTTATAATTTTTTATTTTCTCTTTGTTGTTGTTCAGTTGCTCACTTGTGTCTGACTGTGACCCCATGGAATGTGGTATGCCAGGCTTCCCTGTCCTTTACCATCTCCCCAAGTTTGCTCAAACTCATGTCCATTGAGTCGATGATGCCATCCAACCATCTCATCCTTAGTCATCCCCTTCTCCTCCTGCCTTCAAACTTTCCCAGCATCAGGGTCTTTACCAATAGGTCGGCTCTTCGCATCAAGTAGCCAAAGTATTGGAGCTTCAGCATCAGTCCTTACAATGACTATTCAGGGTTGATTTCCTTCAGGATTGGCTGATTTGATCTCCTGCAGCCCAAGGGACTCTCAAGAGTCTTCTCCAGCACCATAGTTTGAAGGCATCAATTCTTTGGTGCTCAGCCTTTTTTATTGTCCAGTTCTTACATTCATACATGATTACTGGAAAATCATAGGTTTGACTATAGGGGCCTTTGTAGGCAAAATACTGTCTCTACTTTTTAATACTCTGTCTAGGTTTGTCATAGCTTTTCTTCCAAGAAGCAAGTATCTTTTAATTTCATGGCTGCAGTCACCATCCACAGTGATTTTGGAGCCCAAGAAAATAAAGTCTATCACTGTTTCCATTGTTTCCCCATCTGTCTGCCATGAAGTGATGGGACCGGATGCCATGATCTTAGTTTTCTGAATGTTGAGTTTTAAGCCACCTTTATCACCCTTCTTTTTCACCTTCATCAAGAGGGTCTTCAGTTCCTCTTCACTTTCTGTCATAAGGGTGGTGTCACCTGCATATCAGAGGTTATTGATATTTTCCCTGGCAATCTTGATTCTAGCTTGTGCTTCATCCAGCCCGGCATTTCGCATGATGTACTTTGCATAGAAATTAAATAAGCAGTTTGATAGTATACAGCCTTGACTACTCCTTTCCTAATTTGGAACCAGTCCATTGTTCCATGTCTGGTTCTAACTATTGCTTCTTGACTTGCATACAGGTCTCTCAGGAGTCAAGTAAGGTGGTCTGGTATACTCATCTCTTTAAGAATTTTCCGCAGTTTTTTGTGACCTACACAGTCAAAGGCTTTGTCATAGTCAATGAAGCAGATGTTTTTCTGGAAATCTCTAGCTTGGCTGGCAGATTCTTTACCGCTAGCGCCACCTGGAGGAGAGTACGGATATACACAGCAGCATTGATGAATCTCAAAAACACCTATGCTTATTGAATAAAGATTTCCACAAAGAGTACATACAGTATGATATCATTTATATGAAGTTCTGGAGAAAGAAATGGCAACCCACTCCAGTGTTCTTGCCTGGAGAATCCCAGGGACAGCGGAGCCTGGTGGGCTGCCATCTATGGGGTTGCACAGAGTCGGACACGACTGAGGTGACTTAACAGCTTAGCAGCAGAACAGACGAAACTAATTTATGCAACAAATTAGAGTAGTTACCTTCGAGAGAAGTGTGAGGATTTGCTGAGAAGGAACGTACATGGGGAAACTTTCTGGATGATGGTAATAATCTATATTATGTTAGGAATAAGTGAAGTGATTAACAACTGGAGAATTTTTGCCCCCAGGTTATTTTTGGCAGAGTTTGGGGATATTTTTGGTTGTCACAGCTGGAGAAGGAGGTGTGTGGAGCTACTGACACCCAGGGTATATAGAACAAGGGTGCTGCTGAACATCCAGCAATGCAAGGACAGCCTCTGCAACAAAGAATTATCTAAGGTTGAGAACAGTGTCAAGGTTTAAAAACCCTGAGTTAGAATTACATAAGTGTATGCGTTTCTTAAGCTCATTAAATGGTATACGTAAGATATTTGCATTTCATTCTTTCTATGCAGAGTTTTCCTATAAAAATAAAAGAACCAAAACAACTTGTTGATTCTAGTCAATAATATGCATACTGTAGTAGGGGGTGGGGATGAGACGTCCTGATGTTCTCAAATTTCCTTTTACCCTAAGACCATCAAAAAATAACATGGATTGATGCATGGATAGTGGGATGGATAGATGGATAGTTATTTGATAAATTATGTATAGTAAAATATTAGCTGTACAATCCTCATGGTGAATACATGGATGATCATTATTCAATCCATTTCTAAGTCTGGAAATTTTCATTAAAAATTTTGTCATCTTTGGTTCCTTTCTGAAACTCAGCATTCATATCAATTCTATCAATATGCTTTGCCTATTGCATTATCAAAACATCTTTAACCCATTCACATTTTCTGTTTCCATAGCCATCAACTCAGTGTTAATGAGCCAACAACTCTCTCAGTCTGTTTATACTTCCTCTCATGCTTTTTTTATGATCTATGCTTTCAACCATAGCCAGGGGGTTCTTCCTAAAACAGAACTGGCATAGGATACTCCCTGAATTAAGACCTTGCAAGCTATCAGCTCACTGAGGTCAGAGTAAAGAGTGAAGTCCTCCCACCTTGCCATGTCTCATGAGTATCTCCTAGACCCAGCACTCACCTACCTGTTGAACTCTTCTCTGTGTCACCTGCTATTTCACTATCTAGCCACTGTGGCCAACTTTTATTTCTTGAACTTATACTTTTTCCCTTATCATGTGTTTACTGTAGCTGTTTCTTCTGTGTGGGGTCCTTTTCCCTGCCTCTTGACAGGGATAGTTCTTTTCCTTTGTTTTTTAAATTGAAGTAGAGTTGATGTACTGTATTTTATTAATTTCAGATAGACAGGAAAGTAATTAAGTTATACATGTATATGTATTATGTATTATTTTTCAGATTCTTTTCCATTATAGGTTATTACAAGGTAATGAATGTGGTTCCCTATGTTCCACAGTCACCTTTTCTGTTTCCAGGTCTCAGTTCATATGCTGCTTTCTCTTTCTCCATCTGAAGTATCCTGCTCCCATCATCTCCGCCATTCCTTCATAAAAGCTATTTGAATAGATCTTGCTAATTTTGTGCTCTGCTTAGGTTCTGAAGTCCAGGAACATGGAGACCATATCTGTCTTGTTCATTTCTCTATCATCAGCCTTCAGAACAGTGCCTGACACATAGTTAAGTACAACATAAATATTTATTCTTTGAGTGAACGGATGTATGATAGAGTCAGAAGTTTAGTGACAGGTGTTTTTTTTTTTCCCTTCAGAAAAGCCTAGTAATGCCTTCAGACTGGAGAGTGAGATTCTGTGAGGCACTCTTAGACAGAGAAAGCACCATATAGAGATTTATAGAGGAATATGAGACGTATGATCTTAGAGCTGGTCCTTAGGGCATACATATCTCTGGACTCCATTCACTGTCTTGATTTTTCATTGACTTGTCTCAGGAATAGAGGATTAGTTAAGTGAATTATGGAACGTACTTCCTGATGATACAATCCCCACAGCTATTAAAAATCATGTTGTGGAGGGATATTTATTGACACAGAGAAAAGTTCATGATATACTACCAAGTGAAAAAGCAGGCTTCAGAAAAATACACTCAAGATTCTTTCCAGACCACCAAGTACCCTGAACAATCTCATCCCTTCTGTAATAGAACTGTTCCAAGATTGTTAAGGAGTTATCATCCTTGGCCTAGATCTTCTGAAGGCAGGCATCTTTGGTCACTTTTGGAATCAGAGGGATTGTGTGTTTTGGAAATTCTTAAATATAGAAAGGCCTTGAAATAGGTGTAATTGATAGATATTAATTCAATATTAAGTGCCAGTACTCTGCTTGTAACTAAGGAGATGGTAAAATTGACCAAGAAGGAGGGGTTTGTGTTGTATTTCCTTGTACTATATAGTGTGTGTGTGTTGGCCGCTCAGTTGTGTCTGACTCTTTGCAACCCCATGGACCGTAGCCTACCAGGCTCCTCTGTCCATGGAACTCTCCAGACAAGAGTGGGTTGCCATGCATTTCTCTAGGGGATCTTCCTGACCCAGGGATGGAACCTAGGTCTCCCACATTGCAGGCAGATTCTTTACCATTTGTGCTACCTGGGAAGCTGCTATATGTCATGAAGGAGTTTAATTCAAGCTGGGTCACAGAACTGATTCCTGTGATATAATAAGAAAGCTGGAGTGCTACATTCTGAAGGCAAGTGGAATGATTCGTCTCTCTGAGTGTACCTACATTTTTCATGCTTACCTTTAATAACTTAAATACAGTAGTCTGAGAATCCCTCCTGTGTGACTGCCGGGATCCCATCCAGTGTCTCTCTGAGGTTTGCTATAAGAGTGCTGTATTGGTTTCCTGGGGCTGCCATAACTAAGTACCACAAACTGGGAGCCTTAAACAACAGAAATCTATTGTCTGACAGCTCCAGAGGCTAGAAGTTCAAAATCAAGGTGTCTCCTGGGCCGATTCCTTCTGGGAGCTATGATAGAGATTCTGTTCCTGGCCACACTTCTAGCTTCTGGTAGCCCCAGGTGTCCCTTGGCTTGTAGATGCTGTTCTCTGTGTCCTTAGGGTATTTTTCCTCTATGCATGGCTCATTGCCTAAATTTCCCTTTTTTATAAGGATACTAGTCATATTATATTGAGGCCCATTCGAGTTGTCTGCTTTTATCTTGATCATCTGCAAGACCCTATTTCCAGACAAGGTCACATATCCAGGTATTGGGGGTTAGACCTTCAACATCTTTTTGGGTGACACAATTCAACTCAGAACAAATGTTATCCTGGATGTGCTCTCTTCACACCTACCCTCTGCTCTGGCCTATCTCTAATTGTCTTCCCATCACTTCCTCTTCATGCAGTAATAGCTTACCCCTAACCACCAGCAAAAAAACTGTCATCAAAAATACTAATCTTGGGGACTTCCCTTGTGGTCCAGTGGCTAAGTCTCTGGGCTCCCAGTGCACGGGACTAGGGTTTGATCCCTGGTCAGGGAACTAAATTCCACATTGCTGCAACTGAGAATTCTCAGGCTGCACTGCAGATCAAAGATCTTGCATGCTTCAACTAAGACCCAGAATAGCCAAATAAATAAATTAAAAAAAAACTAATTTGACTAAGATAGGAAACTTACATAAGAAAAGTTCAACATAGAGAAAGGAAACTTGAAACTGGATATTAGCTATGTCAGCTTTTCAAGTCCAGGGTCCACAATCTCTCATTGGAGTTTTGGCCATCTCTTGTCTTAACTCCTGGCCTACTGCCAGTTTGTAGGATTTGATCATCCTTCTTTGGGGAGCTTTCTGCATTTCAATTGTTTCTTCACTTCAGTGTAGAGCTCCCAGCAGAAGAAGCACAAAATCAGTTAATATAAAAATAAGTACTTGAGAGATACACCATTTTATGATGAAAATTCTTATTGTAGTTAAAAAGACTACTTAATACCAGAGCTGCAACATCTGTGTTTTGGTCCATGCCCTCCTAGTTAAGAGTGGGTAGGTACTCGCCCTACGGCTGCATGACTGAAAACTCTCCCCATGATGATCCTATAAAAAAACTAAGAGAGCATCCTGTGTGAGTGGGTTTTGAGGAGAAATTACTGTAGTGTTTTTATAAATAGCACTGTCATTTTTTTTTTCCTTCTGTAATTTTATCATGAAGTTAGTAGGTTCTCCTAGAGGAATTGGGACAAGAATTGCCCCTTGAAAGGTAATGGTTATTATCTCGGTTAATAATTTTCCTTAAATTCACATCCATAAAAACATCGTGATAGAGGTATAAGTTATGGAGACAGAATTGTTCAACCAAAGGACAGGTTAACTAGGGCATTTCTCTCATTGCCATGCCCGTCGAGGCTGTGCCTGCACAGACTGAGCTGGTTTCTACCTGAAAACCAGGAGGCAGAAAAACAGGTGCTGTGGGTTATAATTGAGATGGGATACAGGCGGTATGCAGCAACATTTCCATTAGGGCTATCCTGAAAGCAGGTAGACTGAGGTGCTTGGGTGCAGGGCACGCAAGTATATTTGGCAGTCCACGCCTTGCCCTACTTACACATGATTGTGCTCCACGTCAAGTCCACTGTGTCACTAACACCTCAGGATGGTGGCTGGTTGCGATGTCATAGTCAGCACGTGAATGAGGAATAAGGGAACAGCCTCTACTGGTTCAGGGGAGTAAGTGAAGGCATCACAGAGAATGCAGTGTTTGAACAAGGTCATTAGGCTGAGATTTACAAAACTGTGCCCTTGGGCCATACATAGCCAACAAAATATATTGATCTAGTCATCTCCAAAGGCTTCACATAGAAATAAAGATTTGTGGCATCTCCTAAAAATTGAAAGATTATTAGCTTTAAGCCTATATAATTATAGAGCAATGAAAGTTTAAATCTGAGAGTTCTCTGCCTCATTTTCCACAGTTCCTATCACTCCTTATTGTGTCCCCAATGTGCAGGAAGTAATTTGTTACTGCATATCATCCACTGACCTTGATCTAATTTTTAAACAGTAGAGAACTATTTCTATGTCTCAATATAATTTGTTTGTTTCTTTGCTGCACTCAATATTCCAGCAAATCTGCAAAACTCAGCAGTGGCCACAGTACTGGAAAAAGTCAGTTTCATTCCAATCCCAAAGAAAGGCAATGCCAAAGAATGCTCAAACTATTGCAAAATTGCACTCATCTCACACGCTAGCAAAGTAATGCTCAAAATTCTCCAAGCCAGGCTTCAACAGTATGTGAACCATGAACTTCCAGATGTTCAAGCTGGTTCTAGAAAAGGTAGAGGAACCAGAGATCAAATTGCCAACATCCATTGGATCATAGAAAAAGCAAGAGAGTTCCATAAAAACATTTACTTCTGCTTGATTGACTATGCTAAAGCTTTTGACTGTGTATGTAGATCACAAAAAACTGTGGAAAATTCTTCAAGAGATGGGAATACCGGATCACCTTACCTGCCTCCTGAGAAATCTGTATGCAGGTGAAGAAGCAACAGTTGGAACTGGACATGCAGCAACAGACTGATTCCAAATTGGGAAAGGAGTGCGTCAAGGCTGTATATTGTCACCCTGATTATTTAACTTCTATGCAGAGTACATCATGTGAAATGCTGGGCTGGATGAAGCTAGACTCAAGATAGCCATGAGAAAAATCAATAACCTCAGATATGCAGGTGACACCACCCTTATGGCAGAAAGTGAAGAAGAACTAACGAGCTTCTTGATGAAAGTGAAAGAGGAGAGTGAAAAAGTTGGCTTAAAGCTCAGCATTCAGAAAACAGAAGATCATGGCATCCGGTCCCATCACTTCATGGCAAATAGATGGAGAAACAATGGAAACAGTGAGAGACTTTATTTTCTTGGGCTCCAAAATCACTGCAAATGGTAACTGCAAACATGAAATTAAAAGATGCTTGTTCCTTGTAAGAAAAGCCATGACCAACCTAGATGGATTATTAAAAAGCAGAGACATTACATTACCAACAAAAGTTTGTCTAGTCAAAGCTATGGTTTTTCCAGTAGTCATATATGGATGTGAGAGTTGGACTATAAAGAAAGCTGAGCGCCAAAGAATTGATGCTTTTGAAGTGTGGTGTTGGAGAAGACTCTTGAGAGGTCTTAGACTGCAAGGAGATCAAACTAGTCAATCCTAAAAGAAATCAATCCTGAATATTCATTGGAAGGACTGATTCTAAAGCTGAAACTCCCATACTTTGGCCACCTAATGCGAAGAGCAGACTCACTGGAAAAGACCCTGATGCTGGGAAATATTGAAGGCAGGAGGCGAAGGGGATGACAGAGGATGAGATGGTTAGATGGCATCAGGGACTCAAAGGACATGAGTTTGAGCAAGCTACAGGAGTTGGTGATGGACAGGGAAACCTGGCATGCTGCAGTCCATTGGGTCGCAAAACATCGGACATGACTGAGCGACTGAACTGAACTGATTTCTTTGTCTCATGGTTATATCTAAAGGTGACAAAAGATAGACTAAGACAGCAGTATGATTTTTCTTATACTATCAGTTTTTGTTTACATTTTTCGTAGTTATAGAGCCCAATAAACATTTAAAGTTAAAACATCTCTTATAAAAGGAGGATAATAAGCAGAGAAGAGGGGTAGGAAAAACTAGAATAATGGACATTTTAATCAGAAGAAAGCAAATGAACGTAGTCCCAGAGTTATGATAATGTATATTAAGTTCAAGGGACAGTGTGGCTGCTCTGTGTTATGTCTAGGAATTGCAATTTGACTCAGATGTTGACTTTCTGAAGGCTGGGGTGGGGAAGACAGTGAGACAATGGGTAGGGCTAGTGGCAGAGTGCAGGGAAATGGTCAGGTGGCTTGAGTAACCTGCTATGTGGTGGAAGAATCTATGAGATGCCCCAGGAGAATTGATGGCACTAGGTGACCCATTGCACAGACAGGTGGTTGAAAAAGAGAAGAGATGAAAGAACAAAGTCTCTTTGCAGTCGTTGGTGACATAGCATATATTTAAGTCTCAAGTAAAAAAAACTTTATCACTCTGGGGCAGGTCTCCATAGCAACTAGGTTAAAAAAAAAAAATATATATATATATATATATATATATATATATATATATATATATATATATATACAAAAAATGTGGTTAATAGCCTGGATGGCAAAATCAGATTGCTTTTGTTTGTCAGCTGATTTTAAGTAGATATTAGACATAGCTTTCTTACATTTTCATTCTTGGCTCAAATAACTGCTAACATAATACCAATTAACATGTACTATGTTACCATGGGCACAGTAGGTTTTTAAGTTTAGTTGACTCCTGACCTCAGGTAATGTTGATTTCCACTTAGCTTTCAGGAACCTGATGCTTTAAAGCAGGTACTGATTGGATGTCAACCACTTTAAACTTAATTTATACAGCTGGGGAGAATGAGACTGGTTCCTAATGTGAGACTAACATCTTTAAGGGCTTGTAAGAAAATATAAATACTTTAGTAGCCATTTCATTCATTTAGTGCTTCAGATTTGATGAGTTGTTCCTTCGTAATTTTATTTGATTTTCATTGCAAGGCATTTCATCCATATAATAATATGGGGAACAGCTTAGAATTATGCTGGTATTTTCAATATAGAGAGTTTGAAGCTCAGAAAGATGAATAATTTGTCCAAAACTATGTGACTAGTAAGTGGTAAAGCCAGACCTGGAAAACAGTTTTTATGGATCCTGTTTCATTATTCTTCACCTGTTCAATGTTCAGTATACTCTATCCCCTCCCCTAAGACACTACATTTTTAAAGAGATAATTTTTGAAATAGCTCAACTGGAATTCCATCACCTCAACTAGCTTTGTTTATAGTGATGCTTCCTAAGGCCCACTTGACTTCACATTCCAGGATGTCTGGCTCTAGGTGAGTGTGAGTGATCACACCATTGTGATTATCTGGGTGGGTCATGAAGATCTTTTTTGTACAGTTCTTCTGTGTATTCTTGCCACCTCTTCTTAATATCTTCTGCTTCTGTTAGGTCCATACCATTTATGATCTTTATTGAGCCCATCTTTGCATGAAATGTTCCCTTGGTATCTCCAATTTTCTTGAAGAGATCTCTAGTCTTTTCCACTCTATTGTTTCCCTCTATTTCTTTGCATTGATTGCTGAGAAAGACTTTCTTATCTCTCCTTGCTATTCTTTGGAACTCTGCATTCAAATGGGTATATCTTTCCTTTTTTCCTTTGCTTTTTGCTTCTCTTCTTTTCACAGCTATTTGTAATAGCTCAGACAGCCTCCTCAGACAGCCATTTGGTGTTGGAGAAGACTCTTGAGAGTCCCTTGGACTGCAAGGAGATCTAACCAGTCTATCCTAAAGGAGATCAGGCCTGGGTGTTCATTGGAAGAACTGATGTTGAAGTTGAAACTCCAATACTTTGGTCACCTGATGTGAAGAGCCGACTCATTTGAAAAGACCCTGATGCTGGGAAAGATTGAGGGCAGGAGGAGAAGGGGATGACAGAGGATGAGATAGTTGGATGGCATCACTGACTCAATGGATATGGGTTTGGGTAGACTCCGGGAGTTGGTGATAGACAGGAAGGCCTGGTGTGCTGCAGTCCATGGGGTCACAAAGAGTCAGACACGACTGAGCAACTGAACTGAACTGAATTTTTGAAAAAGAATTTTAGCATTATATCAGTAAGGGTATTTTTTGATAACAAATTACAGGAAATCTAACTCAAACTGAGCTTTACTAAAATGGAAAATCTGGGGGAACATATATTTCAAGAGAATGGAAACCTATTTTAGTATTCTTGCCTGGAAAATCCTATGGACAAAGCAGCCAGGTGGGCTACAGTCCATGGGATCACAAAGAATCAGATGTGACTGAGCGACTGAGCAGGCATGCATGTCCACATTTCTAGAGAGTCCAGGATTTAGCTGTGGCTTGATCCAAGAGGTTCAATTTTTTTCTCCATTTCCAGGCTCTGCTTTCTACCATGTCAACTTCATTCTCAAGTTCTGCAAAATAGCAAGGTATCTGGCAGTAACTTCAGCTCTTAAATGTTCCCATGTTCACATTCAGTGGATATGAAAGAGCACATCTTCCTGACAGGTCTTGAATAAGCCCCAGAATTCACCTGGATTGGACCAGCTGGGAGCTATGTGTCCATCTCAGAGCCAGTCCCTGTGACCAGGACAATTTGGTATGCTGATGTCTTAAGCCAAGAAACAGACTTCACTTTTGTAGGAATGTAAATATTACTGCGGACAGTGGCTCTAGCCAGGAAATTAAAAGATGCTTGCTCCTTATGAAGAAAAGCTATGACAAACCTAGACAGTGTATTAAAAAGCAGAGACATCACTTTGCCAACAAAACTCCGTACAGTCAAAGCTATGGCTTTTCCAGTAGTCATGTATGGATGTGAGAGTTGGACCATAAAGGAGGCTGAGCACCAAAGAATTGATGCTCTTGAACTGTGGTGATGGAGAAGACTCTTGAGATTCTCTTGGACAGCAAGGAGATCAAACCAGTCAATCCCAAAGGAAATCAACCCTGAATATTTGTTGGAAGGACTGATACTAAAGCCGAAACTCCAATAGTTTGGCCACCTGATGAAAAGAGCAAACTCACTGGAAAAGACCCTGATGCTGGAGGTGAAAGGGATGACAGAGGATGAGATAGTTGGATGGCATCATGGACTCAATGGACATGAGTTTGACCAAGCTCCAGGAGATGGTGAAGGACAGGGAAGCCTGGTGTGTTGCAGTCCATGGGGTAACAAAGAGTCAGATATGACTGAGTGACTGAACAACAACAACAACAAACCACACTGAATGTGGGCATAGGATGATCCTTAAAAAATGTGCTGTGATAGAACCATAAAAGAAGGGGACTGGATGCTGGGTGGCCAAAACAACCAAGGCAAATGTCTTCCATAAGGAGCCTCTTACCTTCCTGGCTGTATTCTATAGTTGCTTGAGGAAACAGGATGTTTTATTGAGAACTAAACTAGATTGTAGGCTGCTCAACACCGTGTCACATTACCATGAAGGAAGAGCCGCAGGTCAGTTATGAGGAAGGCAGAGTCTGTTTTATTGCATCATAGCTCCTTCTTCTGAACCTAAGTCCCCTAGACTAAGACCACCTAGTGAATTGTACTTGGGTGGAAGTTTGCTATGCTGGTCTTAATTAGCTTCTAGTCAAGTCTTAAGACCAGACCTCTCGGTCTCCAGCTTCCTGCCTGACATGCCCCACATGTATCCTAGGCTACAATTTCCCTTCCAATCTGGTGCTTCTGGAACACTCTCTCAGGTCCCTGTGCACGGGCTCCATCTTCTCCGTGGTGTGCCTCTCCTTTCATTGACTCCCTCATAGCGTCACATCTAAATAGTGAGATTTTCTGATTCTGACCGTCCAGGCTGAAATGGTGTTCACATCAGACCCTATGCATTTGAAAAATATATATGTATTATATTGAATTGTAATTGTTGGTTTCCTTGTCTGTATTCATAGAACTTCTTTAGAGTCACAACTTGATCTATTTGCTTATACTCTGGTGACTACCCCAAAACAGGTCCACAGTACGTTCTCAGTATATATTTACTAGGCTGATGAAGGGAGAAATGAATATGTGCATGAATCACTGAAGTAATTATTTAAAAGTATCTACCTCACTCTTTATCATTTAATCCCATTTCTGATATGAAATGTAGGCAGAGGAAGTGCTCTGGGTATAGCCATCCAGAGCTAGTGGAGGAAAAGGAAACAGATAGCAATCCTTGAGGATGAACTTTTTAGGATCACACTGTGGGAGAGAGTACATTGCAAAGAACTTGCCACTTGCCATCTTTGCAGTGATGACAGGAGTTGAAGAAGTAGGCTTGGAAAACTTGGAGATCTGCACCCCAATTAACGGCTGTGGTTGCTCATTATGGTGGGAAACCTGTACCCACACTGCAGCAGAAGCTGCCCACATTTGAGTGGCTTCATTAACTACCTTCTTTTTCCTGGATGAGACCACAGAGGGACATGGTGTTGTCATCTAACAAGAGATCACCAGCAAAGTCAGCTCCAATCTTGCAAGCCATTATGAGAATATTGTGACCAACTTGTAGTGCCTCAGAACCACGCAATGAGCAGAATGTATAGCTGGAAGTCAAGCACCAAAATATAATTGCACAAGATTGGAAAAAAAAAATGCCTATGAGGAAAAGTTACAGCAATTAGCTTATTTAACATGGAGAAGGAAAATACAGGGAAATTTACTGCATTAAAAGCTTTGAGTCCATGAAGGGTAATTCTAGAGGATGGTGAATGTATGGTTGTATATATTAAAGAATCTTTCCTGTTGTCTTCTTTCCATTTCTTCCTTGACTTCTCTTCTGTGATATGTGATGAAAGATAATAATATGGTGACTTCTGAAGACATATGAGAATTAATACTTGGGGAGTCTGCAGCATCTTTGCACTGTCTTACAACTACCTCCCACCCTTCCCCCTCCAAAAAGAAAAACACAGAAAGGAGTGAGTATACCATCTGCAAGAGCTCTTTCTTCTTTTACAGCCATCCTGTTGCCATCTGCTAAAATCCTCAGCCCACCTGTGTAGTGAACAACATCAATTGTCTTCTAGAAAAGCACAAGGACCACAGTCTCCCCCAAGATTGAGGGTAGGAATATGGAGACATTTTACAGCACTTTCAAATGAGCTTCTTACCATGCAACTCACCCTTTGATTCCGTTTGATAATCTACTGCATGTTCAACCAGGCTTACCGTCTAAGTAGGGGAGAGTTCTTGGGTTAAACAGAATCTTAGCATTTGTTGATTCCATGGCTCTCTTCTTTGAAATTTCTAATGCCTGTAGCAACTCAGAGGTGCTTTCCCTAAAGTTGAGAAGCGTTTAGAGGTTTTAGAGGTAGCCATGGGGATTTTCTTTGCTTCAGAACAGGAAAGTTCTTTTAGCCAAATCCTGACATGTTCCTTCTACATAATTATGGCTAGAATTTGGTTCTCCTTGCTCATATTGTACAAGTGGCCTGTGAAGTTTCAAAAGAGAATTGGCTAGCATTTCTCATTAATAGTCTTATTGGGGGCAGGTAAATTGTTCCTTTTGCAAAACTGTCCTGTATGTTACAGGATGTTTCTTTTCCTGGCTTTTATCCATTAAATACCATTCATGCTCCCTGTCTTTGTGGCAACTCCAGAGTCCACCCCACCCACCACCTCCCCCCCGACCCCACCACCTTTTCTAGCACCTGTTAAAAGAACACCCCCTCTTAAGAACTTGAGAACTATTGAAACTGTCTTTCTTCCTCATTTTTGCTTTTTAAGAAGAGGAGAGGTTTAGCTGCTGTTTCCTTTTCAGGTGGAAAGATTCTGGTATTTGTAGTTCCAAACTATGTGATCAGACCCATAAGCTATCAGAAAGAATCTAAGGTTATGATAAATTAAAGTGTATCTGGCAAAAGTACTTCCTCAGATTGGTCTCTCACTCTTTCATTCTCTCTCTTTCTCATACATACATATATACATAACGTGGTTCTTAAATCAGAATCTGAATTTTTGACCCATGTGAAACAGAAAATAGCTGAGAAGAAAAAGAAGGCTTAATTCAAACTATCAGTGATCATCAATAAATTTGGAATATTGATAACTATTGTTTGCAGTTGATCTTCATATACATTTCTCCTAACAAGTTCACTTTGCAGTTAGATGCAGTTGGATGTCAGTCAACAATGCCTCTGACTAGTTTAGACTAGTTTTCATTATTTATTTATCTATCATTTATTCAATTATTCATTCATTTATTCACTCACCTTTTGTGGGCATCACCCTTTGTTAATAACATTCCACAATCCAATTGGGAAATTGCTTAGCCTTATATATTCAGTATATTTTGTGCATATATTCATTAGAGAGCCTCTCTCAACCAGCTTATCCCTTTCCTTATAAGAAAGAGATTAAGCTGACTTCTATTTCTCCTTCCTGAAACAACATTCCCTTCATAAAATGAGAAACTAATGAGTTAGTACAGTAGGCCCTTTTAAGGCTATGTCTACATAGATGAGTTTTGCCATTCAGTGGCTGATTACTAGGCAATCAGTCATACTGCATAGTCAAGCTGATTCAGTTGGCTTAGCATCTAGAATAATCACTTATTTGGTGACTCCACTATAGCGTGGCAATCAACAAACATGGATTGACCATCATAATGATCAATCCAGTAGGCTATATTGTCTCTTTTCCATACTGAGCTGTTGCATTTGTGATTCGAAGCCTTTTTTTAATCAACACCTACAAACTCATCTGAATATCCAGCTATGCGCTACACACTGTGTTGACTAGCGAGGACACAAAGATAAAGGGAGCAGGTGTTGTGGAAAGACAACAGGCTTAGGGGTCAGAGAAATAAGGCTTCAAATCCCATGAGGTCTTTGGAAAGTTATTTAACCTCTTTGAACTGCAGTTGCTGGGCTGTGGTGAGGATTAACCCCACAGCATAATGCTGCACAGGGACCATGGCCAAGCATTCAATAGTAGCCACCGCTGTTATTACAAATGAGACACAGCTTCTACTCTTGAGGTTATGTTACTCATAGTAATTATGTAAAACCAAATTCTAGGTATGCATATTATATTATAAAAGAATTTAAAATTCTTTTAAAAAAACTCCCTAAATTTAGCATATCTATTTTATATTGAGTCCCTGCATATCCATACTTTGTGTCCAAGACTGTTTCCTTGATGTCTGAAAATAAATGATAAGTGCCACGCAGACCAAACTTGACCTGCTACAGCTCTCTTCAGAACATTATCTCACAACTGTTCCAAATACTCTGACACTGAGTCATCTAATGCAGTTTACAGGAAAACAAGCTGTGTGTTACTGTAGGCGACCTTAATGATGCATAGTTATTTAAGAATCTGGTGTTCACCACTTCCAGTTGAAAGTGCATGAGCAAATTAGGAAGAAGGTGTAATTATATATCAGAAATTAGGTTAACATAGATGCTCTAATAGCTCAGTGTGACCACAGATGATGCCTTCGCTATCAGAGTGCTGCCCCTTGTGTATACACACACAGTCTCTTACACACATACACACGCATCTATTCAAGGTATGCCATGTAGTAAAACTTTTGAACAGTAGATTTTATAAGTGCCTTTTGTACAATGGTGATTATTTAGTTTCATAGTTGCTTTCCATCCTACAGGGGAAAAACAGTCCCTTGCAGTCAAGAACTTTTCACATTATTTAATAATTTGCAACAAACCATTGTACAACTTTGTGGCTTACAATAACAGCATCTGTTCTTCTCACAAATCCCCAATTTGGGCAGGGCTCAGTGGGATAGCTCATTTTCTCTCCACATGAAGTTGGCTGGGGCAGCTCAGAGTCTGGGTTCTGGGATCATTTGAAGCAGTGGTTCTCAACTAGGGGTGGTTTTGCCTTTTCCTCAGGGAACATTTGATAATGTCTGGAATCATTTTTGATTGTCACAACTCAGATGAGGGATACTCTCTGTCATCTAGCAGGGAGAAGCCAGGATCTCTCTCTGTATCTGCATGGACCTCTCTAATGTGGTCTCTACACCCTCCTTATGGGCTAGTTTGGGCTTCCTCACAGCATGGTGGCTGGCTTCCAAGATGGGGAGTGTCCCGATTGAGAGAGTAAGAATCCTTCATGTGACCCAGCCTCAGGGGATACGTATCATCACTTCCTTCATGCTCTATTGGGTGGAACAATCACAAAATCCCACTCATCTTCATGGGAGAGGGCACAGACCCTGCCACTCCATAGCAAGGGTGTCAGTCAATCACATTGTGAAAAGAGCAGAAAGTAACATTTGCCCCAGGGACCATGTCTCATTCTTCTTTGTTTCTCAGTATCTTAGCAGTCAGTGGAAGGCAACAGATGCTCAATCTGTGCATTTTTTGAATTGTATCAAATTAAGTAAATTTGATATATGAAATATGTGGTAAATAATGAAGAGATTTGGCATTATACATAACAAATTTCCACAGAGTACCTTTAAATAGTGACTCGTTCCACTTCATTATAAAGTATGAATTAATTATGAAAATTTCAATGGCATGTTTATTCATCTGGCTGTTCATTAATTCAGTATTCACTGAGCACACACTGTAAGCAAGAGAGTGTACAAGGTGCTCGAAAACAAAGATGTATCAGACATAGAATTGCCTTCAAGTAGCTCACAGTCTAGTGGGGAAAGCAAACAACATATATAAATCACTCTAATACAGACCAGAGCTCATTAAGGGTACAGGTGCTCTGGTGCTACATGAAAACATGCAGCTTTTCAGAAATGGAAAGTGTAGACTTTATTAAGGATGCTCACTTTAATGAATACTAAATCATTTTACTTTCTCACTCCACATTTCTGTAATTGCAAGGGGAAATTGGCAGAATTTCATCCAATTTTATAATATTCAGTTGAAGCAGTCACCTAAAACATGACTGAAGGCCATCTGCTGTGCAGCTGTTAAGTCTGTCTGTCTCGGTCAGAGTCAGTTATTGCTATGGGAAGACATATCTTCTGACAAGGATATCGTGAATCTTCCTACTGCAATCCTAGAACATTCCAACCCCGAATGATGGAGAAAAGTAGAAATGTTAGACATTTGTATGTTGCCCCAGGGGAAAAAAAAAAGAAAACTACCTGCTTAATAACTCAGTAGTAGTATGGTATATCCACCTTGTGAATATTGGGCTCTTCAGGGATGTTTTAGGAAGTGTGTGTGCATTGGGGCCTCTCTGAATTAAAATTCCAAAGCTGAGAATTGGGGTCTCATGCCAGACCCTCTAGTTCTTGGCACTAAGACCATACAAATTTGTTAATCTAGTTTATGGGGGCTTCCAAAGTGTAAAGAATCACCTGCTAAGGCAGGAGATGCAAGAGATGCAGGTTTGATCCTTGTGCCATGAAGATCCCCTGGAGAAGAAAATGGCAAACTACTCCAGTATTCTTGCCTGGAAAATTCCATGGACAAAGGTGCCTGGCAGGCTACAGTCCATGGGGTTGCAAAGAATTGGGGTCTCATGCCAGACCCTCTAGTTCTTGGTGCTAAGTCCATATAAATTTGTTAATCTAGTTTGTTAATATACCTAAAATACCACTGTAAAATATTTGTGGTGTTTTAAAGAATAATTGATGGCATTTTATGATGTTTGATAAAATTCTACATCTATACTTGAGACAGAAGAAAGTCTTGTGATAAGGAACCCGATTAGGCAGCTGCAATATAATCAAGGAAGGAGATTGTGACTTGGCTTTGAGTAATAGCAGAAGGACTCATAACAGCTCATATTTATTGAGTGTTTGCCACTTGACAGAGACTGTATATGGCTTAATAAGAATTTTCTGTGTTAACAGACACAACAGTCATTTGAAATAGGTACTAATTTCTTTCCATTTTACAGATGAGGAAACTGAGCCTTAGTATGTAGTCATCAGTAGAACTAGAATTTAAGTCTACCTGAGCCCATTTTTGCAGTCCATCATTTTAACCATTTTGTGCATTGTCCCTAAAACAAGGGAAGAGAGGTGGTTAGGATCAAGGAGGAAACATGTGGATGAGTCAGTAATATGATTGAATTTGGGGGAAAGGATGAGTGGGGCATCTAGGATAAACGCAGGTCATAGCTTGAGTCTGGTGAACAGTGTGGATAGAGGTCCATTTGTCTTTGATAGAAAACACAAAAACGTTGGAATTGGTTGTGTGAAAAGTTCCGTTTTGAACCTGTTAAAGAAACCTGAGAGATATCCATGTGAGATGTTCAGTAGGAAATTATGTATATGGCTTGATGTTCAGGAAAGAGGTCCAGATAAGAGACATATATTTGAATATCATCTGTCTGTTCATGAAACATTGAGAGTGATGAATAATGTCCAGGAAGAATATGAAGGGAAATAAGGTGATGTTACAAAACATAGTAAATAGAATTTGCTTTACTGGAGTGTGGGGGAACAAAGGAGGACAGCACATCTTTCAAAATTCAAAAAAACTAGAATGGGAATAGGATTCATTTGGAAGATTTCCTGGAGCTCATGTTTGAGCTGAGTTCTCCTGAGCATGCAAGAGTGTGAAGGAGAAATTGGGGATTAGTGAGATTTGCAGTGGAGGTCAGGGACACCTTTCTGTACGCACTTGCTCTTCACCTTTCCTCTTCCTTTCCTATCTCGCTGACAGCTCATGCTATAAAGCTGTTATCTTTTCATCTGATGCAGGAGATTGTAGAGTCTGTGCATTGGGGAGGAGAAGATGGGTGTAAGATGGGAAGAGCAAAGACAAATGGGAACCCACAGTCCCATGGTTCTCAGTGCCTCTGACGTTGATAGTGTGTATCCACAGGAGAAGCTGAGGCCCCTTATCATGGAGCTCAGTGCCTGTCTGGCCCAAGAGTTACAGAAGGTGAAGGAGGATTCAGGTGAAGGAGGAGCCATTTCAGATCCAGCTACTACCTCAACCCACAAAGCAACTCAGCAGGTAAGTAACAAGTGTGAGCTACAAAATGGTGGCTCTTCACTTCCGGCTGGAAGCGCACCTGAATCTCTGGTCACCCAGCCTAACGAGAAACCACCAGGTAAGGAAATTCTGTGAAATATAGTCATTCCACCCAAGTTGATTCATTGCAAAGCCTCCACACTGTGTACAAAGGCGACCAGGTGAGAATTGAACAAGCAAGGTTTGAAAGGAACTGGCTGGTCAATTTAGATCAATGTTTTAAATTTGCCTCTCTAACTTTACCACTTTTTGTGGTAAACACCTGAACAGCTTGATAAACCACAGAGTTTCTGATTCTGGGGTCTGAGGTGGGACCAAAAGTAGCATTTCTAGTTTCCAGGTGATGCTGACACTGGGAGTCCATGGACCACACTTTGAGAACGCCTGGTTTAGAAACTTAGAGGCCTCATTAAGTTTTAGTGAGAAATAGAAGTGGAGAAGAAACTATAACAGAGGAATAGTTAAGAAAATCTGCTGAACAGTGGACACCTGTTGAGTGAGATCCAATGTGACAGGGCATCATTGTAAGTGACTAAAAAGGAGGTGACTGGCAAAGATGGTGTTTGTTGAAGAATGTGTCTAGCTGTGTGGGAGAGACGGCTTCAAAGAGAGCATGGAAGTGAGGATATACATTGCAAAATAGTTTTACAATCATCTGGTGATACCGATCCAGAATAGGGAGGTAAGTGACCATGGAAACGGAAAGAAGGGATGCAAGAATGAAATACTACTTTGGATGTAGCTTCAGATTCCCTGCTTCCTCTGCTCCCTACAATATGGTCTTACATCTCTTCCACTTAGAGGGACCTGGACTTTCATTTTTGTCTTTTATACATTTTTTTTTGTATAAAATGTGCACTGCACAAAGTTTTGGAGGCAAGTATAAAGAATAAAATAAAATTTCTCCTTCAGGCCAGATGTAATCACTATCAAATTTGTCATCTCTATCTAATTCTTTCCCTCCTTTCTTCATCTGTGTATGTTTTCATATGTTTTATTTTGCTTGAAATTGGCAGACTTCACTCTTGATCACACTGGATTTGACCTTAATTGGGCAATTAATGGAGGGGGTTGTTACTGGTGTTCCAACCCTCCATATTCCTGTCAGTTTCATCTTCTTGAATAATCACCATCTTGCCTGTTCATACAATTCACTGCTCATGACATCGGTGTCAGGGGCTGTCAGCAACTTGTTACATAGCTTCAGATTGATGTTCCCTTAGACATCAAATGAGTGTGGACAGGAGTGATAGACCAGGTCAGGTGGCAAAGCTTTGAGTCTGAGAACCAGTGTAACCAGGGCCCAGGCTTAGACATAATGTCTCATTTGGTTGGTCTGCAGAGAATCCCTTTGAGATAGACATAATGATGAGTAACAGCAGGAATGACAATTAACATTTACTGAATGCTTACTATTAATATGTGCTATTGTCTTTACATGTGTTAGCTCATTTAATTCTTAAAAATTTCAGATGGGAAAGATCTTTATCCATTTTGTAGATGAAGACATTTCGCTTTGGAGAAATTAAGAACTTTGGTGATAGATTGGTGCTTAAAAGCTAGATGACCCCTCCATGATCAAACACGTAGTGTGTGATGGAGCCTAGCTTAAAATCCAGGTCTTTAGATTTCTAAGTTACTAGTCTTTCTGCTTTATTCCATTGCTCTCCTGAACACATTTTACAGTTCTTTCTGATGTACAGCACAGCTTAGAAACTCTTTCCTGTGTTCCTGATTTTGGATTTACAGTCTTTTCTGATCTCACTGTCTGCTCGTAGTGTCTGCATCGACTCAGAATCAACTGTTGGCTCTTCTGACCCCTCCAGTCTGGTAACTTGACCCCTGAGAGTGTTTAGCTCAGACTAAGTCTTCCCCTGGGCATCAGCAGGAAGGCCCCAAACCTCTGTACCTGACACTGTTGAGCTAATGAGAACATCGAAGGGCAGTGATAACTTATTCTGAAGCCGCTGCCCGAGTGCTCAACAGGATGGAACGAGGGCAGCTTACTCGTGTTCACCGGCTCAGCACCCACCTGGTGCTATCTGTCTCTTCCACACCCTGGGCACACTGCCCTCCTTCCACCAGGCCCCTTCCCTCTCCTGTGAAGCCCAGCACACGGATCCCTTTTCCCACTGTACTGGGCAGAGAGGACACGAAGGGCTTCCATCCACACGCAGTCTGTGTTCTATTCTGGGCATGTGGCAATGAGCTATTTTTATATCTGTTTCCCAGACAAAATATAATGTGAAGGTAGGTTTTCAAAACAAATAACTTGCCTTCAATTATTTTTATATAAATTCAGATTTAGAATATAATGGTGAAAATCTGACATTTCTGGCTCGAGCTCTCCTTATGAGGAAACTGTTTTTCCAACTTCAGCTTTTAAATCTGCCACATATTTTATGTACTTTCCTGAATCATGCATCCAAGGCAAATTCTATTTTACTTTGTAATTTTTAGTTTTGCTTTGACTGTTTGTTTTTGGTTCACATCCTCTAATGATTCCTCATTTATGGAGTTTTGTATTAATCCTGGGGTCAAGGTTTGGATACTTTTTTTTTTTTTAAGGTGGACCAGGAATCTGAGTTTGTTCATTAAACTGGATATGAAGCACATGTATCTCCTCAGAGTAGGTAACAAACCAAATAGGGGATTTTGTTCCTGATGATTTGTCTTCACATCACAGTACATCTTTTTAAAAATATATTATTTTATTTATTTATTTGTTATGGTTGTGCTGGGTCTTTATGCTACATGAAATTTTTTCTAATTGTGGCAAGCAGGAGCTTCTCATTGCAGTGGCTTCTCCTGTTGCAGAGCATGGGCTCTACATGCACAGTTTTCAGTAGTTATGGCACATGGGCGCATTAGTTGTGGCTCCCAGGCTCTTGAGCACTGACTCAATAGTGTAGCGCATAGGCTTAGTTGTTCTGTGGCATGTGGGATCTTCCCACATCAGGGATTGAACCTGTGTCTCCTGCATTGGCAGGCAGATTCTTTACCACTGAGCTGGCAGGGAAGTCCCCGCAGCACATCTTATTTTATTTATATATATATATATGTGTGTGTGTGTGTGTACATGTATATACACACACACACAGAATTTAATATTATATGTAATATAATATCTATTGTGTGTAATTCACACATAGAATTATGCATAGCTACATATAACATGTATATAACATTACATGCTACATATCCCACTCACACCTTGAAAGGAAAGCTATGACAAGCCTAGATAGCATATTAAAAAGTAGACATCACTTTGCTGACAAAGGTCCGTATAGTCAAAGCTATGCTTTTTCTAGTAGTCATGTACAGATGTGAGAGTTGGACCACAAAGAAGGCTGAGTACCAAAGAATGGATACTTTTTTAAAAAAATTTTATTTTATTTTTAAACTTTACAATATTGTATCAGTTTTGCCAAATATCGAAATGAATCCGCCACAGGTATAAAGAAGACTCTTGAGAGTCCCTTGGACAGCAAGGAAATCAAACCAGTCAATCCTAAAATAAATCAACCCTGAATATTCATTGGAAGGACTGATACGAAGCTGAAGTTCTAATACTTTGGTCACCTGATGCAAAGAGGCAACTCATTAGAAAAGACTTTATGTTGGGAAAGATTGAAGGCAAAAGGAGAAAGGGGCAGTAGAGGATGAGATGGTTAGATAACATCACGGACTCAATAGACATGAATTCGAACAAACTCTGGAAAATAGTGGAGGAGAGAAGAGCCTGGCATGGTACAGTCCATGCAGCTGCAAAGGCTCAGACATGATTTAGTGACTGAACAATAACAAGTTACACACACACACACACACACATATATATATATTTGAGCTTCGCAAGTGGTGCTAGTGGTAAAGAACCTGCCTGCCAAAGAAGGAGACATAGAGATGGTTTGGTCCCTGGGTCAGAAAGATCTCCTGGAGGAGGGTATGGCAACCCACTCCAGTATTCTTGCTAGGAGAATCTCATGGATAGGGGAGCCTGGCAGGCTACAGTCCATGGGGTCGCAAAGAGTTGGACATGACTGACGCAATTTAGCATGCACTCAAGCACATAGCCAGTGGTTAGCAGAGCTGGTACTCAGATTCAGTCTGCTTCAAAACCAAAGTTCTTTGCATTGGACCTCTCTACCCTTTAAAACTATGTCCAGTGGAGGGCAAAGGGAGACAAGTATCTTTCACGTGAAAGAAGGAAGATTAGTGGTATAGTGAGTGGGACCAGGCCTTCAGTAGTAGCTGAGGAAGCCCTAGGATGTGGTTACAAATATAGCACTGCAGAAGGTAAGCTACCATGAGGGGCTTGTTTACTCCTGCTGTGGAAGAAGTTGATAAAACACTAGCAATGACTCCTACTCTACTCTTCTGCTTTAACAGGGGAACGAATGGAATACGTAAGGAGAGTTTACCCAAGAAAATGGGTTGAGGGTCATCATCTGGGATGTTGAAAGAGGCAGAGCCTGAAATTGAAGATATTAATTTTAGGTGAGTGACAAATGGTAAAGATCAAGTGTGTGTGTGTGTGTGTGTGTGTGTGTGTGTACCACATCTTTATCCCTTCATCTGTTGACGGACACTTAGGTTGCCTGTAAATAGTGCTGCTATGAACAGTGGGGTGCATGTATCTTTTCAAATTAGTGTTTTCATTTTTTTTTAGATAACACCCAGGAGTAGAATTGCTTGATCATATGGTAGTTCTATTTTTAGTTTTCTGAGAAACCTCCATACTGTTTACCATCATGACTGCCCCAATTTACATTCTGACCAACAATGTCCAGGGGTTCCATTTTTCCCACCTCCTTGCTGGTATTTGATATTTGTAGATTTGGGGCTGATAGCCATTCTGACAGGGGTGAGGTGATATCTCATTGTGATTTTGATCAGCATTTCTCTAATGACTAGCAATGTTGAGCATCTTTTCACGTGCCTGTTAGCCATTTGTATATCTTCTTTTGAAAAATGTCTATTCAGGTCCTCTGCCCATTTTTTAACCTGGTTAGTTGTTTTTTTTTTTTTTTTTTTTTTATATGAGTTGAATGAGATGTTTATCTATTTTGGACATTAACCCCTTATTGATCATATTTTCAAATATTTTCTCCCATTCAGTAAGTTGTCTTTTTATTTTGTCAGTGATTTTCATTCCTGTGCAAACTCTTTGAATTAGGTGCCCATTGTTTATTTTTGCTTTCATTTGCCTTAGGAGACTGATCAAAAAATATTTCTATAATTTATGTCATAGTGTTCTGCCTATGTTCTCTTCTAGGAATTGAGTGGTTTTAGGTCTTGCGTTTAGATCTTAAATTTGAGTTCATTTTTCTATAGGGAATGAGAAAATGTTCTAAGTATTTTATATGTAGCTGCCCAATTTTCCTAGTACCACTTATTGATGAGACTATATTTTCTCTATTCTTTTCTTCACTGTATGTTCTTGCCTCCTCTGTAATAGATTAATTGACCATAGGATTTATTTCTGGGCTCTCTATCCTGTTCCACTGATACATGTGTTTGTTTTTGTGCCAGTACTATGCAGTTTTTATTATGATAGCTTTGTAGTATAGTCTGAAGTCAGGGAGTGTGATTCCTCAATATTGCTTTGGCAATTCAGGATCTTTTGTGGTTCTAAATAATTTTAGGATTTTTTTTTTTATAGTTCTATGAAAAATGTCACTGGCATTTTGATAGAGATTGCTTTAAATCTGTAGATTGCTTTGGGTAGTATGACCATTAAAAATAATTCTTTCAATACAGGAACTTAAGATACCTTTCCCTTTCTGTAGCATTTTCAAATTTCTTCATAAATGTTTTACAGTTTTCAGAATATAGGTCTTTCACTCCCTTGGTTAGCTTTATTTCTAGGAATTTTATCTTTTTGATATGATTTTAAACAAGATTGTTTTCTTATTATTTCTTTCTGATAATTGATTATTAATATATAGAAAAGCAACAGTTTTCCGCATGTTAATCTTGTTTCCTACAACTTTACTGATTCCTTTGTTAGTTCAGATACTTTATAGGTAGATTTTCAGATATTCATATAGAGTATCACAGCATCAGCAAATAGTGACAGGTTTACTTCTTCTCTCCCAATTTGGGAGCATTTTATTTATTTTTATTGTCTAATTGGCATGGTTAGGACTTCCAATATTATATTAAATAGAAGTTGTGAGAATTGGAATCCATGTCTTGTTCCTGATTTTAGAGGGAAAGCTTTTAGCTTTTCACTGTTGAGTATGATGTTAGCTGTGAGCTTGTCATAAATGACCTTTATTATATTCATATATGTTCCTGTATATCCACATTGACGAGAGTCTTATCATGAATAGATGTTAAATTTTGTTAAGTGTTTTCTGCATAAAGCAATTTATTTTTTTCTGATAATGTTTTAGTCTGAGGAGATACCTGAATTATCATAATTCCTGAGTAATACCTGAGACAAGAAAATGGTTTTCATTAGTCAAGAATTATAATACTATCATTCTATTGTAACACTACTAACAAATATTTAATTATTATTCAGGCCTTGTTCAGTTCAGTTCAGTCGCTCAGTCATGTCTGACTCTTTCTGACCCCATGAATCGCAGCACTCCAGGCCTCCCTGTCCATCACCAACTTCTGGAGTTCACTCAAACCCACGTCCATCGAGTCAGTGATGCCATCCAGCCATCTCATCCTCTGTCATCCCCTTCTCCTCCCGCCTTCAATCTTTTGCAGCATCAGAGTCTTTTCCAATGAGTCAACTCTTCGCATGAGGTGGCCAAAGTACTGGAGTTTCAGCTTTAGCATCATTCCTTCCAAAGAAATCCTAGGGCTGACCTCCTTCAGAATGGACTGGTTGGATCTCCTTGCAGTCCAAGGGACTCTCAAGAGTCTTCTCCAACACCACAGTTCAAAAGCATCAATTCTTCGGTACTCAGCCTTCTTCACAGTCCAACTCTCACATCCATACATGACCATAGGAAAAACCATAGCCTTGAGTAGACGGACCTTTTTTGGCAAAGTAATGTCTCTGCTTTTGTATATGCTATCTAGGTTGGTCATAACTTTCCTTCCAAGGAGTAAGCGTCTTTTAATTTCATGGCTGTAGTCACCATCTACAGTGATTTTGGAGCCCCAAAAAATAAAGTCTGACACTGTTTCCACTGTTTACCCATCTATTTTCCATAAAGTGTTGGGACCGGATGCCATGATCTTCATTTTCTGAATGTTGAGCTTTAAGTCAACTTTTTCACTCTCCACTTTCACTCTCATCAAGAGGCTTTTTAGTTCCTCTTCACTTTCTGCCATAAGGGTGGTGTCATCTGCATATCTGAGGTTATTGATATTTCTCCCAGCAATCTTGATTCCAGCTTGTGCTTCTTCCAGTCCAGCGTTTCTCATGACGTACTCTGCATATAAGTTAAATAAGCAGGGTGACAATATACAGCCTTGACGTACTCCTTTTCCTATTTGGAACCAGTCTGTTGTTCCATGTCCAGTTCTAACTGTTGCTTCCTGACCTGCATACAAATTTCTCAAGAGGCAGATCAGGTGGTCTGGTATTTCCATCTCCTTCAGAACTTTCCACAGTTTATTGTGATCCACACAGTCAAAGGCTTTGGCATAGTCAATAAAGCAGAAATAAAGGATAAAGGACAGAAATGGTATGGACCTAACAGAAGCAGAAGATATTAAGAAGAGGTGGCAAGAATACACAGAAGAACTGTACAAAAAAGATCTTCACGACCCAGATAATTACGATGGTGTGATCACTGACCTAGAGCCAGACATCCTGGAATGTGAAGTCAAGCGGGCCTTAGGAAGCATCACTACGAACAAAGGTAGTGGAGGTGATGGAATTCCAGTTGAGCTCTCTCAAATCCTGAAAGATGATGCTGTGAAAGTGCTGCACTCAATATGCCAGGAAATTTGGAAAACTCAGCAGTGACCACAGGACTGGAAAAGGTCAGTTTTCATTCCAATCCCAAAGAAAGGCAATGCCAAAGAATGCTCAAACTACCGCACAATTGCACTCATCTCACACGCTAGTAAAGTAATGCTCAAAATTCTCCAAGCCAGGCTTCAGCAATATGTGAACTGTGAACTTCCTGATGTTCAAGCTGGTTTTAGAAAAGGCAGAGGAACCAGAGATCAAATTGCCCACATCCACTGGATCATGGAAAAAGCAAGAGAGTTCCAGAAAAACATCTCTTTCTGCTTTATTGACTCTGCCACAGCCTTTGACTGTGTGGATCACAATAAACTGTGGAAAATTCAGGCCTTGTAGTTGCATGCATTTTCTCATTTAATCCTCAAGATATACCCCTGAGCTACATATGTACTATTATTCTCATTTTATATAGCTCGTCAGCATTTGTTCAGAGTTGGTTTGAATAAAATATGAGAAAATCTTAAAATAACAGTTAAGTAGTTAGCAGCACATTTCCCTATCATGTAAATGTGCAGTGGTGTTTATCCAGGGTTTGGATGCTATATTGTAATTCTGTCCCAAGTCTTCAGAGACCAAGACCTCTACCAGTTCCTCATTCTGTCATGTATTGCATATGACCTTGGCCTCATTACTCAGGATTGAATCTATTTTTTTTTCTTCTTTAGGGAATAGGATTGAGAGAAGAATGAATAACAATGGGAAAAGGGTATAACAGACTTCTTTTCAGGAATTTCTTGTAGGACAATTAGTCATACAGGACATGTCTGGGAAATAGCTGTAAGGCAACCCAGGGAATGTAGTCTGTGTTCTGGGTGACAGGGTACCCAACTAAAAATTCTACCATACTAAAAGGTAAGAATGGATACTGGAGAGTGACCAGACATTCCAACTGTATCATCCAAGGTCACAAACAGTTAGTAAATGATGAGGCCAAAATCAAACCTGACCTATATTTTTAGCACCCATGTGTCTGAAGGTACCTCTTAAGCACCTAGATTCTCCATAATAAGACATTTAATTTGGGAAGAGAGGACAAGATGAAGGGTAGGGTATTTAGCTAACTGTACTTTGTAACCCATGAGGCTGCCTTTTTTTTTTTTTTTTTTTAGGTTACCAAGGAACTGACGGTGAGAGTCAGAAATGAGAATCATCATGACTTGTATCTTACTCTTGTTCTTAATCTGATATGGCTCTGGAGACTGAATAGTGGTCATACATTTTTCATGTTCTATTATCATTTATGGTGAATCACACAACAATTGGTTTTCTAATCATTAATAGTAAACACAATTGCACTGCTCAGTTTCATGCTAAACAAACTGTATTGCACGGAGACAAGCAATGTAATTTCTAACTTATATCTGGAGACTTATATTAAGTCTCACATAGGAAAAAAAATCCAACTTCAGCTTTATAAAACTTCAGAAAGTACTTTAGAGATCTCTTAGGCTGGTCATTAACAACAATTATTTCCCTTTAAGTAAAAGCTGCAGATTTTAATATTGTGTTCACTTTGTCCTGTTAAATTTCCAGTTACCTGCAAGTTTCTTTTGTTTCTCTATTTATTTCTATTTCAGGTGATTTTTAACCTTCCAGATTAAGAAAGTAGGCTCTCAAAATAGACTTTCAATATTTCCTAGCTGTGTGACTTTGAGAGGTCACCTAAGTCTAAAAGCTTCTCATTTCCTCTTCTGCCATATAACCACTTCCTAGACTTGTAAGAACTAAATAACAATATATTTTGTGAGGTGTGTGAAATAGTTCCTGGCACCAGTTATGTATTATTTTAATTATTATTATTTTTTCTGATTCTCTTTCATCCTGCTTTTATAGCCCATGACTCTTTACCAATGAATGATTTTCTTACCATTGATTATTCTAGACACCCATGAAGGACACTCTTCCTGTCTGGCAAACCGGAACACTTACTCAGCACTCTGGTCAATAGCAAGTGCTGGTTGGGAATGCAGCATTCAGCTCAGGTGGTCTTTTTGTGCTGTGTGAGAAGACCAAAGGCTTGGGTATCACCAGTGCCTGGTTTGATTTCTGGCTCTAGATCTTATTAATTGTATTACCTATGAGGTATTTCTTATACATTCTGAGCTTCTGTTACTTTACCTATTGAACAAGAATGATGATCACATCTAATTTGTAAAGTCATAAGGAGAATTAAAGATAATAAAAATAAAACCTAATACTGGTACCACCTGTAAATATTCCAAGTACATGGTATTCTCAGGGTAAAGGGAACTAGTTGGGCTACATGAATGGGGCAAAACCAAGTAAAGTAGTGCAGTCAAATGGTAGTGGATTCATAGCAAAATATTCCATATTAGAGTGGCTCAGACAGTAAAGAATCTGCCTGCAATGCAGGAGACCTGGGTTTGATCCCTGGGTTGGGAAGATCCCCCGGAGGAGGGCATGGCAACTCACTCTGGTATTCTTGTCTGGAGAATTCCCATGGACAGGGGAGCCTGGCAGGCTACAGTCCATGGGGTCGCAGAGTCAGACAGGACTGAGTGACTAAGCACAGCATAGAGTTAAGTCAGGCTGAAGAGGATTCTTAATTTCCCCTGTAAATACCATAGATATTCTGCTTTCACTGAACTGTCAGGAAGGCTAACAACAGGGGAATGTTGTGTTTTTAGCTTGCTCTTGAAGCTTCCCAGATCTTTGCTTATTTGCTTCTCTTTCCTCTAATAGGCCTTTCCCATTCCCTCGAGAGAGCTCTAAAGATATTAATCCTGTCTGCAGAAATCCCTTTTTAGTCCACAGATCATAAAAAGTGTGAGATTATCTATGGCTGGATACACATAGAGACTCTGTGTTGTAAAGAAGTGAGTATTGGACTGGGAATTAATGTATTTGGGTTTCTGTAAACAGCAAACTGTGTGACCTTAGATGGGGCCATCCATCTCTCTCTTTCATTTCTCTGCAATGAAATTGAGAGGCAGAATCAATGATTTGTAAGGTCTCTTTAGCATCCAAAATTCTGAAGTGGTGAGATTAGTTGAGTAACCCAAATTTTTAACTTGCAAAAAGTGTTTCCTAAATCATTGCATTTTCCTGTGCTGGTGCTTATTCTTCAGTAGCTATTGAGTGGTCATAACTGGGTTGCAAGCCTTGCCAGTTTCTCTCACTGCAACTGCTACTGTCCGATTTCATCTCTACATGGACAGCTTCTTTGACCATCTTGCTGACAGTCCAGATTTCACCCTTTTGTAAATCATTACAAAATCTTACAAAAAGCCTTACACACAAATGCATCACTATTCACCAAACCCAAAAGCTATATGCCTCAACCCAATATAAACTCTCTTTTTCCCTCTTTTCTCATCTGTCTATTCAATAGAAAATATCTATTATTTTCCTGTTCAATCATTTGTTAAATCATTTTCTTTCAAAACTTTTGTTGGATGCCTCCCATATGTGGGCACTGGTATTTCTGTGTTCATATGTGGAGAAGGAAATGGCAACCCACTCCAGTGTTCTTGCCTAGAGAATCCCCTGGACAGAGGAGCCTGGCAGGCTACAGTCGACGGGGTCCACAAAAGTTGGACATGACTTAGTGACTAAACAAACAAACAAAAATGTGGGCACTGGTTTTGTCCTGTGAGACTTTATAAACTGGTAGAGAACAGATAAGACATTCATATTATTATTTAAATGTATCTCTAAGCCCCTAGAGGTAGAATAACCTAGTGGTCAATAAGTCAGATTTAGAGTCAAATCAGGGCTTCCCTGGTGACTCAGATGGTAAAGAATCTGCTTGCAATGTAGGAGACCCAGGTTTGATCCCTGGATCAAGAAGATCCCCTGGAGTAGAAAATAGCTCCCCATTCCAGTATTATTGCCTAGACATGGACAGAGGAGCTTGGTGGGCTATAGTCCATGGGGCTGCACAGAATCAGACATGACTCAGTGACTAACAGAGTAAAATCAAGGCTATGTATCTGTCAGCAAATTAATTATCTATCTGCATCTGTTAAATAGAGAGGAATCACCATACCTTCCTTGCTGCTTATTGTGAGCATTAAGTGAAATAATGTACATAAGTGTTGGCATAGGCCCCAGCTCACAGTGTTGCTCACTTATTATACTCTGTAGTAATTTGTAGACTTGATGATGCACCCACTTACATTTTGTGCTAAATGAGGTGTACGTTTGCACAGTGAGTAAGCCCAGCAGTTTTACACCTGGGAGATAATAGCTTTCTACCCATCACATGCACATGCCTCGCTGAGCATCTGAAGGGGGCTCGAAACACTTACTTTGTACTTTACTGGAGTTTTTATAGAAATTGACAAGCTCATTCTGAATTTAATATAGAAATACAAAGGATTTGAAATGACCAGAGCAACTCTGAAAATGAAGAACAAGCTTGTGGGACTAATACTACCTGATTTCAGATTTATTATATTAATAAAGCTACACAAAACCAAACAGTATGGTGTTGGTTTCAAGAGACAAAGATCAATAAAAAATAGTACTTAATCAAGAAATAGAACAACACATATATGGACAACTCATTTCTGATAAGGATTTTATGATGACAATTTATTGGAGAAAGAATAGAATTTTCCACTGATGGTGCTGAGGCAGTTGACTATCCATATGAAAAAAATATAACATTGCTCTATACTCAACATTATGCTTAACAATTAATAGGAAATGATCATAGGTTTAACTGTAAAATCTAAAGCATGAAGGTTCTAGGAGAAAAACAGGGGAGCATCTTTGTGATCTTGTGCAAAGATTGTGCAAAGATTTCTTAGATATGACACCAAATCCACAATCCATAAATAAAAAAATATATAAATTGAACTTCATGAAAATTTTAAATGTCTATTCTTTAAAAGATACTGTTAAAACAATTAAAAGACTAACAGACTGATATAAAAATGTTTGTACATTGTACAACTGACAAAAGGAATTGTGCTCAGAAAAAATACATGTACACATATTTTTAGTTGAAAAGTATATTTCATATGTATATGAAGTATATACACATACAAACTTGGAAAATAATATAATACTACCTTATTTCAAGATTTATTGTAAAGCTACAGTAATAAAAATAGTATGGTGTTAGCACCAAGAGAGACAAAAATATCAATGAAAAATGATCATTGTGTATATGTATATATATTTAAAAACTCTTAAGCCTCAATAATAAGATATAAAATACTAAATTTAAAAATGTGCAAAGACTTAAAGATTTTTTGCTGAATAAAAGAATGTTAAATAAGAACCCCAACAGATTCTCAGTATTATTTGATATTAGGAAAATTAAAGGCTATTAGAAGGCTAACATAGAAAAAGATACAGATAAGCAAATGCCTGGCTGGATGAATCACAAGCTGGAATTCAGACTGCTGGAAAAAATAACAACCTTAGATATGCAGATGACACCACTCTAATGGCAGAAAGTAAAGAGGAACTAAAGAGCCTCTTGATGAAAGTGAAACAGGAGAATTGAAAAAGCTGGCTTGAAACTCATCATTCAAAAAACTAAGATCATGGCATCCAGTCCCATCACTTCATGGCAAATAGATTGGGAAAAAATGGAAACAATGACAGATTTTATTTTCTTGGGCCCCAAAACCACTGTGGACAGTGACTGCAACCATGAAATTAAAAGGCCCTTGCTCCTTAGAAGGAAAGCTATGACAAACCTAGACAGCATATGAAAAAGCAGAGATATTACTTTGCCAACAAGTATGTCTAGTCAAAGCTATGGTTTTTCCAGTAGTCATGTGTGGATGTGAGAGTTGGACCATAAAGAAGGTTGAGCATCAAAGAATTGATACTTCTGAATTGTGGTGGTGGAGAAGATTCTTGAAAGTCCCTTGGACTGCAAGAAGATCCAACCAATCAACCCTAAAGGAAATCAACTCTGAATATTCATTGGAAGGGCTGATGCTAAAGCTGAAGCACCACTATGTTGGCCACCTGATGTGAAGAGCAGATTTATTTGAAAAGACCCTGATGCTGGTAAAGACTTAAGGCAGGAGGAGAAGGAGATGACAAAGGATGAGGTGGTTGGATGGCATCATAAGCACAATGGACATGAGTTTGAGCAACTCTGAGAGACAGGGAAGGATGAGGAAGCCTGACCTGCTGCAGTCCATGGGGTCACAAAGAATTGGATATGACTTAGTGACTGAACAGCAACAGATAAGCAAATGTTGGTAAAGAAGCAGAGGAAATAGAATCCTCACACTGCTGGGAATGTAGAAAGATAGAACTAATTTGGGAAAACAGTTTGGCAATTTTTTTAAAAGTTAAATATTATCTGCCATATAACCTAGCTATATTCTATTCACAGGTGTGCACACACACACACATTATACACATATATACATATATATATATGTATATATATCCTGTGTGTGCTCAGTCATGTCTGACTCTTTGTGACCCCATAGACTATAGCCCGCCAGGCTCTTCTGTTCATGGGAATTTTCCAGGCAAGAATACCCATGGAAATGAGTAGCCATTTCCTCCTCCTATATAATACCTATGTGTGTGTGTGTGTGTGTGTGTGTGTGTGTGTACACACCTAAAAGAAATGAAAGCATGCATTCATAGAAAGATTTCTACACAAATGTTCATGGGAGCTTTATTTGGAATAGCTTTGATGTTTCATGTCCACCAGCAGGTGAATGTCTATGTGAATTGTAGTATTACCCATACAATAGGATACTACTCAGAAGTAAACAGGGATGGATTTGTGATACATAAAACAACATGTATAAATCCTAAGATAATTAGGCTGAGGGAAAGAAGTCAGAGAAAAAATAAAAGAGTATAGAGATTCAATTTACGTGACATTCTTTTTAGAAACTAATTTTTAGTTACTGGAAGTAGTGCAGTGTTTCACTGGGGCTGAGGGTGCCTGTGGTAAGGGACAGAAAAGAGAAATTACAGAGAGCTGCAAGGAGACTTGGGGAGGTGATGAATTTGCTTATCTTAACTGTGGGGATAGTTTCACAGGGATATACTTGTCAAAACTCATCAAATCAAACATTTCAATATGTGCAGTATACTGTATATTCATTATGCCTCAATAAGGCTGTTTAATTTTTTTTCTATTTCTAGTTTGATTGGTTTTTTATCATAAATGGATGCTGCTGCTGCTAAGTCGCTTCAGTTGTGTCTGACTCTGTGCGACCCCATAGATGGTAGCCCATCAGGCTCTGCCGTCCTTGGGATTCTCCAGGCAAGAACACTGGAGTGGGTTGCCATTTCCTTCTCCAATGCATGAAAGTGAAAAGTGAAAGTGAAGTTGCTCAGTCATGTCCGACTCTTAGTGACCCCATGGACTGCAGCCTACCAGGCTCCTCCATTCATGGGATTTTCCAGGCAAGAGTACTGGAGTGGGGTGCCATTGCCTTCTCCAAATGGATGCTAAAAGCTATCAAATGCTTTTTGTTACTTTCTTTTTTTTTTTTTTTTTAGGTCATCATGTGCTTTCTCTATTTTGTTTTTATGGTTACTGACCATAAAGAAGTGCCCCTTTTGGGATAATTTTTATTATTGAATTTTATTTCATCTGTTAAGAAGGTTATGCATATTTTCTTGTTAACCATTTTTTAGTGGTATCCTACAGATTGCAACAGGCTTTCTCAATTTATCAGTGTATAATGCAAACTAAGATTTTCACCTCTGCTTAAAAATTAAAGGAACTAAAAAACTTTTATTACCTTTGTTCTCCTTCACAACCTCTGTAGTATGGCTTCATGCATTTTGATTCCTACAGTTTTAAAAACCTAGAAGCATTATTTATGTGTTTAGCTAATTAACAAATCTGCCCATATATTTAACACTTTTATTCATTCTTTTCTTTTAGTATTTCCTTTAGTTCAAGTGCAGTGTTGAAAATGCTGTTGGTTTTTTACTTATCTAAAAATAACTTCATTTTCTTTCATTTTACTTGGTATATAATTCTTGCTTGGCAGCTATTTTTTTCAGAACTTTGAATATATAAGCTCCTTTTTTTTTCTGTTGAGAAATCAACTATTATGTTATTATTACCTTTGAAAGTATTGTTGTTTTTCTAGCAGCTTTTTGGAATTTATCTTCATCTTGATCTTTAGCAACTTTACTATGCTGTGCGTAGGTGTAATTTTCTTTTTATTTATTCTGGTTACTGGGAACAGTGCTTTTTGTATATGTGGCTTATTATTTCTCTTTTATTTTGGATAATTCTCAGGCATTATTGCCTCAACTATTGCTTTTTCTATTATTACCTCACTCCTTTCCTTCTGGGGTTTTAATTACAGTTAAGTAGTCATTTCTGCATTTCTTCCATCTTACATTACCTTTTCTATATTTCCCTTCTTCTCTCTCTTACTTCATTCCGGATCTGTTCCTCTGATCTAACCTTCAGTGCCTTAATTCTCTATAGTCAGCTATATCAAATTTGCCATCAAACCTAACTCTTGATTTTCTAATTTTTCAATTTCTAAATTTAAAATTTTCTTTTCTTTCCTTAAACATCTTAGACCTGGTTAAATTCTAAATCTCTTTAATCCCTGGAACCCAGTGGATAGGTTTTTATTGTCCGTTGTCTTTCTTGCTTTTCAATCACATTGTCTTATCTCCCCATATGTCAGGAGGTTTTCATTATGCTCCAGAACCTGAAAAGATATGACAATGTATACATTTTTAAAAACTGAAAATATGAAATAAATATGAGTAATTAGTGGCTTAAAGTTGTTACTCTTCCCTAAAGAATAGTAATATTTCCTTCTGCCAGACAGTTAGTAGGGATACTCTAGCTCTTCCAAATCTCCTATCACCAGTTTCAAGGAACAAGGTTATTTAAAGTGGTTTAGTCTCTCACTTGTGTTCGACTCCCTGCAATCCCATGCACTGCAGCACACCAGGTTTCCCTGTCCTTCACCATCTCCCAGAACTTGCTTAAACTCATGTCCACTGAGTTGGTGAGGCCATCCAACCATCTCATCCTCTGCAATGCCAGGTCTATTTCTGATCTGAACCTTACTCCTAGGGCTTTGCTCTTCATGTCACCAACCCATGGGCTGAAGTTTATATTAGGCATGTAAGGTTCTGAACTCCAAGTGCTATGCCCTTCCTCAGTTTCCAAGCCTTTCAGCTACTTCTTTCAAAATTGGCAGATACTCCTAGGGCACAGTGGCCCTAAGCACCCACTTTGTCTCTCTTGATTTCCATTTGCTTTGAGATTGTGGCCACATAATTGTCCACTGCTTTGTTAGCTCTTGACAGTTTCAAAGAGATGAGGTTAATTTTTTTTTTTAATTATCATTTCTCTAGTGATGTTCCATCTCAGTTACATAAACCACCTTACCAGAATTGGAAGTTTTTATTCCATTCTGTGTCTTCTCTCTCTTAGACATCTGAATCTCAGCTTCCCAAACTTTATTCCTACCAAAGTTCTTGCCTTCTAGAAGTACTTTTTAAGATAGAATATGGGAAGTGCAAGAAATGAAATATGGTACTTTTGGTTTTCTACCTAACAGATATCTTCCCTTTCTTGCAAATAAAACCTCAATTGCATTCTTGCTGCAATGTAGTCAACCTCAGGGATGAATTTTTGATTAAATTAAGCCAACTAGCTCAATTCTATTCCCTGGAAGATAACTCAGATTTTGTCAGCACCTCCACATCATACTGCTAAAGACAGAGCCACACCCTTTATGTTCCCACCCACTACCTTGTTTTTAAGATACTGTTTTGTGAAAAATAGGACACGAGAGTTGTTGCAGCTAACTTGTGTTCATGAGAGAAGCCACCAACATGTGAATAATTGCAGTACAGAAAAGCAACATTAAACCAAGGTTTTTGCTGACATTCTTAAGCTGTTGTACCAACTTTTGAATCCTAACCCTGGATTTCTTGTTATTTGAGATAATGAATCCTGATTGTTGTCACTTTTAAAAAGGTATTGTTGCTTGCAGCAAAACATATCCCAGTGGATCTAATAAACTTCCCTGAATTGCATCTTAATATTTCTAAGATATACATATTGCTTCTCTGTCTAGACCAGTTGCCCAGATTCTATGTAGATATTCTCTGGCACAGCTCTGATGGTTTCTGTTCTCAAGAAACAAGTCTACTTTTGTTCCTTCAGTTCTGTTGCTGAACTTTATTTTCTTTTCTGTCCATGCCATTTCCATCTACGATGCTAAAACTGTCAACTTCGTTCTCCCTTGACTTGAGCCCCATTACGCTTCTGTCAAACCCTGGCCAATGTCTTCCTTCTATGTCAAGTCGCTTTTAGTTTTCCCTCTGGATGACTATATTCTTCCTCCTCAAATATTTCAAAGGGGCAACTAATCTTTTGCCTAAAACTCAGCCTCACTTTAGTGATTGACCTCCTCCAACTTGGTACTGAAGAACCCTGAGACGGGACGGGATCCTGCACACAGGACCATTCTCATTTAAGTTATTCCCACTGCTCCTCTGCAAGAAACACTTCAAGATGCATGAACATGTATGAAAGTGGATGCCAAAATGAAATTAGGTGTGGGTTAGTTCCTTTGTTTATACTAGGTGGGGCTTTGCTTTGGTTTAGAAATGCTTATGAGCTAAGCAAAGCTAACTTCTACTCTATTTTTTTTTTTTTTTTTTAATCTTGGGGATATAGCCTGGATGTGAGAGATAGGGCTGGAATGGGTACAGGTCCAGTGCTGAGACTCTTTCACTTTTAGAGCAGGGGAAAAGCACCCTGCATTCTCCTCAAAGCAGGCTTTGTGCACTGATTTTTAAGCAATGTGAGAGGATGCCTCAGTTGACCCTGTGAAGTGGCCTGGGAAAGAATGCAAGATGTGGACAGTGCCTGCTGGCACCAGCCCAGACACAGAGGGACAATTTAGTTCAATATGTTTAGGGAATGTTCCTCAAATTATCTTATTAAAAATCTGTCACTCTCCCTTCTGGGCTGACAGTTGATAAAGCATTTAATGAATATGCATTTTGATAGGCAGATAGCCTCATCTTCGCTCGCTGGATCTGTCCTTCATCAGATCAAGTCTGGACAAAGGACCCTTGTCATCATTCTGTGTCTGTTTGGCCAGAGAAGTAATCTGAATTAATGTTCCAGCTGACCCATCTGTAGAGGCCACAACTCTGCAGAGGGGAAGGAAGGCCACTGTCTGTTTGCATTTAGAGCCCTCTGATATATATCACCGGGCTGCAGGGCTGGCTGTAGGCAACTGTTAAGTAGATAGCTTATTATCATCAACACATTACCAAATACCTACTTGACATTCTGAGGCAGAACTCCAGATGTACCCCCAAACCTGCTCCGCTCTCAGTGCTCCCTTGTCAGTCTAGAGCAGTGCCACCCTTCCCCTAGCTCAGGAAAGAACCTGAGCCATCGTCCTTTCCTCCACTGTTTCTCTCACACGCACATCCAGCCCACCTATTGGCTGTAGCCTGTTGACTGTACTCTCAGGATTTATCTAGAATTTAACTACTCTTCCTCTAGTGTGAGCTGGCATTTCTGCCTGGATTATTTGCAAGGCAACCTCAATCGTCTTCTTACTTCCACCCTTGCCCCCATTTCAAACTATTCTCAAAGCAGCAGACATATCTCTAAAAATACAGGTTAGGGCAGATTATTCCTCCCTAGAATCCTCCAGCTAACTCATAAGCTCATCTCTTGCCAGTCTCCCTCATATCCACTCTACTTCACCTCTAGTCCTTCCTTCCTGCTCCTGGAATCTGCTGCACATGCCTGGGTGCTGTCATCTCAGGACATCTGCATTGTTTAGCTTTTCCAGAATACTGCTCTTCTCCCAGGTATCAGCACTTCCTTCCATTCTTCTGTTACCTTCTCATTGATGCCTTCCCTGACCCTTTAATCAAAACTTTACCTCTCTCTGTATCTCCTTGATTCCTGCTTTATTTCTTCCTCATAGCACTCATCATTATCTGGCAAACTATCTTTTACTTGTTTCCTTTGTTTGTTGTGGGTTCTTCCAGTAGAGTGCATAGTTCATGAGTGTAGGACATTTTATCTGATTTAGTCACTAAGATATCACCAGCATCTAGAACAGTGTGTAGCACATACATGTGTTCCAATGTCCACAAGTAATGGTCAGCCATCTGTTCTTGTAAATAAAGTTTTGCTGGGCTGTAATCACATCCATCATTTTATATATTACCTCTGGCTCCTTTTGAGCTATGGTGTCAGAGATGCTTTGGTCAATAAGTCTAAACCATTTAACTATTTGACCTTTTAAGAAAATGTTCGCCAAACCTCACTTTCAAGGATTTTACAATGGAGTTGTAGAAATAAGACTAGTAACTTCTAGAAGACAGTTCTCTATGGGCCACTTATGTTTCCACCCTTCTTTTGAGCAGAGGTACTGACTGCCTTTTGGTTTTTTAGATGTATCTTTTCAACGAAATTCGTATAGCAAACAACAAAATTAAAAATTCGTATAGCAAATGAAATTCATATAGCAAACAGCCTTTTGGCTTTTTAGATGTATCTTTTCAATGAAATTCGTATAGCAAACAGCAAAAGATACAGAATCTTTCTTTAGTGGAAAGGGCTTACTAACTTTATAAAAGATGTGCTTACTGACTTTTATAAAAGTATCTAGTTCTTTAAGCTCAGGGTTTCTTTCCTATAATGTAACCCAATGTGTATGCAGGTGGCACATAGTCTCCTGCATCATGCGATAGGAACTGGTGTTCAGGGACCCAGCACAAGAAAAGCTGATGTCCCAGCTGTTGCTTCTGCTTTGAGCAATAAAATACTTTGTCTTTGATCATGAATTTTACATCTTCTGCCAACATCCATGAATTCTTCAGGGCTAACTGGATAGTTTGCAAGGAGGGTAAAATCTTTAACCCTTCACAATTCTGCTGCTGCTAAGTCACTTCAGTCATGTCCGACTCTGTGCGACCCCATAGATGGCAGCCCACCAGGCTCCCCCATCCCTGGGATTCTCCAGGCAAGACCATTGGAGTGGGTTGCCATTTCCTTCTCCAATGCATGAAAGTGAAAAGTGAAAGTGAAGTCACTCAGTCGTGTCCGACTCTTATCGACCCCATGGATTGCAGCCTAACAGGCTCCTCCATCCATGGGATTTTCCAGGCAAGAGTACTGGAGTGGGGTGCCATTGCCTTCACAATTCTTAGCAGTACCTAAAAAAGCATACCAAGGTTGCAAAGTGGTACATCCTCAAAACTCAGGCCTGACTGGAAGAGAAGTCTTCAAAAAACAGGTTGTATAGGGGAGAAAGGAATGTATAAAACACAGTGAGTTAAAAGAAAATGGGGAACTTGTTCCCATAGGGTGTGGGAAGAAAGAGGCTAAAGGGTGTATGTAGAGGAACAGCCCAGATGAGAAAGACGGCAATCTGTTCCACTCTCTAAGGCAGGTTTGAAAGGAAAGGAATATGTAGATTGGGTATTGATGGGAAAGTATGACTTGAGGAGAGAATGTCTCAGGTAAGGGAGTAAGGAAGATGGTGATAAGGAGATTTCCAGATTCTTGGGAGGTTTGGATGATGTGAAAGGAGTATGGGGTTTACCTTATAGGCTGTAGAGACTAATTGGAGACTTGGAAATAGAAGATAAAGGAAAATGGCATTTTAGAAAGATGAATCAGGTTAATGTACAAAATGCTTTAAGATAGGGATAGTTTAGAATGGAGAGATTAGTTAGGGGATATTTAAAAAAAAAATAAAGGGAACTAACCAAATATGTGGTCAGTGTATGGTTATGCCTGACAGGATGCCTTAGGAGGTCGTGGAGGATATTGGAGCTCAGGAGTACCTGCCCTCTTCACAGTGTACTCCACAATCACCTAGCTTTGGGGATTTTAAAATATTTATTTCAAAAGCTTGGATAGCTTCAGTATCTAGGTTGTGGCAAAATCAGGACGCGTGTACAATACCTTACAATACCTTAGATTCCTGAAAGCTACTAAAAGGTACAATAAAACTAACACGTCTATTATAGGAAATGTATGACACAAATAATATAAAACTGAAAGGTGAAAGAAAGGTGAAAGCCTGGTGTGCTGCAGTCCATGGGGTTGCAAAGGGCTGGCCATGACTTAGCGACTGAACACCACCACCAATGGTATTCCATTAACTATTTCTAACCAGTTAGTCATAAAGTGTAAAATACAGACAAAACACTCTGAATCCACAATCTACTTTAAGAAATACATTATGGATACAGTTGGTGCCCCTTGTGTGCCCGCCCCAGGCACATTCCTCTTCCCACCTGTGTTCTCCATGCCCTGCTCAGTAACCATGGTAATGATTTTGGTATTTGTGAATTCCATGCCTTTAAAACATACTTTACTAAAGTATTTTACTAAATAACCATAGTGTTATTCTCATGATTTTAAATGTTT
Source organism: Bubalus bubalis (assembly GCF_019923935.1). NCBI lineage: Eukaryota > Metazoa > Chordata > Mammalia > Artiodactyla > Bovidae > Bubalus > Bubalus bubalis. The sequence continues at coordinate 108,705,774 of NC_059157.1, read as the reverse complement.
GTCAAAAGGATGCCCTGTTGTGATGTTGCTATTTTAGTGAACATTTTGTTGTGAAAATCATCCATGTTGATATGTGTAATTTTATTTATTTTCACTATTGTCTACTATTCTATCATGAGAAAACCACAATCAGTCAGTTCTCTGGTTAATGGCCATGTGCAGGTTTTTCAAATATTGTTAATCCCATCAATGCTAAGGTGAATATTCTTTTAAATTCTTTTGTGTGTATGTGTATGAGAATTTTGAATGGCATACATTTAAGAATGGAATTCCTGGGTCATTAGGTATGCTATAAGAAAAGGTATCGAAATGGCCTGTGTTAGAAGCCTCTGGATCAGAGTAGAATCAGGTAATGGGAGGGAATAAAGCATTAGAAGGGGTTTTGAATTGCGTTTATCTCATACAAGATGTCAGGGAGGCAAAGAGGTAGGATTTAGGAATGACTCTGGGGTTGTATGGCAAGGATGGTCAGCATAATAACCTCAGACAGATATGGGAATATACGGAAGAGTGCTTACTTGTGGGGATATGTTTAAGGCGTGTCTAGTGAGGCAGTGATGGGATTATAATTCATACAATGTAGATTTCTGGCAGATAAGTTAATATTTTAAATCTTGGGAGAGAAAAATGGTATCAAAGATGTAATTTATGCAATATTTTTAGAATTTTATAGTTAAAATCATGTTAGAAGAAGGTACCTACCTTAGAGGAGGTGAATAGAACAAGTACCAACAGAGAGGTGCCGGTCAAGTACTATACCGGCTTATATTACTGGTCCTGGTTACTCACATCTGCTTCTCTGTATGAGGACCCTCACCCACAGCCCTGAGAACTTTTGTGCTTCCTGTTGGGGGACTGTGCCTCCCAGCCTCGTTGACTTTGGGTCTGGCCACGTGATGTGCTTTGGCTAAGGCATGTGTGCAATGTGAAGGGTGCCATGTCTGAGCAAAAGCATGGAACTGCTCTTTCAGATTCAGTCCCCAAACAGAAGACGGCTGAGCTCCAGGCTCAACAGATCTGGAGCCAACCTGCAGTCCCTAAGGGACATGAAAAAGAAATCATTGTTTATTGTTGTAAGCTCCTGGGAGTGGGAAGATCATTACTTCATCCAAGCTGACTGATTCAAGTTATTGGTGCAGAAGGAAATTTGCAAGAAGTTAATGACTGTTTGTGGGAAAAAAATTTACATTGATTTTGGTCTGATTTCTTAAAAATTCTATTGGTAAAACCAAGGGAGAGAGAGATGTAGAAACATCTAATATTCATATCCAATATTCTCTCCCCCAAGCAGAATGCTTGAAGTTACCCATGACCTTAAGAGTTACATTGGCTAGTAAAATGTCTGCAAAGGGGACTTCTCTCACTGTTGGGCGGAAGATTTGAAGGAGCTTATGTGCTATTCTCCATCTTTTTTTTGCCCTCTTATGCTTGCCATGGAAGCTCCATCCACTACAGTGCTGTACACCATACAATTACAGAATGCTGGAATGTTCTTTACTAGGGACATTGAGTTGTGCACATAGAAGGTCTTTTCTAGAGAGTCACCCTGTCCTGTAGTGCACTGATTATGAGAAATAAACAAATCATATTTGTTTCCTCTCAGATGCCTGCTGCTGTTTGCTATTGCAGCAGGGCCTGGCACACCCTGGCTAAGTGCCATGGTATACTGAAGTGCCAACAGCATCAAATAAAGGTCTTTTTAGACTAGATGAAGCTAAAATTGTTTGAGGATAGAGGTGAAAACACCTACAGAAAGGGAAGAGATGGCAGAAAAGGTAAAGCAATGAAGGAAGGCAGCAGAAGAGAGGACACAGGCTCGCAAAGGGGATTAGTAGGAGGTGATAAAGGTTGTCTCTTTCTAAGGATTATGTGTGGAATCCCACAGCATAGACCAGTCTGTTTATTTTGGTAGGAGTTCTTCTTAAAGAGCTGGGACAAGACAGTGGAAATTTCAGAATAAGCACTTTTAAACTTGCAAATAACAAGATTCTCATTTAAGATGAAGGAGAATTTATTACTCATGGAATGCATCACAGGAAAGGTGGCCTTGGCCCCAAGAACAGCTGGTTCCCTGCCTGGCCTGTGATGCTGGCAGGACTCTATCCATTTCTGTGTCACCTTTCAGCTTCTTTATTGTATTGGCTTCATCTTTTCCTATTATAGACACATTTTCTCCATAAGGCAAGGAACATGGTCACTTGCGGCCCTGAATTCACTTCCCAGAAATTCTGCCATCAGAGAGGAGAGATATAATTTCTGCTCCTTCAAGCCAGAAACATCCTGGAGCAGGACTTTGCATGGGTCATCTGTCTATTCCAGGCCAATCTCAGTGGCCAGACAGTTGGGTGATATTTCTTGATTCAGGTTGGTTCACATGCATACTTCTGTAGTCAAGGACACAGAACCTATTGCCCCAAGAGGTGGAGCAGGTTCTGGACAGAGAAATATAAGGACTTCTAAAGGAATATAAGAGTAATCAGTGTTCAGAGTCCTCCACCTTTGGGGATACAACTCAATTGTGAAATGAGTTCATGTTATCAGTTGTACAGTGCCAAGTTTTAAATTTTGAAATATTTGTTTCACCTGTCATATAATCATAAGTATAGACTTTGCTGCTGCTACTGCTGCTAAGTCGCTTCAGTCGTGTCCGACTCTGTGCGACCCCATAGATGGCAGCCATCAGGCTCCACCATCCCTGGGATTCTCCAGGCAAGAACACTGGAATGGGTTGCCATTTCCTTCTCCGATGCATGAAAGTGAAAAGTGAAAGTGAAGTCGCTCAGTCGTGTCCGACTCTTAGCGACCCCATGGACTGCAGCCTACCAGGCTCCTCCATCCATGGGATTTGGAAACTGCAAAGGCTTATTTGAAAATAACAAGATAGATAATAGGCATGACGGGGAAAAAAAGGCCAACGAAGTTCTTGATAGCAGAGCTAGAGTAAGGTATTATTATATGCATAATGTCAGAAACATTGGCAAGGGCTTGTTCCAGAGTTTTTTTTCCAGAGAGAACCCTGCTGAAGCCTTTCTAGAGTCATCCCATTGAGGAAGATACTGTAGCCACTTGCAATAACACACATTCCCTGGGGAGGAGAGATTGAATGAAGCATTTGTTGACTATCTACTATCCATATTATTGATGTTATTGCTATCATTGCTGAGAGATGAGGGAGGAGTATGCTCATTTAATAGGATAAATCTGATAATGGGAACATTGCCTAACTCATCCAAGTTGAAATAACTAGAGATAAGCTTTACCAATATTAAAAATCAGGCCTATATGAATATAAAGTTCTGACCAGAATGTTTCCAGCTATTAAAACTTTATCATGAATTAGTTTGTTAGATATCTAAAATAGATTATGCAGACGTCTTTTGGAATGACTCAGTAAAGTAAATAAATATCAATCTTTCCCAAAGTCATTTGGCTTCCCCTGGACTTTGGAGCAGCTGAGACAAAACATAAAAGGGGAGTTTTAAGTGGTAAATGGTGCCAGGGAAAGGCAATACTGGGGAAGTGTGTATTGATATAATTGGGCTTTGCTATGCTAATGATTGTGGCAACTCTGAGCTAAGAGGTGTCCAGGTGGGCTACTGATGTCTGCTGGGTTATTGTGGAGGAACAGTGGGGGTTTGAGAGACCCTGGGGTTACATAAAGAAAAGTGAACCTCTGTGAGGCCAATTAAGATAGGAGGACCTTGTTAACTGGTCCCATGGAAGGGACATTTAGAGAAAGGACCAGTAGGAGAGAGATCCTGATGGAGAGGGTTAGGGAAACTCAAAGACTGGAGGCTGAGCTTAGTAGAACTATGTGGATGCTGCATCGCAGAACAAAGGAACAACTATTCAAAAGTTTCTCTAGGTAGATTCTGAGAGGCATCACTGAGAGAAGGAATTTAGGAATCTGTAAATAATTTTGATCATGGGAAGAAAGCAGAGGTCTGGGAGCTGAGAGAGGAAGATCATTGCTCTTCTTGATTCTAAAGGTAGCTAAAGGAAACAGCCGAACTTGGAGTACAAAGGCCTTAGAAAAGTGTAGTGTCTTGGAGTGGAGACCTTTCCCGGAATAAAATTTTATGGAGTAGAGAGGCTAGTTCATGTCCAAGTGAAAACCAAGGTGAATTGGAAACACAGAACTCTTCCCGGGGTACATATTCTCGATACAGTTAACACAGAGTTTCTAACTCAGGGCCATATACACAGTTTATGCACCTGAACCGATTGTACTGTGGAACACTGCTGAAAAGAAAAGAAGCTGTGACTCTTACCAGCTGTTGTCATCAGAGGAGAATCTGCACACCATGATTTAATGTTTCCCTTATCCAAAATGCTAGTAGAACCAGGCTGAGGGAGACTTCTGGGGACTTGGTTATACAGCAATGAAAAACTGGGTTGGGGAAAGGTGGAGAGATTGGTCTAGATCTAAGGCATTTGCTTGGAAGGGAATGGAGGCTTACACTGAAGGTTTACAGTGAAGGATGCTGGTCAGTCCAGTGCAATCGGTGGTCAGTGTGTTGCATGGACAGAAAGGGAGATGGAACGAGAGAAGGAAATGTAACAGGAAGCTCAAAGAGCATCATTTTCTTTGGAGCTGGACTTGGTAAGAAGTTCCATAGAGTCAGCACAAGTCAGGCAGCTATTAACAGCTTCTTGGTCATGGCAATAACTCTTCAGCTATTATGGTTTTCTGCTGTGCTCAGTCACTTCAGTTGTGTCCAACTCTTTGTAGCTCCATGGACCATAGACCACCAGGCTCCTCTGTCCATGGGGATTTTCCTGGCAAGAATATTGGAATGGGCTGCCATGCCCTCCTCAAAGGGATCTTCCTGACCCAGAGATCAAGCTTGCATCTCATGTGTCTCCTGCATTGCGGGCAGATTCTTTACCACTGAGCCACTGGGGAAGCCCTTAATATGGCTTATGTGAGACCAATTAGAGTAAAGGAAGGACTATTAAAATGAGGAGAGAGGAAGGCATGAGGGAGGAATTTAAAAGGAGAGACCAGAGATAGCACTGCCTAGAGTCAGACTATCTTCTCTGAGCAAAGAAGCTTATACAAAATTTATGATGGGCTAAGGTCTAGGACAATGAATGCTTTGAAACTCTAATCTATTTAAATGATGATAAATGTCACAGCTGTTCTCCTGTATAGAGTGATTTGGCAAATAGAAGAGAAAGATTTCAAACTGTCTTTTACAAAGAAAGGATAAAAATCACTTAAAACTGGTCAAACTGTCCCATAAGTCTCTTGAGCTGCCATTAAAAAGAATACATTTGAATCAGTTCTAATGAGGTGGATGAAACTGGAGCCTATTATACAGAGTGAAGTAAGCCAGAAAGAAAAACACGAATACAGTATACTAACGCATATATATGGAATTTAGAAAGATGGTAACAATAACCCTGTATACGAGACAACAAAAGAGACACTGATGTATAGAACAGTCTTTTGGACTCTGTGGGAGAGGGAGAGGGTGGGATGATTTGGGGGAATGGCATTGAAACATGTATAATATCATATGTGGAACGAGTCACCAGTCCAGGTTCAATGCACGATACTGGATGCTTGGGGCTGGTGCAATGGGACAACCCAGAGGGATGGTACGGGGAGGGAGGAGGGAGGAGGGTTCAGGATGGGGAACACGTGTATACCCGTGGTGGATTCATGTTGATATATGGCAAACCAATACAATATTGGAAAGTTAAAAAAAAAAAAAAAAGAAAAGAACCTACAAGTAAATGATCATATAAGAATAAACTAATGTTTGATCTTGTCCTGAGTTTGGTTATGACCATGGCAGATTATTCTCATGATGTCAACCACAAAAGTTTTTTTTTTTTTTTTCAAAAACCTATCATTGAACTGGTCATTTGTTAGTTTAGTAAAATGGCTTGGAACCAAGCAGTCACAGCTTATTCTGTTTCATAATGTGCTGAAATTCACAACTCTCTTTTATAAAGGAATCTGTTGCTTCAAACTTCAGACCCTCCAGAGTCAAGGTTTGTGCTTGGGATCTGGCTAGATATTTACCTTATCCCCAAATTTCAGTATTGTATTTCTGCCTCTTTGAACTTCTTCTTTAAATGAACTTGTTATTGGTACAGTTGTATTAATTAGGCAAGGAGGCCATTAGATTAAGGTGACTCTAATGCCTTGGTTCAGTTCAGTTCAGTTTAGTCGCTCAGTCCTGTCAGACTCTGTGACCCCATGAACCGCAGCACACCAGGCCTCCCTGTCCATCACCAACTGCCAGAGTCTACCCAAACCCATGTCCATTGAGTCGGTGATGCCATCCAACCATCTCATCCTCTGTCATCCCCTTCTCCTCCTGCCCTCAATCTTTCCCAGCATCAGGGTCTTTTCAAATGAGTCAGCTCTTTGCATCAGGTGGCCAAATATTGGAGTTTCAGCTTCAACATCAGTCCTTTCAATGAACACCCAGGACTGATCTCCTTTAGGATGGACTGGTTGGATCTCCTTGCAGTCCAAGGGACTCTCAAGAGTCTTCTCCAATACCACAATTCAAAAGCATCAATTCTTCTTTACTCAGCTTTCTTTATAGTCCAACTCTCACATCCATACTTGACTACTGGAAAAACCATAGCCTTGACTAGACGGACCTTTGTTGACAAAGTAATGTCTCTGCTTTTTAATATGCTCTCTAGGTTGGTCATAATTTTCCTTCCAAGAGGTAAGCATCTTTTAATTTCATGGCTGCAGTCACCATCTGCAGTGATTTTGGAGCCCCCAAAAATAAAGTTAGCTACTGTTTCCACTGTTTCTCCATCTATTTGCCATGCCTTGGTAGCCTATGTAAACAAATGAAAATATAAGCCTGGGATGCCTTAAGGTTTAAGAAATCAAAACCTAAGGACAGCCAGTCACAAGCATCCAACTAGGCTTTCCCAAACCAGGCAACCACTGTAGCCAGTCAAATCATTTCCTTGCTTTGCTTCCATGTCTGTCTATAGAAGATATTCTTGAAATTCCTGCTGGTAGAATGCTCCTAATCATTTCTGATTTGGTGTTGTCCAATTCGAGTCAATGTTTGCTCAAAAGAACTCTTAAAATTTTTAATATGCTTCAGTTTATTTTATAACAATATTGAGGGAAAACAAAGGAGCATATCTAACAGAGATCTCAGGAAATGTCTGTGTCTGTTTAGCCATAATTATCTAAGTATTGTTCCCAAGCAGATGAGACTAGAAGATTCAGTTCTTCAGATAACATATGCCTCATTCCAAGTGGTAATAATAGATGCATTGTTACATTAAAAAAAACAAGGAACAAAATGGCATGTATTTTAGTACTGGCATGTCTGTGAAAAAAAATATATGCATATATATATTTATAAATAAACAGAGTATCTCTGGAAACATATTCAAGAACTGATAAGAGGTGTTGCCATTAGCGATGACAGTTGGCATCTGGGGGATGAGGAAGTGGTAAGGGGAGATCTACTAACCACCATAAACACTTTTGTAATCTTTCAAGATTGTGCCATATACATGGGTAGCTTATTAAAATGGCAACCAACAAACCAAGGAGAACTGAACGAAATGGTCCAGTTGACCTTACTAAGTTGGGATTTCTACAGTTGGATAACTTTATAGAACTTACTACTGAAGCTTTTGAAGTTTGAATGCTTCTTCCCTGCTGTTTGGTGAAGTGGGCGACCTGTCATGTGATTGGTTGCTGTTGTGCTGTCTTCCATATCTAAGGGCCTTTGGGGATGGCCGCAGACTGAATTCCTTGTGGTAATACCCAAAGTCTGTAGATTCTGTCCACACCACAGAATCCCTACTAGCACATATACGTGAATATGGTCTAGGGTTGATGCTTAATGTACAGTGGAAGAAAATTTAACTTTTTCTCTATCACCAGAATTTGGGAAAATCCCAGGGAAAGGAAGAGTACAGAATATTAAAAACGTGATACAGGAGTACATATCTGGAGGCAATAATATAGTTATAAGGCTGTATTTTTCAGATTTTTTTTTTGGTTACAAGTAGCAAAAATTCTACTTGAAGTAGTCTGGGCAGAAGGGAGAATTTTTTAGAAGGATAGTGAGGACATCCACATGATTCTTAAGGAATGGAATACAGAAGAACCTGAAGCACAGCTGGAAATACTGATAAGAATGTCCCCCAAACTCCTGTCTCGGCGTCTCGCTGCACATTGGCTGTGTTCTCTCACATCTGCTTTGTGCATGTGGTAGGGCACATGATGGGTGACAGAAAGCTGTTTTATAGTTTCCCTACCAGAGAAAGTGGCTACTCTTCTTCCCCAAGTTCTGGCGTGAAATATCCCAGGAAAGAACTCTGACTGGCCAGGGTCAGATGTCCATCCTTGAGTTGATCAACTATGATTTGGGGTATAGATTTCCTTAGATTAGTAGCTTCTACTGGAACATATGCTTTGATGTGGGGGTAAGACCTCCAAATTGTTGTTGTTCAGTTGCTCAGTTATGTTTGACTCTTTGCCACCCCAAGGATGGCAGCATGCCATGCTTCCCTCTCCTTCACCATCTCCTGGAGCTTGCTCAAACTCATGTCCATTGAGTCAGTGATGCCATCCACCCCTCTCATCCTCTGTTGTCCCCTTCTCCTCCTGCCTTCAATCTTTCCCAGCATCAGGGTCTTTTCCAAGGAGCCAGTTCTTTGCATCAGGTGGCCAAATATTGGAGCTTCAGCTTCACCATCAGTCCTTCCAATGAGTATTCAGGACTGATTTCCTTTAGGATTGATGGGTCTGATCTCCTTGCAGTCCAGGGGACTCTCAAGAGTGTTTTCCACCACCACAGTTCAAAAGCATCAACTCTTTTGAAATAAATAAGTGCTATTTCTGGAAGAAGGTATCTAAACAACAGATGAACAATATAAAGGGATTGCAGGCAGCAGGTGGCCACTGGGGTATACTTTCAGGAGCATTCTCCTACCGCCTCACTGTTCCTTGGACTCCCTCCAATAGTTCATCTTTAAATCAAAACACTTCTAGAGAAAGGTCACTTGTTTAAATTCACTTCAAGTTTAAAATGACTGATATGCCCTCACTTTCCTGAGGTAACAACCTTTTGTTTGGGGAGTGAGGAAGAATTATCATGGAGAATTCCTGAGGGGAGTAGGAGATACAGATTCTAGTCTATTGAATCTTTTTCAGATTCTTTCTTTTCTTCCTCAACATTCAGTTTCTCCCTTTTAGGCTGTTAATATTACTCAGGTATCAGTTCCACCAGCAGGGTCACAGAGGTACATCTCTCATGTTCACATTGTACTGTATAGAATTCTAGTGTTTTATAAAGTCATTGTGAATGATGGCACCTGGAGTAGTGCAATATGACAGTCTATATTTTTTCTCAACTGGGAAAACTTGTTTCTTTTCTAAAGCTTTTCCTGCATTCTTACCATGTATAATACATACAGAAGCCTAAAAATTACATTAAATGACATATAATCCATTTTTCATGCTTTGGTTAGGAAACTAGAAACTAGGGGCCAAATCCAGCCTGCCTCCCGTTTTATAAATAAAGTTTTATTGGAACACAGCCACATTCAAGTTTTCACATATTGTCTCTGGCAGCTTTTATGCTACAGTGGTGGAGTTGAGTAGTTATGACAGAGACCATATGGTCCATAATGCATAAAATATTTGCTACCTGGCATCTTACAGGAAACATTGCTGTCCAGTTGCTCTGGACTGGAAAATACACTAGAAATTATGATTTTCCATTAATCTGGTAAACACAACCCTCCACATTTGTTAATCACTTTATTACAAATAAAGTTCTTTGCAAGTAAGCAAAGGATTCCCTGGAAAATGGAATGGTAACCCACTTCAGTATTCTTGCCTGGAGAATTTCATGGGCAGAGGAGCCTGGCCAGCTACAGTCCATGGGGTCGCAGAGTCAAACACCACTGAGTGACTAATACTTTCACTTTCAAACAAAGGATGGTAATTGTTCAACTGAGATCACAAAAATTACAGCTGGAAAAGGTGTTTGTAGATCATGGAGCCTAATTCTTATGTTTAAAAGAGGGGAAACTGAGGCTCAGAGAAACAAAATAACTTGCTCAAATTCACATATCAAGTTAGATTGAAGGCTTCTATTCCTCCATCTGAAGCAGCTCCACAGTCCCTTCTATCTGGACTTCTCTGTTTCTTTTTACAACTGTGCTTTCTTCATTTTCAAGTTTTTAACCTGCACGAGTCCTTCAGTTAGTAGTATTTTTGTGTTCACCTTGATTTTAAGCACTTCATCATTGTTACTGCACCACAGTATCCATAATATGTTCACATTAATTATTCTCAACTTACCTACTCTTTCTGTCCTTTTCTTAATCACTCCATATGCACTTTCCCTATGTGATGGGTTCTTTATGAATGGCAGTTTCAGACTGGCTGCTGGGTATTTCCTATACTTTTTCATTATCGAGCCTTCCCCTACCAGATGTTCTCACATTCCTCTTTTATCTTGGAAAGTCACCTTGGTTGATGTTGATACCAGGAAGCCTGGGGTTTTGATGTACAGAGTTCAGAATGTAGTGATTAAGAAACATCACCTAGTGATTATGTCCCTTCTGTACCCTTAGCCTTGATGAAGGCATTGTCTGTCTCCTCCCTCAACTTGCCCTGCAGACATTCAGCCCCAAAATATAGGCTGGGTTTGTCCCAGGCACTGGGCCATAGAGGATATCAGAGACTCCATAAAAGTCAGAGATGGAAGGATTGCTCGTAGATTGTGGCAGGGCAGTGCTTCCTATTCCAGGAAAAGGTTTTATAGGAGAAGTGGGATATTTGTTTAACAGCAAGCAAAAGACTTTGTGGAGCTATGTTAGGTCATAAAATAAAGTAATACAAAATAACAATAGATTAGAAGTCAGAAGACCTGGTTTTAAGCCCTGGTTTAGACTTAATGTGTGATGTTAGATGACCTGGTTAGCTTCTATGGATCTGTTTCTTCATCTTTAAAATGAGAAGTTTGAACAAACATAAATCAAATGTACCTTCTAGTTAGTAACTATATTTTCTGAGCCCCAAATTAGGACATACACTCTGACAAGTTCAATTATACTTATGGGGGCAATGAGACAGGAGATTTGAAATATAGATTATCCTAGAAAATCTGGAACATATGGCTGCCATACTTCTAATTATAAAATTCTTTGAGATTTAAGGCCCTCATTGCTTTTGTATACTTAAGAGCTTTCTAAAATTTATGGATCGTTAATGATCATGGTCAAAAATTCTATTAATTTTTAAGCCTCATAGCTTCTCAGCCTTTACATTGTCACTATATTCCTCATGCTCCAAAGCATTCTTTTGTGTACTATCCACTTATTCAAAAATATTTGAAGGGTCCCTCTGTTGGTCTAGGATTGCTAGACATGGCTGTCCAAGTTGTGCCTCCATCAGGTGTCTAGAGAGTGGATGAGGGGGGCCTGAAACAGCCCATGCCCTGCTCACCAAGCACCAGCTACATCCAGCTGGAGGAAGTAGCATCAAGGGGCCATATGCTACTGGGTTCCCTGTGTTAGGCAGTGGACACAAAGGACTGTATGATAGTCTTAAAAGTGGTAGTCAAGTGGGAAAGATGATACTAAAAATAATTATAGAAAATACAAGTACTATCAGAGAGGGACAAATTAATTCAAGAACACAGATGAAGGAAGAAGTGAAAGAACTCAGACAAAGGAAAGGGCAGTGGGGAATGTAAAGAGTCAGAGAAGAAATCTCAAGGGAAGTCACTGTTACCATCTTCTTGGCCTTTGGCTTCATCCAAGGAGGAGAGTCACAATAGGTGTGTCATGTTCGGGGATATTTTTTGGATCAGGTTTTCTGGGTCACCAAGAGGATTGGGTCTTAATAAGCTCCATTTCTGTTTTCCCACAAGGTTATGATGGTAAGTCAGGGCCCATGGCATTCCTGCTTAAGAGAAGAGAGCTCCCACTCTTCCCTTTCTCTCAGGCTCTTAGAAAGGCATTTAGAAACTAGATTGGTCTCCCACCAAAAATGTCAGTTTCTCAGTTTAAGTAAAATAATTAAATTCAAGGCACTGTTGCTCAGGTTAGCCCACCTAGGTCTTCTCCTTGCTGCTGGAGACCAAAGCCGAGTTAAAAGTTGTTCTTTCTCTTGCCTTAGCTTACATGGTAGAAACCTCTTAGGAACCTCTCAAAGTTATGGGTGACTAGACATGGACAGAGCTCTACAATTCAAAAAGCTATCCTCAGTCTCTATTATTGATTGAGATTGGATTTTAACAGAAGAGTAAGAGTTTTCCTGTCAAACAAATCATGGGAAGGTATTACACATGAAGGGAACAGTACCTGCAACGGCTTGAATTAGTGAATGATACTTACATATTTGGGAAACTGGAGCAAAGGATGGACTGAATAGCTAGGCTGGGAATATAAAGGGCCATGATGCACAAATAAATATATAGATTTTATCCTGTGGGCAATGTTCAGAGCCAATAGAAGTTAGCAAGTCACAGAATGATATAATTAGATCTCTTTTGTAGTGTGAAGGGCAGATTGGAATAGAGAAGAGATTGTAGCCTAGAACTCAGTTAGAGGTAACAGGGCTCTTGCACTGAGCAGCAGAGTGGGAGTAGAGAGAAAGAATCTGGTTTAAGAGACAGAACCCTTTCGATGTGGCCATGGGGCAGAGGGAGAGTTATGAATGCTAGGATGCTGCAGACTGATACTGAGAATATGCAGCAGACAGAGTGAATTTGGTTGGTGAGAGTCAGGGTTTGGAATTATAGGTAGTGCTTAATATAAGGACTTAGAAATACTTCTGTTTGAGGTTGATTTGATTATCTGACATGGAGCAGGGTGAGGTTTGATGTGCAATTGCTATTTGAAGTGAAAACAAAAAGCAATACTGCTCTGCCATCAGCTTGACTGTCCCCATCTACTCCTCTAATGTAAACTGCAGAAGCATGCGTTTGTGGTACAGAATTGTGCTAAGTGGACAGGGGCAGGGACTAGCACTGCAGAGGATGTGTTCTGATAAGACTGACTAAACCTTGTTCGTAGACACTATTGGGCTTCCCAGGTGGCACTAGTGGTAAAGTACCCACCTGCCAATGTAGGAGACATAAGAGATCAGGTTCAATCCCTGGCTTGGGAAGATCCCCTGGAGGAGGGCATGGCAACCCACTCCAGTATTCTTGCCTGGGAAATCCCTTGGATATAGGAGCCTGGCAGTCTACAGTCCAAAGGATCACAAAGAGTCAGACACTACTGAAGTGACTTAGCACACATGAACTTCATTCCTAGAGACTGATAGGATGTGGAAACAGTTTACTCATACAGAAACTTGGTGACAGAACTTGACTCAAAGCAGGGTAAAAAGTGTTAGACTAACAAATTTTTAAAATATGATAATAATACCTGCCATTTATTGTTCCAGGCATTTGACTCACATTAATTTTATTGAAACCTCACAATAACACAGTGAAGGAAATATTTTCATTTTTACAGAGAAGAAACTGAGACTCAGAGATACTAAGTAACTGACCCAAGGAATATTGCTAAGTGGCAGAGTAATTGCAAAACCAGTTTCCCCTTGCTGTCTCCAGCATTAGAAACCTTCTCTTTAGCCTACTTAGGAGTGAAGACAATTAGTGGCAGTATTTGCCTGTAAATAATACATTTGCTAAGCACAACTGATTCTTATCTATCTATTAATGAATTGCTGGATTCTGTAAAACCTTTGTGGCTTCTACATTTTTACTCCTTACTTTCTCCCACTTAGTTTTGTTTTTTACAGCCTCTGGAATGTATTGAGGAGGTTTCAATTCTGCTGGAATCAATTTACCCACGGTGAATCATTGGCAACTTTTTCTGCTCACTTCAAGCCTATTGTTGTTCAGCCACTCAGTTGTGTCAAATTCTTTGCAACAGCATGGACTGCAGCACGCCAGGCTTCCCTTGCTTTACCGTCTCCTAGAGCTTGCTCAAACTCATGCCCATTGAGTTGGTGGTGCCATCCAACCATCTCGTCCTCTGTCATCTTTTTTAGCCATTAAAATATGTAAACAGTACCCTACTTTCTAGGGTATGCTTTCTGTGCTGTGCTTCATCTCACAGGTTTATAGTAGGTGCTCAATAAATATTTACTGAATGAAGGTACAGTTTTTCACCTCCTGACTTTATATAATTTTGCTCCAAAGATGTATTCAAATGGCCTCTCATGTTCTATGTTTTCTTCTCACTATTGCTTCTATATTCACCAATATCACAAAAATCAATGTGAATAAAACCAAATCTGTTACCTTCTCTCCTGTCTTCTCTTTCTGGTTATAGGACATCATCATTGTTTGTAATGTTTCATTTTTAACTCCTCTTTCCTCCTTCTGAAGATTCTACCATAGATTTATTGTTTGAATCAAATCCCTCTTTTCATTGCCATCATACTCATTAAGTATTACTGAGTTATTGCAATGGCCTCCTAAGTGGTTTCTCTTCATCTAATATTTCCCCTCTTCCATAGACCTGGCATAAATGTGATTCTATCCTCCTCTGCTCAAAAATCTTGCATGTTCCATTTCTACATGTGGTGTTCAGGGCCCTCCACAACGTGGTACTTGCCATCTCAGTCTCACCTCTTCGATCTCTCTCACGACCTACCCAATAGCAGCTTTGGGCCACTTATTTCCCCATTTACGTCCCAGTTAGTTTTCTATCTGAGCCTTGTAGTGCAGGAAGTCATGTGTGGGCATCCATAACTCTGCTTCCTTTGCTTGGGTTCAAAGGAGACACTGCTAATTAGCACATCACCTCTCAGCAGAGATAGAATCCTCAACCAGGGAATCCTGTGGTGTCTTACAGTGAACTGAAAGGACACAAAGACAAACCCTTCTATAGCTTTGACCTCTCTGCCAAGTCATCTTTCAAGACCCAGATTCAATGGCCTCTCTGCCCTGACACCTTCCCCATCTTTAGGCTTAAGTTGATCACTTTGCCTTAGCAACTGGTCATTGTCCACTACCTTAAGGGTTTTGCTTGTTGATTTTTGACTTCTCATGGTAATCATTTAAGTACAGACTGATCTTCTGCTAGAGTCTAGGTGCCTTGAGGATGAAGACCATGTGGGATTCACTTTTGAGTTTTCTGAAGCTCTAACCACAGTGTAGGGGTTAATGTCTGTCAGACGAATCAGCTTCTCACACACTTTGACTTTATTAAGGTCAGGTACAAGCACACTGTATTTTCTGTACTATATTTAAAATACTCGAGGGCAGGGATCAAGCCTTGTTCATCTCTGAATCACTCATAGCCCTGAGAACTCAGTAAATTGTTATTGGTAGTTCTGTGAATAGCTTTCTTCATTCTTTGTCAACAGTCATATTGTGTCCACTTAATATCCTTCAACTGGAAGATTTTTTGTAAAACATTCTGTTTTTCAGGCTTATTATTTTTGATTGACCTTCTCTCTAAATTAGGGCAAACTATCAAGGATTTACTGAATTTCAAAACTTTGAAAGTAGCAACTCAGCAGAAGGTCGGCAGAGAGGGAGGCAGCAAAATTTGGAGAGAATGCAAAAAGGGTGACTGTCTCTTAGAAGGCAGGGAAGGATATAATAGATGGGGACACATCCTGAATGGAAGGTGCAGACAAGGAGAGAGGGGAGAGGCAGGGAGGATGGAAGGAAAGGGGAAGTCCGGCAAGAAGGAAACAAAGCTGGAATTCAATACCATTGTTGATGTTCAGTCGCTCAGTCCTGTCTGACTCTTCACGACCCCATGGACTGCAACATACCAGTTTCCTTGTCCTTCACCATCGATAATGTTTGCCACCATTAAAAACAAACTAGGCTGCCGAAAATAAGAGCATGTCTCATGTTTTAAAAAACATAACAAAACTATAGTTTCTTTTTTCTTTAAGTATGAGGACTGCGAGATGGGGGTAAAAAGCAATTTTATTATTTTAACTTCTGACAATGTGAACTGGAAAAGGAAGAGATTTTTAAAGACAAACGAGAATCCAAAGGTCATACAAACAGAGGGGAAAGAAAGTGTGAATTGCGGGAGAGGGCATTAGGAGTGAAAGAATATACTGAGAAATGGCAGGAGGGGGCAGAGCAAGGTAACTGCAGGCAAGGAGCCGGATGAATTAACATGCTTGTTTGAATATAGGGACTTCTTTGTGAAGATGAGAGCTCACATCTGCCTTTGATCAGCCACATGGCAGCCCAGGATCAGATCAGAAAGCAAATGAGATGATAAAGTAGCTGAAACCCCAGTTTAATATCCAGGAGGGAGCAAGGGAGGGAGAGGACAAGGGGAGGAGAGAAGCTCTCCCCTTCTCCCTCCAGTTTGGGCATAAAAGCCTGCCTGGACTTTCTTGTCAAGGTGAGCAGGGCCTGGCAGTGGTCCTGATGCCCTCTATGGCCTTCAGAAGGACAACAGGGCGATGACACCAGAGGGAGAGAGCCTCGGGGAGACTCCTGGGCCCCCTGTCCTGCTGGCAGGCCTGGCTTTGCTGACACAGCCCAGGAGCTGATGGGAGAGAATTTGCTTAGCTCCAGGGACTTTCTGAATTGGCATTTCTTTTACCCTGAAACAGGCCAGAACAAAAGATGAAATTGTTATTTCCAAGGGATTTTTTTTTTCCTCTTTTCATACCCCTTCCCCCCCTTTAGGAGGACTTTAATTACTGAATTGTCAGAAAGGCTGCTTAATATGTAAACTTGACCATATTCTGCTGCTGAGTTTCTTTGTGAATTTCTAGATTGTTTGTAATGGGAGCCCTGTAATCATAAAGCAACTGTTTGGAAGACTTCTTAACTGTCTTTCAGGCATTGAAGAGTGGCAAAAAGACCCATAAACTCTAGGATACACACGTTATAAAAATTGCTGACACTTTTAGAAGCCCTAATACAGGCCATACACTGGCTTATATTATTTTACTTAACTCTGAGGTAGCATCCTTATCATTCTCATTTTACAGATGAGGAAACTGAGGCTCTGAGATGTTACATAACCTGCTTAAAGGATTAGGGCTAGGAAGGGGCAGAGGTAGGATGGGAGCATACACTTCTGAGTCTTTTGTATCTGGAGTGTGATTCTACAGATTGATTGTTACTTATATAATCCTGAGTTGGCCAAAAATTACATTTGGATTTTTTGTAAGATGGAATGACCCGAATGAGCTTTTTGGCCAACCCAATATATTTTATATATATATATAAATATATATATATATATATGTGTGTGTGTGTGTGTGTGTTTTATAATTACTAGAAAAGAGATATTTCTAATGTAGGTAGCAGTATAAATTACATAAATCTGAGACAATGCATAGCTCGAGTCATTCCTCCTTCCAAAGAAGATCTTGTTATTTGGGTAGTCCCATTCCTTTTAGTTGTGTGCCTAACCTGGAGGTCGGGCTCCCATTTCATCTGATTTTTAAGATGGCTGGGCAAAGAAAGTTAGAAGTCAGAGTGCAGAGAACTTCTCAATGCTGTTTGGTCCTGTTTCAGAGTTTTGTAGTAGGGAGGGCAAGGCTGGGAGGGATGTTTTTCCATACCTTTGGCAGGTTGAGGGAGGAAGGCTTGTGCACCTGTAACCCCATGAGGGAGAGGAGGGAAAGGAAGGAATCTGCAAACAATGACTCTAGTTAAGAGACCAGAGATAAGAAAATAGGGGAAAAGAAAAGTGGTTTAGTGCCCACAGTCTCAGTGTAGGGCCAAGTAATGTTCATCTGTAGGTAAGTGCTGCACTTTAAGATCTGAAAGAAAGTCACTCATAGGCAAAAGGGCTTCCCTGTTGGTTCAGGTGGTAAAGAATCTGCCTGCAAACAGACCAGGGTTCCATCCCTGAGTCAGGAAGATCCCCTGGAGGAGGGCATGGCAACCCACTCCAGTATTCTTGCCTGGAGAATCCCATGGAAGGACAAGCCTGACAGGCTACAGCCTGTGGGGTCACAAAGAGTTGGACAAGACAGAGCGACTACCACACACAGTGGGCAAGAGGACGAGAGCAGGTCTGCAGGGTGAGGCAGCACTGGAGCAACCCAGGCCTGAGGGCTCCAAGGACTGCTCAGGCCATTTTGATGTGAGAGCCTGTCTCTAGAAGAGAAGCAGTGAACGGATAGTAGGTAAGCCTCCCATAACCATGGAGCTTTATCATGCTCCATGTCTGGTCGATCTCACTTGCAGTCACTATGCCATTCAATAACTAGGAATAAAAAGGAAAAAACCCAGTCAGAGCAGTATAGCATCCTCTGTGATACTTGACATATGCTCTAAGAATTGTGAGAGGTAAGCAAAATAAAATGAGGCATTGAAACTGGGAGGAGTGTTGATTATAGACAGCTCTCTGGAATTGAAGTCAGAAAGGGCATTTAACGGGACTGGGGGAAAGAACTCTTGTTAAAAGGGAAATCTAAAGAGGCAGTGGCTATAGAAGGAGGAGGGACCAGGTTGCTATCTTAGGGACAGCATCATTCCAAGTAGAAGTCATAATGAATGAGATTGTCAAGGAAAGAGACTCTAGCCCACCTTTCTTGTAAGCTCTAGGAGGGTCAAAAACTTAGCACTGCAGTTCCATACATAGTCATGAAGCAGCAATAGAGTCCTGGGTTTTGGAGTAAAATAAAAAATAAGGATGTTAGAGTTAAGCAGTTGGGGGAGGGTGAGATTTGAGTGTCCAAATGACCATGTAGGCTCAGTGACTAAGTTACTAGGCTTGAAGATTCTCTTGAAGATTTACACTTGGGGATTTCTACATTTCCCATTGCCTTTTTGTGATAAATGGAAGATTTTGTGCTTAAAGAAAAAAACATCAAGACATGATAAAATTGAACTTAATACATCAGGCCTTCAAAATTCTATCACTAAAGAAAAATATTTTTAAAATTAAAATAATAAGCATAAGGCAAATATATTCTCCTGGTGTCAGTGACAATATTTCGTTAGATACAGTCTAGGATACAGTCTAGGATAGTGGTTAGAAGTGTGAATTCTAAAATTACAAAACCTGGGCTCACTTCAGATTTGCCATCTAATTAGCCAATGATTAGCAAGTTATTTTAAACCTACATATCTCATCTGTAACATGACGATAATAGTTGTGTACTTCCTTGTGTTATTGTGATGATTGTATAATTCATTTAAAAGAGTCTACCAGCACCACTTTGGCCCATAGTAAGAGCTCTAAAAGTAGAGATAAAAAGGACTTTTGTCATTAAGATTCTGATTTGGTACTGGCTTACCATACAGCTCTCATTAATTATTCCCTTGACTCTACATTTAGAAATTTAGTGGAAATACCTGGGGGAACATTTTATAAAATTTATCTTATAATAATACATGTAAATTTGTGTCCAGACTCACAACTTCTCAAACAGAAATTTTTCCCAAAACACATTTATAAATAATAAAAAATATATGTAAACACATGTACATTTTGTAATTCAAAGAGCAACCATAGGGAAATGCACAAAACATGTGTATTTTGTAATTCAGAGATCAACCATAGGGAAATCTGAACCCACTAGAAATTGAATATTAATGAAGACCAAACCCTCTACCCAACTTTTAAAGCCATGTTACCTAGTTAAAAAACTATATGCCTGAAATAACCTTATATACTTTTCAGAATAACCTTGAAAACATGAAATCTTGAACTGAATCTTTTTTTAATAACTGGACTCAAAGTTAGCTGTTGGCATTTTTCCACTCTGCTTTATGGATCAACACACCAGCCGATCGATTGATCCCTTACTTTCTCTTATTTCTGATCCTTCTGCCATTATTTAAATCTGGCCAGAGTTCCTCTCCAGTTCTAAATCCTTACTCTCAGCAGCAAATTGCCCTTTCAGTACTTGGTCAATTGTATTATTTGTGACTGCTTTGGGAATTT
This sequence comes from Bubalus bubalis, assembly GCF_019923935.1. NCBI lineage: Eukaryota > Metazoa > Chordata > Mammalia > Artiodactyla > Bovidae > Bubalus > Bubalus bubalis. The sequence goes on along the minus strand of NC_059157.1, from coordinate 108,685,899 downwards.
TAGGGATAAAGTTTTAATCCTAGTAGCATCACATGTTTGTTCTTTCAGAGAGATTTATTTTCTGCTAGAGTTTGTGGGTTTCCTGCTGATGTCAGGCTGAGCTTTCATACATATTCAGCATTTTTGCTCTATTCAAGTTGGTGGTGAGAGTCCTCCTTCATATTTGTACTTTTCATCATAATGGCCATTGTGATTGGGATCACTGACATCAGCACATCATCCACTGAGTTTCATGGTCATTGGTCATTCATTCAGAGTCAGGCTTGTGCTTAATACAGTGTGGGAGATCCAAACACAGAGGCAATGGTTCTTGCCTTAAAAGACTGTATAGTATTTAGGAGATAACTCAAGATAGTTCAAGTTTATTCTGGGGCTGAGTAGGGAAGGCCTGTGTTATAAGGTAAGACTCTTCTTAGGCTCTAGGCTTCTTATTAGCGTGACTGACATGAGAAGGATAATAGTGTTTGCTATGTAAGCCAGATGACTGAGGTCAAATTAAGGGATTATGCTTTCTTGCCTTCTGGCTGAGAAACATGCATCTAGTCCTTTAGTTTTGTGCATAATATATTTCTGAGAATATGTTTGAAGGTCTAATGAGCTGGAGTTGAACAACAAACTTTTGTATTTCATGGTTGAGTTTGGTTCTCTGAGTTACAAAATATAAAATTGGTAATTTCATCTTGTCTTCCAGGCATGGTTTTCATGGAAATATTTTCAGTGTTTTATACATTGAAAAGTAAAAAGAAGCATATCTCATAATTTCTGTATTTGTGTCAGTATTATTAAGTTTATGAGAATAAAGTCTTGTCACCAATATTTACATTTTTATATTTCCGCTCATTTTTGTAAAGTGCCTGTCAAATTTTTGAAATCCCTTTTCAAGTTGCCTCTTATTAGGAAGCATGCTATATAGGATAGATCCAAAGTGGAGCTGCTGTGGCAGATGGGAGAGTGATGGAGCCAGGCTGGAACTCTGAAACTAGGATGCTTTTTCTGTTCTTCACCTCATCGTCCTCTGTGGTGTTTCTAAGGAGTTCCTTGGCCTATGTGAAATGCAATACGATTACTAGAATAAATCACTGCAGTTTTTTTTTCAAACTCTGATGTGTAGATATAGGTGCGACATTGCCAGAACAGGATTTTTGGTGGAAATCTTTTCCATTTTGATTCTTTAAAATGCTCATTCCTTATCTGATTAAAGTGAAGTCGCTCAGTCGTGTCCGACTCTTTACGACCCCATGAACTGCAGCACACCAGGCTCCTCTATTCATGGGATTCTTCAGGCAAGAATACTGGAGTGGGTTGCCATTTCCTTCTCCAGGGGATCTTCCCGACCCAGGGATCAAACCCAAGCCTCCCACATTGTAGGCAGACACTTTACCGTCTGAGCCACCAGGGAAGTCCAATCTTATTAAAGGAAATCCAAATAAACATGTGAAGAACTGACTCCTTAGAAGAGACCCTAATTCTGGGAAAGATTGAAGCCAGGAGGAAAAGTGGATGATAGAGGATGAGATGGTTGGATGGCATCACCTACTAGATGGATATGAGTTTGAGCAAGCTCCGGGAATTGGGGAAGGACAGGGAAGCCTGGCATGCTGCAGTCAATAGGGTCACAAAGAGTGCAACATGACTGAGCAACCGAACTGAACTAGACTTAAATAAAAAAAAATAATAAAAAAATTAAAAAATTAAAAAAAAGTGGATTAAAGGTGTCAACATAAATAAAAAGAAGTATCTCTAGCCAATACATGTCAGTAGGCACAGATCACCTGTATCTGCATATTATTTTTATAAAATAGGCTATGAGAATAACAGAAATGCCACTCTTAGGCACAACTAGTTGTCTTTACTCCAATTTCAGTTGCTCTTTATTTCTATTTTTGCTCTTTTCTTGAGTCTATTTTTTTAAACACAGCTGTGGATCTCTTCTTCTTGCGTGTTCTTGGACTTTGCTCATACTGCATCATATTAAGACAGGAAGTGTAAAATGTTACTATTTAGATCTATTGCAATGTAGGCTCGAATGACTCAAAGAATTTCTCTCACCATTCATCTTGGAGAAGGAAGGGATGAGTGAACATTTCATCTTCGTGTTCCTTTCATCAATATGACTCTGCTTCTTTTCAGGCTTGATTAGAAACAGTAACACCAGAAAACAAGCAGTGTAAGAATTGTGAAGAACTTCTTCACTGTTTTCTGCCTCGATGGATATTTCTTTTTTGGGTTTTATCTTTATTTTTCATTTGTTTTTAAATTGAGATGGAATTCAGATAACATAAAGTGAAAGTGAAAGTGAAGTCGCTCAGTCGTGTCTGACTCTTTGCGACCCCATGGACTGTAGCCTACCAGGCTCCTCTGTCCATGGTATTTTCCAGGCAATAGTACTGGAGTGGATTGCCATTTCCTTCTCCAAGGGATCTTCCTGACCTAGGGGTCGAACCCGGGTCTCCCGCATTGTAGACAGGTGCTTTACCGTCTGAGCCACCAGGGAAGATAACATAAAATTAACCATTAAATGGGCTTCCCTGGTGGCTCAGTGGTAAAGAATCCGCTTTCAATGCAGGGGATGTTGGAGTTTCAATCCCTCAGTCAGGAAGATCTCCTGGAGAAGGAAATGGCAACCAAATCCAGTATTCTTGCCTGGAAAATCCCATGGACAGAGGAGCCTCTTGTAGCTTAGTTAGTAAAGAATCTGCCTGTAATGCAGGAGACCCGGGTTCGAATCCTGGGTTGGGAAGACCCCCTGGAGAAGGAAATGACAACCTACTCCAGTGTTCTTTCCTGGAGAATCCCATGGGCAAAGGAGCCTGGCAGGCTACAGTCCACAGGGTTGCAAGAGTTGGATACAACTCAGCAACTAAACCACCACCAAGACATCTATTGGTGATACATCCTTTCTCAAATTCAGAGAACTTCTGTTACATTTAGGGCTTCCCTGATAGTTCAGTTGGTAAAGAATCCACCTGCAATGCAGGAGACCCTGGTTCAATTCCTGGATCAGAAAGATCCACTGGAGAAGGGATAGGCTACCCACTCCAGTGTTCTTGGGCTTCCCTTGTGGCTCAGCTGGTAAAGAATCTGCCTGTAAGGTGGGAGGCCTGGGTTTGAACCCTGGGTTGGGAAGATCCCCTGGAGAAGGGAAAGGCTACTCACTCCAGTATTCTGGCCTAGAGAATTCCGTGGACTGTATAGTTCATGGGGTCGCAAAGAGTTGGACACGACTGAACAACTTTCACTTTCACACTTCAGAGGAGCCTGGCAGGCTACAGTCCATGGAGTCTCAATGAGTCAGACATGACTGGGCCCGTACACAAAGATAACCATTTTAAAATGGATGATTCAGTGGTGTTTAGTACATTCACAATGTTGTGGAACCACTACTTCCATCTAGTTCTGAAATATTTTTATCACTCAAAAGGGAATTCCTGTATCCATTAAGCAGTTGCTCTCTAGCCCCTGGCAACCAACAATCTGTGCTTTCTGTTTGTATGGATTTCCCATTTTTGGATATTTCATATAGATGAAATAATACAATATAATATTTGGTCTTTGGTGACTGGCTTCTTTCTTTAGCATGTTTTTGACATTCATGCACGTTGTAGCATTTATCAGTTATTTGTTCTTTGTTATGGCTAAATAGTATCCTGTTGCATGTGATACTGCTGTTTGTTATCCATTCATCTGTTGATGGACATTTGAGGTGTTTCTTTTTGCTTGTGTGAATAGTGCTGCTTTACATGGGTATACATGTATTTGCCTGAGTATCAACTTTCCATTCTTTTGAGTATATACCTATGGATAGAATGCTGAGTCATGGTAAATCTATATTCAAAATCTATATTTTTGAGGACCTCTACTCCCAAGCTGTTTTCCACAGTGGCTAAACCATTTTACCTTCCCACTAGCAATGTCCAAGTGTTCTAATTTCTCCACATTCTCACCAACACTTATTATTATTTTCTTTCTTTTAAAATTATAGCCATCCTAGTGTGGCAGAGAAGGCAATGGCACCCCACTCCAGTACTCTTGCCTGGAAAATCCCATGGATGGAGGAGCCTGGTGGGCTTCAGTCCATGGGGTCACTAGAGTCGGACACGACTGAGCGACTTCCCTTTCACTTTTTCACTTTCATGCATTGGAGAAGGAAACGGCAACCCACTCCAGTGTTCTTGCCTGGAGAATCCCAGGGGCAGGAGAGCCTGGTGGGCTGACGTCTATGGGGTCACACAGAGTCGGACACGACTGAAGTGACTTAGCAGCAGTAGCAGCAGCAGCAGAGAGTGTGGAGTGGTATTCATTTTTGTATATCATCTCATTTTCTTTTGTCTTTCCTCAAAACGTTTTATATTGTTTTTAAACACAAATTTGTGTCCTCAAAATATGTATCAATTAATGTTACACTCATGCCTGTGAGTGATCAGGCTACAGAACAGAGCTGATTAGAAAAAGCCCACACAAAGGAGTCCAGCAAAACATGAGTGGTGTGAACGACCCGGTAAGTTTAGGCAGGTAAGGACCCAAAGCAAACAATGTAGTAGAGAGCATGGTTGGCAGAACTCTGAGATGTCCTCTAAGATTCCCCCTCAGTCTTGCATGTGTCTTTTATGTTCCTCTCTCCTTTAGCATAGGTCTCTGAATGTGATAGAATAGTCGATCCTGTGATTATGTTACCTTGTATAAGACTGTATAGAAATTTTCTATATAGTTTTTCTCATAGAGGTAGAGCTAGAAATATATTTCTACTAGAGATCCTCCTGCTGTCTTTAAGGAAGTAAGCTCTGTGTTATGAGAGGGTCATGAGGTTGGGATCTGGAGGTGATCTCTGGGAGCTAGGAACATCCCCTGTCAGACAGCCAGTAAGAAAATGCAAACCACAGTCCTGTACTCCAAGAAGCTGAATTTTGCCAATAACCCAAATGAGGTTGGAAGACAATTCAGAGCTTCAGATGAGAGCTGAGCCTGACTGAAACTTTTGATTTAAAACTTGTGAGACTCTGAGCAGAGAACTCATTTGAGCCCACCTTCTCATCTATAGAACCAGGACAGTTAACAAATGGCTATTGTTTTAAGATGTTAAGTTTGTGGTAATTTGTTACATAGCAATAGAAAAATTAATACAAGGGAATATTCAAAATGTGTAATAATTGCTTAAAAATCAGGGTATCTCAGACACTAGATAGTCATAGCAAATTCTGGCCATAGCACTGATGAAGCTCCCTGGACTGGGTGTCACCAGAGTGGAGGGCGTTGGCCAGGCTTTCATTTCACACGCTGTGTCCACTTTGCTCGTGACGTCTGGCCTGGCTGTAGCCCTCTTTGTATGAGCATGTTCTGTCTCTTTTCTAGCAAAGTGAGGCAGGACACCTGGAGGTTTGGGGGGGATCATAAAGTCCCTCAGGGCTGGTGACTGAAATGAAAACAGCTCTCATGTCTGTCTATGGGAGGCCAGGAAGGCAGGGGGACAGCTGTATTTTCACAAAATTTTGCAACATCTACAAACAGAGTGGAAAAATGATTAGGCTATTTTGCATTTTTAAACCATGTCCTAGTTTTAGGGTCATGCAACACAAATGTAGGAAAACTGCCTCGTGGTAAAGAATAACAGAAACATATTTTGTACATGTAGCTAACTTCACCACTTATTCTTTGAGTCATGCTGTCTTCCACATTGGGTTCTTTATCTTTCTTTTTTCTATCCATTTCTTTCACTTTTATTATTATGATGTATTTGGATAGTTTCCATCCAAATGCATCATAATATTTCATTTTTCGTAAAAATATTTTTATCTTGCTTATACTTAACATGGGAAGCTCTGTTTATAATTTGCATTTGTTCTAACACAATGTCCATCAATTCTAATAGATCATCTTTGGTGATAAAGAAATTGTCTTTAGACCTCAAGATCTGAAAAAAATGCAAGTTGTCTATGAGGAAAAAAAGGAAGAAAGGAATAAAGAGGAAAAAAAGAAGAATATCAGATTGTGGGGGTGGGGAGTGTGGTTTGTACATTTTAAACCATTCAAGGTTTTGTTTGAGTATAAAAGGATTAGGTAGACAAACTAAATATGCAAGAACTCAGGAACTGTATCATTTTTTAAAAAGTACTTGATGAAATATAGCCAACTAAAATTTTTTAAAAAGCTCAGAATAGAAATGTTGTGGTAAAGATACTGGTGTAAATACAGAGTTTGCATTAACAGAATGAAGAGGAAGCTGGTAATATATTTCAGAACAGAAGGCAAATGATATGTAACTTGATATATTAAAATAACATAATAAAAATCTGGAGAAGGGGCAGTGGAGGTGGGTGGGAATGCTAATTTTCTCATTTTTCAAAACAAGCAATCAATCAATATTGACTAAATTTGACACATCTAGTTCAGACAAACCATAATGACTCCAACTTCTTAATGTTTCTCCTGTTATTTCTTTCTGAAATTTGGTTTTACTTTTTGGAAAAATATATCTTATCTTAAATATTAGATATTTATGCAAATTTCTCATTCCTTCAGTTCTATCTTCTTATTTATTTTCATTTTTAAAATAAAAACTAAAAATAGCATATTTTAGTATGAATTATTTCTGCCTTTATTGACCTAACTCTCCATCTCTCACCCATCTTTCCATCTACTCATTTATCTGTATCAGGAATGATGCTTACCTAGTATTAAAGATGATTAGGCTGCTCTAGATATGACAAGATGCAAGAATTTGGGCTCATAAAATCTTCTCCTGAAAATATCTACTTGAAGGACAATTCTGCCAGTTCTTCCCAGAGCACTGAGTGCCTCCACCCTGGAACTCCTTGCAGGGGATGTTGAAGGCCAATGGCTGCAGTGGCTAATGACTAACAACTGTATCCTCTTACGGGCAGATGGCAGGCACCAATTTTTAGTTGGCAAAACCAAATTGAGTCCCTCATTCTTTTACCCAAATTCAAAAAATTCTATTAACTTTCCTGCTCCATATCACAGTTCAGTTCAGTTCACTTGCTCAGTCATGTCCAACTCTTTGCAACCCCATGGACTGCAGCATGCCAGGCCATGCTGTCCATCACCAACTCCCAGAGTTTACCCAAACTCATGTCCATTGAGTTGGTGATGCCATCAAACCATCTCATCCTCTGTCATCCCCTTCTCCTCCTGCCTTCAATCTTTCCCAGTATCAGGGTCTTTTCAAATGAGTCAGCTCTTCATATCAGGTGGCCAAAATTTTGGAGTTTCAGGTTCAAAATCAGTCCTTCCAATGAATATTCACGGCTGATTTCCTTTAGGATTGACTGGTTCAATCTCCATGCAGTCCAAAGGACTCTCAAGAGTCTTCTCCAACACCACGGTTCAAAAGCATCAATTCTTCTGCGCTCAGCTTTCTTTATAGTCCAACTCTCACATCCATACATGACTACTGGAAAAACCATAGCCTTTACTAGATGGACCTTTGTTGGCAAACTAATGTCTCTGCTTTTTAATATGCTATGTAGTTTGGTCATAACTTTCCTTCCAAGGAGTAACCGTCTTTTAATTTCATGGCTGCAATCACCATTCAGTGATTTTGGAACTCCCCCAAAATAAAATCTGCCACTGTTTCTACTGTTTCCCCATCTATTTGCCATGAAGTGATAGGACGGGATGCCATGATCTTCGTTTTCTGAATGTTGAACTTTAAGCCAACTTTTTCACTCCCTCTTTCACTTTCATAAAGAGGCTCTTTAGTTCTTCTTCACTTTCTGCTATAAGGGTGGTGTCATCTTCATATCTGAGGTTATTGATATTTCTCCTGGCAATCTTGATTCCAGCTTGTGCTTCATCCAGCCCAGTATTTCTCATGATGTACTCTGCATATAAGTTAAATAAGCAGGGTGACAATATACAGCCTTGACGTACTCCTTTTCCCATTTGGAACCAGTCTGTTGTTCCATGTCCAGTTCTAACTGTTGCTTCCTGACCTGCATACAAATTTCTCAAGAGGCAGGTCAGGTTGTCTGGTATTCCCATCTCCTTCAGAATTTTCCACAGTTTATTGTAATCTACACAGTCAAAGATGTTGGCATAGTCAATAAAGCAGAAATAGATGTTTTTCTGGAACTCTCTTGCTTTTTCCATGATCCAGCGGATGTTGGCAATTTGATCTCTGCTTCCTCTGCCTTTTCTAAAACCAGCTTGAACATCTGGAAGTTCATGGTTCATGAATTATTGAAGCCTGGCTTGGAGAATTTTGAGCATTACTTTACTAGCATGTGAGATGATTGCAATTGTGCAGTAGTTTGAGCATTCTTTGGCATTGCCTTTCTTTGGGATTGGAATGAAAACGGAACTTTTCCAGTCCTGTGGCCACTGCTGAGTTTTCCAAATTTGCTGGCATATTGAGTGCAGCACTTTCACAGCATCATCTTTCAGGATTTGAAATAGCTCCACTGGAATTCCATCACCTCCACTAGCTTTTTTCATCTTGATGCTTCCTAAGGCTAGATAGTATATTCAAAAGCAGAGACATTACTTTGCCAACAAAAATCTGTCTAGTCAAGGCTATGGTTTTCCAGTTGTCATGTATGAATGTGAGAGTTGGCCTGAAGAAAGCTGAGTGCCGAAGATTTGATGCTTTTGTACTGTGGTATTGGAGAAGACTCTTGAGAATCCCTTGGACTGCAAGGAGATCCAACCAGTCCATCCTAAAGGAGATCAGTCCTGGGTGTTCATTGGAAGGACTGATGCTAAAGCTGAAACTCCAATACTTTGGCCACCTCATATGAAGAGTTGACTCATTGGAAAAGACCCTGATGCTGGGAAGGATTGGGGGCAGGAGGAGAAGGGGACAACAGGATGAGATGGCTGGATGGCATCACCGACTCGATGGACATGAGTTTGAGTAAACTCTGGGAGTTGGTGATGGACAGGGAGGCCTGGTGTGCTGCAATAATGGGGTCACAAAGAGTCGGACATGACTGAGCGACTGAACTGAACTGAACTGAAGGCCCACTTGAGTTCACATTCCAGGATATTTGGCTCTAGGTGAGTGATCACACCATCGTGATTATGTGGGTCATGAACATCTTTTTTGTATCCATATCACAACTGAGATAATACCTTCAAAGTTTTTTTCCCCTCTTTTTTCATATTAATAATGTCTTTTCATAAAATGATACTTGTATCCTTTAAAGAAATTAAGGAAAGAAAATTTAAGTATTCCCCATATCTTATTATCTAATAATAAAAAGTGAAAGTGTTAATCACTCAGTTGTGTCTGACTCTTTGCGACCCGTAGACTCTTTATCACCAGGCTCCTCTGTCCATGGAATTCTCCAGGCAAGAATAATGGAGTAGGTTGCCATTCCCTTCTCCAGGGGATCTTCCAGCTCTGCAGCATTGCAGGCAGTTTCTTTATCGTCTGAGCTGTGAGGGAAGCGCAAACTCTATATTTTATTTTTAAATTTTGCTTCTATTTACTCCCTTACTGGAATATAATCTTCTTTATTGACTGCTGTATCTTCAATGCTGGCTGCAACCGGGGCACTAAGCGCAGGCGGCTGCGACCGCGCTAGCGCGGCTGAGAGGAGCCACCCCACGTCCAAGGTCAGGGGCAGAAGCCGGGAGGACCCCATGCCCGAAGGGCAGCGGCCAAGAGGAGTTATCCCACGTCCGAGGTCAGGGGCGGCGGCCGAGAATACCAGACTGACTGCACAGGAACGGCCGAGAGGAGCTACCCCTCGTCTGAGGTAAGGGGGGTTGGGGGGGCGGCCCAGAGGAGATACCCAGCGTCCGAGGTCAGGGGCAGCGACGAGAGGAGTTACCCCGCGTCTGAGGTCAGGGGCAGTGGCCGGGAGGAGCTACCCCACTCCCCTAAGCCTGAGGCCAGGGGTGGCGGGCGGCAGGAGCAACCCCACGCCCGAGGCCAGGGGCGGTGGCTGGGGGGACCAACCCCACGTCCAAAGAGCCGTGGCTGCGCGGGTGCAGAAGGGCCCAGAGGCGCTATCCCAGGTTCAGGGTCAGGAAGGGCAGCGGTGAGGAGATACCCCTCGTCCAAGGTAAGGAGCAATGGCTGCGCTTTGCTGGAGCAGCCTTGAAGAGATACTCCACGCCCAAGGTAAGAGAAACCCAAGTAAGACGGTAGGTGTTGCAAGAGGGCATCAGAGGGCAAACACACTGAAACCATACTCACAGAACAGTGTCTAGCATATGGTAAATACTCAATAAATATCTGTTGGATTAATTAATTAATTAATGTTACAGACATAGTAAGAGCTGCTTTTCAGTTGGTGGTGTTAGTAGCACCAAACTCCTTCCCATCTATTTGCACTAGGGCTTTTATGGGACAGGGTGGGAAAGGTATTGGTTTGGAAGGGGAAGGCTTCCACTTCCAGGAAGGAGTTACGCCTCCTCACATACATGTGTTGGATAAACAATAGAAGAGAGTAATGAAAAGATGAAAAAGGAGAGTAAGAGTAGCAGAAAATCAGGAAGAGAAACCACAGCTGGGTGCTTCCAAGAAAGAGTATATAGAATAAGGAGGGTGTGCAAAGTGATTTCTATTTCTATTCAGGCAGCACTCTCTCCTTGCTCATTGACAGATGCTAAACTGTCCAGATCACCTCAATTAAACTGGAGGTTCCATGATCTCCCTTGGAAGTGGCTACCCATAAATTACATTAAACCCCAATTCTCTAGAGCATAATGGAGCCTGAGCCTTGATGAAAATGCATTGCCTGACTGTATCCTGCCTGAGACAAGGGAGAAGTGAGCCAGCACTGGCAGGGCTTGATTTCCTCATAACAGAAGGGGAAAAATGGTGGAGGAAAGACCCTAAATCTCTCCTGTTTGTTGCATACTTATGAGAGTGATAAGCAGGCTTTCAGAAGTTTTACTTTGAGGATGACTCATGGCTCTGATTGAGACCAGGGAGAAGAATATCCAGGGAAGAAACAAATATGTAAATATATAGGCATGATTTTAAGGGAACTAGCCATTGAAAAATATCTGCTGGAAGTGTTAGAATCTATTTTCATTTCATTTTTTCCTTCCATGTGTCACAAAACCTCTATATTTCGATAATAAGAGATTCTTTCAAGTTAAGACTTTAGGAAAGTAATAGATCATCCAAAGTCTGAATTCTTATATATTTATTAAAAGCTATGTAAAAGTTTCCAAAATTATCATCAAACTTGACTACAAGTTAATATGAGTAAGAAACGAACTATTGTGTTTTAGTCAAAATATCTGTCTGTTCATGTATTTCTGGTCTGTCGCTGTCAGTCTGCTTCCTTGTAGCAAATCTAACCCACGCTCATCTCCTACATGATGCACGGTCCCTCCTCATCCCTTCCTCCTCAACACCCTTATCACAGGTCGGAGTTGGACCAGTCCACTAGCGTTTAATCATGTGCAGGTATAGAGGAAAATCATGTTTTCTGGAGAGAGACAGATCTCTACAGTGCACAGCTGTGTGGCTTTTGAGCAAGTCTGCCCCTTTCAATATTCCATCTACAAAATTTGGATAATAATATTGCTTACCTTACAGTAATTTTGGGGAGGTAGTAGTAGTATGGGATGATGAGGTTTAAATGGTAAAATGTGCTTAGCATCATAATTTATGGAATCACTACTGTTTCTGAATGTCTAAGATAAAACAGCATCAACACAATAACTGAGTAGGGTGCTTAGGCCAGAGTAAGTATTTAATATTCTTTATCACGAGGAAAGGTATCATCACCAGTCCAATTTTACAGACCATGAGGCTGGTCTTTGATGTTTCCTTTTCTTTCTCCCTCTCCCTTTTAGCTAGGCCATCACCAAGCTCGGCTGACTTTGCCTTCTCAGTGTCTGCAACCTGTTGTTACCCTCCTTCCCCCCAGCACATCCATCCTTCTTATCCCATGGCTACCATCTTACCTGCACTCCATAGCACATATTCTCAGGACTCTGACATCCAATCTGGCTCTCCTTTTGTCCTGTCTCCATGCTGAAGCAGCATACATCTTTTAATGCTCAATCTGAACACATTGTTTTGATGAAAACTATCCAGTTACCTCACCTCTTCCATTGCTCTTAGAATAACAGGCATGTTCCTTCACACAGTCTAGTAGGCCCTGTGTGAATTTATGACTAGCCCCATCTACTTCCTGCTGCACGCTGGGTACCAGTCTCTTTGTCTTTCTAAACCTAACTTGCTTCCCCTGCCTTAGGGTGTCTGCATAGTGGTCCACTGCTTAGAACATCCATCCTTTCCATTACCCCAAGTAATTCCTACTCTTGGCACAAATAATTTTTCCCCCAGAAGGACTTCTCTGCCCTGCCAGACTAAGTCCTGGCCCCCTTTTTACAGGATCACACTGTTCTTTCATTGTATCTTAGTTTGTAATCATACATTTGAATGTGTGGTTATTGATTGATGTCTTATTCTTCCAGTCATCTGTAAGCTCCACGAGGGTAATATATCTCCTTCTCAGTTCAGTTCAGTTCAGTCACTCAGTCGTGTCTGAATCTTTGCCACCCCATGAACCTCAGCATGCCAGGCCTTCCTATCCATCACCATCTGCTAGAATCTACCCAAACCCATGTCCATTGAGTCGGCGATGCCATCCAACAATCTCATCCTCTGTCGTCCCCTTCTCTTCTTGCCCTCAATCTTTCCCAGAATCGGGGTCTTTTCCAATGACTCAGCTCTTCACATCAGGTGGCCAAAGTATTGGAGTTTCAGCTTCAACATCAGTCCTTCCAATGGACACCCAGGTTGATCTCCTTTAGGATGGATTGGTTGGATCTCCTTGCAGTCCAAGGGACTCTCAAGCGTCTTCTCCAATACCACAGTTCAAAAGCATCATTCTTTGGCACTCAGCTTTCTTTATAGTCCAACTCTTACATCCATACATGACTACTGGAAAAACCATAGCCTTGACTAGACAGACACTTGTTGACAAAGTAATGTCTCTGCTTTTTAATAATCCAAGTAGTAAGCATCCTTTAATTTCATGGCTGCAGTCACCATCTGCAGTGATTTTGGAGCCCCCCAAAATAAATTCAGCCACTGTTTCCATTGTTTCCCCATCTATTTGCCACTTAGTGATGGGACCAGATGCCATGATCTTAGTTTTCTGAATGTTAAGCTTTAAGTCAACTTTTTCATGCTCCTCTGTCATGTTCATCAAGGGCCTCTTTAGTTCTTCCTTGCTTTCTGCCATAAGGGTGGCGTCATCTGCTTATCTGAGTTTATTGATATTTCTCCCAGCAATCTTGATTCCAGCTTGTGCTTCCTCCAGCCCAGCGTTTCTCATGATGTACTCTGCATATAAGTTAAATAAGCAGGGTGACAATATAAGACTTGACTTACTCCTTTCCCAATTTGGAACCAGTCTGTTGTTCCATATCCAGTTCTAACTGTTGCTTCCTGACCTGCCAACAGGTTTCTCAAGAGGCAGGTCAGGTGGTCTGGTATTCCCATCTCCTTCAGAATTTTCCACAGTTTATTGTGATCCACACAGTCAAAGATGTTGGCATAGTCAATAAAGCAGAAATAGATGTTTTTCTGAAACTCTCTTGCTTTTTTGATGATCCAGAGGATGTTGGGAATTTGATCTCTGGTTCCTTTGCCTTTCCTAAAACCAGCTTGAACATCTGGAAGTTCATGGTTTATGTATTATTGAAGCCTGGCTTGGAGAATTTTGAGCATTACTTTAATAGCCTGTGAGATGAGGGCAATTGTGCAGTAGTTTGAGCATTCTTTAGCATTACCTTTCTTTGGGATTGGAATGAAAACTGACCTTTTCCAGTTCTGTGGCCACTGCTGAGTTTTCCAAATTTGCTGGCATATTGAGTGCAGTGCTTTCACAGCATTATCTTTTAGGATTTGAAATAGCTCAACTGGAATTTCATCACCTCCACTAGCTTTGTTGCTAGTAATGCTTCCTAAGGCCCACTTGACTTCACATTCTAGGATGTCTGGCTCTAGGTGAGTGTGAGTGATCACACTGTCATGATTATCTTGGTCATGAAGATCTTTTTTGTACAGTTCTTCTGTGTATTCTTGCCACCTCTTCTTAATTATCTTCTGCTTCTGTTACGTCCATACCATTTTTGTCCTTTTTTGAGCCCACCTTTGCATGAAATGTTCCCTTTGTATCTCTAATTTTCTTGAAGAGGTCTCTAGTCTTTCCCATTGTATTGTTTTCCTCTATTTTTTTGCATTGATCGCTGAGGAAGGCTTTCTTTTTTCTCCTTGCTATTGTTTGGAACTCTGCATTTAAATGGGTATATCTTTCCTTTTCTCCTTTGCTTTTTGCTTCTCTTATTTTCACAGCTATTTGTAAGGCCTCCTCAGACAGCCATTTTGCTTTTTTTCATTTCTTTTTCTTGGGGATTGTCTTGATTCCTATCTCCTGTACAATGTCATGAACCTCCATCCATAGTTCATCAGGCACTCTGTCTATCAGATCTAGTCCTTTAAATCTATTTCTCACTTCCACTGTATGGCCATAAGGGATTTCATTTAGGTCATACCTGAATGGTCTAGTGGTTTTCCCTGCTTTCTTCAATTTAAGTCTGAATTTAGCAATAAGGAGTTCATGATCTGAGCCACAGTCAGCTCCTGGTCTTGTTTTTGCTGACTGTATAGAGCTTCTCCATCTTTGACTGCAAAGAATATAATCAGTCTGAGTTTGGTGTTGACCATCTGGTGATGTCCATGTGTAGAGTCTTCACTTGTGTTGTTGGAAGAGGGTGTTTGCTAAGACCAGTGTGTTCTCTTGGCACTGGTCATATATCTCTTTATAGTTGCTGTTAAAATCTCAACTCTTGGAAGTGGGTCTGGTCAATGATAAATGCTTAATAAATAGTTGCTCAATAAAAGAATGTATGAATGAGCTGGTATCTTCAGAGTCTATTCTGTTTTTATTTTTGTATGTCATGTGTAATCATATAAATATATATAAACATAATCATATTTATTTTTATTTTTCTATGATAGAGTTAATACCGACTGTCATTGTTAGTATCAGTGCAATTGAAAAGACTTTATTTTTAAACCTCCTCTGTGTTTCATTTATTTGTAGCTGTTTAGGGATTATTTGGCAGCTCTTCTTTCTCTTGTGCTCATAAATGCTGCTTGAGATCTCAGTACTACTCTTTTATCTTCCTAAGAGACTTTGTTTCCTCTCTTCTGGTCTAAATGATTGCATGATATGAATGACATTATATAACATGGTGATTAAAAACTCAGGGTGTGGAACTAAGAATCTTGGGTTTGGATACTGCTTTTTTCAGTCATTATCTGTATAGACTATTACAAATTATTTTAACTCATCAAGACTCAGTGTCCTTTTCTAAAGTGTAGGTAGTAAAAGCTACCTTCTAGTATCATTGGGAAGATGTCACTAGTTACAACATGTAAAATAACACTTAATCTGTAACATAATAATATCACTCAAAATGATAGCCATAGGATAATACTAGGGGATATTTTTATACTATAACTATTATTATTTTATTTTCTTATTCTTAATTTCATGCCTCCGTCCACTCCTACCAGTGCTTGCTAACCTTCTTCGGGCAGTTCAGTGTGGAATTACATGTAAATTCTCACAGCCTAATAAATCGGAAAAGTTCTTCATGGAGCCTTCCCTGATGGCCCAGTGGTTAAGACTCTACACTATAATTGCAGGGGACATTGGTTTGATCTCTGGACAGGGAGCTGAGATCCTGCATGCCACGTTGTATGGTAAAAAAAAAGAAAAAAAAAAAATTCTTGATTTTGTCCCCGTTAAGCTTTTACCTTTTCCCAGTTTTCTTCTTCATTGTTATTTAACACTTGGGAGCAAATTTTAAATTTTATCTCTTCCATGTTCCATGTGTTTAGGAAACTGGTTGTATTGGACAGAATTTCTTGAATTTGTGTTTGAGAAGTTGTTTTGCACTGACATTTCATACTCCAGAAACCCAAAGAAGAATGTCCTGTGTTTAAGGGTTGGGGGGACATAATATGCTGTCCAGACATCTTCATAAATACTTTCATAATGGTCAGATGAATATCTCATTTATGGATAAGCAGTGTATTTTTCTTTTTTTTATTATTTTATTTTTTAACTTTACAATATTGTATTGGTTTTGCTATATATCAACATGAATCTACCACAGGTATACACGTGTTCTCCATCCTGAACCCTCCTCCCTCCTCCCTCGCCGTACCATCCCTTTGGGTCATAGAACCATGTCTAAATGGAAGCATTTCAAAAAAGCAGGAGTCTTTGACCTGTTTCTTTTTACTTATTTCTTTGGCCAGGACTTGACTAGCCTCCTGAAAAGTCCTCCTGCCTGGATCTCTAAGCCTTTTCATGAATTCCTCCCAGAGTAATTTAAAACTGCACAATGTTAGTTCTTACACATCTTGCTCAAAATTTTAAAGTGGCGCACCATTTATCACCATTCATAGATGCCACTCCTGGCCACATTCATAACCATGCATGCAATGCTTCATCTCTGT
Source organism: Bubalus bubalis (assembly GCF_019923935.1). Classification (NCBI taxonomy): domain Eukaryota; kingdom Metazoa; phylum Chordata; class Mammalia; order Artiodactyla; family Bovidae; genus Bubalus; species Bubalus bubalis. Next base: position 108,669,431 of record NC_059157.1, on the reverse strand, counting down.
GCGTCTAGGGAAGTGGGTATGCCAGGTTCTCGGCTCAGAGTGCCATCCCCATCCTCTTAACTCAGCCACATCAAATCGTGGACTTTTTTCTTCCCACTCATGCCTGCTCCTTTATTAAAGAATGCCCTCAAACCATCCTCGAAAAAATTATCAAGACACTTCTCCCTAAATAAATGTGGCCGTTTTAAAAACAAGCAAATACAAAATAGACATGCTATGGCAACCCTAATTAATAATGATAACAAAAATAAAATATAAACTATACATAAAAAAGGACATTTAAGAAAGACCAAAAAATATTAACTTTAGCAAATATTACTGTAGGTAATACAGTGTGTTTTGGTTCACTCAGGCTACGGTGACAGAATGTCATAGACTGGGTGGCTTATAAAAAACAGAAATTTATTTCTTACAGTTCTGGAGGCTGGAAGTCCAAGATCAGACTGCCAACATGGGTGGGTTCTGCTGAAAACCACTTTCTGGGCTGCAGACTGCCAGCTTCTCATTGTGGCCTCACATGGTGGAAGGGTGAGGGATTCCTCTGGAGTCAATTTTATAAAGATATTAATTCAATGCATGAGTGCCTTACTCTCATGACCTCATCACATCCCAAAGGCCCCATCTCCTAATACTATCGCCTTGGGCATTATAGTTTCAACATGTGAATTTGGGAGGTACATATTCAGCCCATAGCAAAATGCTAATAAACACAAAAATATAAATGAAATAAAAAGTTTTCCCCCAAAATATTACCACAATTGCCTAGGAGAAAGCCTGGACCCATTAAAATTTAGGAAATTTGAGAAATTTTCATGAAAATGTATTTTTTAAATTATAGCTTTCAATGTTTATATACATAGTATTTTTTAATAGAATTTTCAAAAAAGATATAAAATTACTCATTTCACGTAATAAAACAATCAAATTTGAATAGCAAACCCTGGCAGTAATAGGATAAAACAAAGAAAAACAAAAACCACCTAAGCCACATATTTACCTGTATTTTTACTGTAAAATAAAATCTCATTTATATAGGGAAAGAAAGTGTTAGTCACTCAGTCGTGTCTGACTGTTTTTGACCCAATGGACTGTAGTCCATTGGACTCCATGTCTATGGAAATAACCTATGAAAAAATTGAATCTAACTATATCTTAAATACAATCCATACATACAATTTAAGATTTGTATTTTGAATGTAGTGGTAACTTAATAGGAAGAGATCAGTCAATTAGATCAAGATCTGAACAAAGAGGAAAAATGATTGTCTCAGGAGCTATTGAGTAGGCTTCTGATTACATTCAACACCCATTCCATCACAGCTCAACATTTAAACAAGATCCAACTTTATACTTGAATGCAAAACAGTAGAAATAATCCCATTTTAATCAAGGACAAGATAAAGTTGCGTGCTCTAAAAGTTCTTTCCAGTAAAACAAGATGGAAAACCAGGAACAAGAGGCCAAACTATTGAAACAGGAATGATAATTAGTATTTTTTCATAGTATTTTATTTTACTTTAAGGAAAAATGTCAACTTTAAATTATGATGGTTAAAAAGAGTTTTATAAAGTGACCAGACACAAGATAACTTTATGAAATCCAGTAGCTCCTCTGTAAACCAGGAATAGTTCATTAGAAAATATTAGAGAAAAATAATTCTGTTTACTATATCAATTAAGAGAAATACAATGCCTGGGGATGAGCATAATAAAATGAGTAGGGGCTTAAGAAAGAAATTATGAGGTATATCACTTTTTAAAGAAGTGAATCCTTCTCAGTACATTGATTTAGAGCAAGCTGTAAAGATATAGTTGATTGCCATTATTCATGGTAGTTAGGTACTCCAGAGTTTCTCTGAACACTGAATTAGAGAATTCTGAATTTGCTGCTCCCCTTTTGTCTGCAAATAATCATAAATTTTCCTGAAAATTGATTTGGGATTACAAATAAGTTTTAGTGAGTAGTTGAATTTGCAAATATGGAATCTGTGGGTAATGAGGATTAACTCTACATATTAATGTTTCTTTTTCATAGCTAGTCTTTAAAAATAATTTTAAAATTCATCTGGAACACCAACTGATAGGAATACAGCTGAGAAAAATTGAAAAGTGAAAAGGAGATTTGTCTTACTGGACCTTAAAATTGATTATACAGCTAAAGGAATTTTAAATTATTTGATGTAAATATCTACAGACTGATCAAGAATTTGTAATCCTGGAATAAACTCTAATATATTTAAATACTTGATATGTGACAAATAATACATCATAAAATAAGGAAGAAGCTATGTATGATTCAGGAATTATTTAACTTTAATTTATGTTTATGTGGAAAACAGATATAATTTTTGTTCTCTCATTTACATCAAATACATTTCAGAAGAGTTTAAAACATTAAATATAGCACATCTAATAACTATAAAAACATAGATGACTGTTTAACAAATATTCAGGCAACAACCTTTTTCTCAACATAAAGCCATGGAAGAAAAACACAAGAAGATCAGTAGATAAATTAAGGTTTGTTTAAAAGATAGACTATCCAGTCATTCAAAAGGTTTTCAAAGAATATTTGGTGACATAAGAGCATGCCCAGAACTTTGATAGTTAAGTGAATGAGGCTGAATGCAAAATCACAAGTATAATATCCTGAATTCTCAGACTTTCTCAAGTTATTTCTCTATTGTGCTCTGACACCTGTTGCTTCCTCCAAGACACCACAAACTGAAGGCAATTGATTTGTTTATTGTCTGTTTCTGCCAGTAAAAGATAAACTGAGGCATATAAAAAATGTGAAGGGTTTATTTGAGCAAAAATCAATTTGAATTGAGGAGCATCCAATCTAGTAGATAGAAAGGGGCTCTTAAGGCACAGGGAGGGAGAACAGGCAGAAAAGTGAGTTGGTGATTGCAAAGAGAGTTTTCTTTAGGAGAAGGCAAGGATCTTTCTCATAGAAAGCTTAACTAGTACTGATCAGGTGATTCCTGACTGGTTTTAAGTTTCTGTTTCTGGGAGAGCTAAAACTGTAATTAGGTCTCAGTTCAGTAACATGGGGCTTAGTGACTCCATTTTGGGCCTGTTGTCTTGTGTCTAACACGGCCAATAGGATGTAAATTCCAGGAGGGTATTCACCAGATATATTTTGTTCCCTATATGTCTTCATATTGAGCAAACCGGTCCTCATTGCATAATAATTATTTAGTGAATGAATGAATGAATGAATGAATGATTTTGTCAAAACAGAATCATAAAAAAGGTTGAAATAATTGAAATAATGAGTAAAGTGCTTTCTTACATTTACATGAAATTGTACAATTTTCTCTAGCAAGTTCAAATTATATCTGTTAATACAAGGAGAAAAAGATCATTAAACACACATACATAATTATCTCTCTTTAACACGTCTCTTCCCCAGCCCCAGGTGGTTTAAAATTCTCTGTATTTTCTGTGCATGTTGCTGTCTTTCGCATTGCTCTTTCTGTTTTAGGCTACACTAGAGAAAAGTTAGACTGACCATATATACTATTTATTTTAGTTACTGAACCTTCCTTCTTTGGTTAAATAAGGGGCACTTCTGACTGACTACATTTGTTTTAACTGAACAAAGTTAAGAACTGTTGGAAGCACCAGCCCACCAATGCCATCTACATCCTCATCTTTCTGTTTCATTGTTCTCCACACCTGCAAACTACCAATTGGCAAAAGCATAGATCATCAGCAGGCTGTGACTGCTCATTTTTGCCACTTCCTCTTTTTAAAGGAACTAATCAGACCAAGAAAAAATATCTGTGGATGCTTTTCCCACTATTTGAGAAAAGAAAAAGGGGGAAATTAGCATTAGCTATATTCCATTGTTAGTGATGAACAGAGTCCTGGTTTGGAAGGGTCTGTTTGTGTTGCAGGGGGGAGCCACTTTTCCACTCACAATTGGAAACATCCATAACGAGGCCATTTAGTCAATACATATTTTCCTCTTTAGTACATAAGGGTAACCTGAATAAAAGGTTTGAATTACAAAGCAGCCTAATCCTGCACATTCTGTGAGCAGTGACTGCTATTTGTGTCAAGAAAATAAAGAGCCTGAGAAAATGAACGAGAAAGACTGGGAGGGAGAGAGAATACAGAGAAGAGTTATCCTCTCACATGAAATGGGGAAACTCACTAGAAATTAGATTTTTTTTTATTATTGAAAAGTTAGTGTTTTATATCTCTGGTGTGACCATTATTCACAGAAAAAAAAAAAACCCACTCATTTCTAAGGTTTTAATAGGACTTATTGCCTCTTCTTAAATGCAGAGAACAGGCTCCAGTAACCATCATACCTGTAACCCCTTCCTCCCTCTGGCCTCCTCCTCACTCTGGCCACGTGGTGTTGCTAATGGGTAGTAATGGTGCAGCTGGAAATGCATTTATGTTCCATTTTCCCCCAGTATTATTAAAACTGCTCCATCACCGCCTGTAATGGGGGTGTCCGTATTTTCTCTCGCCTGTATCTCTGACATGACATAACGCTTGCCCTCACCAGCATGCTATAAAACAGTGGTAATTGAAACATAACTCACCCTAAATTACAGTCTCTGTGCACGCAGGGCCCCACTGAGCTTCCCAAGGCTCATTACAAGTATAAGCTAAATATTTCCTTAAAGGGGTCTGGGGGGGACCCAGAAAGGAGGGAAGGGTGTTGTGGGGGTTGGGGTGGGGGGAATGGAGGAGTCTCCTAAAAGCAAATGAGGTGAGGCAGGTTGCTAAAAAGGGAGATTTACCCCCAACAGTTTTAGGTGAGCCCCCTGTTTGGCAGGATCAGTAGTAACCTGTCATCATTATTAGCTGAACTGCTATTTCCTGGACTACTTGAAATTACAGGTTTCCATTCATTTCCTAGGAGACACAAGTCCATCTAATTGTATTTCCTGGCCCAGAGACTCCTGGGCTAGCAGTATTTACTCTTGGAAGAGGCCATGAAAAATGGTGTAATGGCTGACTTCCGAAGACTGAAAGGCCCCTTGTGAAAGACAGTGTATTCTCTGTAACTCTTTAGTTATCAAGGCCTGACCTCTCGGCCATTGTCCTGAGATTGTTTGGAGTGAGGAAGTCAAAGTTGAAACACTCCTCACTTGAGTGGGCCACCTTATTATAAGTGCAGACCTCCCTAATATCATTAGAAAACCAGGAATAATTGTTTTAAATGCAAAATTCATGGCTTTATGGTTGGATGGCTGTCATATGACTGAGTTCATTTTCCCTTTCTCATTTGGGTCAGCCTCTGTAAATCATACCTTCTCCTCTGTTCTCCTTGAATTTGCCTCTCCATCACTACTTTTAGGAGGCTATTTGATTCCACTCATTTGAGTTGTCCTACCAACGAAGGCCTAAACGCTCACATGGAATACCACGCTCTTTTCCAACCCCTGGGAAATGGCTTCTCCCTGTGGGTCTGAGCCCCAGGGCACCCCCGTGAAGGAATGAGCAAAGCAGACAGGTGAGGAGCAGAGAACAGGGAGAGTTGCCCATCAAGATCTGTGCTTCTGGAGATTGGTCAACAGATTCTACTTTCTGCACTTTCATACTGGTTTATAAACACATCCTGGGTGAATTGTCTTAAGGAACAAAGCCAGGGTATTCCTCTTCCCTCCTCCCACTACTATCCAGACACCAAACACTGCAGGCAGAGCAGCTGAAAGTTGTGTCTGACTCTTTGAGACCCCATGGACCTGCAGCACACCTGGATTCCCTGTCCTTTACCATCTCCCGGAGTTTGCTCAAACTCATGTCCATTGAGTCAGTGATGCCATCCAACCATCTCATCCTCTGTCTCCCCTTTCTTCTCCTGCCCTCAATCTTTCCCACCATCAGAGTCTTTTCCATTGAGTTGACTCTTCACATAGGTGGCCAAAGTATTGGAGCTTCAGCTTCAGCATCAGTCCTTCCAATGAATATTCAGGGTTGATTTCCTTTAGGATTAACTGGTTTGATCTTGCAGTCCAAGGGACTCTCAAGAGTCTTCTCTAGCACCACAGTTCAAAAGCATCAGTTCTTGGGCACTCAGTCTTTTTTATGGTCCAGCTCTCACATCCATACATGATTACTGGAAAAATGATAGCAGAGCAGACAGAAATAATGTAATAACCCCTGCTCTCACCTAAGGGCTCAAAGTCAAAGTGTTAGTCACTCAGTTGTGTCCCTCTCTTTGTGACCCCATGGACTGCCTGTCAGGCTCCTCTGTCCATGGAATTCTCCAGACAAGAATACTGGGGTAGGTTTCCATGCCCTGTTCCAGGAGATCTTCCCAACCCAGGGATGGAACCCAGGTCTCCTGAACTGTAGGCAGTTTCCTTACCTTTTGAGCTATCTGGGAAGACAGCTCAAACTGTCTTCCAGGGTTAAGGACTCAAACTGGCCCTTAAAAAACCTGGTCTCAGTGTTTTTATTGGCCTCCTGTTACCATCCTTAGTTTTCATGTCTCTCTCTTGCTCAAAGGGACAGGAAACTACAGCCTTCATTCAGAACTCAGGATTCCCTTTCAGCCTCCCAACTTTAGGAACTAAGAAGAGTCATAGAATCCTCATGACACTTCAGTTCAGTTCAGTTAGGGACTGTCTGTTGCATTCCTCACATTTTACTGATGGACAGTCTGTGATCTAAAGAACCTATTTGAAGATACAGTTAATTAATGTTATAGATGTGAGTAGAAAGCAGATTCCTGTTTCTCAGTTCTGTGTCCTTTCCATATACAGCAAAATGCCTTTAATTCTACACCCTGTTCTTACAAGGTCAATTTTTTAGATAACTATCAAATTGAAAATGGTCTATTGTCATATCCATAGTGAAATGTTAATGACTGATAATAACTTAATTGGCTGCCATATTTTAAGAATTTACCACTCTACCAGCACCTAAACATAATATAGAAGACTGAATTTCCTAAGATTGTACGTAAAATATACTTAAAGTGAAAGAGCTTCGGGGCAGCCATAATTGAAATTATATCATGTTATTCAATCACCTACTTCCCTTTAGGTTTCAGTACTGGTTTTATTTGTGTACATTGGCCAATAGGTATGCATCTGTGTCATAGGATTTACAGAATTTTTGTGGGAAGGGACCTGAGGGCTCATCTAGTCCAGAACCTTTTTTTTTTCATAGTTGCATTATCCAAGGATACTTAGCTCATTATTTGCAGTGCCAGAACTTATACCCATGAAGGCTGACTCTTCACACAATGCTTGAGTTATCTGAGTCTAGGAATAAAGTGATTTGTAAACAAGAACATGTATCAAAATCACCTGGATAACATGGGAAGCTTTTCAAAAGTATATACACTTACATACTTTCTCTCCCTCAGTCCTACTTCTGATACTATAGGCCTTAGAGGAAAGATCCAGGAAATATAATTATTTTTTAAAGATGGTGATACAGTTTACAAATGAATTAAGTGTCTAAATCTTGTATTAAAGCAGTAATTCTTTATATACACATGTGTGTGTGTGTGTTCAGTTGAGTCCCACTCTTTGCGACCCCATGGACTATAGCCTATCAGGCTCCTCTGTCCATGGAACTTTCTAGGCAAGAATATTGGAGTGGGTTGCCATTTTCTACTTCAGGGGATCCTCCTGAACTAAGTATCAAACCCATGTATCCTACATGGCAGGTGGATTCTTTACCGCTACACCACTTGGGAAGCCGCATATACACATGCAAGTATATATAAGTATACACATACACACCCCTATATAACCACTGCTAAAATTAAGATAAAATCTAGATTTCCAGATCCCTGAGAACTCATTTTTGATTCTTCTCAGTCAGTAAGCCACCCACCTTCAAGGAATGAACCTTTTTCATCATAGTTTATTTTACATGTGTTCGAACTTCATATAAATGTACTCATAATGAGTACTCTTTTGTGTCTGGATTCCTTTACTCAACAACATATATGTGAGATTCATTTGCATATATCAATAGTCTGTTCTTTTACATTTCTGTGTAGTATTCCATTAAATGAATATATCATATCCACTCTACTATTATGTACACTTGGGTTATTTATGGCTTCCCTGGTGGCTCAGAGGGTAAAGTGTCTGCCTGCAATGCAGGAGACCCGGGTTTGATTCCTGGGTCGAAAAGATCCCCTGGAGAAGGAAATGGCAATGGGTTATTTATGGTTTTTAGTTATTATGAGTAAAGGTTCTGTGAGCATTCTTGTATGTGTTTTTGGTGAACAAAACTTATATCTGATGGCTATATCTCCAAAAGGGTCATTGTAAGTGCTACATCATGTTTAACCTTAAAAAATAATGAAAAAGAGTCTTTCAAAGTTATTCCAGCACTTAATACTCCCACAAGCAATGTAAAAGAGCCCTTGCTTTTTATAGTATCACCAACCCCCTTGGTACTTGTTAGATTTTTCATTTTAGATATTCGAATAGGTGTGTGGTGGCTTTATTTTTCTTTTCTGTGATGATTAAAGATGAGCACCTTTCAAATGCTTATTGTCTGTTTCTAGCTTTTTTTTTTTTCTGGGTATATGTATTAGAGATATCTTTTTCCAGTTTGCAGCTTACCTTTTCACTCTCTTCATAGTGCCTTTGATGAGCAGAAGATCTTAATTTTAATGAAGTTTAACTTGTTAATCTTTTCCTCTTGGTCAGTAAATTTTGAATTTTATTTATGAAATCTGCCTATACAATGGTCATGATTATTTCTTCTGTATTTTCTTTTAGAAACTCAATTATTTTTAACTTTCATGATCCATCTCAAAATATTGTTGTGTGTTATGATAGCACCTGTAACTGTTAAAAGTTTTCTATTTCATTTTCATGACCAGTACTGATTGAGAATCACTGGAAGTAAAATGATTTAGAATTAAGTTTGGGTTTAGATCCCATTTGTATCACATATATTTCAGGAATATTTTCTGAATCCCTTTTCTCATATTAAAAACATGAACAGAAATATCCATGTTTCAGGGTTTTTAGAGATATTAAATGTGATAATTATTTAGAGAGTGATATGGAGGAAAAGCTCATCAAATTATTACTGTTTTTATTTAAATCCGTTGCAAGCATGGAACATGTTAGTTTCATTTGCCATGAAATGCAACTATTTCAGTTATTTAGATTTTGGTTTGTTTGCTTTGTCTCCATTAACCAATATGCACCCACAGGTCATTCATAGTAAGATTTAGGTAAGGTTTCCAGAAGTAAGGTGGCTATTAGTTTGTAGAATTCAAATCAAGAAAATAGACATTTATGACAACACAAAGGGTGATGAAAAAAATCCATAGCATTTTGCCTGAAAACATATCTATCATTTTAAAATTCAAATAAGAAGAACTCAAGGTAAAGAGAAATATATTCTGGACCCAACAGATTATAAGTCCTACTTATTTTCTTTTGGGAGACTTCACATAAATTGCCCGTATTGGATCTGTGCTCAGTAATTGTAGGCACTTTACTCTGCCTCCAGAGGAGCATCACAGCCCTGTGCTGTGAGATACACACACACTCTTCTCTTGCTAAGGCATTTACATGTCTCCACATTCTGCATCAAACTTAATTTTGCTCACAGGGTTGAGACAGAACAGTGGATTTGTGTGTGTACTTTTGCCTTATCTAGTTGTCTGTATTTCTCATCTTTGGGTCAAATTTGATTTGAAAGAATACACTCCACTGATGATATACTGTGTGTAGAGGAAGTCTATGTATTTTTCAAACAAGAGCTGTCTATGTCCAACCTTTCACAAGCCTCCCCCAGTAACTGCTAATTCTGGCTGGTCAGAGTTTTAGGCAGTTGATTGGGTTCCTCTGATCTTGAGACAAAGATGAGCTTTCTTAGTTTATTTGGGGGGTGATGCATGGAAGAAATATGGGAGGGGAAAAGAGAGACAGGGAAAAGGGAAATGCTGAGAAAGCATATACTTAGTTACTGGGGTGTTATGGGCTGCATTGTGCCCCCCACCCTCAAACTGCTATGTTGAAGTCCTAACTTTCAGTACCTCAGGAATGATACTGTAATTGAAGACAGCATGTTTGAAAAGGTAATTAAGATAAAATGAGATCCTATGCGTGGACTCTAATCTGATGTCTACTGTCCTAATACGCAGAGAATACTGGGAGGCTGACGTGTACACGTGTTGTGCATGTGTGATCCACAGAGGAAAGACCCAAGAGGACACAGTGAGAAGGTGGTCATCTCCAAGCCAAGGAGAGAGGCCTCAGAGGAAACCAAGCTTGCAGACACCTTGATCTTGGACTTCTCAGCCTCTAGAATGGCGAGCAAGAAAATTTCTGTTGTTTAGGCCTCCCAGGCTTTGGTACTGTTGTGGCAGTCCTGGCACTCTAAATATGTGGGTACAACAGCTCAGTCCTGATCTATTACTGGGAGAGTGTAGAACTTGCCTCGGAATTGTCCAACCAAAGGTTGGAGAGGCTAGACCATCTACCTGCCAACTCTCCTCCTTGACCCAGGCGGGTTGCTATTGGTAACATTAAGCTCGCCTGTGCTTCTGAGTGGCAATTGCTTGTGGCTGATGATTTTTACCTGATATGAGTCACTGGCTCTGTACCTGGGACTCACCAGGGCTGGCCTGAAGTCAGGAGGGCCCAGGAGGTGTGGTGTATCCTAAGCATCTGGACCACTCGTAGCACTTCTGTGTGGTGGTGCAGCCCATTAGTTAACGTGGAGAGCTAAGCTACTGTGTGCAAACTTGGCCTCTCAGAGAAGCCTGGGCAGCTTACCTTTTTCCTCCCATTTATTTTTGTCATTTGCATTTCTGTTTTCCTTACTGCAGGGTGGGTGGGTTATCTGGAGAGTAGACACCAGAATGTCATTTAGAATGCCAGAATTTTATTTAAAAAGTGCTCTTGAGATTAACACTTACAGGAAAAGAAAGGAACCTCTCCTGAGCAGAGCAAACATTGAGTTGTAATCTGTTCCAACAAAAGCCCTTGTCAATGTCATAAGAAACTCTGAGGCTGAGAGGCATTCAGAGTTGTCTTGAGTTGAGATGAGAGGGTAAAACTTTGTATTCTCATGTTGTTGTTTAGTCACTAAGTCATGTCTGACTCTTTGTGACCCCATGGACTTCAGCATGCCAGGCTTCCCTATCCTTCATCATCTCCTTTGCTCAAACTCGTGTCCATTAGGTCATGATGGTCATTATGCCATCCAACCATCTCATCTTCTGTTGCCCGCTTATCCTGCCCTCAATCTTTCCCAGCATCAGGGTTTTCCCCAATGAGTTCACTTTTTGCCCAATACTTCATGCAAAGATGGGCTCAATAAATGACAGAAATGGTAGGGACCTAACAGAAGCAGAAGATATTAAGAAGAGGTGGCAAGAATACACAGAAGAACTGTACAAAAAATGTCATGACCCAGATAATCACGATGGTGTGATCACTGACCTAGAGCCAGACATCCTGGAATGTGAAGTCAAGTGGGCCTTAGGAAGCATCACTGCAAACAAAGCTAGTTGAGGTGATGGAATTCCAGTTGAGCTATTTCAAATCCTGAAAGATGATGCTGTGATAGTGCTGCACTCAATATGCCAGCAAATATAGAAAACTCAGCAGTGACCACAGGACTGGAAAATGTCAGTTTTCAGTCCAATCCCAAAGAAAGGCAATGCCAAAGAATGCTCAAACTACCGCACAATTGCACTCATCTCACACGCTAGTAAAGTAATGCTTGAAATTCTCCAAGCCAGGCTTCAGCAACACGTGAACCGTGAACTACCAGATGTTCAAGCTGGTTTTAGAAAAGGCAGAGGAACCAGAGATCAAATTGCCAACATCTGCTGGATCATCAAAAAAGCAAGAGAGTTCCAGAAAAACATCTACTTCTGCTTTATTGACTATGCCAAAGCCTTTGACTGTGTGGATCACAATAAACTGTGGAAAATTCTGAAAGAGATGGGAATACCAGGCCACCTGACCTACCTCTTGAGAAACCTGTATGCAGGTCAGGAAGCAACAGTTAGAATTGGACATGGAACAACAGACTGGTTCCAAAAAGGAAAAGGAGTACGTCAAGGCTGTATATTATCACCCTGCTTATTTAACTTTTATGCAGAGTACATCATGAGAAACGCTGGGCTGGAAGAAGCACGAAGCTGGAATTAAGATTGCTGGGAGAAATGTCAATAACCTCAGATATGCAGATAACCCCACCCTTATGGCAGAAAGTGAAGAAGAACTAAAGACCCTCTTGATGAAAGTGAAAGAGGAGAGTGAAAAAGTTGGCTTAAAGCTCAACATCCCGAAAACTAAGATCATGGCATCCAGTCCCATCACTTCATGCAGATAGATGGGGAAACATTTGAAACAGTGGCTGACTTTATTTTTCTGGGCTCCAAAATCACTGCAGATGGCGATTGCAGCCATGAAATTAAAAGACGCTTACTCCTTGGAAGTAAAATTTTGACCAACCTAGATAGCATGTTAAAATGCAGAGACATTACTTTGCCAACAAAGGTCTGTCTAGTCAAGGCTATGGTTTTTCCAGTGGTCATGTATGGATGTGAGAGTTGGACTATAAAGAAAGCTGAGCACCAAAGAATTTATGCTTTTAAACTGTGGTGTTGGAGAAGACTCTTGCGAGTCCCTTGGACTGCAAGGAGTTCCAACCAATCCATCCTAAAGGATATCAACCTGGGTGTTCATTGGAAGGGCTGATGTTGAAGCTGAAACTCCAATACTTTGGCCACCTGATGCGAAGAGCTGACTCATTGGAAAAGACCCTAATGCTGGGAAAGATTGAGGGCAGAAGGAGAAGTGAGTGAGAGAGGATGAGATGGTTAGATGGCATCACTGACTTGATGGACATGGGTTTGGGTGAACTCTGAGAGTTGGTGATGGACAGGGAGGCCTGGCGTGCTGCAGTTCATGGGTCACAAAGAGTCGGACATGACTGAGAGACTGAACTGAACTTTGTGGCCAAATTATTCAGTTCAGTTCAGTCGCTCAGTTGTGCCAAGTTATTGGTATTCTCCTAAGAACCTGCCATTTGTGGCAGGCTTCACCTGCATGATCATTAACAAACAGCACTCATCATCTGCAGAGGGCTGGGCACTAAGGGATGCCCATTGGTAGCACCCTCTGGTAGTGGGAAGAATAGGTCCTTCAGTCTCTAAAGGGGCTCTGGGCAGCACAGCATGTGTCATCTACACACACTGACTACATAGGTATAGAGAACTGGAGTCTATTCTGTTGATTAATCCTGTAGAGTCTATCCCCTCTATTTTTCTGTCTGTCTTTCTTCATGCAATAAATCAAAGTCTGCTTTGGTAAAAAAAAAATATCTAGATTAATATTGAGAATGATGTTAGACATTGAGGCCTCATTCTCCTTATGCAGCTGGTAAAAGAGCAACACTATGATTTCCTCTTGGCTGCTCCCTTATTAAATTTATGATGGTGATAGTGTGAGTGTGCTGATCAGCAGAATAGAATTAGATCATTTCAGGGTCTTGGATATAATAATCAAAATACTTCCAAAGCCCACAACTAAATTGATGCTTATTTATTCCATAATTTCTGACTCGTCCTTTTCCAGCCTAAAGCAGAGGCTGAAGATGGACTCTGTTCATTCAGGTTGATATGTGAAATAAGCATATTAAAATCAACCTCAGGTGTCTACCCTGTCTCTCTATTTTATCCAGACAAACTTGCCATCCTGATATACAGCCTCTCTCTTAACTTGGGAAGCCATCTTTTGGGGTAGCTTAGTTTTAATGACTCATTCTGGACATGCTTCTCTTGCTTATTTAACCTCAGCAGTCTGCCTTAGCCACAATCTGGCATTTGCCTTCCAGGCTTGTAAATAAAGACCTTAAATAAATGAATGTCTAATTCCAGCTTTCATCCAGAAGGATGTTTGTGAACTAGCTCACTCCTTGCCTTCCTGGTGTTCTGATTGAATGCAGGAGGATATTTACATTGTCAAACCAAGTTTTCCTATTTGGGTGCAGAAGATCTAATCTCTACAATAAGCCCAAGATTCATGGGATTATTCATTTTTTTAAAATTGATTAAGATATTTGCCTTACTGGTCTTACTTGAGTGGGGCCACAAAGAGAGATCTCTAGGTCCAGATGCAGAGAAAATTGTCTCGAAACCCAAATTTACTCACTTTACAATTTGGGGACAATTCTGTTTTTTTGTAGTAGAAATGCCCTGCTTTTCTCCCATGAGTCTTCTGAGGCCGCCTGTCCCCACCACGCTGTCCTCTACATTGCTTATACCCCAGTCCATTAGGTCCTCTGCAAAGAACTGGCTTTAAGGCAAATCAACTCCCAGAAATATATCTAGGTCCCACCAAAGGAGGCCAGATTGCTGAGCAATGAATCAGAGAGATAGTAAGGGGATGAGGGGCTTGATAATGAAAAAGCAGAGAACGTGCTTTGGTACAAAGACAATAAACTTTGATTACATCGTGTGAAACTATCCCAGGCAATAGCAAGGAGAAGCTGCTGCCTCAGTAGTTCCTGAAATAGATAGATCAAATTTAGCAGACAACGGGGAGAGAGAAGCAGATTGAAGGAAGCAAAGATGAAGACCATATAATGAGTGTGTCATCTAAACTCTACAGTATAGATATTTGGAATGCACATTATGTTTTGCTTTCCCTCCGGTGCAAGACTTAGCTCAATGGCACGACAGGCTACATTGTCTAAAGCCAAACCATCTGTGTCACAGAAGTAGGAAAAGCTAGTTTAACCCTGGGGTCAAGGTAGGCCACTCTTCCCTGGCTATTTGAGAGCTGATGAGACAAAAGCAACAAGATTGGATGACTTGGAAACAGATCATTCTCTCATGGGCTTTATAATATCATAGACACCATGCTGTTTAGTTTGGAATAAAAATTAAAAGTGTAACATTTGAAGCACACAACAAGGGACAGAGAAGCATAAACAATTACTAATACTATACTGCTGTCCTGACACAGGGTCACTGAAAAACTCCTTCAAGCTGAGAACCTTCAACAGTGTCTCTCATGATAATCTGAGAAAACAGATTACTCAGTCTTGGCTCCTGAACTGGTCCAGTCTATAGAGAGAAAATTCAACAAGCAAAGTGTGTGCGTACTCAGTTGTGTCCGACTCCTGGCAATCCTATAGACCTTAGCCTGCCAGGTTCCTCTGTCAATGGGATTTTCCAGGCAAGAATACTGGAGTGGGTTGCCGTTTCCTTCTCCAGGAGATCTTCCTGACCCAGGAATCAAACCAATGTCTCCTGCGTCTCCTGTATGGGTGGATGGATTCTTTACCACTAAGCCATCTGGGAAGCCCAAACAAGCAAAGTAGACAGACTTATGAGTGAAGAAATGTAGAGATGAGATAAGCAGAGGAATGGGGTCTATCATATATACTAATGCTCAGCCACAGAATAAAATCTTTCAGCAAGAAGGGCATTTTAGCATGATCTAGTCAAACTCTCTCGTTTTACTGATGAGGAGAAAGGTGAATTTCTAAGGATCAAATAGCCAGTTACCTGCAGAGATAAGATTAGAGTGAAAAGGGGATAAATGTAGGTCTGTACATTGTTATACCAGATCCAGTAGACAGTAAAGAATTTGGATGACTGAATGCAAGGCAAAAAAATAGAGCAATATTAAAAAGTTAACTAATAGGAAACTGCTCCCATTTCTCATAGAAGTACAGTTTAGCTAGAGGAAAAGTAAATCCACATTAAAAGATATCTGCTTATAAATGAAGTAGGAAATACAATTTAGTGTCAATTAAAATGGTGAACTCATTTTTAAATCTTTAATCTTGAGAGGAAAACTAAAGCCTATAAGTCTAAACTGTAAGAAGTAATAAAGCAACTATTGACCTAAAGAATGCAAATGAGAGTGGAAAAAAATGTGAACATTTGCACATCACCAAGTCAAGGCATTATTTATCTGCAACTATTGTAATTAGCAAATATGTATTAGCAAAGCAGCTATTTTTAAAAAACAATCGAATACATTGAGTAAATACTTCAAGGTTGAAAAGGACAACATTAAATTCTGCTCGGACATAAAATCTCCGAATTAAATATTATGTACCAACTTCCATGTGTCTTATACAGCATAAACAAGAAGAAAACTTTGAGACATAGAAAAATGAAAGAAAAAAGCTAGTACTTTCTGAATAAAAATATATGTGTTTAGTATGGTATATATGCCTCTATAATGTGGCATCTGCCCAGGTGTTATAACAGGGACCTGTTATAAACATTGGAGAGCTCACTGCAGTGCATGAGATTCAGGCAGCTTTTAATAACATTGTTATATGGTATTCATTATTCTTCCAGTGGTATTGGTGACCCTTCAGAGCTGAAAATGAACAAGGTAAAACAAAAAATAAAGCTGAGAGAAAACCGGAAGTACACTTACTTATTCAGAAGCAGCAGATACATGTTTGCTTGACTGGGGCCACAAGTCACATCTAAAGGTGGGCAGCAAAAATCTGGGGGCAAAGCCCATCGGAATCCATCGAAGCAGGATCTAGAACCCTTAACCGAAGCAATAAAACCAGAAAAGGAGGAAAGTACAATACCATAACTGTCCAACCAGAAGCTTACACAATAGTGCTCCATAGAGAAGGAACAAGGCTCAGTCTTTCTATGTAAAACCTGAATCATTTGTCATAAACTCAAAATCATCATAGGATTTGAAATGTCCTTAATAACTTTATTGTATATGGACACTAATAAGCAAAAATGTGCCCTACTGACAAACTTCAGCATTTGAATTATTACCCAGGTGTTTGTTAATTAGCTGTGTATCTTACTTTGTATATTTGGCATTTTCCTATGTTTAGTGTTTTTCTCAGTGATTTGAATAAATTCTTTAGACTAATTACATCATTGCTTAAAACTTTCCATTTGAGAAAATTAAATATGTATCAAAAGAACAAATTTTAAAAATAATTTATTTATGTAAGAATCATTAATTGATCACCAAATCATGTGCTGGGCACTATTCTAGGCCAGTTGGGAATGTATTAGAAAATGAAAGACCAAATCCCTTTCCTTGTAAAATTTATATTCCAGAGTATTGTGTTTGTATTTGTATTGGCATGAATGTGTGTGTGTGTTTGTGTGTATCAGGAAGTGTGCATCAAATAACAAACAAAATAACATGTATATGATGTGTGTGCTGTAATGAAAAAGAAAAACAGAGTGGAGTTCTAGGTTAGAGGTTCAGATGGCATCATTAAATAGAGTGGCTGGGGTAGCTTTTATTTATGGATGACATTTGAACAAAGGCCTGAAGAAAATAGGAGAAATAGCCAAGTGAGGGTTTGGAGACAAGATAGTCTAGGTAGAGAAAGCTACCTGTGTAGGAAACCTATGGCAGGCGTATCCCTTGTGACCTTGAGGAATACCAAGGAGGTCAGTATGACTGGAACAGAATCAGGGAAGAATTTTTAAGAGATGAGGTCGGAGAGAAAATAGATCAATTACTTTGTAGATAATTGTTAGGACTTTGGTTTTTCTTCTGAGTGAAATGGAAAGGCAGTGGAGTAACATGACTTAGGTTTTAGCAAGGTCACTCTGGCTGTTATATTGAGAACAGACTGCAGAGAAACATGGATGAGAACAAGGAAATCTATTAGGATGCTGATATTAGTTTTCTGTTCCTGCCGTAACAAGTTACCACAAACAGGGTGACTTAAAACAGCATAAATACATGATCTTACAGTCCAAGAGGTCGGAAATCTGAAATGGGTCTCACTGGACTGGGGTTAAGGAGTCAGTAGGACCAAGTATCCGGAGGCTGCAGAGGAGAATTTGTTCCCTTACATTTTACAGCTTCTAGGAGCTGCCTGCACATTTTGACTTGTGGCCTCCTTCCAGAAATTGTGTCATTCTGACCTTTGCTTTCTTGGTTGTATGTCCTGTGACACTGGTGCTATGACAGGATAATCTCTCCCTCTCAAGGTCCTTATCATCTCTGCAAAGGCCCTTTAGCCATAGATGGTAAGTTGTCAGTTTCTGGGAATCAGGATGTGACGTCTTTTGGGGGATGGGGGAGGGCGGCATTATTTTCTCCATCATAAGGCTGTTACAGTCACCCAGGCAGAAGACAATGGTGGCTTGGATGAGGACGTTACAGTGAGGATAGTGGGGAATGACTGCCTTTTGGATGTCATTTTAAAATTAAAGTCAAACGGTATTTCCTAATGGATTAGCTTTGGGGTGTAAGGAAAGAGACAGAGATGAGTCCAGAATGACTCCAGGTATCTAAAGCTTGATGCTCCTGTACCACATATGTCTTCTTTACCTTTTTGTTTCTGAGGTTTAACTCGAACATAGTGAAGGCTCGATGGATATTCACTATCTTTAAAGTTTCCTATTTTAGAAAATAATCATGATCGAGGAAAACTAGAAAATAAAGGGGAAAATTCAACAACAAAAAAACAAACAAAAAACACCCACAAAATACCCATCCTCAAACCTGCAAAATTACTTTAATATGTTTTATTATTTGCTTCAAAATATTATATTAGCAGATTTTTTTCTTTTTACAATTTTGTGGTAGCACTAAACCTGCCATTCCGTGTCCTTAAATAATATTTTAACTTGACATTTTGCCATGTTTATAGTCTTCATTGACAAGAATTTTGATAACTTTTATATTGTTTCTTCAGTGGCTGTTTTATAATTTAAATAATCATCACCTCATTGTTGGACATTCAGGTAGTTTTAGCATTTGACAAATTATAAAGAGGACAGAGGGCATCATAGATGCAATGGGACAAGATACTGCTTCGACTTTTCTTTTTTCAACTCTTCAACTAATATCTGCAAGAGTAAGTAGCATATTAATATATCTTGAAATGGTGCTATATTAGGCAGTGTTGTAAACATGGATAATGACTTAGAAACTACTTATCTGGAACTTGAAAAGGTTACAAATATGGACTCAAATCAAAATGAGATTAAACTGGGAAAATGTAAACTAGTACATCTGGGAAGAAATTGAGTCAGATTCACAGTCCTCCTAAGAGATCTGGTGAGTGGTAGGTAATGTTAGAAGATACAGAGCAAGTGGATAACTAAATAAAAATAAAGTTATAATAAAATATTGGGATCTAAAAAAGGTCAATGTGATTTGAACTGCCTAAAAATTTTTTTTGAAAAAGCAAAGAAGAAAATGAAATGGGAAACAGTAATCAACTCTATTAAATTTTAGGGGGTAGCTTTAGTCCATGAACATAAACAATCAAGCCAACTAGTTAGATAATGGGGAAGTTTATTTGGGAAGAAGAGGCTTTAATAAACAAGTAGGTTTAGGTAATGACCTGAAGTACTCCACAGACATCATTGCCAAGGAAGCTGTTCTCTGCACCACGCCCTATTTTCCTGTTGTTTGTTTGAACCCTGAAGCTGTGCCTCCCTCCTCCTTTCCCATTCTCATTGCTGGTTGTCATTGTCCTTATCTTGGCTCTTGTGCTTTCTTGCCTGGATTATCACCACTTAGTTGCTTTACCAGCCTTTGATCATGTTATTGCTTTAGATTAGAAATATCTTGTTATCATCTCCTCCTTAAAAACCTTGCTCATTCTTCAACCTTAGTTCAGATGCCCTCTCCTGGCTAGTCTTTTTGGATTGCTCACCCTGCCCCCAACAAAATTAGATTTAATTGCTTTTCATTTGTAGCTTTACTGCTTGTATTTATTATGTCAGTTAATTAATTGCATCCCTATTTCTTGAATAAATTTGAAGCTTCTTCAGAATAGGAAGCAGTTTCTGTTCATTTTATTTCTTTCCTCTGTTTTCTATAACTACTAGACATAGAAATTTGTATACAGAAGGAGCTTAATGTTCACTGAATTGAATCGAATGTCAAAAGCTACATCATTATTTCTAGAAATGAGATTCAGCTTCACAAACAAGTGACTTGAGAATGAGCTGGTCTGTAGGGCAGACCAACAGGCTAGGGACTCCCACCTGGGATAGGGGAGAAGAAACTAATTTTTATGGTGAGTGATCGCTATTTTCTAAGACCCTAAAGTAGTTCTTTTATATGTAATAACCCACTGTATCCTCATTGCTACCTTGCATTATAGAGACTATCCATCCCATCTTGCAGATAACACTAGATAAGAAAAGTAGCTAGAAAGAAAGGGGGAAAAAATAACTAGAAGGTAGTGGGCAGGATTTGTATCTTAATTTACCTGATTCCAATACTCATGTTTTAATTTTAGCTTATATACTTACTTTTTTTTTCCTCTCTACTGTACAACATCATCTCTCTTGTATCCTTACTTTTAAACATAGATATTACTACAGAGTATGTAATGTAGCTAGTTCAGGTAATCTGGCATCACAGTATTTATGAACTATTGATATGAAGCTTTCCTCTGGTATCTTACATTTCTCCTGGTGCTGAATTTCCACCAGTTTTCTGTACAGTGTGTCTTTGCCTGGGGGAGGATGGGAAAGGAAGGGAGGGACTGGAAACTCATCAAATAGTGACAAAGTAAAAACTTGCATTGCTTTCATTAGCAGTATTTCTCCAAGTTTGCTTGCTAGATACAGTCCCCAGTGAAACTAAAAGATTGAACCTAGCTACACTGACTGGTAAATTTTAAAATATGTAAAAAAAAAATCTATGTGAATAGGAATTCTAATCATTCTAGTCATCTTAAGGGAAGTGTGCAATTATAGATAACAGGGAATGTCTACAATGCCAAATGTGATGAAGTCTATAGAAATAAAAAGTCCAATTAAGGATAACAACAAGATTTATGACAAGAATTTCCCACTCTTCTAAGAAAATCATGATCTAGGTAAGATTTTTTAGATGCAGTAATATCACTGAGACTCAATTCTGTTGGGATAAGCCTCTAGAAAATCTTTATGTTTTAATGATTTTTGGCATTTTCCCTAAGAATCTCATCCAACAATGAGTAGGACTGATTCTTTCACAGCTTCACACATCAACACCAGAGAAGGACAATAGACTCTCTTTACTTTGTTAAATGCTGGTAAAATGAGAACTCAGTTATCCAGTTTATCCATTATCCAAGTATAAATGAGCACCTATTATGGGCCATGTTTTATTCCAAGTCAGGGATACAACATTAAACAAGTGTAGATACAATGGAGTTTTCCAGTCTATGTAGTATTGTTAAATCTGTGTGTTGGGGCCTCATAGTGGATGTAAAATTCATTAGATGAATTTTAACCTTTTTTAGAAAAAAATGAAATAGACTGGATGAGCAGTATTAGAGATCAATATAAATAAAATGGTAACTATTGCCTTGCAAATCTCTTTCAGTTTTATGAATATACGTATGTATTTGTGTTTCTTTCTGTGAGTTGCATGAAAACCTACAAAAGTCATTCTTTTCCAGGTGAAATTGACAGCTTAAAATGTTAATTAATTTTCTGGCACTTATGTTGCACTTTCAATGAGATAAAAACACTTCTATGTCTGTTCTATGGGGGAAAAAAGTGTAATTCTCATGACAATTCTGTGAGGTAGGTACTTTGATTATTCCAAATGTAAAGTTGAGGAAACTTACAAGAGAAGTTTAAGTCCCAAGGTCCCATAGCTCAATAGTGGGAGAAATGGGATCTCAGTTCAGGCAATCTGACCTGAGAGTCAGAATTTTAATTACTTCATTGCATCCACATGCTTATGATATGAAATATGTGGATGCAGTGTTAAGAAGCAAAGCCTATCTCAAAAGAAGTATTTTTTGCATTGCAGGTGGAGTGGATGATGAGATGATCTGAGCTATTCTGGATTCCTGTATGTGTAGGCTGGAGATGTTGGGCGATGAGGATGGATATGGACTGGTGTGCTGAGTGAGAGTAGAGCAGGTAGGAGTATCCCTGCTTGAAGCTAAGCCACGGCACCTATGGGATTCAAAGAAAATAGAGTATGAACAGAACTTATGGGGAGCTCTTGGATTCAGGAGTAAAGACTCACATACAGAGATGAATTAACAGAGACAAAAAGAGTCTGGTCCAGTTATAATACAACTTCTTTAGAGAGTAGTTGTGAGTGGAGCTTGGTATCTTTTGATGCAGGTTGACTCTCCTGCCCTGCACTTTGACCTAAAAGTGGTTCTAATCACTGCATTGCCAATACTGACTATGTAACTTCATGCAGTATACCTGATCTCTGTGCCTTAGTATTGTATTCTGTCATTGTCATCAGCATCATCGTTAGATCTCTGTCCGAAAGCTCTCTTTCATACAGCTTTCAGTCCTAAATAAAGGACCTAATAAATTTCTTTCAGTCCTAAATAAAGATGGTGAAATGACTTTATTAAAAATTATGTGAGGTGTTGGGAGCATGTGTTCTCAAACTTTAACATGCACAAGGATCATCTGGGAAGCACAAGAAAATGCCAAGTCGTTGATAGTGTTCTCATAGACTTCGGAGTCAGTTGGTGTAGCAAGAGGCAGAAGTATAGTCCATTTGAGAAAAAAACTAGCATAGTATAATGGAAAACAAGTTTTTTTCCAGTAGTAATGTACAGATGTGAGAGCTGGACCATAAAGAAGGCTGAGTGCCAAAGAATTGATATTTTCAAATTGTGGTGCTGGAGAAGACTCCTGAGAGGCCCTTTGACTGCAAGAAGATGAAACCAGTCAATCGTAAAGGAAATCAACCTTGAATACTCA
This sequence comes from Bubalus bubalis, assembly GCF_019923935.1. NCBI lineage: Eukaryota > Metazoa > Chordata > Mammalia > Artiodactyla > Bovidae > Bubalus > Bubalus bubalis. Next base: position 108,646,799 of record NC_059157.1, on the reverse strand, counting down.
TTGGAAGGACTGATGCTGAAGCTGAAGCTCCAATACCTTGGCCCCCTGTTGCAAAGAGCTGACTCATTGGAAAAGACCCTGATGCTGGGAAAGACTGAGGGCAGGAGGAGAAGGGGATGACAGAGAGAATGAGATGGTTGGATAGCAGTCGTATAATATGATTTGTAGGCAAGATATATTTATTATTACAGGTTAAAAAATTAAAAAAAAACTTAAGAATAGGTGAAAGAAGAGGAAAATGCATATGTAAGGGCAAATCTTATATAACGCTGTCATCATTTTAGGTTCTCCACTTAAGTATCTCACACTGCATTCAAGGTGATTTTAACTTCATAAAACTTGGTCAATAATGCCCATATCAAACAGGCTATCTTCTTCCCTGTACTTTGAATGGTCACAGTTACCTCAGAATATCCTCAGATATCCACACTGCAAAGCATTCTGAATAATATCTCAGGTAGGTTGTCTGTGGTCTTATAGGTTAGTTGGGGGAGGGAGGTGAAGGCAGGAAATGGGGAAAACATCAGAAAACATCAAGGGTGAGCGCTTCAGAACAAAAAATCACACCAGTCAATGGAAATCTAAAAATGTAAAATGTTTATCATCCACTGGCTTCCATCCTTTTTAACCATAATATACTTGAAAGCATCCATCTTTTATCTAATGACGCCTTTGATTAGAGCAGATCATTGTTTGCTGGCATGACCTGAGATAGGCCAATAGTATACTGTGCTGCTTTTCACGCCTGTGTAGCATTATAACAAGATATCTTAAATTCAGCACTGTTGAGATTTTGGGTCAAATACTGCTTTATTATGGGGACTGCATTATAGGATGTTTAGCAGTATTCCTGGCCACTACTCATTACCTGTAATTAGCAACTTTCCCCCAATTGTGGCCACGAAAAATGTCTCCAGACGTTGTCAAAAGATCCTCTGGGGGCAGAATTGTCCCCAGTGAAGAACCGCTGTGTTATGGGGTCATATGTGCTCCAGCTGTCCTCCCCACCTTCCCACTGTGCCATGCCTATCACCACTGAGAAGCCTGCTGCTGCTGCTGCTAAGTCACTTCAGTCGTGTCCGACTCTGTGTGACCCCATAGACGGCAGCCCACCAGGCTCCCCCATCCCTGGGATTCTCCAGGCAAGAACACTGGAGTGGGTTGCCATTTCCTTCTCCAATGCGTGAAAGTGAAAAGTGAAAGTGAAGGCGCTCAGTCATGTCCGACTCTTCGCAACCCCATGGACTGCAGCCTACCAGGCTCCTCCGTCCATGGGATTTTTTCCAGGCAAGAGTACTGGAGTGGGGTGCCATCACCTTCTCTGGAGAAGCCTGCTCCCTTGCAAATATTTCCATGATGCCTCACAGCTGAGGTTTAGGGCTCTCAGTGCTATGATACTTGGCATTATTAGTTTATCTTTGGTGACTGGCAAAGTTCCTAAGCAATTCAAAAGTAACTATTTCAATGTGACTGCAAACATTGCCTCCAGATCTGTGAGTCATTGACTGTCCTACCAAGGCCAGAGTTTTCCTGATAGTTTCTCATTTCTTACGTATGCACTTACCTGGTTTGGGAGCAGCTTGATGGTCCAATGAAATCATGAAGTCTAAAATCAAACAGATGAAGAAGCTGCTTCTCACCAGCAACCAGTGTTGCTATTCTCCAGGTCAAGGCTCCCTCATTTTTCCTGAAATGTCCCTTTGTTCTGACTGGCCCTCTGCTTTTCAGAAGTCTTAATGTTGCTAAATCTGAATCAGATACATGAGTTCCTTCTTCCTCTTACAGATTGTAATAGTTTGCATTAACAGATTGTAATTGCCTGCTTCCCTGGTGTCTCAGATGATTAAGAGTCTGCCTGAAATGCAGGAGACCCGGTTTGATCCCTGGGTTGGGAATATCCCCTGGAGAAAGGAATGGGTACCCACTCCAGTATTCTTGCCTAGAGAATTCCATGGACAGAAGAGTCTGGTGGACTACAGTCCATGCGATCACAAAGAGTGGGACCCAACTGAGCGACTAACTTTTTCTTTTTTTTTCTTCTTTGTATTAACTGAAGAACTTTTGTGATTGATAATAGGTGTTACTAGACTTTCTTGATTTGATTTCTGCTAAGTTAGTGAAGCTTCAGAATGAAACAATAATTGACTTATGTGTGGGTTCTAGCAAAAGTTTTTTTTTTTTTAATAGATGTAATCTGTAGCTTGCCTCAAAGGAAATATACGTGGCTAAGGCTGTGCTTAGGAGGAGATTAATTATTCATGAGGTGTGTGTGTGTGTGTATGTGTTCATGTAGTGCGCTCAGTTGTGTCTGACTTCTTGCAGTCCCTTGGACTGTAGCCTCCAGGCTCCTCTGTTCATGGAATTTTCCAGGCAAGAATACTGGAGTGGTTTGCCATTTTTTACTCCAGGGGATAGACCCAGGTATCAAACTTAAGTCTCCTCCATCACCTGCATTGCAGATAGATTCTTTACCACTGAGCTACTGGGGAAGCCCACTCATGAGGATTAACTATGACAAAGATTCTCTCCATGATCAATTTTAAAAAGGACCCTTTGAGTCCTTTTTCAGCTAGGCTACATCCTTAGGCCTTGTCCTTTGGAGCTTAGTTATAAGAGTCCTCCTGAGTAACTTAAAGAGAATCCCTCACCTTCAATATCTGAGTAAATTTCCTCATTTTGCTCACCCCCCAGGTAATAGCTGATCACTCTGGCCTACCTTCAACAAGAATCCTTTTAGATTATCTATGTTTCCTCTTAGTAATTTTCCATCCTCTGATCTTTCTTGCCTTCCCCCAACTTCTTCTTGGCTATAAATCCCCACTTGTTCTTGTTGTACTTGGAATTGAGCCCAGTTCTACACAGAGGTCTCTTTCCTCCTTTTGCAATAATTTCTGAGGAAAAAAACATCTCTTTTTACTGCTTTAAGTACTATCCCACTCTGATTTTCTCTAATATCTATTCAAGTCCCCAAAACATCCTACAGTTGCCAGTTAGAGTTCTATATTTGTGTCTAACAATGCCTTGAGGAGTTCTTTCATTCAGGCCTTTATAAAGAGTACAAAATGTTGATGGAGAAGAGTGAGTTTCCATAGTCTGAGCTAAATGTGTGAAAATATGTCATGCTTACTGATGTTCATGGATGAAAGAGGGAAGGAAAGTCCACCAAAAGATTCTGTATGATTTAGAGACCAAGTAGCTTCAAGGGGAGAAATTTACTCTGGAGTGAGTCAAGAAAGTTGAGGCTGGCCAACCCTGTGTGAAGCTAATGAGCCCTCACAGATGGGTGAGAAAGGGAAGTTGGAGGAGATTGTTTTCAGTCCCACCAGTCTCCCTTGAGAACTGTATCAGCTGATATAAAAAACATATTACTCTGATCTCTGTGAGATGCTAAGATATCAAGGTAGAACTGCTTCATACCTAATAAATATTTGGAACGAAAGGAATTGGTTGAAGCTGGATGTGACATATCTTATGGAGGGGAGTTATTGAAGAGAAGCAACCCAAATAGGTCCATGGCCTTGAAAGAGATGGTGTAAATGAGGGGAGCTACAACTCAAGCATCATCAGCTTCATAGTACATTGTTGTTGTTTTTCAGTCGCTCAGTCGTGTTGGACTCTTGGACCCCATGGACTGTAGTACACCAGGCTTCCCTGTCCTTCACCATCTCCTGGAGCTTGCTCAAATTCATGTCTATCGAGTCCACCCATTTCATCCTTTGTTGTCCCCTTCTCCTGCCTTCAATATTTACCTGCATCAGGACCTTTTCTAATGAGTCGGCTGTCTGCATCAGGTGGCCAAAGTATTGGAGCTTCAACTTCAGCATCAGTCCTTCCAGTGATTCAGGATTGATTTCCTTTAGGACTGACTAGTTTGATATCCTTGCAAGTGACTCTCAAGAGTCTTCTTCAACACCACAATTCAAAGGCATCGATTCTTCGGTGCTCAGCATTCCTGATGGTCCAACTCTCACATCTATACATGATAACTGGAAAAACCGCAGCTTTGAAGTTTGACTATATGGATCTTTGTTGGCAAAGTAATGTCTCTGCTTTTTAATACGCTGTCTGGGTTTGTCGTAGCTTTTCTTCCAAGAAGCAAGCGTCTTTTATTTTCATGGCTCGAGTCACTATCTGCAGTGATTTTGGAGCCCAAGAAAGGAAAGTCTGTCACTGTTTCCCCATCTGTTTGCCATGAAGTGATAGGACCGGATGCCATGATCTTCATTTTTTGAATGTTGAATTTTAAGCCTGCTTTTTCACTCTTCTCTTTCACCTTCATTAAGAGGCTATTTGGTTCCTCCCACTTTCTGCCATAAGGGTGGTGTCATATGCATAACTGAGGTTTTTTATATTTCTCCCTGCAATCTTGATTCCTGTTTGTGCTTCATCCAGCCTGGCATTTCACATGATGTACTCTGCATAGAAGTTAAATAAGCCAGGTGACATTATACAGCCTTGACGTAATTTTGAACCAGTCTGTTTTTTATGTCATTTCTAATTGTTGCTTCTTGACCTGCATACAGGTTTCTCAGGAGGCAGGTAAGGTGGTCTATTATTTCCATCTGTTTGAGATTTTCCGCAGTTTGTTGTGATCTACACAAAGGCTATAATGTAGTCAATGAAACAGAAGTAGATGTTTATCTGGAATTCTCTTGCTTTTTCTATGATCCAGCAGATGTTTGCAATTTGATCTCTGGTTCCTCTGCCTTTTCTAAGTCCAGCTTGAACATTTGGAAGTTCTTGGTTCATGTACTGTGAAGGCTTGCTTTTGAGCATTACTTTGCTAGCATGTGAGATGAGTGCAATTGTGCAGTTGTGTAAACATTCTTTGGCATTGGTTTTCTTTGGGACTGGAATGAAAAGTGAATTTTTCCAGTCCTGTGGCCACTGCTGAGTTTTCCAAATTTGCTGGCATATTGAGGGCAGTATTTTCACAGAATCATCTTTTAGGATTTGAAATAGCTCAGCTGGAATAGCTCACCTCCACTAGGTTTATTCATAGTGATGCTTCCTAAGGCCCACTTGACTTCTGACTCCAGGATGTCTGGGAAGACCTGGTAGCTCAGTTGGTAAAGAATCCACCTGCAATGCAGGAGACCCCAGTTCAATTCTTGGTTCAGGAAGATCTGCTGGAGAAGGGATAGGCTACCCACTCCAGTATTCTTGGGCTTCCCTTGTGGCTCAGCTGATAAAGAATCCACCTGTGATATGGGAGACCTGGGTTTGATCTCTGGGTTGGGAAGATCCCCTGGAGAAGGGAAAAGCTACTCACTCTAGAATTCTGGCCTGGAGAATTCCATGGACAGTATTGTCCATAGAGTCACAAAGAGTTGGACATGACTGAGCGACTTTTACTTTCAGCTGGAATTTTATTACCTCCACTAGCTTTATTCATAGTGATGCTTCCTAAGGCCCACTTGGCTTCTCACTCCAGGATGTCTGGCTCTAGATGAGTGATCACACCATTGTGTTTATCTGAAGGGTACTGGCTTTTTCTTCCTTCTTCAAGTTGACTGTTGAAGGATCTGAAATCAGGTATAATGCAGAGTGGAGAGTCTCACTAGCATGGTGATCAGTGTCAGGAACAGGAGATGGCTCATCCTGAGTAGAATAGGAGGGTAGAGTGGCCAGGGTTCCACACTACCTCCTCCAGTGGTCCTTGTCCCTCCCGCCTGTCACTGGCAGCAATAGAAGAGAAGGATCACATATGGGATCCAGGAAGGCTGCAATTATGGGTGAGATATTCTGGTAACCTTCTGGGATTTCCAGAGTCAAGAGGAATAAAATGGGGCTTTACCATCCAAAACTTCAGTTGATAAGGCTGATCCAGAGTAACTCCATTCTGTTACTTGTATTGTGTTCCGTTTGGAGGTAGTGTGGCCCAGGAGAACATGGGTTATGTGAATAGGGCTGAAACATCATCAATATACACAGAAAGATTTAAACTCTTCACTATGAAGTTAGATGAAGAAAATTTTATGCCAAACATAATAGATACCAACCTGTACTCAATCAGCTCCAAATTAACTGAAATTCTCTATTCTTTCTGTAAAACACACTGAATAGTGCCTGTAGCAAGCTTGATACTGACAGCTGGTGCGTCCTGCCTGGTATGTGCAGAGTCTTAAGCACACTTTTTCCACCCATCAATTTGCGTCAGAATCAATTGTGTTTATTCCTAAACTTGTTAGTTGTTTTGCTTTCATTAACTTGAAGTAATTAAATTAAATAACACTTAAACAGATGAAGTATAAGTGTGAAAAGAGACTGTTGTTCATTCTATAAAAGCTAAGTTAAATGCTTAGCTAAGACTTGATAAAGGAGATGAGAGAAAAAGAAAAGAGGTGTAAACTCTGGGAGGATTTTGCATTCAGGTTGCTTTACAAGTAGTAAACTTAATTAAGTTCTTGTTTCACTTTAAAGCACTGAAATGGGAAAAAATAGACAATGCCTATGGCTGTGGTTAATGAAAGAATTGTGACCCATAATGTCATCAGTTCCGGTCCAATGTAAAAATATTACATTTATATGTGACTTTATATGTTTTAAATGAAAAAATGTGTATAAAATACATATGCATCATTAGTTTAATGCTTGCTTTAAATTTTTTTTTTTTTCAAATATCTGACCAGTAATGGCTCCAAACACACACACAAAAAAATAAAGAAAAATTCTGGCATTAATTCCCAATTTCTTCTTGTTAGGGCTTGATACAATCAGCTAGCTGTTGTGTTGCCAAGGGAATCCATCCTATTTGGGATATTTTGAATTTCTTCTCTTGCCCTCAAGCTTGGCTAAGCCTCTTCTGCTCCATTAATATTCTGTATGGAAATGACCACTTCTTTGTATCAAGCACTTTCCTATAAACTATCAGAATGTCTATTATGGCCTGAGTTTGCATATGAAATAGCAGTGTTCTTGCTAATGATTTCTAATGAACTTTTGCTTTCTGTTAATATGGTCTGCAAAATAACTGCCACACATTCATTCATTTCCAGTAGTAATTTTTGTCCCTGTTTGCTGGTCCCTCAGGCCGCCTCTCTCTGGGTACTTCTGCCTTCTGGCTCTGTGTGGTGCTCATTGCCTCTTTGTTCTATCTCTACTTTAACAGGGAGAAGGAAGATTTAAACTTTTGAGGGAAGAAAAGTTAAGCTAAAAATAAGCTTGCTTTTCAAAATGGACTCCTCCCTGGTTAGTATGATATATGATTAAACAAAGTGAAACAAACAAAAAGGTAATTTTGAAAAATCTATTTTGTACCCTGAAAAACTGGAAATTCAGGAAATATTTGTCTTTTCTTTGAAAGTGATGTCCTGAGTATGATATGGTATCCGTATAGCCATACTTGAGAACCATGGAGAAGGACACTTCAGAAATATTCAAGGACTGTTGGAAAGAAACTGTAGAAAAATACAAAAACAAAGAAGAATCTGCTTTAGAGAAAGTAGGCAGAGAAATACATGAAACAATGAGAGAAGAAACAGGATGACTGACATAGAGATCTGCTTTGGACCACCAGGCAGAATATTCATTTATTGATCAGAGGGACACAACCATGACAGACTGATTAAAGGAGAATTTCACAGGTGCCACCTTGAGAGTTGTATGTAGGGAAAAAAAGAAAGGCTAGTTGATTGGATCATTACTATTAGGGTGGAATCTACAAATGTCGTTGATTTTAAGTAGAAGATATTATGGTAAAATATTTTACCTGGAATTGAGCTCAGACAAAAACACTTTTTATCCTTAGTCATCTCTAGAGAAAGTAAGCTATAAATGTGGACTTTTACTAGGATTTTGTGGACTTCTTTCACTCCTCTAAGTTATGGAAGATTCTAATTACTGAGAACATTTTCTTAGTATAGTTATTTTCCAAAGGCTTTATTTTTAAAAGAAGCTTTAGGTTTGTAACAAAATTGAAAGAGATTTTTCATAAGTCCCTGTCCCCACAGATGCACAAAATGCCCTATTATTACCATCGCTTTCCAGAATGGGCATATTTTGTCAAGGATGAACCTACATTTACACACCAAAATCACCTATTGTCTATTGTTTCACCTTAGGTTTTACTTGTGTTGTTGTACGTCCCATGGGTTTGGGCAAATGTATATGACATATGCTCAGTTGCTCAGTTGTGTTCTATTGTGACCCTGTGGACTGTTGCCTGCCAGGCTCCTCTGTCCATGGGATTCTCCAGACAAGAATACTGGAGTGTGTTGTCATTCCCTTCTCTAGGGGATCTTCCTGACCCAGGGATTGAACTCAGGTCTCCTGCATTGCCGGTGGATTCTTTACTCTCTGAATTATGAAGGAAGCCCTGTGATGACATATATCCTTCACTATATTATACAGAGTATTTTAGCTCCCCTTAAAGTCCTCTGTACTCTGCCTGTTCATCTCCCCACTCCTCACCCTGACAATCACTGATCTTTTCACTTTCTCCAGTTTTGCCTTTTCCAGGATCTCAAACAGTTGAAAACATAAATATGTAGCCTTTCTAGACTGACTTAGTTCACTTAGTAACATGCATTTAAGTCTCCTCCATTTATTTTTATGAGCTCATTTCTTTTAGTATTCCATTGTCTAGGTGTACCAAGTTTATCCGTTTATCCATTTTACTTACTAAGGGACATATCAACTGATTCCAAGTTTTGGCAATTATCATAAAAGCTGCTATAAACATATGTGTGCTGGTTTTTGTGTGTCCATAAGGATCTAACTCCCTTGGGTAAATACCAGAGTGTGAGGGCAGGATCATATGGTAAAAACATGTTCAGTTTTTCAAGAAATCTACACGTGCCCTCCAAGGTGGTTGTACCATTTTGCATTCCTACCAGCAATTTGTGGAGTTCCTATTGCTCCACATCCTTGCCAACATTTAGTGTTGTCAGTGTTCCAGATTATGGTCATGCTAGTAAGCATATAGTGATATTTCATCATTGTTTTCATTTGCATTTCTCTGATGGTATATGAGGTGGATCATCTTTTCATATGCTTGTTTGGCATGTGAATATTTTCCTGGTCAGGTGTCTGAAGGTCTTTGGCTCATGTTTTAATTGGATTGTTTGTTTTCTTACTGTTTGGAAGTTCTTTTTATATTCTGATCTTTTCCCCTTCAAATTCTGTATATAATTTTTTATTGATAGTCATACATATGTACTGAATAAAAGGAACTGCTGTAGACAGTTCTTTAACAATGTGGTTGTGAGGTGTGGGGGAGGGGATGTATCCTACAGTCCTGTAATAAGGTCTCGGTCATTTAACAGGCATGTTCTTCTGGCCAGAGAACTTCACAGGTCTTTGTCAATTTTTTTTCTTCCCCAGTAGGTGGGACAGGAGTTGGATATTTCCCTTCCCCAACAGGTGAGGCACTGTTAACTAGTTTATCCTGAAAGCAGCTTTGTTAAGAACAGATGATTCCTTTTTCCCTTTCCCTGCAAAGAAGGATGGGATTTTTCTCTGACATTTACTGAGGGAAGCTGGTAGTGCTCCTGGGGGTAAACTTCACAGTACTGTGTCCTTCCCTCACTCCATGACTGGGTCCCTTGGAGTTTTTAACTCTCAAAGTTGTCAGCACTGAGCCTGCAGCAGTTTGTCCATTACAGTCAAGACTCTCCTTCCTGGCACTGGTTCCTGTGGTGGATTCAGCTACTGAGTCTCTGCTCTGGTAAGCTGTGCCTCCCTGTATTCACCTGTCTGTCTCTCTAATTTGGGGGATAGCAATTTGCCCTGGGTCCTTCTCTTCCTTAAGGATCCAGGAATACTTGTTAATTTTTCACTCAGTTTTTATCTGTTGTCAGGACAGAATGACATCTTCTAAGCTTCTTGTATGTGAAACCAGAAACCAGAAGCCTTAGTGTACTTTTTAGTTAACGTTTAGTTAAGGTTTGCTAAACCAGTGTCATTATCCACACTGACCTGGAGTCCACCCAACATCACTAGGGACTCTAAATTCAGCAGGATTGTTCTTTTTTAATTGTCATTAGTGCAAAAAGATAAGCTGAGGCATATTAAAACATGTATGAGTTTATTTAATCAAAAATTGATGTCAATCCAGCAGCATCCAGTCTAGCATATAGAAAGGAGCTCTGAGGACCTGTACAAAAGGAATAACTTTTATAGGCATAAACTAGCAGGAACAAGGAAGTTGTACTAGGCAAAAAGCAGATTGGTTATTGGACAGTTACTTTTCTTTAGAAGATGGCAGGAGTCTGTCATGCTGCTGCTGCTAAGTCACTTCAGTCGTGTCCATCTCTGTGTGACCCCATAGATGGCAGCCCACCAGGCTCCCCCCGTCCCTGGGATTCTCCAGGCAAGAACACTGGAGTGGGCTGCCATTTCCTTCTCCAATGCATGAAAGTGAAAAGTGAAAATGAAGTAGCTCAGTCATGTCCGACCCTCAGCGACCCCATGGACTGCAGCCTTCCAGGCTCCTCCATCTATGGGATTTTCCAGGCAAGAGTACTGGGGTGGGGTGCCATTGCCTTCGCCGCCAGGATGTCTGGCTCTAGCCATTAGGGTATCCTATATAGAGTGTCATGTATCAGCAAATAGTGACAGTTTTACTTCTTCCCATTCAGTTTGTACCTTTTATTTCTTTTTCTTGTCTGTTGCTATGGCTAGGACATCTGATACTGTGTTAAATAGAAATGGTGAGAGGGACATCATTGACTTGTATCTGATTGCAGGAGAAAAACTTCCAGCTTTCCCCTGTTGAGTATGATGTTACTTGTAGGTTTGTCATAAAAGGCTTTTGTTATGTTGAGATACATTCCCTCTATACTCACTTTGAGAGTTTTTATCATGAGTGCATGTTGAATTTTGTCAAATGCTTTTATCTTTCTATTGAGATAATCATGTGTAAAATCATTTTTATACTTTTCCTAATGTGGTGTATCACACTTACTGATTTACAAATATCGAACCATAGCTGCATCCCTAGAATAAATCACACTTGATCATGGTGTATGTATGGTCCCTTATATATTTTTTAATTTGATTGGCTAATTTTTGTTGAGGATTTTGGCCTCTATATTCATCAGGGATTGATTTGTATTTTTTGTGTGTGTGTGTGTATTTGTCTAATTTGGTATCAGGATATTGGTGGGCTTACAGGATGATTTTTGGGGGTGTTTCATTCTCCTCAATTTTTTGGAATAGTTTGATAAATATAGGTATTATACAATATTTTTTACCTACTTGTTTTTTTAGATGTTATAGATTTCTGTTCTTATAAGGCTTAAATCTCTTTAAGTAGTAAGGTAGGGAATAAATGGATCATTGATAAATACCTTCATATGAACATTGTTGATTAAAAAAAAAAATGCACAACCTAAAAGTTGAGAGTTAGGTTTTATTTGAGACCCAACTGAGGAAGGACTATAGTCCAGAAAATAGCCTCTCAGATAGCTCTGAGGAACTATTCCAAAGAAATAAAGCAGGAGCCAGGATGTATAGGAGTTTTTCCTAAGGGGGGAAATAAAAGTAATCAAACATCAAATTACAAAAAAATAGACATCTTAAGTTAATGATTTTCATGCTTTTCCATGTATAGGAAGATGCAAGAGTCTGGGTTCATTGAAAGTATTCCCTTGATATACATCTTAGCTATTCATGGCAGGGCGGTATTCTCTTTTTCTCCATCCTGAATTCCCCTGGGGTGCCCCAATGAGGGGCAGCTGCAGCAATGGATGGTTTGATGGGCAACATTTGTTGCTTACTGAAATGGCAAGTGCCATTATTTTGTCCACAGTACCTTCATAAACAAACAACTGAGCAAGCTTGTCCTTCCTTAAACACATGGTTGTTTTCCCACATTTAGTAGAATAAGGTCCCAATACTTTAGATTGATTTCTAGAAGCTGAGTTGAGTTTTCCTTCAGTTTCTTAGGAATTTGCTCACACCAGGCTGGCTTACTCCCTCCAAAGGTCAACCTAATTTTTCAAATAGTTTTGTTCATGCCACCAGCCTTTTTCTGGCTGCTTGGGCTCCTCCACTCCATCATTAAACCATATTCACTTTCTGTGTGCACCTCAAGAGCCTAATTCAGAGAAGGCAATGGCAACCCACTCCAGTACTCTTGCCTGGAAACTCCCATGGACAGAGGAGCCTGGTAGGCTGCAGTCCATGGGGTTGCTAAGAGTTGGACACTACTGAGTGACTTCACTTTCACTTTTCACTTTCATGCATTGAAGAAGGAAATGACAATGCACTCCAGTGTTCTTGCCTGGAGAATCCCAGAGAGAGGGGAGCCTGGTGGGCTGCCATCTATGGGGTTGCACAGAGTTGGACACAACTGAAGTGACTTAGCAACAGCAGCAGCAGCAGCAGCAGCAAGAGCCTAACTACCAGGCCCTCAGTTCTTTGCCCTTTGAACTCAGAGCCTACTCATCTGTACTGTAATTCAACATACCCCAGTTGGTGTCTAACACTTTTTATTCCTTTAATGTTTATGCGCTATATCCTCAACAGTGATGTAAGTTCCTTGGTATCAGGGAGAGTATCTTGTCTGTCTTTGTGTTCCTAGCCTCTCATGGTTTCTGGAGCACAGTAGGGTCTGAATTTGCATTTATTGCCCCCTTTGATTGATCAGAGTGCATAAACTGGTAAAAGAAACTCCTAACGAATTAGAATAGCTTTGGAAAAAAAGGGAAATGGCAGGAGGGCTAGAATTCTTTAGTTTTAACTTCAAGGTTTACTGCTAGCTATAGATAAGCTGCTATTACAGATAAGCCTCTTCAGTCCCAGAACTCTCCTTCTGTGCTGCTCCACTGATGATAACATTGGGAGGGGAGGGGGAAGAGTAAGGGGAAACAGCGAAAGGGGAACTGGGACTTAGCATCTGCCTCCTCCTAGAAGAAGCTTGGCAGAGACTCCTGTAATCCAGCACTGAGTTAAAATGTGAGCCCCTCTGAATGTTTCCCTGACCCCATCATCAGATATGCATCACTGTGGTGGTTCACTCTGGGGACTATTGTTTTCATAGTCTCTCCATTACTGGAACCACTCACACACACATTTTCTTGTTTCCTTTTCTGTTTAGACTTTCCAACTTCTGTGCCACTCCACCCCGCCCCAGTTCTTTTGCTGAATTCCACAAATGAGATCCACTTAGTTCTGCTGGTGGTGTAATTTATTTGAAAAGCAACTTGGCTTAGTTTATCTGATAAGGTCTTAAGGAATTATATAATGCAATTTTACAGTAGAATATTGTGTTGTACTAAGAGAGGTCAAGTTTGTACAGATTTGGACATTACCTTGTGAAACTGGGCTGTACAGAGTACAAAACCAGATTATTCAGGCCACAAGTCCCCCCACCCTTTCTTTCTCTTATTAATTATATACTGTCTACACAGCCCAAATTTATCAGTTATTAGCTGCTTCCTGGGATTGGGCTGATTTAATATAGTACCTACTCCAATTGGGTCCTTGGCCTGAACAAGACTTCTGGGCACCTGGAGTTAAGCTACCAAGGGCTTAATTGCTTCAGCTATCTCTGCTTGTTTGTAATTTGGATTTTGTTTGCTCCTGATCCCTCGGGAGTGTTCTATGCTGTTCAGTTAATTGAAAGTGGCTAAAGCTGAATGAGGCAGCAGCTTTGCAGGTGGCATCTTTGGGATCATTTTGAGAAGACTATTGAAATTCTCTTGCTTAGTATAATAATTATCTCTGATTGAGGCAGGATTTCAGTCTTGAGACTAATAGGAGATTCCAAAGTTTCCCATTGGCTTTAGGGATTAGCAATTCCCAAAGCAATTAGCTTTTCCTACAGGGTGATGCTATGAAACAGTGCATAGGAAAATGTTAAAAAGTGGAGTTGGAATGGCGTGGGAGATTGAGGGCATTACATGACCCAGGGGAGGGGAAGGGTGGAAAAGCAGATATGAAGTAGTTGGAGTGAAAGATAAAGACTGTATAAGATATTGCAATATGGAGAAGAACTAAAAGTGTATATAGGAGAAATTAAAACACAATTCAGAATTTTAAAAATTAAAGTGGTAACAGTGTAGAAGAAAATAACAGGTAAAAATGGTACAAGTGTTTTAAAAGAATAATAAAGGGAATATTAGAACTTCTATGGAGAGAGACAGAAAGGGGAAAACTTAAAAAATGAAAAAAAGCAAGATGGTGAATAATTAATTGGACACTGATTGCATCTTTATTTATTTTGATCACTCTATTCAAGTGTGTATGGCTATTATGTGTGTGTTCCTTCTTACCTTCCTAGAAAGCTTTGAGGTTGTACTTCTTATTCTAGTATTCTATATTTGCCTTTTCTAGCCTACAAGCTCTGGACCATATGCACATTATTGGGTACCTTAGAGGTAAAAAATACAAAAAGCCACATAGTCCTTATTGTTTATTGGTTGTTATTGTAATTCAGTGAAGCTACTGGGTTCTACAGCAGATAAGTGAGTTTTTAAAAGTGGTAAAGAAAGGAAGAAGGTAAGTCTTTGACCCTGTTCTATGTCAAGCACCCTGCTGGTTTCTTTTAAATAACACTTAGTGCCAAGACTTGTTGAGAAGCCCTTGTGTGATAGGCATCACACTAATGGATAAGTGTGTGCCTAGATAAAATCTTGACAACCTTGCCATGACCCCATGCTGTGGGTCCCAGTATGTACAATTTATGTCCCTCTTAAAAAAAATATGACTAGACCAAAATGTGTGAAAATGAATATGTGTTTAGAAAATGAAAAAAACACAAACCCTGCAGATTTTAAAAAACTGACAAATATCACAAGTATCTCACATACACAAAATAGCACAAATCTTAATTAATTACCTGCCTCCCACACCTCTGCAGTAGTTTTAGTTTGGTACAATCAATAAGTATAAAAATGTAAAATTAGTCTGAAATCAAGGAATACACAAATATAAATCAAAGGCATTTAAAAATTATGCCTCCATTATGTATTGAACTACATAATTGTGTAATCAAGTTACTCTTAAACTGAATTCATTGACTTACTGATCAACAGGTATGAGGGTTTTGGTCACTGGAACACTTGTTTCTTCAGGCTATTTTGTGGCCTTACTGGCAATCTTTGCTCACTGATTTGTCTGGACATGCCAGACTACATCAGGGCATGATGCATCGGATGTGCTAAGATACAGCCCAATACCTTGAGATGCATCAACACATAGCTTCACATTCTGGTGTCCTGGCTTCTGGAAGAACAGGTGTGTTCCCTATAAGCAAAATAATTCCGGTAATTCAATTTTATGCACAGTTTTCCTTTAAAAAATTGTGATATGTTGGTAACGGTGTTTGCTGTCTTACTGAGTATATGCCTGACAGGTGGCATTGTTTTGACTAGACTCCATGAAAACTGAATGCACAGCTTTTAATTGTATACCACTGGTGACTGGAAGAAATATCCACAGGCTGCCTCCTGGCTGCACACACTTCAAACCTTCTTTCCCCGTTATCCTGATACTTTGTGTACTGAAACCTGTAGGGCATGTTCATACTATAAACAGGCCCTCTGATACTCACTGCGTGCACCACACTAAGTGGGTTCATGCATCGAAAGGTACAAGTATTTTGGAATCTGTTCCTAAACCAGAACTTACTGTGAGCCACGTAGTTTGTATCCCACCAAACCCAAATGAGGTAGATTCTCCATTGGAATTCTCTTTTGTAGAGGTCCCCAAATGCTCACAGTCACTCCAGCGCCATCTGCCACAAAAGTCAGACTTTAAATCGTTTTTTAAAACACCTTACTTTTCCAAATTTTATATAAACGTAACCACCTGAACATACTTGTAGAATATCTCATAGGGCTTGGTAGGAGCCCCATGTAAATAAAGGTCCCTGAATTCTAAAGTTGCATTCATTTCATGGCAAATCCATCCCTGGTATTAAAAGATTTATTAAAATAATTCAGGAATGGTTTCAATAGAAATCTTGTGACTCAGTTTTTCAATTATATTTCAGCAATCCAATATTACCTTTAACTGTCTTTTCTGTTTTCCCTATGAAATGTTACTTAAATCTTTTATGATACATAGTTTTAACCATATTATGTTATTATTCCACATAGGCTCCTAGAAGACAGTCCCTATTATAAATCTTTCTATCCTCTAATATACCTAACCTAGCGTTCTGTATAGTCAATAGATATCTAGTGAACTGCTTAGAAACAAATTGAATGGACAGAAAGTTGACACTATGCTTTTCCCCCATTGCTGTTACTTAAATGTGTAACTGTGGATATGAGAAAATTAAGCACCAAATAGAACCAGGTGAGATGGTCTGAGTATTTAAAATTTCACAGTACAAATGACAGTTAATCTCATGACACTGCTTAGAGTTTCTACCATAGGATTGGTTGAAAATAGACATAACTGCTGGTTTTTGGACTTTGTGGGAACTGTAATAAAAACTAATACATACTGAATGATGATTTTGTGGCTGACACTGCCCTCAGGGCTTTTATAGGCATTAAGTCATTTAGCCATCAAAAGAGCCTTGTCAGGTAGATACTATTATTATATCTATTTTTATTCCAAGGCAACTTAGGCTCTGAGCTTACATAGTAAGTTGGAGAGTCGCTGCTCTGAAACACTTAACTCTGTTGTTTCACAACCAGAACATTTCATGTGAAAATCAAGAAACCAATGGAATTCCCTTGGCTTAGAATCTCTTCTGTTGGCCACCTGGTTGAAGTATTCTCACTGCCTCAGAGGCCCCCAAATATAATCATAGCTTAGTAATCATTCCATAATTTATTTCAAATCCTCACACTGTATACTTTAAATATATGCAACTATATTTTTCAATTATTCCTATATAAAGTTGGGGAAAAATACGTAAGAAATTCAGGTTTATCTCCACTCCAACCAAAGCTCCAATAAAGTCATGGTTTAGGAATAAAAAAAGTGGAAACATAAACAACAAGTATAGAAGAAAACATAGAGATATATTTCAGATGCTAGGAAGTAGATGGGCATGAAAAACAAAGGCACAAAAACAATATAAGTGCTATTTAGACTCCCAGACAAATTTTGGAATAGGGGCACCAAATACATTTGAAAATGAGACAGCAGGTGTGATGAAAACAGGAGAAGCACATAGAAATTGACATAAGAATCAGCTGAACAGATCCTTTGCCCTATATTGTACCTGACAATGATAAGTAATGAAGATCAGCTCTTCCAATGAGGTAAATACCTCTGTTGGTAAAGAATCCACCTGCAATGCAGGAGACCCCGTTTCGATTCCTGGGTTGGGAAGATACTCTGGAGAAGGAATAGGCTATCCACTCCAGCATTCTTGGGCTTCTCTGGTGGCTCAGCTGGTAAAGAATCTGCCTGCAATGCAGGAGACCTGGGTTGGGAAGATCCCCTGGAGAAGGGAAAGGTTACCCACTCCAGAATTCTTGCTGGGAGAATTCCATGGGTTATATATTTCATGGGGTTGCAAAGAGTCAGACACAACTGAGTGACTTTCACACACACACACAAAAGGATAAAATGCAAAATTCATCTTCTTAGAGGCATCATTACTAACTCATTCCATATGAGTTACCTATCTTTTCACATGTTTAAGTGACACTTTGTATCCTTTGTGAATTGTTTTTTTGTCTTTTCCCCATTTTCCATCAGATTTGTTTTTTTGGCCCCCAATTTTGTAGAGTTCCTTATGTATTCCTTATAGAGTTTTAATATCCATTTATGATAGATATTGCAAAGCTTTTCTTTCCGACATTGTCACTTGTCTTTAATTTTGCTTATGGTCTTTTGTTATTCAAATACGTTAAAAATTTTTTTAAGATCAAGTTTATCTTTTAAAAACTGCCTCTGGATTTTGAATCCTAAATTATGAAGTCTTTACCTTGTTATTGTTGTTCAGTTGCTAAGTTGTGTCTGACTGTTTGCAACTCTGTGGATTACAGCACATCAGGGTTCCGTGTCCTTCATTATCTTCTGAAGTTTGCTCAAATTCATGTCCATTGAGTTGGTGATGATAACCATTCATCCTCTGCTGCACTCTTCTCATTTTACTTTCAGTCTTGCCCAGCATCAAGGTATTTACCAATGAGTTGGCTCTTCACATCAGGTCACCAAAATATTGGAGCTTCAACTTCATTATCCTTCCAGTGAATATTTAGGGTTGATTCCCTTTGGGATTGACTGGTTGGATCTCCTTGCTGTCCAAGGAACTCTCAAGAGTCTTCTCCAGCACCACAATTTGAAAGCATCAATTCTTTGGCACTGTACCTTCTTTATTTATTGTCCAACTCTCACATCCACACATGATTACTGGAAAAACCATAGCTTTGATTATATGGATCTTTTTTGGTAAAGTGATGCCTCTGCTTTTTAATACGCTATCTAGTTTTGTCATAGCTTTACTTCCAAGGAGCAAGTATCTTTTAATTTCATTGTTGCAGTCTCCGTCAGCAGTGATTTTGGAACCCAAGATTTTGAATCCTAATTATAAAGTCCTTGCCTACACAAATGTTAAATGGAATTCAGCTGTGATGTCTTTTAGTATGCTGCTGCTAAGTCACTTCAGTCATGTCCAACTCTGTGCGACCCCATAGACGGCAGCCTACCAGGCTCCTCTGTCCCTGGGATTCTCCAGGCAAGAACACTGGAGTGGGTTGCCATTTCCTTCTCCAATGCATGAAAGTGAAAAGTGAAAGTGAAGTCGCTCAGTCGTGTCCGACTCTTAGCGACCCCAGGGACTGTAGCCTACAAGGCTCCTCTGTCCATG
Source organism: Bubalus bubalis (assembly GCF_019923935.1). Taxonomy (NCBI): domain Eukaryota; kingdom Metazoa; phylum Chordata; class Mammalia; order Artiodactyla; family Bovidae; genus Bubalus; species Bubalus bubalis. Next base: position 108,628,075 of record NC_059157.1, on the reverse strand, counting down.
GGATTTTCCAGGCAAGAGTACTCGAGTGGGGTGCCATTTGCTTCTCTGCCTTTAGTATGACATAGTTTAATTTATTTCATGTAGGTCCTGTCCAGTTGGAGTTTATTCTAATGTATGGTATGAAGTATAGGTATCATTTTGTCTTCTTTCAAACAGTTTGCCATTTGTTCCAGAGCAACTTATTAAGTAATCTACTTTTGTTCTGATGGTTTTAGATGCTATCTTTATGATATCCTAAGTTTTTATATATACTTGAGTTATTTCTGAACTTTCTATACTGTTCCATGTGTATTTATTCATGCATCAGAAATGCATTGTTTTGACTGTACAAATTTTATACTATTTCTCTTAATATCTGATAGGGTAGGTCAGCTCTTGTAGCTTTCTTTTTTATTTTTTTCTATTCTCCCCTGTTTATTGTACCTTGTGATCTTTATCACCAATATAGATTTGACATAACTTGATTAGTGCAGTGAATATAAACAATATAAATATAAAGAATGTCCACTCATAATACATTAGTTTTATCTTCCCTATGGAGAAAGAGACAGAGAATCCCAAAGGCAAGTAATTAGGAACTAATTATTTTTAGGCATGTGAAAAACTAGGGAATGGCCCAGTATGTTCGCCTAGTTTCTACTTTGCCTACCAAGTTACACCTTTTCCCTACCATTTAAGAGTCTGTTTTTTTAATAGAAAAATTGATAGTATGTTACTGTTAAGACAAAAATCATGAAATCTACAAAGAAAAAAAGACAATAAAAACATTTTTGCATCAGAGGATGGAGCAAAATTCCAGCTGATTTGATTGCTGTTACCTGTCAGTTATTTATTTCATCATCATCATTTTCCTCTCTCTGTTGATGTTCCAGTAAAAACTTACTTCTGTCGGCAAGATAGTGACTAAACTTAAAGTCACTATGACTTTAACTAATTTACTTCTGAACTCAGAAGTAACTGAGCTCAAAGTCAAACACTCAATTGTAATGATCACTATTTGCCTCCTAGTTCCTTACCTGCCAGGGTTTGGAAAACATATAAGCCAGTAATTGGGGGATATTATGGCCTCACTTTTCCTGCTTATTCAGACTGAAATTTATATGGAATGCATTCCACTTTAAGGAAAAATGTTTAATTTATTATATCTCATTTTATATGTGTAAAATAATCTAACATTGTTGTAGCTTTCTTCTGGATTGTACAAACTCCAAGCTGGGAATTCTAAGGAAAGTCAAGTTGACAATGATGAAGAAAATGATCTGAAAAAAAAAAATTAAAAATTATTATTTTCCTCTGCTTTCATTCTTCTTTCTTACATCTTTAGATGTTTCAAATATATGGGCAGTGCTGATAAGATTGGGTAGGAAAAGAGAGAGCTCTTTGAAACTAACCTAAGAGACATTGCTCTTTTCTTTTTCAAATCAAAAGACACCACAGCATTTATTTGTTAGGTTATGTGAAAGGAAATGGAGATATTTTTACTAAGTTCCAGTTCCAAGTATTAATACATATTGATGACAGGCCAGTCTATTGTTATCAATGTCAGAACCTAATTGTGTATTTTCAGTGTGATTTTAATTTCAGAAAGAATAGGCTATTAATAATAAACTTCCATGAAAAATTAAAGAGGCAAAGGCTATGAACTTGAAACAAATGGAAAACCTGAAATAACCCTCCAGAATTCTACAGTTCCCTTTCACTTTTCTGACAATTTATTAAATAGTCACACCAGATTTTTTCTTTCCAGCTTAAATTATGAATGAAAAATAAGAACCAGTGAGAACCAGTGGCACTGAGTTGCAAATTCAGCTTAATTTTTTTTTTACCTTTTAAAAATATTCTTTTCTCCTCCTTATGTGGTCCTCTTCTATTTACTTTTTTGATAAACAATGTGGTTTTTATATAATTAGATCAGATCAGATCAGTCACTCAGTCGTGTCCGACTCTTTGCGACCCCATGAATCGTAGCATGCCAGGCCTCCCTGTCCATCACCAACTCCTGGAGTTCACTGAGACTCACGTCCATCAAGTCATTGATGCCATCCAGCCATCTCATCCTCTGTCGTCCCCTTCTCCTCCTGCCCCCAATCCCTCCCAGCATCAGAGTCTTTTCCAATGAGTCAACTCTTCATAGTTTTATTAAAATATTCTTTACAAGTTATAATATTTACCATTTTAAAATGTACTGTTTGGTGGTTTAAGTATATTCACAGAGTTCTAGAATTATTCAGTTCAGTTCAGTTCAGTTTAGTCACTCAGTCGTGTCTGACTCTTTGCGACCCCATGAATCGCAGCATGCCAGGCCTCCCTGTCCATCACCAACTCCCGGAGTTGACTCAAACTCACGTCCATTGAGTCGGTGATGCCATCCAGCCATCTCATCCTCTGTCGTCCCCTTCTCCTCCTGCCCCCAATCCCTCCCAGCATCAGGGTCTTTTCCAATGAGTCAACTCTTCGCATGAGGTCGCCAAAGTTTCAGCTTTAGCATCAGTCCTTCCAAAGAACACCCAGTCCTTTAGAATGGACAGGTTGGATCTCCTTGCAGTCCAAGGGACTCTCAAGAGTCTTCTCCAACCGCACAGTTCAAAAGCATCAACTCTTCAGCATTCAGCTTTCTTCACAGTCCAACTCTCACATCCATACATGACCACTGGAAAAACCATAGCCTTGACTAGACGGACCTTTGTTGGCAAAGTAATGTCTCTGCTTTTGAATATGCTCTCTAGGTTGGTCATAATTTTCCTTCCAAGGAGTAAACATCTTTTAATTTCATGACTGCAATCACCATCTGCAGTGATTTTGGAGCCCAAGAAAATAAAGTCTGACACTGTTTTCACTGTTTCCCCATCTATTTCCCATGAAGTGATGGGACCAGATGCCATGATCTTCGTTTTCTGAATGTTGAGCTTTAAGCCAACTTTTTCACTCTCCTCTTTAGAATCATTACCCCAACTAAATGTTCTAAAACTGTTTTAGAATATTTTCATCACTCCAGAAAGAAACCCTGCATCCATTAGCAGTCACTCCCTAATTCTCCTTCCCTCTCTTCTGTGGAAACCACTAATTTACTCTCTGTCACTATAAATTTGGCTGTTCTCTACTCTTCATATAAATGTATTTTTACAGTATGCAGTTTTCATGATTGACTTCTCTGATTTCATATGATGTTTTCAAAGTTTGTCTGTGCTGTAGCAGGAGTCAGGACTTCATTCCTCTTTATTGCCAAATCATATTCCATTGTATAGGTAAATCACATTTTGTTTATTCAATATTCAGTTAATGGACATTTGGGCTGAATATACTTTTTTATTATTATAACTCATGATTTTATGAACATCAGTGCATAAGGTTTCTGTAGATGTATATTTTTATTTCTCTTCGGTATGAACCTAGGAATATAATTGCTGAGTCACGTGGCAACTCTATGTTTAACTTTTTGTGAAACTGTTTTCCAAATCAGTTGCACCATTTTACATTCCTGCCAGCATCATAAAGTGTTTAATTTCTTCACATTCTCATCAATGGTTGTTATTGTCCATATTTTTTATTTTAGCTACCTTAGTGTATGTGGGATCTTTGATTTTTATTTGCATTTCTGTAAACACTAATGTTGGGCATCTTCGCGTGTACCAATTGGCTGTTTATATATCTTATTTGGAGGAAATGTTTATTCAATACTTGACCCTGTCTGTCAGCTCTATTGTCTCCTTATCATTGAGTTGTAAGACTTCTTATTACATTTTTTAAATACCAATCACTTAACAGATATATGGTTTACAAATATTTTCTCCCATTCTCTGTGCTATTTTTTCTTTCTTTATGGTCTCCTTTGAGAAAAAACTTTGTAGATTATGAAGATATCCAGTTCTTTCTTTACTTTTTCCTTTTGTTGTTTGTGCTTTTGATATTTTAAGAAACTATTGTCCAACCCATGGTCACAAAGTTTGTTTTTTTTTTTCCCCTAAGATTTTTAGTTTTAGTTCTTTGCATTTGTGTTTATTATCTATTTTCAGTTAATTTTTGTACATCTTGTGTGATAGGAGTCCAGCATTATTCTTTTGCATGTGTATATCAAGATGTCTCATCACCGTTTGTTGAGAATAGTATTGGTTTCTATGGTATTATCTTTGTACCAGTGTTAAAGATCAGTCGACTGTAAATGTAAGAGTTTATTCCTGAACTCCAATTTTTTCCCATTCATCTGCATGTCTGGGTTTATATCGGTTTCACTTAGTCTTAATTATTTTGACTTTGTGCTAAGAGTTGAAATGAGAACTTTGAGTCCTTTGTTCTTTTCAAAATTTTTTTGCATATTCTAGATCACTTGCATTTTCATATGAATTTTAGGATAAGTGTAATAATTTCCACACAAAAAAAGCAGCTTAGATTGTTGACAGGGCCTACATGGAATTTGTAGATCAATTTGAGGTACACATTTTCATCCTTATATTTTAAATTTTCTCATTCATGAATGTAGGCTATTGCTTCATTTATTTAGATCTTTAATTTCTTTCAAGAGATTTATTCCTAAGTATTTTTTAAAATTTTCTTTTGAAATTTATTTTTTGGTTGTGCTGGGTCTTCATTGCTGTATGCGGACTTTGTCTAGTTGCTATGAGCAGGAACTACTCTTCGCTGCAGTGCATGGGCGTTTCATTGTGGTGACTTCTCTTGTTGCAGAGCACAGGCTCTAGGTGTATGGGCTTCCGTAACTGTGGTGCATGGGCTCAGTTGTTGCGGTGCATAAACTTAGTTGCTCTGAGGCATGTGGGATCTTCCTGGACCAGGGATCAAGCTTGTGTCCCCTGCATTGGCAGGCAGATTCTCATCCACTGGGCCATAAGACAAGTCCTTAAGTATTTCATTATGTTCTTTCTTGTAAATGGAGTTGTTGTTAGTTTCATTTTTGTGTTGTTCAGTGCTAATTCCAGTGATTTCTGATACCAGCTACTCAGAGTTGGGCCAGATTTTGCAGGTTAAGGCACAGTTCTGTGAGAATTCTCTCAAGACCTGGGCCACAGTTTGGTGGTCCACAGGCTACCCTCACTTTTGAGCAGCTAGCTAAAAACTGCAGGATTTCTACTTTTGCCTCAGGTTTGCTAATTTGCTAGAATGACTCAGAATTCAGAGAAAAGCTATTCTTCTTATGATAACTCTTATAGTCAAAGGATGAAAATCAGAACCCAGCAAAAGAAGGGATGCATAGAGCAAGGTTCAGGAGAGTCCCACATGCAAAGCTTCATTGTGCTCTCAACATGTAGTCAGGACATATCAATTTTCCAGCATGTCAATGTGTGACAATAATGCAGAGTATTGCAGCCAGGGAGCTCACCTAAGATTGGTGTCCAGAGTTTTTTTGTGTGTGTGTGTGTGTGTGTGTGTGTGGCGAGGGGCTGGGTTCATTACCTGGATATCATTGAATCAATTATCGTGGTTGAAGTAAATGACTAATCTCTTGCTATTTCCTGAGGGTGGGTTGATATCACATGACTCAAAGCCTCAACCCTCTAATTGTGTGGTTAGTCTTTATGTCACAGCCAGTCCTCATCTTGAGTCATGTTGTTGGCTAAACTATTTAGGAGCCCACTGTGAGTCACTTCATGAGCATTAACTATCAGGGAGCAGGATAGTCTCCTATCACTCGGGGAAAGGGATTAGAGTTTACCTCTCAGAAACTGGGGATAAAGCCAGACATATTCTTTTAAGCACAGGACTAGTGTATGGAAATAGAACTGATTTTTATATATTCATCTTAAATTCTTCAACCATACTGAATATATTTATTCATTGTAATGAATTGTGTGTGTGTGTGTTGGGGGGGTTCCTTAGGATCTTTTTTTGTGTACAAGATCATACCATTTTTAAAGAGAGGATTTTAATTCTTTTGTTTTAATCTGGATTTAGTTTATTTCTTCTTCTTGCCTAATTGCCTTCTATTTGAGATTGTACTAGAGAGTATAATCTCAAATAGAAATGATGAAAATGGATATCTTTGTTTTGTTCTTGGTCATAGGGTGAAGTTTTCATTTTTTTCACCATAGTATGGTTGTCAGCAGTGGGTTTTTCACAGACACTCTTATCACATTAAATAAGTTTCCTTATACTCTTATTTTTTTCAGTGTTTTTAATCATGAAAGGATATTGGGTTTTGTCAAATGCTTTTTTCTGAATGCATTGATATGATCATGTGTTTGTTCTTTATTAATTTGATGTATTAAATTCACTGATTTCAGGATATTGAACCAACAGTCCATTTTTAGAATAAATAACACTTTGTCATAGTGTTTAATTCTTTAATTTTTCTTATCATTTATAATTTAATTTGACACTTGAAGCCTGATGAGTTTTTTGCTTGTTTCACTTTTCATTACCCTTGGGTATGCATAAAAAGAAAAAATAAGGGAAATAAATCAAATAAAGTATTCTCCAACCCTTTTCACATTTAAACTCTTCCTCTATATATCCTTTCACTCAGAATCACTAGTGTTTGTGTTTTCCCATTCATTAAATCCTGTATCCAGCTAAAGTATTAATGGTGCAGAATTTCCAAAATGAACTTATAATAGAAGTCATTGGCATTGGGCTCTTAACCTGTTTTTGTAGCTAGGTATAGCTAATCTACTTTCGACTCCTGCTATTGGAACACTGTTAAACATTTCTAGTGATAAATCTCCTTCGACTTATCCTTACAACCATGATTTCTGAGGGTAAAACTTATGCTGCACTATGCTGTACAAAATTTTCTTCAGATACCTAGCCTGTAAATTTGTTCCTGGTACTTAAAAGAAATCATAACTATTTTTAAGCATATAGTACAGTAATGTTAGCTATATGCATTTTGTTGTGAAACAGATTTCTGGAGCTTTTTCATCTTGCAAAACTGAATATCTGTATCCATTGAACAATAATTATCCTTTTCTTCCTCTTCCCAGACCCTCACAATCACATTCTACTTTCTGTTTCCAAGAGTCTAACTTGAATACCTCATATGAGTGGGTTCGTATAGTATTTGTCTTTTGGTGACTGGTATTTCACTGGTGTTCTCCCTATTCATCCATGCTGCAGCATGTAACAACACAGGATTTACTTCTTTTTTTTTTAAATTTAAATTTATTTATTTTAATTGGAGGCTAATTACTTTACAATATTGTATTGGTTTTGCCATACATCAACATGAATCTGCCACGGGTATATACACATTCCCCATCCTGAACTCCCCTCCCACCTCCCTCCCCATACCATCCCTCTGGGTCATCCCAGTGCACCAGCCCAAGCATCCTGTATCCTTCATCAAACCTGGACTGGCAATTCATTTCTTATATGATATTAGACATGTTTCAATGCCATTCTCCCAAATCATCCCACCCTCTCCCTCTCCCACAGGGTCCAAAAGACTGTTCTATACATCTGTGTCTCTTTTGCTGTCTCACATACAGGGTTATCATTACCATCTTTCTAAATTCCATATATATGCATTAGTATGCTGTATTGATGTTTTTCTTTCTGGCTTACTTCACTCTGTATAATAGGCTCCAGTTTGATCCACCTCACTTAAGGCTGAATACTATTCTGTTATATGTACATGCTACAATTGTCTTTAATCCATTTATTTGTTGAGGGACATTTGTGTAGGTTTTACCTCTTGGCTTTTGCAAATAATGTTGCAATGGGCATGGGTGACTAAACTTCTCTTTAAGATCCAGTTTTCAGTTCTTTTGGATATATACCCAAAAGTGGAATCATAGGGTAATTCTAGTTAACTTTATGATCAACTTCTATAAAATTTTCCCTGATAGCTTCACCATTTTACAATCCCTCAAATAGCATGCAAGCATTCCAATTGTTCCAGTTTCTCCACATCCTTGTCAAGGCTTACATATTTTTGGAGGGGGGGAGGTGGGTGTGGATAGTACCTGCGCTAACAACTGTAAAGTGATATTTCACTGTGGTTTTGATTTGTGTTTCCTTGATGATTGTTGATGCTGTGCATCTTTTCATATGTTTGTTGTCTATTTGTGTATCTCCTTTGGAGAGTTATCTATTCAAGTCCTTTATCCATTTTTAAATTGTTTTTTGCTGTTGTTGTTGAGTGGCATTATTTATGCACTCTGGATATTAACCCCTTATCAGAGATATAGTATGCTAATATTTTCTTCCATCCTATATGTTACCTCTTCACTCTGATTACTGTGCAGATGTTTTTGAGTTTGATATAGTTCCACTTGGCTATTACTGCTTTTTGTGCATGTGCTTTCAGTATCATATTCAACAAAACATTGCCAAATCCAGTGCCACAAACATTTTTCCCTGTTTTTTATTGTAGAAGTTGTATAATTTCACATTCTATGTTAGTTCCTTATTTATTTTGACTTAACTTTTATATTTGGTATAAGGAAAAACTCTAACTTCTTTTTTGCATGTGGATATTCTGTTTTCCCAGCATTGTTTGTTGAAGAGATTTTTTTTTTTTTCCCATTGTAGCCTTGGCACTCTCTTCAAAGATCATATGATCATATACATGGGAGTTTTTTTTCTGAGCTTTCTCTTATTTTCCATTGGCATCTATATATATGTCTTTATATGAATATACACCATGTTGATTACTGAAGCTATGTTTTGAATTAGAAAGTATGAGACTGTCAACTTTGTTTTCCTTTTTCAGGAAAATCTTGGCTATTTTATGTCCATATGAATTTTAGGATGAGTTTTTCTATTTCTGCAAAAAATGTTGTTGGGGTTTTGGTAAGGATTACACTGGATCTGTGGATTACTTTGAGTAGTATGGACATTTTGACAATATTAAGTCTTCTGATCCATGAATACTACATATCTTTCTATTTGTATCATCTTTAATTTCTTTCACTAGTGTTTTCTGAAAACCAGAAATATATATCTTTTGCCTTCTTTGTTAAGTTTGTTCCTAAATATTTTATTCTATTCGACATTATTATATATTTCTTTTTTGGATTATTAATTGTTAATTTATAGAAACAAAATTGATTTTGAGGTGTTCACTTTGTATCCTGCAACTTTACTGAATTTGTTCATTAGTTCTAGCAGTATTTTTATGGAATTTTCTTGGTTTTCTATGTGTAAGATCATGTCATCTGCAAGTAATTTTACTTATTCCTTTCCTATTTGGAAACGTTTTATTTCTTTTTCTTACTTGAGTACTCTGGCTAGGACTTTTAGTATTGTGTTGAATAGAAATGGCAAGAGTACCTATCTTTGCCTTGTACTTAATAGTAGAGGGAAAGTTTCAGTTTTTCACAACTGAGTATGAAATTAGCTGTGACTTCTTCATGTTGCTGCTGCTGCTAAGTCGCTTCAGTCGTGTCCAACTCTGTGCGACCCCATAAACGGCAGCCCACCAGGCTCTCCCATCCCTGGGATTCTCCAGGCAAGAACACTGGAGTGGGTTGCCATTTCCTTCTCCAATGCAGGAAAGTGAAAAGTGAAAGTGAAGTCGCTCAGTCGTTCCCGACTCTTAGCGACCCCATGGACTGCAGCCTACCAGGCTCCTCTGTTCATGGATTTTCCAGGCAAGAGTACTGGAGTGGGGTGCCATTGCCTTCTCTGGTGACCTCTTCATACATTGCCTTTATTATCTTGAGGTATATTTTGCTTCTCTTCCTAGTTTATTGAATGTTTTTAATAACAAAAGTGTTATTGGATTTTGTGAAATGCTTTCTCTGCATCAATTGAGATGATCATGGTGTTTTTGTCCTTTATTCTCTTAAAGTGGTATATTGCATTGACTGATTTTATATGGAACCATCCTTATATTCCAGAAATAAATCCTACTTTGTCATGATGTCTAATTACTGTGTTGTTGAATTGGCTTGATAGTATTTTCTTGATGGATTTTGTATCAATATTTATCAAGGATATTGATTTATAGTTTTCTCATTGTATTAGGTTGGCCAAAAAGTTTGTTCTGGTTTTTCTGTAAAATGTTATAGAAAAGCCTGACCAAACTTTTTGGCCAACCAGATTTTTTTTTTTTTCTGTTTTTTGTATCGGGGTAAGGCTGGCTTTATAGAATGAGTTTGGAAGTACTCCCTCCTCTTCTTCTTCTTCTTCTTCTTCTTCTTTTTTGGAAAAATTTGAGAAGAATTGGTGTTAACTCTTCTTTAAATATTTAGTATATTTTCCAGTGAGGTCATCTGATCCTGGGACTTTCTTTGGTTAAGAGTTTTTTTTTTTCCTTCTTTTTTTAAGATTACTGATTTAATCTCATTACTAGTTATATCTGTTCAGATTTTTTAATTTGTTTATGATTCAGTTTTGGTCTCTATTACATTATTGAACTTGTTAGCGTGTAATTTTTCACAGCAGTCAGTTGTGATTAGTTTATATATTTCTGTTTAAATGTTAGATTCTGTTTGCTAGCATTTTGTTGAGAAACTTGCATCTTTATTAATAATGATACTGTTCTATCATTTCTTTTCTTGTAGTTTCTTTGTCCGGTTTTGCTATAAATTCAATGCTCACTTCCTAAAATAAGTAAGAAGTGTCCCTTTGTCTTCTGTTTTTTTTTTTGGAAGAGTTTGTGAAAAATTGATATTAACTAAAAATATGTTTGGAAGTTTTCACCTTAAAGCCATCTAAAGGGGGCTTTCCTTGGTGGGATTTTTAAAGTAACTAAATGCGTCTCACTAAATGCATCTCTTTACTTATTATAGATCTAATTAGATTTTCCATTTCCTCTTAAGTCAGTTTTAGTAGATTTTATCTTTTTAGAAGAATTTTAATTTCATCTAATTTATTGTTGCATAGATGTTTATGCCCTTATTCTTTTTATTTCTATCATGTCAGTAGCTATGTATTTTTTCATTCCTAATTTTAATAATTCAAGTCTTCTCTTTTTTCTTGGATTCTAGACATAGGCATATCACTTTTGTTGGTCTTTTCAAGAATCAACCTCTATTTTTATTGATTTTTCTATTTTTTAATCTCTGTTTCACTGATGTCTGCTTTAATCATAACTATTTCATTCCTTCCATTTTCTTTAGGTTTGGTTTGCACCTTTTCCCCTAGTTTCTTATGATGTGAGATGAAGTTATTGATTTGATATCTTTTTCTTTTTTAGAGATATTTGTAGCCATCATTTGCCTTTAAAGAACAACTTTTGCAGCATCCCATAAAATTTTATATGCCAAATTTTTATGCTTTTTTCTCCTCCCCTCCTCTCATTTTCTTTTCATTTTAATCCTGACTTCAGCTCTTCTCTAGGCAAGCATTGATTCATACATTGGATGATTTTTGATTAACTTTGTTTTAGGAGACTAATATTATAGTCCCTAAAACTGCTACAGTATTCATGCGACAAGACACTTGGACTGTGATGGGACAGATACCTAATATTTTCCATAAACTAAGGCAAATAATATCTTGTTTTGGGCTTTGCATTTTTTAAGGTTACACATATTGCAAACACATAACACACACATTTATTTAAAACAATCACTTTGGCAGACTCACAGCTCTTCCACAATACAGTCTATTCACTGAACATCTGTTCTTGTAATTAACAGTGTCCAGTCTCTGGGAAAACACTTCTATTTCTCTTGGCTTTAAAACGAAAGACAGCTACAGGTACATGCTATGAAAGTTTGTGGGTTGTGCTATTGCTTCTGTTTGGGAGAGAAAATATGAATTTGTTGTCTAGTTTTCCTCTCAGATACCACGTACTACAGATTTTTGTTTCTCAGGGGTGCTGAGCATCTATATTTGTGTTTTTCTTGATATGGTCTATATCTCCAGAAGTGCTAAGAAACTAGTCTAGAATTTTCAAAATGGCACATGGAAACTTAAGTATTCTTTTCCATATTGAATGTTAAACAATTTAAATTGCTATAGGCTAATATAGGTGATGACTTTTTCAGGCCAACTTTGGGCAAATTTTTCTTCCTTGTCTCTATTCAAGGGCATGGTGCTACCATGTAGTGGCCCCTTGGGCACAGACTTTGAGAAAGGGAAATAAGGCTTGTGTCATCAGATGTGTCATTTTTAAGCAATCAACCCTGGTACTAACTCTTATGTGTCTGAGTTAGTTTTTAGCAAATTTGTATTTTGGTCATTAAGTTTAATGTTCCTTTAATATGTATTGGGCACCTTCAATGTAACAATTACAATGTTAGTCAGTGAGGACATGAAGAAGAATAAGTCATTGCTGATGTTCTCAAGGAGCTTTTGACCAAAGATGTAAAAAACTAATGATTGTTGTTTGGTCACACAGCCGTGTCCGACTCTTTGTGACCACGTGGACTGCAGCTTGCCATGTCTCCATGTCACTCACTATCTCCTAGAGTTTGCCCAAGTTTATATCCATTGCATTGGTGATGCAATCCATCCATCTCATCCTCTGATGACCTCTTCTCCTGCCCTCAATCTTTCCCAGCATCAAGGACTTTTCCAATGGGTTGACTGTTCGCATCAGGTGACCAAACCCAGGAGCTTCAGCTTCAGCATCAGTGAAGTATTACACTTCACTGTGGAATTCATTCCACTTCACTTCAGTGAATATTCAGAGTTGATTTCTCTCAAGAATGACTATGATACTAATAAAAATAATAACTAAGCTTTGATTACTGGGGACTGCCCTGGTACTCTAGTGGCTAAGACTTTGTGCTCACAATGCAGGGGGGTTAGGTTTGATCCCTGGCCAGGGAACTGTATCCCACATGCCTCAGCTAAAAATCCTGCATGCCACAACTTAGGCCTAATGCAGCCAAATAAGTGAATAGGAATAAAATGTTTAGGACTTTCTTGGCGGTCCAGTGTTTAAGACTTCGAGCTTCCTATGCTGGGGGCTCAGGTTCAATATTTGAGCACTTGAGAAGAGACATGAATGGAAACCTGAGGTTTAAAGAAGGTAAATAAACTTTCCCAGATTTGAATAAAAGATAAAATAGCACTAGAAATAAACAATTATGATTTTTATATGAAGAAGAGTCCCAGAAGGTGCTATCAAATTGATTTAGAAAAAGGAAGAAAGAAGAGGCATATTTACATAACTTGGAACTTAAAGCTCAAGTCTGTTCTTTCCACCTTCTAATCACTTTTCATAGGCACTCACTCTTTTTTTCTTGAAAGTTTAATTCTGACGCATCATCACACACAGTAGCATTAATGCATTGTCTTTCATGAACAATGTGGGCTGGGATTATGATCGATAGCAGGGTCAATTAGCTTCTTAGGCTCAGAGCCTCCAGACACATGATTTCTAGATCATCTTAGTTCACACCAAGGTACTTAGAGCTAGAGTGCTTATATCCTGGTTCTGCCTCTACCCTTGTAAATAATCTTGTGACAGTTAGAGAGCCACTCTTTCTCATTTTTTTCATCTATAAAATAGGAATAATACCCCATAGGATTGAGTTTTGAGGATTCAATGAAATGATATTATGTTGCCAAAAAGTTCATTTGGGTTTTTCCATTACATCAGTATATGTGAAGTATTCAGAACTATGTCTTGCACAGAATAACTTCCTATAAATGTTAGCTTTTACTAAGATTATTATTAAGGCTTTGATATATTTATCTTCTCAGAGTGTCGTAAAGTAAAAATAGGAAATTCACATTATATGGCAGGATAAAGAGAATTATATTCAATGAAAAGGCATGGCTGACATAGAGGAAGTGGTGTTGTGGGTCAGAGGTATGAGAGGGAAGGAAGCAGGAAGTGCCCCGTGCTTTTCTCTCAGTGGATGTGGCAGCTTTGTTGAAAGAGATAAAGTCTGGATAGTTAGCAAAGTTTTCTCTTAGATCCAGATATCTTTTGAACTGTCATTCTGTTCAATGTTTTCATGGTTTTCACCTTTTATGGTTTTCATAGGAGTTTTTAGGGAGAGAAGCCACCTCAGGGACTGTTATCAAGATTTTGAACCAGAAGTCACAAAATGGTTGTTGGTGGTTTTTGGTTTTGTGTTTTAACTCAAACCTCATTGAAAACTGTAGGATAGCACAAAGGATTTCATGAGTTGACCAAGCCTCTTCACCTCCCACCCCATCTGCTCAAACTCATTAGATAATGTCATATTCAAAGAAAGGAAAGATGACTTTTACTGATGACATCAAATGACAAAGATAATTTTAAAATAATAAGGCTACTTTATCATCTCAAAATGCATCTGTGAAAATTATAAATGTTTGCTTGGCAGTAGTGGAAAGCCTTGGAGACTTCTCAGCTTTATAAGAACTGGAATTCCCTCTTTCTTGGTGACTGCCAGGTCTCCCTGTGCCTGGCAGAGTGCTGATACATAGTTAACTGCTCAGTTAGTTGCTCTTGGATGAACATGTGGCCTCTGGGATAAAAATCTGGCAACAGTAAGATGATCAAAAGAATCAGAGAAGGAGACAACGTTTCTGTAAAGCTTGACCAGCAAACTTCACGCAGCAGAGTAACAAAAATGTAAAAGAAACACACCATGCACCTCCAATGAGAGAGAAACTGGAATTGGACAATCAAATTAGATAGAATGATTTCAAATGTCCACCCAATAGATGCCAAATCAGGATGAAATCTTAATTAGAAATGAACTTATGTGAATGAATTCTACTTCCTAAAATAGGCTATCTTAAAATTCACAAAGAAAATCTCTATATTGGCTTGGTTCTTTGTAGGGAACAAAAAATTGTGCCTTATTTATCTGTAGGGAAAATAAGAAGCAGCCCCCAAATTTAGATACAGTGATCTTAGGGGGAAAGGAAAGTGAGCAAGAAAAAAGACATTCATCATGAGTTGGAATTTAGAGATTGAAAAATTGACAAAATAAGTTGCTAAGTATACCACGAAAGGGAAACAAATTGATAACACATAAATCACAGTAAGCACAAGAGTCAAGTTTTCACAAAAGAGCCCTGAAATGAGGAAAATTATCTTTTCAGGAAGGGGAAAATAAGAGATGAGCATGAGACCAGGGTAGCTCACAATTATGGCAGGTCAAACATTATGCAATCCAGAAAAATAATTAAGGAAAACCTGCAAGATTCTCTAATGCCAATAATAATAATTTCTGTAGGCACACCAAAGGCAGAAAGCCAGAGAGAAAAAATTTGGCAATGGTTGTGTAAGGCTACACTTGGGAATGAAAGAGAGAGAGACCAAGAAGTAGAAATGAATTCTTTGCTTGGGGGTTTTCTGAGGAAGACCTTAAAGGAATCTCTGATCCCAAGTTTTCTCTTAACAAAGACAGATCAAATATACTAGATCAAACGTCAAGAAATGCTAGGCATATTCTGTACATAACTGAAAAACTAGATGAAGACAAATAACCTGGACTAAGATCATCCATCCTAGGTTTTTTCCTCAGTAAAATGCGTTTGCTCCACCTACTCTTAGGCCCTTTGTCTAACATAGCAGCTATTTGCAAGTGTCTGCCCTGGACCTGGTTCCACCCAGGTGAGAAGAACATGATGGCAGCTGGTCATCTGCTGAGCCACCCCAGTGAGACCCTGCTTGCATCCCAGGAGAGACTCTGCTGTGTGTTCTGTTCTGTCTCCTCCATGGCATCCATGCTGCAAGGTGCATGCTCTCTTTCCATGCGCACAGTCCCTGACCCTTCAGACCTTAGAATCCTCTCTCACTATGCTCTATATAAATGTGTGTAAGAAAGTGAAAGAAAGAGAGTGAAGTTGCTCAGTCATGTCCGACTCTTTGCGACCCTGTAGACTGCAGCCTACCAGGTTCCTCCATCCATGGGATTCTCCAGGCAAGAGTACTGGAGTGGGTTTCATTTCCTTTTCCAGGGGATCTTCCCAACCCAGGGATTGAACCCAGGTCTCCTGCATTGGAGGCAGATGCTTTAACCTCTGAGCCACCAGGGAAACCCAATAATACTCGAGACCTACTGAATATCTGGCTCCTGACTTTGTTTGCCTAGGTCCTGGCACTTGGCAAGGGTTATGTTTCTCTTTCCCTGTGCTGTGGTCACAGCATCTCTCACATACCCTGGCCCCTCTGTTGCTAATGACCTGTCAAGAGAGTTTTAACGATAACCCTGTAAGCGAGACATCAAAAAAGACACAGATGTATAGAACAGTCTTTTGGACTTTGTGGGAGAGGGAGAGGGTGGGATGATGTGGGAGAATGGCATTGAAACATGTATAATATCATATATGAAATGAATCGCCAGTCCAAGTTCGATGCATGATACTGGATGCTTGGGGCTGGTGCACTGGGACGACCCAGAGGGATGGTTCGGGGAGGGTGGAGGGAGAGGGGTTCAGGATGGGGAACACGTGTATACCTGTGGCAGATTCATGTTAATGTATGGCAAAACCAATACAATATTGTAAAGTAATTAACCTCCAATTAAAATAAATTTATATTAAAAAAAATAAAGGAACTCAGGGTGAAACTATGGCGTCATTGGCATAAATATGCAAGATGCCATACATGGGCCACTCTGCTATTTTATTGCTAAGAAAACTCCCAACCATGAGTGAAAAGAGTTCCCTGGAGACCAGAGAGTTGCAGACCAATGAATCCCATTCTCTGTTGGGCACACGGGTGGGATTTGTAACAAAGGATTCTTCCACTGATCGCTGCAACCTGCATTTCTGAGACTTTATCAAAGATGACTTAAAATGGCATAGCAGATCAAACAGGTGCACCCTGGGAATCCAAGAATGTACACGTTGGTCATAATTTGAAAAAAACCTTCTGCAAGAACAAAACTTATTTTATCTTATTATTATTACTTTTTTGGCCATGCCATGCTGCTTATGGGATCTTAGTGTCCTGATCAGGGATTGAACCAGTGCCCTCTGCAGTGGAAGGGCAGAGTCCTAGCCACTGGACAGCCAGGAAACTCCCCAAAATGCACTTTAATTTTTGTGTTTTTTTATTATACACTCACATACGTGGACCTTGAATTCTATCCCACAATAATTTTTTGTTTGGAGATAAACCATGTTTTGGATTCTGGTTCCTGGGGGAAAAAAAAAATGATGGAGCCTGAGCCATAAGATACTTCTCTAAAATCAACTGTAAAAAGGTTAGAGGGCAGCTCATCTGAGAAATGAACACACACAAAAATAAGAAACCTTGAAATTGGGTGTCTCAATAGCTGAGAGTAGAGGTCAGCCAGACACAGCAGTGGAAGGTCACTAAGAGTGGTTTTTAAATTCTGCTCTTGTTTGTTCCTCTGCAGTGGGTTAGGCAATCACTGCTGATTTCATCATCTCAACAACAGCTCAGACCACCTGGTGTTGGAAGGCAGTATCTATCTAGCCATAGAAAGGACTGCTGGGGTAAGTAGCTGATGCCCAGTGATTGGTGGCTGTGAGGCATTTATTCCTCCATCCCATTCTCTTCCAAACTCCCAGGGCAAATGGATAATTACTAAAGAGGCTAGCCCTTCCCAATGTTGCTTTATTCTAGTGGTTAAAAAATGGATCCCTAATTGGTACAATGTAACAACAAATGGAAGTAGGAAATGCTGCCTGCAATGGACTGTTCCCCAGGGTTCATCCCTTCACTTTTTATGCAGCTCACCAAGGAGGACACAAACTCCTAGGGACTGGGGATTGGCCCTTCTTCTGTGCACATTACCTGATAGGGTAGCTGATATACTCAGGGGAGCATGAGTCCACTGACCAAAATAACCAGGCAGTTGAGAAGTTGAACTCAAAGAGAGACAATAGACCACACAATATGGGAATTACTGGAATTGATGAATTAAACAATAAGCAAAACATGCTCAGTGAGCTATAAGAGGCTATGGAGCAGAAAAAATCATACTAAGAACCAAGTAGAAATATTAGGTTTGAAAAAACCAGTTACAAAAATTAAGAATACAAAAGCTGAGATGAACAATAAGATGGATACAACTGAAAATCAATCAGTGAGTGAGAAATCTCTTCATATTGAAGAAATCTGTTTGTGGGTGACAGGCATGAGTAAATACATAGAAAAATTAATAGAAAAGTTAGAGAGAGAGTGGAAGTAGTAGAAAAGGATAAGTCCCAGGAAGAGATAAGAGAAATGTTTAAAAATTCCAACTACTTATCTGAAAAAAATTTTCCTCCAAATTTCCTAGTAAAGACGGAAAATTCTCTTTATTATTTACTCTCAGGCAGGTGCACTGCATTGATCCACAGGTTCATACACTGCCTTTACTACAGAAATATCAGGGGAAAGATATATTAATTCCACAGTATGTGCATCTGTGTATGCCTTGGTGGGGGAGAGGAAGTGATGTGCTAGGGGCCATGATGTGTAAATAAACACTTTAACAAGGAGAAATCAGAAAATATGCTGTATTTTGACTTAAAAATTTTGCTAAAAATTTATTTGAAATGAATGTACACATGTGCACACACCCGCACATACACATACCCAGAAGTTACCATTCTGGTGGTGGTTGTGTTGCTCATGCTTGGGAGATTCATATAGGAGAAGAAATGAGGACGTCGAATCACCAAAATAGAACAAAAATCTGGTCATTTCTTTGGCTCCAGAGTTGTTAGAGTTCCTGTAGGTATTTGGAATGATTGGACATCATGAAAACTTTTAATAAATTTCTTGGGAGTTTTCAATAAATCCTCCAATTTTCTGATACACTGAGGACTTTGCAATACTCAGATTCCTAACAGATGTGCTAAGTTGAGCAGATCGGTAGTGTCATGTAGCTTGGTTCCTTTGTCATGTTAGACTCATCTTGACCAGGACACACATCCAAGTTAATGCATCCAATGCATTTTTCTTTATTTTTAATATTTATGCTCTTCTAAATAATCCAGGTGCTTATGGTTGTTTGAGGAAAGAAAGTGAAAGTAAAAGTCATTCAGTCGTGTCCGACTCCTTGAGACTCCATGGACTATACAGTCCATGGAATTCTTTAGGCCAGAATACTGGGGTGGGTAGCCTTTCCCTTCTCCAGGGGATCCTTCCAATTCAGGATTTGAACCCAGGTCTTCCTCATTGCAGGTGGATTCTTTACCAGCTGAGGTATCAGGGAAGCCCTAATAGCTTGTTTGAGGAATGGGATAAGTATTACAGAGGGCCAGGCATGAGGAAAGTTCAAAACAAAGTATAATTTTTAATCGAAGCACCCACACTCATGTGTCTGCCCCTTATAATCCCTTGAAGGTCTTAAGAGCAAAATCAGAGGTTTTCCTGAGAAGAAGAAATTCTGCCCGGAAACTCACATAGGACTCTGCCTGAATTTTCAGCCCTGTGGCCTGTCCTACACTTTTCAGACTTGTTAGCCTCTACAGTTGTGTGAGCCAGTTCCTTAAAACAAATCTTTCTTTGTGTATCCAATTGGTTCCATTTCTTTGGAGAACACTGACTAATGTATAATAGCTCACAAATTCAGGGAACACTCTGGATAAAGAGGCACTAGACAACTCAGTTTATTTAAATGTAAGTAATAGGCAAAATAGAGTTAGGTTTCATTTCAGTTCAGTTGCTCAGTCATGTCCGACTCTGCGACCCCATGAATTGCGGCACGCCAGGCCTCCCTGTCCATCACCAACTCTGGGAGTTCACTCAAACTCGCATCCATCGAGTCGGTCATGCCATCCAGCCATCTCATCCTCTGTCGTCCCTTCTCCTCCTGCCCCCAATCCCTCCCAGCATCAGTCTTTTCCAATGAGTCAACTTTTCGCATGAGGTGGCCAAAGTACTGGAGTTTCAGCTTTAGCATCATTCCTTCCAAAGAACACCCAGGACCGGTCTCCTTTAGAATGGACTGGTTGGATCTCCTTGCAGTCCAAGGGACTCTCAAGAGTCTTCTCCAACACCACAGTTCAAAAGCATCAGTTCTTCGGCGCTCAGCTTTCTTCACAGTCCAACTCTCACATCCATACATGACCACTGGAAAAACCATAGCCTTGACTAGATGGACCTTTGTTGACAAAGTAATATCTCTGCTTTTCAATATGCTATCTAAGTTGGTCATAACTTTCCTTCCAAGGAGTAAACGTCTTTTAATTTCATGGCTGTAATCACCATCTGCAGTGATTTTGGAGCCCAAATATATAAAGTCTGACACTGTTTCCACTGTTTCCCCATTTATTTCCCATGAAGTGATGGGACCAGATGCCATGATCTTAGTTTTCTGAATGTTGAGCTTTAAGCCAACTTTTTCACTCTCCTCTTTCACTTTCATCAAGAGGCTTTATTCAAATGATATCCCATTTAACTTCTAGATATCTCCTACTGGTGGTGGATTAGTCACTAAGTTGTGTCCGAGTCTTGCGACCCCATGGATTGTAGCCTGCCAGGCTCCTCAGTCCATGGGAATTCCCAGACAAGAATACTGGAGTGGGTTACCATTTCCTTCTCCAGGGGATCTTCCCAACCCAGGGATCAAACCTGGGTGTCCTGGATTGCAGGTGGTCTCCTACATTGCAAATGAATTCTTTACTGACTGAGCCACCAGGGAAACCCTGAATGTAATCAGTTTCATTCCTTGCATAGTTAATCCAGTCCAAGCAACCCTTCTCTCAAATGGACAAGTAAAATAGCCTCATAAGTAGTTTACTGGCTTCCAGTCAGCATCGTCATATCTCTCCCCTCTTACCACATGATCAAGGACAATGTGAAATGCTATCCAATCCCAATCATATTTACCACCCACCCCTTTGAAGGATATTTGTGGTCTAGTTTGTCTTCTCTGGGATCTTTTTATATTGTTGGTTCCCCTCTTGTTCTGACCACACAGACCTCTTCAAGTCTTTTCTACTTGAAATATTTCATTCCTCTGGAAAACATTTAGTGGTGTTCCTTGGTGGCTCAGATGGTAAAGAATCTGCCTGCAATGCAGGAAACCCAGGTTCGATCCCTGGGTTGGAAAGATGCCCTGGAGAAGGGAATGGCAACCCACTCCTGTATTCTTGCCTAGGAAATCTCATGGACAGAGGAGGCTGGTGGGCTACAGTCCATGGGGTTGCAAAGAGTTGGATACGACTGGACGATGAACACTTTCACTTTTACTTTTTCAAGCATAAAGTGGCTCTCCACGTCTGGGAGAACTTTGCATCATTCTTCAGAGAAGCTCTCCTGGCACTAGTTTAGGGGAGATATTCCTAACCTTGACCAGACCTAATCCCATTATTCATATGCTTTCACAGCATCTTGTAGCTCTCCTTTGTAGCAGTTACCACAACTCAGGTTTTATGTTTGACATCAATGTGGTAATACGATTAGTGTCTATTCTACTAGATTTTAAGCTTCATGAAGACAGGGATCATGACTGTTTTGTTTACCTTGTATTCTCAGGAAATAGGAGAAGGTGCAACAAATAGCCACTCAATAAATATTTCGGAATAATTTGATTTATGGATTCACATGTCATCCATTTACAATGATACACACTAGAGATATTGGGGTTACATCCTAAACACCTGAGTCTGGCAAAATATCAGTTCAGTTCTGTTCAGTCACTCAGTCATGTCTGACTCTTTACGACCCCATGAATAGCAGCACGCCAGGCCTCCCTGTCCATCACCAACTCCCGGAGTTCACTCAAACTCATGTCCATCGAGTCGGTCATGCCATCCAGCCATCTCATCCTCTGTCGTCCCCTTTTCCTCTTGCCCCCAATCCCTTCCAGCATCAGGGTATTTTCCAGTGAGTCAACTCTTCGCATGAGGTGGCCAAAGTACTGGAGTTTCAGCTTTAGCATCATTCCTTCCAAAGAAATCCCAGGGCTGATCTCCTTTAGAATGGACTGGTTGGATCTCCTTGCAGTCCAAGGGACTCTCAAGAGTCTTCTCCAACACCACAGTTCAAAAGCATCAATTCTTCCGTGCTCAGCTTTCTTCACAGTACAACTCTCACATCCATACATGACCATTGGGAAAACCATAGCCTTGACTAGACGGACCTTTGTTGGCAAAGTAATGTCTCTGCTTTTCAATATGCTATCTAGGTTGGTCATAACTTTCCTTCCAAGGAGTAAGCATCTTTTAATTTCATGGCTGCAGTCACCATCTGCAGTGATTCTGGAGCCCCAAAAAATGAAGTCTGACACTGTTTCCACTGTTTCCCCACCTATTTCCCATGACGTGATACTCTGATGTAATTTATAAGTTAATATTTAAATTAAAAGAAGCAAAGAGAAATACTTTTTTTATTCAATTTTATGCAATAAATCACAAATGTAAGTTTCATGCATATAAGATGCCATGAATCTCAGTAAGTTTTCACTTGTTTTTTTCTGTGAAATGTCATGTGGTTTTAGATTATGCTCAGCAGAATATATTCATATAGCTGTTATAAACTTTTGCCTGGCAATCAGTAGAGAAAGGAAGAAGCAATGTAAATCAATTAGAGAGTTGCTGATTCACAAAATGTAAGAGTTTAATGGAAACTTTGGCCAGTACATTAGATGTTATTAAGTGCATGGAGTGGCATGCTTGGTGGATTAGCTGAGTTGGTTAGATTGAAAGATATGGTGGGGAAAACTCGGAGTCAAGCAGAAGCAAATACATGCAAGAAGCTGAGAGTTTTTCTTTTTGTTCTTAAAGCTCAATATTTTAAAGAAATGGTTAATAGCAATTATAAAACAATAGCATCCTGTTATTATAGATAAGGTGTATGGAATGCCTGATAATAAATCTGATTTATTTATTAGTATAGCTAATTTAATAATGTGGTATGAAGTTGTAAAATGCTTATAAAGTTCATTTAGCTCAAATCCCCAACTCCCTTTAATGGGGAGGTACCTACTTAACCAAACGGATGATGGTGGTGGTGGTTTAATTGATAAGTCATGTCTGACTCTTTGCAACCCCATGAACTGCAGCCCACCTGGCTTCTTTGTCCGTGGGATTTCCCAGGCAACAATACTGGAGTGGGTTGCCATTTCCTTCTCTATGGGATTTTCTTGACCCAGGGATCGAGGGTCTCCTGCATTGCAGGCAGATTCTTTACTGCCTGAGCTACCAGGGAGTGGGTGATGGTTGGGTTTATTTCCAGATGATCAGAGAGTTTATTGCTTCCATAAGGAAACTTCTAATTTCAGACAGCTCTGATTTGTAGAAAATATTTTCTCTTTTTAACTTAAACCTACACCTTGGTAATTTCATCCTTGTGTCCCAGTTTTAGATCTACATAGAATAAATCAAATACCTTTCCTGCACATTTTCACCTCTTTCATTAAATGAGAAAGTTGCCATGCAGTCTGATTTTCCTTAGGCTAAACAGTCTTAGATCATTAACCATTATAAGCTTTCTTGATAAGCATCCTTTCTCCTTCTAAATAATCTTTCACTTTTGAAAACTGTTTCCTTAAACATGTTAGTAAGAACTGAATACTCTGGCAAGAGCAAAACACAAAATGCAGTTGGGACTATTACTTCAGTGGATTTAGAGATATTACTCCTATTAAAATTTACGTTATCTATATATGTTTTTGTTTTGGTACAATTATACACAGTTGAGCTTGCATCCAATTGAAACCCCAGGCCTTTACCCATGACTTCCTTTTAGACTATTTCTTCTTTCTCTGTGATTTTTAAATTAACTTTAAGTTTCATGTAAAACTGTTCATTTATCCATATAAAACAGAATCTCATCAATTGCAACTCATATTCCAAGATACTATGATATCCCTAAATCTTCATTTAACTTTATATGATTTATTGATGACTCCTAGATTCGTGCATGTAAAAATTGATACGCATGCCTTCTGTATCTTAATCCAAAATTATGATAAAATGCTGATTAGTACAGACTAAGAGTATTGAGTATACTCGCCTCAGGTCTGTAGCTATCATTTATCCACATTCTACGTGTAACTGTTCAAGTTGTTGGGAATCTATGTAACTGTACCATCTTCCAGTTCTTATTTCTCCAGGATTCCTCCAACAATGCTAAGAGAGAGTTTACCAAAATCTATTGACATTTAATAATAAATATTCTTTTAAAGATTATTTTGAGTACAGAGAACCTTGTCTAATTATTACTTGATGGTCTCAGAAGAAGGTTATGACATTATAAGGACCTAGTCTTTCTCTCTGTTGTGGATCTGCTTTCTTCTGGGATGCACTAATTCTGATGCAACTTGTCTCTATGTGGGAGTCTTGGGGATCTAGGATTCACAAACCTCCATGTCTGCTTCACATATGGCAGATAAAGGGGGCACTCACTCGGTTGCCAAAATTCTCATTTTGTTTCTCTCTGTTTGATCTCTGTTCATTTTTGAACCATTCTTTGTGCCTGAAAGATAAGATATTCTCTGATGTGATAAAGCCTATAAAAAATAAATTCTCCATAGTGAAGGTCAGAAGATTATTTGCTAATTGTATATGAAACTAAATATATTTTTATTTCCTTATTATAGCCAATTATTACAAGTTTCTTTTCTAGCAGTTCTCGTAAATAATGATTCTTTTTGTCATCACTTGTCCCCTTCCTTTTCTCAATTTAAAAAAAAATTTTATCATGGAAAATTTGAAACATATACCAAAGTAGGTGGAATAGTATAATGAACCCCTATCTGTTATCACCCATATTTAACATTGATCAGTTATAACCCCAATCTAGTTCCATTCCCACCTCTTACTCCCTTAATATTATTTTGAAGCTGCCCTCAGACATCTTATTCCTTAATTTATACATATATTATTGTATATCTTTAAAACCAAAGGACTCCTTTTAAAAATAACCATAAAATTATCTTAAGTAAAAAATTCTCAGTGATTTCTTAGTATCATTTTTTAAAATTTTATTTTATTTTTTAACTTTACAATATTGTTAATCGCCATCAGTTTTCAAATTTTGTTAGAATTTTTATTTATATGTATTATATATATATATATAACATTTCAGAATCCAGTTAAAATTACAATGCTCTGACTAGATGATATCTCTTAAATCTTTTACTCTTCTGGCTTCCTTCTCTTCCACTCTTACTATTTTATTCTTATGTCTATTATTTATTTATTATTTGTTTAATTTTGTAATTTCTGTGTTGAAGAACTTGGGTCATTTGTTCTAGAGAATTAGCTGCACTCTAAATTTTGCTGATAGCATGTCCTTGGTGGAATTTAACACTACTTATTTTGTATAAATTGGTAGTCTGACCTAGGGCTTGGTCAAATTGAGTGTCAAGGGTTGTCAGCAGGACTGTTTACTACTGACGTCACACAGTGCCTGGTTATTAGCAGTCCCTGATATTCGCTGTCTAGATCAATTATTGATCCACTTACTTATGGTGATATTTTACTTCACTCATTTCTTCTCTATTTATTACCCAGAGTATTTCTATAAAAAGACACTTCCCTTTATCTTGATTTAGTTACTCTGTCTTCATATGATATGAGAAAGTTAGCATGAATATCTGATTATTTCCTTTTATTCTTCAAATAAAAGATTTCAAAGAATACATTGAACCATTAAATAATGACCAATTAAGATAAAGGTTTCTTTTTTTTACTATTATTTGAATTAATAGTTTGAAATATGTTTGCTGCTGCTGCTGCTAAGTTGCTTCAGTCGTGTCCGACTCTGTGCAACCCCATAGATGGTAGCCCACCAGGCTCCCCTGTCCCTGGAATTCTCCAGACAAGAACACTGGAGTGGGTTGCTATTTCCTTCTCCAATGCAGGAAAGTGAAAAGTGAAAGTGAAGTCGCTTAGTCGTGTCCGACCTTTAGCGACCCCATGGACTGCAGCCTACCAGGCTCTTCTGTCCATGGGATTTTCCAGGCAAGAGTACTGGAGTGGGGTGCCATTGCCTTCTCCATGAAATACGTTTAGTATGTTTTAATTCATTACAGTTTTAATTCTAATTCTTGCACAAATTTTCCCATTTTTGATAGTGGGAACCTTTTGAAATTGGCTCCTGAGTTATTCTGACCCCAAACTTAATAGTCTTTGATAATTTCTCTAGTATGTCAAAATATTCTGGACTCATACAGAAATGAATCAGCCATTTCTCTAAGTCCTATTTCCTTTAAATGCAAAATGGTATATAGAGACTACAGTGTTTACAATAGGAGTGTGTATTGCTACTGGTTTAGACAATGTTTCTAAGTCTTTTCAGTGAACAAAGATAGGATTGCTTTTTAAAGATAAAATATATCATGAGTTTATTTTGATATTTCTATGAGTTTGAAAGTAAGAATAGTAAGGATTTTTAAAAAAAATTATTGGAGCATGGTTGAGGTACAATATTATATAAATTATAGGTGGACAGTAGTGAGTCACAGTTTTAAAAGTCTGGGAAAACTAGACAGCTGGGAAACTGACAGCTGGGAAAACTAGACAGCTACATGTAAAAGAATGAAATTAGAGCACTCCCTAATACCACCCACAAGAATAACAGGTTATTAACTTGGCTTCTTCTTTCAATTATATTACTTTTATTACATGGGAAGAAATGCCGTTCTCAGTGGTGGTGCTGGAAATGGTAAAATGTCCCATAATTTCTTATTTGCTTTATCATCTAACACACAGATGCAAAAATCCACTATTGTACTACTAGAAACAATTTTGATTACTAAAAACATTTGAAAACCCTGTTTGCACTTTTTTTTCTATAATATATTCTACTAGTCATGTAACATTGAATTATTGTGTTTTAAAATCTCTTGGAATGGGTCATTTAACTGAATACATATTTAGCTTTATTTTTGGCTTTCTTGTGGCTCAGCTGTTAAAGAATCTGCCTGCAATGCAGGAGACCTGGGTTCAATCCTTGTGTTGGGAAGATCCCCTGGAGAAGGGAAAGGCTACCCACTCCGGTATTCTGGCCTGGAGAATTCCATGAACAGTATTGTCCATAGGGTCGCAAAGAGTTGGACATGACTGAGTGACTTTTGCTTTCACTTTTATGTTTAGTTGATATTGATTAATTTTAATATTTTTAAAATTAGGAGGATATTGCTATAGTTTCTAACTCAAATATTTTAAAGATACGTTCAAGGAATTCAAGCTTCTTTCCCTGTTCACTCTATTTTGTCTCTTCTCCTATATGCTTACTGAAAAATTTATGATCTATTCCATTATTTGTTTTTAAGATATTTCTTGAATATATAAAACCTTTAAACTGGTTTTAACATGTTTTTGCCATAATTTAAACACTTTCTTAGTTCCCCTCACAACAAGATATCCCTGGTTTTTTTTTGTACTGTCCCTACTCCAATCTTAAAATCAGTCATTTCTCCAAATATCCTTGGTTTCTTGGGGTGGAGAATGGAATTTATAAATCAAGATAGGAGGGCTAGGTATGCTGACTCATTAGTTTTTGAGGTGTCCCTGTCTCTAGGCTGTCTTGGTGAACAGACCTGGGGTATACATATATACATATTTATATCTGTATTTATTTCTATAGTTATCTATCTATATTGAGTTCCATAGATGTTCAATAGTACTTTCCATTTCAATCCAAATACCACGGGATTCACTTTCATTTTCTCCCTTTGAATGTTTGCAATTATTTTCTCTGACAGTGAGAAGCCAGCCTTTCCATATTGTGAATAGGTTTACTCTGTTTTTTGTGTGTCTGTAACCAACACCACAGTACTGCTGTTGCCTCTGCTACCTATGTGACTGTCTTCTTTATCCCTCCTGTCTCTACGTGGGGCCATCTTGTTGTGAGGAAGCTATTCTTATTCTGCCTGTGTTGGGATTCCCCATGCTGAGCCACTTGCCAAAACCTTCCTGTACATGCTACTCAGCACACTCGGGTTCTGAAACTCCATGCTGGTCGCTCCTCTCCCCTCTCGTGTGTGTATCATCGTCACTATCATCAGGCTGATGCTTGTGTCCAGTCGCCGATTTTCCCCTTTCTTGCCACCGTGCCGACGCCTACACCGCTTGGTTCCATCTAATGCCTTCTGGAGCGAGTTGTTCGGGTAGGGAAGAGAAGTGAAGAAATAAAACGGGAAAGAGGAGGGGAAAGTCGAGAACTGACATTAGGCTATTTTTAAAAGAAATGTTTCTTGTAGTGCTGTCATGCAGATCCTCCGTGTTGACATTCAACATGTGCCAATTTTATGTGGAATGTAACTTGAGGATTTTCTGCGCATTATTTTGTTAGATATGATACACTGAATTTTTGAGCTGTAAATATAGTTACCTATGGAAACATCAGCTGAAAAACATTATACAGAAAGTTATGTATGTTTCATAAAGTTTGAGTGTTAAAAACCAAGTGGCATTCTACTAGGAAAATATTAACTAGGGAGATGGCCAAACTTCACAGCAAAAAAATAGTACTCCTTGATCAAATGGAATATTATTTAAGATATATTAGGATGGTCAATGATAGGCAGTCTATTAAGTAATCACCTCATTAATAGATTTTAAGAGAAATCTCATGTCATCTTAGATGATGAAAAGACATTGGATAAAATCTGTTCTTGACAAAAAAAAAAAAAACAATTTTAAAAATAGAAATATATTTATCTCATACCAAATACCAGCATCATGATTATTGGTAAAATACTATAAAAATTTCCACTAACATCAGGGATAAAGAAAGATGCCCACTAATTCCCAGATAATTAAACCTTTTTCTCAGGAAATACGAATAGAAACAGACAGTAAAAAGATGCAGAATATGTACAAATAAAAAGCATAAGAATATAATTATCTGCAGATGTTATAATTGTCTCCTTGAAAATCTAACATAATTAACCAAAAAGACTATAAATAAAAGTAATTCAATAAAGTGTCATAATATAAAATTAATATACCAAAATTTGTTGCCATTCTATAGATAAACAAAGTCAGTAAGAAAAATAATGATGGTTAAAAAGATCCTGTTTATAATAGCAACAACAAAAACAGTACAATTATAGTAATAAATTTAACAAGGAATGTTCAAGAAGAAAATTTATAAACTTATTGACAGTTGTGAAAGATATTTCAAACAAATGAGAAAGCTTTTTTACCTTCTGCTTACATAGGGCTACTCTCTCACAAAGTTTTTTTTCCTCTCAAATTAATATAAATAAAATATTAGCCCCCCCAAACATCAGCAGGTCACCTAACCAATGTGATTCTGAAACTCATGGAAAAATTAAGAAAAAGATATATCCAGGAAAAACTTGAAAAAGAGATGTCACAGGGGAAAATTTTGGTATGAATTACTAATATATGAATAAACTGATTAATGAAATAGAAAAATGAGTCCAGAAATAGATTCATATATTCTGGAATTTTAGTATATGTTAGAGATGAATTGCATTCAACAGTGGAGAAAACAAGTTATTTTGTAAATGGTTTTAGGACAACTGAATAAATTTGCAGAAAAACATTATTTTCTTCTTACTCTGAACAAAGTTCTCTTAGATCAAACATTAAAATTAAAAAAAAAAGAAATATGAAAGTTATAGAAGACAATATAATATAAAAGAGTTATATTTATTAGAGTAGAAGACTTTCTTAAATGCTACACAAAGTCCTAGAGACATTCACATCAGAGAGATAAACTAGATTTCATAAAAATTTAAGAAGCAAACTCAACAACAAAAACTTAAATTAAGTCAAACTACAATTGATCACCTGAGATCCTTTACATATCAGGTGCAGAATGTGAATTTTCATAATGATTAAATTATACCTAGAAATGAATAGAGAATGACTGACAATGAGGTGCCATAGAGGCTGCAAAGATTATGTACTGCATAAATCCAGGGAGGTCATTCATATAGAAGTGAATCTTACACACAGTAAGACTGCCTACTTAAGACAGCCTTAGTCAGCTGCACAGTGGAAGTAGGGTTAAAGAAAAGCAACGAAAAGATACACCGGACATAGCTGTCTTGAAAAAATTTTAGGTTGTTCATTTAAAAACTGAAAATTGATTTTAAAATGGGTTACTGTTTTTTAAAATTTATTTTCTCAGTAAAATTGTACAGAAAACAGTTGACTAACAGACGTAGTTGGGACGTCTATGGCTGTCCAGTGTGTAACACTTCACCTTCCAAGGCAAGGAGTG
Organism: Bubalus bubalis; assembly: GCF_019923935.1. Lineage (NCBI taxonomy): Eukaryota > Metazoa > Chordata > Mammalia > Artiodactyla > Bovidae > Bubalus > Bubalus bubalis. The sequence continues at coordinate 108,598,167 of NC_059157.1, read as the reverse complement.
TGGATTCCATCCTAACCAGGGAGATTGGATCTCACATGCCTTTTGGCCAGACAACCAAAAGGTAAAATGGAAAGTATATTGTAAATTCAATAAACATTTTAAAAACGGTTCACTTCAAAAAAAAAAAAAAGAGAGAAATGGTTACTTTCATGTATTATTTGAGGAATGCAAATTGGCTCAAGTTCTATGAGTCAGTTTGTCAAATATTTATTAAAAATAATATGTGAATATTGAAATTTTCCCATTTAAATTAATTTTATTTATTGAAGTATAGTAGAATATGAAAAGGTAAAAAGATAGGACACTGAAAGATGAACTCCCCAGGTTGGTAGGTGCCCAATATGCTACTGGAGTAGAGTGGAGAAATAACTCCAAAAAGAATGAAAAGATGGAGCCAAAGAAATAACAGCACCCAGTTGTGGATATGACTGGTGATGGAAGTAAAGTCTCATGCTGTAAAGAGCAATATTGCATAGGAACCTGGAATGTTAGGTCCATGAATCAAGGCAAAATCACTTCAGTTCAGTTAGGTGGCTCAGTCATGTCCGACTCTTTGCAACCCCATGAACCACAGCAGACCAGGCCTCCCTGTCCATCACCAACTCCTGGAGTTTACGCAAACTCATGTCCATTGAATTGGTGATGCCATCCAACTATCTCATCCTCTGCCATGCCCTTCTCCTCCTGCCTTCAATCTTTCCCAGAATCAGTGTCTTTTCAAATGAGTCAACTCTTTGCATGAGGTGGCCGAAGTATTGGAGTTTCAGCTTCAACATCAGTCCTTCCAATTAACACCCAGGACTGATCTCCTTTAAGATGGACTGGTTGGATCTCCTTGCAGTCCAAGGGACTCTCAAGAGTCTTCTCCAACACCACAGTTCAAAAGCATCAATTCTTTGGCACTCAGCTTTCTTCACAGTCCAACTTTCACACCCATACATGACCACTGGAAAAACCATAGCCTTGACTAGATGGACCTTTGTTGGCAAAGTAATGTCTCTGCTTTTTAATATGCTGTCTAGTTTGGCCATAACTTTCTTTAATTTCGTGGCTGCAATCACCATCTGCAGTGATTTTGGAGCTCCAAAAAATAAAGCCACCCACTGTTTCCCCATCTATTTGCCATGAAATGATGGGACTGGATGCCATGATCTTAGTTTTCTGAATGTTGAGTTTTAAGCCAACTTTTTCACTCTCCTCTTTCACTTTCATCAAGAGGCTCTTTAGTTCCTCTTCACTTTCTGGCATAAGGGTGGTGTCATCTACGTATCTGAGGTTATTGATATTTCTTCCGCCAATCTTGATTCCAGCTTGTGCTTCCTCCAGCCCAGCATTTCTCATGGTGTACTTCACATATAAGTTAAAGAAGCAGGGTGACAATATACAGCCTTGACATACTCCTTTTCCTTTTTGGAACCAGTGTGTTGTTCCATGTCCAGTTCTAACTGTTGCTTCCTGACCTGCATACAAATTTCTCAAGAGGCAGATCAGGTGGTCTGGTATTCCCATCTCTTTCAGAATTTTCCACAGTTTATTGTGATCCACACAGTCACAGGCTTTGGCATAGTCAATTGAAAGTAGTCAAACAGGAGATGCCAAGAGTGGATATTGACATTTTAGGAATCAATGAAATAAAATGGACTGGAATGGGTGAATTTAAGTCAGATGATCATTATATCTGCTACTGTGGGCAAGAATCCCTTAGAACAAATGGAGTAGCCATCATAGTCAACAAAAGAGTCTGAAACGCAGTACTTGGATACAGTCTCAAAAATGACAGAATGATCTCTGTTCATTTCCAAGGCAAACCATTCAATATCACAGTAATCCAAGTCTATGCCCTGATCAGTAAAGCTGAAGAAGCTGAAGTTGAACAGTTCTATGAAGACCTACAAGACCTTCTAGAACTAACACCCACAAAAGATGTCCTATTCTTTATAGGGGATTTGAATGCAAAAGTAGAAAGTCAATAAATAACCTGGAGTAACAGGCAAATTTGACCTTGGAGTACAGAATGAAACAGGGCAAAGGCCAATAGAGTTTTCCAAGAGAATGCCCTGGTCACGGGAAACACTCTCTTCCAACAACACGAAAGAAGACTCTACATATGGACATCACCAGATGGTCAACACTGAAATCAGATTGATTATATTCTTTGCAGCCAAAGATGGAGAAACTCTATGCAGTCAGCAAAAACATGACTGGGAGCAAACTGTGGCTCAGATTATGAACTCCTTATTGCCAAATTCAGACTTAAATTGAAGAAAGTTGGGAAAAACACCAGACGATTCAGGTAAGACCTAAATCAAATCCCTTATGATTATACAGTGAAAATGACAAATAGATTCAAGGGATTAGATTTGACAGACAGAGCGCCTGAAGAACTATGGATGGGCTTTCGTGACATTGTACAGGAGGCAGTTATCAAGAACAATCCCAAGAAAAAGAAATATAAAAAGGCAAAATTGTTGTCTGAGGAGGCCTTTCAAATAGCTGTGAAAGGAAGTGAAAGGCAAAGGAGAAAAGGAAAGACATACCGTTTGAATGTAGAGTTCCAAAGAATAGCAAGGAGAGATAAGAAAGCCTTCCTCAGTGATCAGTGCAAAGAAATAGAGGAAAACAAAGAATGGGAAAGACTAGAGATCTCTTCAATAAAATTAGAGATACCAAAAGAACATCTCATGCAAAGATGGGCTCGATAAAGGACAGAAATGGTATGGACCTAACAGAAGCAGAAGATACTAAGAAGAGGTGGCAAGAATACACAGAAGAACTATACAAGAAAAGATCTTCATGACCCGGATAACCACAATGTTATGATCACTTACCTAAAACCAGACATCCTGGGTTTCAAAGTCAAGTGGGCCTTAGGAAGCATCACTGCAAAGAAAGCTAGTGGAGGTGATGCAATTCCAGTTGAGCTATTTAAAATCCTAAAAGATAATGCTATTAAAGTGTTGCACTCAATATGCCAGTTAATTTGGAAAACTCAGCATTGGCCACAGGACTGGAAATGATCAGTTTTGATTCCAATACCAAAGAAAGGCAATGCCAAAGAATGCTCAAACTACTGCACAATTGGACTCATCTCACACACTAGCAAAGTAATGCTCAAAATTATCCAGCAGTCTTCAACAGTATGTGAACCATGAAATTCCAGATGTTCAAGCTGGTTTTAGAAAAGGCAGACAAACCAGAGATTATATTGCCAACATATGTTGGATCATCAAAAAAGCAAAGAGTTCCGGAAAAACATCTACTTCTGCTTTATTGACTATACCAAAGCCTTTGACTGTGTGGATAACAACAAACTGTGGACAATTCTTCAACAGTAAGAATACCAGACCACCTTACCTGCCTCCTGAGAAATCTGTAAGCAAGTAAAGAAGAAACAGTTAGAACTGGACATGGAACAACAGACTGGTTCCAAATTAGGAAAGGCGTACGTCAAGGCTGTATATTGTTACCCTGGTTATTCAACTTATATGCGGAGTACATCATGAGAAATGCTGGACTGTATGAAGCAAAAGCTGGAATCACAATTGCCGGGAGAAATATCAATAACCTCAAATATGCAGATGACACCACCCTTATGGCAGAAAGTGAAGAACTAAAGAGTCTCTTGATGAAAGTGAAAGAGGAGAGTCAAAAAATTGGCTTAAAACTCAACTTCAAAAAATGAAGATCACGGCATCTGGTCCTATCACTTCATGGCAAATAGATGGGGAAACAATGACAGACTTTATTTTTGGGGGCTCTAAAATCACTGCAGATGGTGATTGCAGCCATGAAATTAAAAGACACTTTCTCCTTGAAGAAAAGTTATGGCCAACCTAGACAACATATTAAAAAGCAGAGACATTACTTTGTCAACAAAGATCTGTCTATTCACAGATATGGTTTTTCCTGTAGTCATGTATGGATGTGAGAGTTGGACTATAGAGAAATCTGAGAGCCAAAGAACTGATGGTTTTGAATTGTGGTGTTGGAGACTCTTGAGAGTCCTTTGGACTGCAAGGAGGTTAACCAGTCCATCCTAAAAGAAATCAGTCTTGAATATTCATTGGAAGAACTGATACTTAAGCTGAAACTCCCATACTTTGGCTACCTGATGCAAAGAGCTGACTCATTTGAAAAGACCCTGATGCTGGGAAAGATTGAAGGTGGAAGGAGATGGGGACAACAGAGAAAGATGGTTAGGTGGCATCACTGGCTCAGTAGACCTGAGTTTAAGTAAACTCTGAGAGTGGTGATGGACATGGAGGCCTGGCCTGCTGCAGTCCATGAGGTTGCAAAGAGTTGGACAGGACTGAGCAACTGAACTGAACTGATAGTTGACCTATATTAATTTCAAGTGTATGCCATAGTGATTTGATATCTTTATAGATTACACATATAACAAAGCTATTATAAAACATTGACTATTTTCCCTGTGTGCACGTTACATCCCTGTGACTTACGTATTTTATAACTGTGCATTTTTACCTCTAAGCCCCTTCACCTGTTTCACCCCTGCTCCCATCTCTCTCCCCTGTGGTAGTCACTAGTTTGTTTTCTGTTTTTGTTTTGTTCACAGTTCATTTGTTTTCTTTAGATTCTACATATAAGTGAAAATATTTGTTTTTCTCTAATTTATGAAGTATAATATCCTCCAGGTTCATCCATGTTGTTGCACATGGTAAGATTTCATTCTTTTTTATGTCTGAGTAATATTCTATTATATATATGTATATGCCACATCTTCTTCATGTGTTGATGGCCACTTAGCTTGCCTCCGTATCTTGGTTATTAAAAATAATTCCATTCCTAGGTATTCATTCAAAGAAAATAAAAACACTAATTTGAAAATATACATGCACCCCAGTGCTCATCACAACACTCTGTGTAAATATCTTTTGATTGGGCAATCCTGTTTTTCAGAATTTATCCCATGAGTATATTTATATATGTCCCAAATGACATCCATTCAAAGATGCATTACATTATGGTCTGTAATAGCACAGAATGAGAACAACTTAAACATTTTCAACAAGGATTGATAGATAAATTAATGAAAATACTATGACTATTAAATGGAATATTATATTGCACCAAAGAGTGAATTGTCCCTGTAGGTATTAATATGAAATAATTTTTTATTTATCTCTTCATGCACATATCTGTCTTTGTATCTATCAATCTGTTTACCTACCTATAATCAATCTATTGCCTATTATCTATTCCTATTTTTATATTTTCTATGTATATGTAAGTGACAAAAGATTTAGAATAGGAAAGTCATCATTCATATGTGTGTGTTTCTCTTTTTGTATCTATGCAGTGAGTATCTTCAGCAGGCTATACTAAACACTGGAAGCATCAGTTGCCTCCAGGAAAGATGACTAACTGGCTGAGACATATATATCTATTTCATGGTATACCTTTTTGTTCTCTTTGCTTTTTTACCCATGTGTGTATGATATGTATTTAAACTAGCTAAATAAAAATATAAACAAATTCTTGCTTATGATGTCATTTATGTCAATTGCATACCTTAGATGTAAAGATGCAGAATGAGAAGCTTTTGAGTGACAGAAGAAAAACATTCAGTAGGTGTGTTTATCAAGAATTATCAAATAAATGCAACAAAGTATTACAGAAAATCTATCTGAACCCCAAAGCAACACCTTATACACTATAGAGGATGTCATCTTAAATATTTGCAGCCCCTATTAGAAATTAGCATGTAGTGATTGTTGTCCTTCAGTTGCTCAGTCGTGTCTGACTCTTTGCAACCCCATGGACTGCAGCACACCAGGCTTCCCTGTCCTTCACCATCTCTTGAAGCTTGTTCAAACTCTTATCCATTGAGTCTGTGATACCACTCAACCATCTCTTCCTCTGTCATCCCCTTCTCCTCCTGCCTTCAATCTTTCCCAGCATCAGGGTCTTTTCTAATGATAGCATATAGTGATAGCTCTTTCTAAATAAAAAAGAGTAAAGTAACGATATTGATTTGAAATAAATTTAAACAAAAACAACCAAATGTGCCCATACAAATGGCAAGAGTCCCAGGGAGAAGATTGAGATTATGCTATTAACCTTGTTTCCTCCTTTGTGCTTTCAGAACATCTGTTAAAGAACATACTTTTCTTTTTATTTTATTATGTTATAGTTTGTTTTTACTGGAATTAATTTTTGTGGATTGAAACTCTGCTCTGCCAGTTACTAGGTACATGAACTTTCAGAGTTTTCTCAACCTCCTTAAGCCTCAGTTGCTTCATGTATAAAATGGTGAAAATAGTAGACCTTGCCTCTAGAGTAAATGTATATAAAATGTAGATTTATATAAAATATAATATGATAATAAACTATCAATATGTTTGCTTCCTTGCACTCTTTACTTCTTTTCCTGTCTTTGTTTCTTTTACCTATGTACTACTACTACTACTAAGTCACTTCAGTCGTGTCCGACTCTGTGTGACCCCATAGACGTCAACCCATGAGGCTCCCCCATCCCTGGGATTCTCCAGGCAAGAACACTGGAGTGGGTTGCCATTTCCTCTCCAATGCAGGAAAGCGAAAAGTGAGAGTGAAGTCACTCAGTCGTGTCCGACTCTTAGCGACCCCGTGGACTGCAGCCCACCAGGCTCCTTCATCCATGGGATTTTCCAGGCAAGAGTACTGGAGTGGGGTGCCATTGCCTGTGTTGTTTCCTATATTCCTTGTTTCCTCCCGTCCTTCCTTCTTTTTTCCCTTTCTCTTCATGTATTTATTTACCTCTCTCCTACATTATCCAAGTATATTTTGGAATAGTCCACAAATCACAGGATACAGCCGTTGTAGCCTAGTTAGCTCATTCCCATCTCCTATGATAGGCTTTGTGTGGGTAGGATCAGGTCCGAAGCTCTTCTCTATTGTTCTGGGTTCCAGAGCCCTGTGTCTGCACTCCTCCACTCACTTGAGTCACCCTTCCTGACACACTGGGGCCCTCTGGCCACACTCTCCTGCCTTTTCACTCTAGCAGCAGCCAGTTGCCAGGCTACTTTGTCTCCCAGTGGTCATCAGTCTGACTGCAGTCCAACTTCTCACTGATATTTCACAGCTGGATATTCCTGCCTTGCCTCTGAGCAAATTCACATAAAAGGGGTCATTAGAGGCTGAGAAGGAGCACACTCTACAGAGAAGTTTGAATACTTAACAAAAGTAAGACATTAATTCTTCCATTTATACTCCAGAAAATAATTCCTTTATAGCATAGTCATGGTCACTCATATCCAGCAACACTGTCACTACCTATCTTTTGACACAGTTCAAGCCCCAACAACTTAAGTCTTTTCTTATCCACAAAGATGGCAAACTTCCTCCCATTCTGCTAAAGGCCAGTTTTTCTGCCTTCCCCAGGGCCAGTTACATAATTTGTGTTCACTTAAATATCAGAATTCACTCACATGGTACTATGGTGAACATGCCCAAACCACACAGTTCAGAAGTTAGGCATCTCTGCTGCTGCTACTGCTAAGTCACTTCAGTTGTGTCTGACTCTGTGCGACCCCATGGATGGCAGCCCACCAGTCTCCTCTGTCCCTGGGATTCTCCAGGCATGAATACTGGAGTGGGTTGCCATTTCCTTCTCCGATGCATGAATGCATGCTAAGTCGCTTCCATCATGTCCGACTCTGTGCGACCCTATGGACAGCAGCCCACCAGGCTCCTCCGTCCACAGGATTCTCTAGGCAAAAATAAGGAAGCTGCTTTCTCTAGAAGTGCCTGTCTGTGGAAGTGCCTGATCTGTATGATTTCTGCAGAGAGCCTCAGAGGATGCAGTCATGGAGGGCACAGCAAATGAAGAAGTGTTTAGGAGCAAGGACAAGCTGCTGAACCAGACCAGCCTGGGATGAAAGCAGACTCCTGCTTTCTGGAGGGGAGGAGAAGGAGGAGGGCCCTTTGACTGGAGGATGAACAAAGCCATGTAATGAGGAAATTACCAGTTCTCCAGTTCTGGTAATGGGACCCAGAGGATATTAAAAGCTGAAAATGACTACATTTTTAGACAGAGTATATTCAGCTGAACTTTTCTAAGTTAGGGAAACAGAAAACAGATAACATTTTGTGCATTATCTTTATCTCATTTATTTAAAACCAAGTCATATGGGACTAAAAATTAATTAGAAGAGTAAACTTATTGTGATGAAAACCATGTAATATATTTCTAGACCAAATATTAAAAATAAACTGAATTATATGGGCTAAATATTTTTTATTACAGAGAATAATGGGTTTTAAAGAAATGGTTCCTGTAAGAGTGGCAAGAATTCAAGGGTGTTGGACGCAACACCTGGTGATCTTTTTAATTTCCTTCCTAAGAGTTGTTCCTCAGTGCGTGACCCTACTATCAGGTGAGTGGCTGTATTATCACTCAAATTAGTGTCTTTAAATTAATTAGCTGGAGTCAGTGTTTTACAGCCCCATTAGAATTCTAACTAGTTTATCTTTAGTTGTATTTTTAATGTTTAGATAATGGATAAGCAACACTAGTAAATAATCTAGTAATATACTCTGAGTCAAAGATAAAAAAAAAACACAGACTTCAAACAATTAAATCACATTTTTATTTACTTATTCTTATTTGCTATGTGTATGTCAGAGAATTCTCTGAGATAATGTCTGTTAGAAATATGTCAACTCTTGGGCCAAAGAACTAAATAGACATTTCTCCAAAGAAGACATACAGATGGCTAACAAACACATGAAAAGATGCTCAACATCACTCATTATCAGAGAAATGCAAATCAAAACCACTATGAGGTACCATTTCACACCAGTCAGAATGGCTGCAATCCAAAAGTCTACAAGTAATAAATGCTGGAGAGGGTGTGGAGAAAAGGGAACCCTCTTACACTGTTGGTGGGAATGCAAACTAGTACAGCCACTATGGAGAACAGTGTGGAGATTCCTTAAAAAACTGGAAATAGACCTGCCTTATGATCCAGCAATTCCACTGCTGGGCATACACACTGAGGAAACCAGAAGGGAAAGAGACACGAGTACCCCAATGTTCATCGCAGCACTGTTTATAATAGCCAGGACATGGAAGCAACCTAGATGTCCATCAGCAGATGAATGGATAAGAAAGCTGTGGTACATATACACAATGGAGTATTACTCAGCCATTAAAAAGAATACATTTGAATCAGTTCTAATGAGGTGGATGAAACTGGAGCCTATTATACAGAGTGAAGTAAGCCAGAAAGAAAAACACCAATACAGTATACTAACGCATATATATGGAATTTAGAAAGATGGTAACAATAACCCTGTGTACGAGACAGCAAAAGAGACACTGATGTATAGAACAGTCTTATGGACTCTGTGGGAGAGGGAGAGGGTAGGAAGATTTGGGAGAATGGCATTGAAACATGTAAAATATCATGTATGAAATGAGTTGCCAGTCCAGGTTCGATGCACGATACTGGATGCTTGGGGCTGGTGCACTGGGACGACCCAGAGGGAGGGAATGGGGAGGGAGGAGGGAGGAGGGTTCAGAATGGGGAACACGTGTATACCTGTGGTGGATTCATTTTGATATTTGGCAAAACTAATACAGTTATGTAAAGTCTAAAAATAAAATAAAATTAAAAAAAAAAAAAAAGAAATATGTCAACTCTTGCATGGCCATGAGACCCTATTTAGATGGTTTCACTTGTCCTCAGGGCTATACTTTTTTTCTTCGTCTCCAAAAAGGCTGTTCTTTGTCTAAGAACTGTATTCTCTCAGCCCACACTTACCCTGCCAGTTCCTTGTCTGACTCACTCCTGTCACACTCGTGATGTACTGACAGGCTACCTGCTGGCTCTCAAAAATGGGGAAGATTCTATCCTGTTTAAAATTTAAGTGATCCATGAGCATACTTTTCTTCTTCTTTATGTATTACAGTCGTGCCCAATGATTAGAAAGCATTCCTTTGATACGATAGTTAGGCATGCCCACTGTCACTCCCTTCTCTCATCAGTCTCAACAGTGGGCAGTTTCGTATCATATGACTTGTGCAGTGGAATGTGCTGCCAACGTATCTTCCCTGCCACCTTATTCCATGGACCTCACTAAATTATATGCCCAAGTAATAGTGCTCTTAAGTGTACTTGTACCACTTCTCAAACTGCTCTTTTGAAAATCCGTGTCCTGCTTTCACAGGAAACATCTGCTCCATCCTCCCCATCCTCTTCTTTTTTGTCTGTTTGTTTGGCCATGACATAGCTAGAAGGCTGTGTAGCATAGCAGAATAAACCCTGGTTTGGGATGAAAAAGACTTGATCTCTGAATTTTCCACTTTTTAGTAATTTAAGCCCCATAACCTTTGTTTTTCCCACCTGGAAATTGGAAATAATAATATCTATATCATGAGTTCATTTGGACAGCTTTATGCATTAATACAGATGAGTCTGACTGGTGTACAATATAGTAGTGGCAATTATTGAGGCAAGGAAATTCACCGATTTTTAAAGTAAATTTAGTGTAAAGGAAAGGATCACAGACACAAGTCAGGATGTGACTTCTGTTCATAAGAGAGAGAATGAGGACCTGTCTTAGTCTTGCTGGGGCTGTTATGAAACACCATAATTTGGGTGGCTTATAAATGACAGACAGTATTTCTCACAGTTTTGGAGGCTAGGAATTCTAAGATCAAGGTGCCCACATATTCCGTGTCTGGCTGAGGCCCACTTCTTGCTTTATAGACTGTGTCTTTTCTCTGTGTGCTCAACTGGTGGAAGGCAAGAGGGATCTTTCTGGGATTTCTTTTATAAGGGCACAAATCCCATTCATGAATACTCCATCACCCTAGTGAGCACACCTAGTCACTCACAGAGCCCTCACTTCTAAATACTTTCACACTGGGGATTAGGATTCAACATATGAATTGTGGGAGTATACAACCATTCGGACGATAGTTTCTTTACTGACTGAGCTTATATATATATATATATATATATATATATATATATATATACACATACATACATACATATACACACACCATATTTATATATATAAATATGGTGTTTCAGATGGCAAAGAGTCTCCCTGCCATGCGGGAGACCTGGGTTCAGTTCCTAGGTTGGGAAGATCCCCTGGAGAATGGAATGGTAAGCCATTCCAGTATTATTGCCTGGAGAAACCCATGGAGAGAGGAGCCTGGCAGGACACAGGCCATGGGGTCACAAAGAGTCGGACATGACTGAGCGACTTTCACTTTCATTCATATATAAATATATATAGCTGGTTTTAATGTGTTAAGTTTGATTTGTCTGTAGGACATAGTGGATTCATGAAGCATCTGACTAAGAATTGGATATATAACTCTGAATCTCAGGAGAGGTTTCTGGGCTGGAGAATCATGATTTGTCATTACTACCTAGTGGGAGGTGAAGCTACCAGGATTTGTGAGGCCACTAAGGGGACCGCATGGAATGAGACAAGCAAGGTTCTAATTGTTTAACTCAAGAAGTTTTCAGTTTCATGTTTCAAGTCCCAGTATCCAGGACTTTAAAAAATCACATTGCTCATTCAGTTTGTTTTTCTGTGATATGTGTGGAGTGTCCCCAGATACTAACATATGTAAAATGGTATCGCATTAGGTGCAGCACTTGCACAGTATTACTGGATACCTGACTTTTAACAATTTACTGGGCTTTACTAATTCACTATAAATATTTCTTTGCCATTGACCAAAATAGAAACCATTACATTGATAACTGGAGAAGGAAATGTGAACCCACTCCAGTATTTTAACAGCTTTGCAGAAAAAAAAATGTTTTTAAAATCAGGAAGCAGATTACAATTATAACATTGAAATGTGGAAAATATATGCACTTTGGCGTTGAATAAGTACAATGTACTTGTATAACAGTGCCAGAAAATTTAACTTGTAACTTTATAAAGGACTCCTTCATGAAATGAGAACTATGTATATTTCACTACACAGATAATTTAAGTAAATGTGAATACTTTATGGCAAAAATTCATTATCAAATTTTAGTGTTTCTTAACTAAAATAATAAACCTCTACAGGAAAATTTAAGAGAATAGTCCTTGATTCTGTAGACTTTTTTTTTTCTTCTTCCAATGTTCTAAACTATGATTATTCATTTCCCTTAGAGGAAAGTCTATAAAACTTCATTTGTGGACTGTTTGTGTATGTCAATTATAGTATGTGACTACCCAGAATATTTTCACTGAATCTCTTACTGAGGGAAGTTTTTCCAGGTGAAGTAAGCGGGAACAGAGTTCACAAGACCACCTTTACTTCTGTCACTAATTGTAAGATTCTGGGGTGTTCCACAAACCACACTCTAAGTAATTCATTAGACTCATGAAACAGTCCAAAAGCTGTTAAACTGACATTGATAGTTAATTACAGGGAAAGCATATAGATCAAAATCAGCTGATGGAAGAGATGGATAAGTTAGAGACCAAACACAGAGCTTCCGGGCCCCCTCTCCCTGTGCAGTCAGGACCGAGTTGTTTTCTGGCATTATGAAGCATCACCAGCCAGAGAAGCTCACCTGAGTCTTGGTGTCTGCTGCTACTGCTGCTGCTAAGTCGCTTCAGTCACAGACGGCAGCCCACCAGGCTCCCCCGTCCCTGGGATTCTCCAGGCAAGAACACTGGAGTGGGTTGCTATTTCCTTCTCCAATGCAGGAAAGTGAAAAGCGAAAGTGAAGTCGCTCCGTCGTGTCCCGTGTCTGACTTTTAGCAACCCCATGGACTGCAGCTTACCAGGCTTCTCTGTCCATGGGAGTTTCCAGGCAAGAGTACTGGAGTGGGATGCCATTGCCTTCTCTGTCTTGATGTCTAGTGACCTTATTAGAGCTCTATCTTGTGGAGGTGGTTGGCCATCCACATGGCTGATCTGTTTCCAGATCCTCAGTGGGTCAAGTTGTGTGACCCAAAGTACCCACCCCAAGTCACACTGTTGGTGTGGCTTCCATGCCCTACCCTGCATCATTATTGTTCCTATCTTATTGGCCCAGGGACCACAGCCAAACATAGATATTCTTGTCAGGCATGACATTTTAAGGATTTAGAGATTATCTCCCAAATGCTGAAGGCAAAAGACAGACCTCTCTTTAGTCAAGGTTAAATTCTTCATTGCACACAGTTCTCCTGTTTTCTCTGGTGGCTCCTCCCCTTCTCTTTGTGAAGGAGCTAGTATTTATGTCTCTTATACTTTGTCTGCTGGGGTGGGAAATGTCACCCAGCCTGACCAGTCAGCAGTTTCCATGAGAATTTTGTTTTGGACATAGGGATGTAATCTACAGTGTGTTTCAATTACCACTCTGTTACGTGATTGGCTTTCCTGGTGGCTCAGACAATAAAGAATCCACCTGTAATGCAGGAGACCCAGATTTGATCCCTGGGTCGGGAAGGTCCCCCTGGAGAAGGAAATGGTTACCCACTCCAGTACAGTCCATGGCATTGCAGAGTTGGACATGACTGAGCGACTTCACACTTTTTTATGTGAATTAAGTCTTAGGGCAACAGAAGAAATCAGAGAAAACTGGAGAGAAGTAGAGAGACAGAAAACAAAAGAGGGATACAGACATGGAGATGAAAATAGGAGTGAACTCAGACACCCCCCTGCCCCCCGCCTTGAGGCTTTGTGTCAATGTGAGTCTACATCTTGGTTGGTTGTGTATAGTATATATCAAGTGTGCATGCTGCATCTCCAGCATCTTCTGGATCTCCTGCTTTGGCAGATAGGTTCTTTACTGCTAGCACCACCTGAGAAGCCCAGTACAGGGCATATATACAGTTAAATCTCCTTCTTTACCTCCAGTATTTTGGAGTAGAGTTTTTCACCTGTAACAGAAAGGCCTGTGACTAATACAAAGGTCCAAAGTATAAACATCAGTTATTGTTGGGAAGCAGTTGGAACTAGAGAGCTCACTGACAATTTAAACACTTAGGTCTAGGTGGAGTAATAAACAGGCCATTCTATTCTGTTAAGTTCTTATGACCTAATCCCTAGAGTATGAGTCCTTTTTCATAGTGAAACTCCCTGTCTCTGGCTTTACTTAGCTTGGTCCTACATCCTTAATAAGAGATACTACTTGTGTGTTTGCTGAGTTTCTAATAAGGCTTTAGAGGAAAGGCTGCATCAAAAGTTCCAGAACGTTTGTATGCATCTAATTTGCCATTAGACCCTCCTGTATCCACCCTTTCATTAAATGGTAACTCGTGAAAGAAGAAATTTGCTAAAACAGATTTTGGAAACAGAAGTGAAGCTTAAAATAACAATGTTTAATATAAAATGTGTTAAAAGTTAGCAGTGGTTCTGAAGTATATCCATGCCTCTCTGGTGTTTAGGTCTTGTAAAAAATAGATGTAACCTATGTTTCAAACTTTATTTACATATGTAGACCAGGAACACCTGTTCTAGGAGTAATACCATGGGCCTAGCTCTGACAGAACACCTTGGAGAATGTGCTCTTTCTAACATATGGTGTCTTATCTCACACATGTAATATACAACACAGCCTTGTAAAACTAGTGCACGTAGGCATACACTCCTCATACAGAGCTCTGACATGTAAGCCCTCATGGTTTTGATTCAGAAATATGTAACAGTGGTCTTGGACAGTTGGTGATGAATATGTAGCTTTATGTACTCCTGTTCACAAAACCGAAGGAATGCCCAGATGTCCATTAGGAATAGAATGAATTAACTGTATTATAGATATACAATAAATGTCATACTGCAATGAACATGATGAATTATAGATGCATATAACAAGAGTGAATCGTAAGAGATAATATTGAATTAAAGAAGCAAAACATCATATAATAAATATTTTATTATTCTCCTTACATAAACTTCAAAAAACAGGTAAAATTAAACTATGTTGTTTAGGACTATGCAATTTGGTTAGCAAACTATATGATACATATGCGGGAATTAAATTCCATGAAGTTCAGTTGTATTGGTACTCCGAGGGAGGAGGGAATGGATTTTGTTTGACAAGGAACATGCAGAGGGCATCTTGAATCCTGTTGATATTTATTCATTTTTTCTTGCCTTGGACAGAGGTTAAATAGGTGTCTAATTTACAGTTCATTAAATTGCACATTTATGCTTTATGTACTTTTCTGTACATTTGTAATATTCCAGATAAAAGAGGTTTTAAAAATGACAGCAAGATGGTCCCTGGTACAGAAGGAAAGAGACAAGAAGAGAAGTCTGCCACTCCTTGTCACCACACAGGACTGACTGAGCCCTGGGTTTTTCTTCCAGTGATGTGACCTTGGGGTGACTGAGATCTCAGAGAGGAAGATAAGAGAGAGTGGTTCTTGCTGAGAAGGGAACTGTTTTCTGGACACCCTTTTTAATCTCCAGGGTGAGCATACTGGGTGTATGCCCAGTAACACTACCCCATAGCAGGGTGTGCCCACTATAGACTCTGTTTATAAGGGCTCTGGACTTCCCTGGTGGCTCAGATGGTAAAGAATCCACTTGAAATGAGGGAGACCTGGATTTAATCCCTGGGTTGGGAAGATACCCTGGAGAAAGGAATAACTACCCACTCCAGTATTCTGGCCTGAAGAATCCCATGGACAGAGGAGCCTGGCAGGCTACAGTTCATGGGATCACAAAGAATCAGATGCTGAATGAGCGACTTTGACTTTTTAAAAGTGCCCTGCTCAGTCTACTCACCCTCCCACCAACTCTCTTGGCACAAAACCCAGACAGAAAGGCACTCACTTAAAGCCCTAAGCTAGCACCTTGACCTCTCCCTGAAGCTTCCTCCTGTCAGATGGGCCCCAGCTTTCCCTTTTGCATCAGAGAAGCTATGCCCACCTCCCTTGGCCTGGTGGGAAGTAGGCACAAATCCTCTCAGTTTGTATCACATGCTTGAGCCATTTTTCTTTTTCTCTACTCCGCAGTACGGCTCCCCAGGGACGGAGGAAAAAGAAAGTAACTCCTGCTGTGGCTATTGGAAGTCATCAGCAAGCTCCCCACACTGGGCCCTTCTGTTCTAAAATGTGTCTGGCAAATCCCCTAGCAACAGAATTAGTGACTCCCACTAGAATTCTCTGGGTATAGAACCAAGTTGACTGAAATGATAATGTGGACTTCCCTTGCTCAAAAATTATGATGGGAATTTGCTATATGGCTCAGGAAACTCAAACAAGGGGCTCTGTATCAACCTATAGGGGTGGAATGGGGAGGGAGATGGGTGGGAGTTTCAAAAGGGAGGGGATATATGTATACCTATGGCTGATTCATGTTGAGGTTTGACAGAAAACAGCAAAATTCTGTAAATCAATTATCCTTCAATAAAAAATAATTAAAAGAAATTATGATCAAGAAAATCTAAGACTGTTTTGGAGTGAGGGAATCTGTGGTAGAAAATTCATTACTTTGTAATTTTTTTCCAGTTTGAGTACAGTTTTGGATATTTCATAAAGTAATTCCACAATTACATTTGGAAGGAACCCTTACATGGTAGAAATAACATTGATCCCTCTGGGGAGGTCAAGATGTGTGGATAGGAGTCCCTTCCTCTCTAAAGAAAAGTATCTATTGTTAGGTAAGTGCCGGCAAGATAGAAGCAACAAGAACACAAGTTAGAACATGAAAGGAAAGAAACTGCTTAGAGTTCAAAGGAGGCAGAGATTGCATTAATTTAGAGAAAACAGTATAGACTTCAGAGAGCAGAGGGCATCTGGTGTGGACTTGTAGTACGAGTTGTTTCTCGATCATCACAGAAGTTTCAGTGTAGAGGGAACAATACAAGTAAGGACAAAAAGGCAAGATATTCAGGGCTCAGTCTAGGGTGCCTGGGGTACTGGGCATGGACAAGGAGGCCTTGGGTCATTATAGTGAAAGCACTGGGACCAGATGATGAAATGCTATGAATATACCACTGAAGAACTTGGTCTTAAGTTGGAATGCAACATAGGTTTACTGAAGTTTTAGAATAGGAGATGGTGAATACCAAATATATATATATTGTTAGAATATGTCTTATTTCTCCCCATGTCTACTCTTATGGGACGAAACAGTAGTTAGTGGTTTACCTTTCTTCTTTTTTTAAAGTTATATATCTTGTTGTTATTCTCTTATATATTTTTTTTCCCAAATCTTTTTTAAGAAACAAGTAGATGTTGTCCTTTCTTGCTCTTGGTTGGCCACAAATAGAAAAACACCTACTATTTCTTCAGACTCTTGATTTGGGGAGCATATCCTCCAGGCTTATGGTTACTTTTGTGTTATGACACTAATATTGAAAACACATATTTCCTAGTTTTGTCTTCCAAGAGCAATATTACCCCAGTAGCAATCAGCATGCCCAGCATCCAGTTCTTGGTTTATCAATACCATTCTCCAATAAAAGGAACTAAGCTTCTTGAAAAGGTATTTGATTGCATAGTTAGGGCAGGAAAAATCCAGAATAGGTATGGAAAATTCAGTAGTTATAGAATTAATGAAATGCAGTTCCTACAACTCAAGGTTTAGGATTTAAGAACTCTTAGCTATTCTAGAAGGTTTTAGATTTTTGCTTATAATCATTTTTCTTCCTTATTGTACCTGGAATTCCAGTTCATATGATAAAATCTTTTATTTTGAGATAACTTAGACTTAAGAATTAATTACAAAAACAGTACAGAGAGTTCTTATTTATTCTTCACCTAGCTTTCCCTCAGGTTGATATCTTATATAACCATAGAACAATTATCAATACTGTTTTCTAAATTACATCCTTTATTTGATTTTCACCAGTTTTTCAAAGAATATCCCTTTTCATGTCTCGGGGTTCAATCTAGGATTCCTTATTGCACTTTATTTTCCTGGGCTCCAGAATCACTGCAGATGGTGACTGCAGCCATGAAATTAAAAAAAAACAAAAAAACAAAAAAAAAAAACACTTGCTCTTTGGAAGAAGAGCCATGACAAACCTAGACAGTGTATTAAAAAGCAGAGACATTACTTTTCTGACAAAGGTCTGTCTAGTCAAAGCTATGGTTTTTCCAGTAGTCATGTATGGATGTGGAGTTGGACCATAACGAAAGCTGAGCACTACAGAATTGATTCTCTTGAACTGTGGTGCTGGTGAAGACTCCCAAGAGTCTCTTGGTCTGCAAGGAGATCAAACCAGTCAATCCTAAAGGAAATCAGTCCTGAATATTCATTGGAAGCACTGATGCTAAAGCTGAAGCTCCAATACTTTGGCCACCTGATGCAAAGAACTGACTCACTTGAAAAGACTCTGATGCTGGGCAAGATTGAAGGCAGGAGGAGAAGGGGACAAGTAAGGATGAGAAGATTGGATGGCATCACCAATTCAATGGACATGAGTTTGAGCAAGCTCTGGGAGTTGGTGATGAACAGGGAAGACTGGTGTGCTATAGTCTATGCGGTTGCAAAGAGTCAGGCATGACTAATTGACTGAACTGAACTGATTGCACTTAATAGTCATATCTCTTTGGTTCCTTAATACCTTAATACCTCAGTCTTTCCTTGACTTCGATGAACCTAAAAGTTTTGAAGAGTAGTGATCAGGTATAGAATGTTTCTCCGTTTGGATTTGCCTAATTTTTTTTTTTTCATAGTTATATGTATGTTATGTGTATTTCACAAGCATTCCACAGATGTGATGAAGCTTTCTTAATGTAGTATATCAGGGGTTAATAGAACTTATCACTGGTTATGTTAACCGTAGTCACTTAGTTGGTGTCTTCCAGGACTTCTCCATTGTAAAATTACCAATTTTTCTTCACTATTTTTAAATATGTGGAGTAAATGCTTTGAGACTATGTGAACATCTTATTCTTAAATTCTCATAAATAGATCTTGTTCTAATAGCAATGTTTGAGTTCCCTAATTCCATCTACATTTAGTAATTGGAATGCTTCTGTAAGGAAGCATTTGCAAACAAAGGTCTGTCTAGTCAAGGCTATGGTTTTTCCAGTAGTCATGTATGGATGTGAGAGTTGGACTATAAAGAAAGCTGAGCGCCGAAGAATTGATGCTTTGGTGTTGGAGAAGACTCTTGAGAGCCCCTTCGACTGCAAGGAGATCCAACCAGTTCATCCTAAAGGAAATCAGTCATGAGTATTCATTGGAACAACTGATGCTAAAGCTGAAACTCCAATACTTTTGCCACCTGATGCGAAGAGCTGACTCATTGGAAAAGACCCTGATGCTGGGGAAGATTGAAGGTGGGAGGAGAAGGGGACAACAGAGGATGAGATGGTTGGATGGCATCACTGACTCAATGGACATGATTTTGGGTAAACTCTGGGAGTTGGCGATGGACAGGGAGGCCTGGCATGCTGCAGTTCATGGGACCGCAAAGAATCGGACATAACTGAGCAACTGAACTGAACTGTAAGTAAGAATTTTTCCTCCTCCCCCCTTAATTTACCACATCAATGATTTATTTTTGTCATTATGGTGTCATAGATATTTATTGTTTGATTGATTATGATCCAATACTATTGTAATTTATATTTTTGCTCAAAATTTTCCAGCTTTTGGTTCTCGAGTGTTGGGGGCCAGAGTGAGGCACTCCGCCCATGGCAAAGGTCATGAGGAAGAAGGCTCGACATACGCAAAGGTGGGATGGAGCCTTAGGAGTCCCCCTGGAAATCCTCGAGCATCTACCCCCATAACCAGAGCCTGCCTACTTTACTACTTTGTGCTCTCACCTACACCTCTGACTTTACGGGGGGCTGTCCCCCACCACCTCTTTCGGAGAAGGAGTTAACTTAGAGCTCCAGTTAATAATAATTCCTGGGCGTGACAGGAGTGTTTCAACCTACAAACTCCTCTGAAGGTTCTCTAGCCTGCCTGACAGGCTTGTCCGGCCACATGTGATTGCTCACAGCCTCCCAACTGTGAGAGGCACGAGATGCTTTAAGCCTTCTAAAAACCGGTTCCTTAGAAAAGTTAGAAAACTATTAGTATAAGTATAATGGGCTGATTAGAAATTGTATTGGTGAAGAGTTTTTCATTTGTTGAGCCAATGTTTGTTGCTAAGTCTCCATATCCCCTGCCCTTACACACATTAATGAATATATAGAAGAAATAAGTATTAACCTTTGATATTAATCACGTTAGACCTTAGGCTAAGTAAATTCTTTCCTTAACTAAAACCCACTACACCCTCACCCTATAGGAATGTAACTTTATTTGGGTGGCATCTGTTTTAAGGATAATGACCCCTGGAGAAATAAGTGTCCTGGTTGACTGACCGCTGTCACAAGGAGAGGGTCATAAATTGTCAGCAGGCCCCCTGGCCAGAAGATGATGTAACACCCCTAAGACCTCTGTATACATTTGTATGAAGCACTTGACTTTGATAAAAGTCAGGACTGCTGACCCCATGTGACTTTTGCATAACATCTCAGTGTATAGAAGTAGACCATGGAAAATAAAGAATTGGGATCAGTTTCTCTAAAGACTGGTCTCCCCATGTCGCTCTCTCTCTCACTCTGGCTGAGTCTCCATCTGGAGTGCGGAACCCGCCATGCTTACTAATTATGCCTGGGCTTCTAAGATCCGACCGGGGAGGCCTCAGTGTCTCCTCTCCTTCGGGAGAATGGAAGGACGCCTGCGGCCTACATAAGTGGTGCAAGCTTCTTGTCTTGAAGTTTTATTGGTCTCCCGCGTAAACCAAGCTACTCAGCCTCTTTTCTCCACTGAATTTTCCTACTGAGCTGTCCTTATTCTATTACTCTTTATATCTTTAATTAATATCTAATTGAAGCTATTGTATCCTGACCCTCGCCAACACTGTCCCCGCTTTGAATACCCTGGATCAGCCGGGGCTGGACCCTAGCACTCGAGTGTTCTTACAGGTTGACTGTGTGTCTTTTTCATATATTATTATACTCTTCTCCACTTTTTGAGTACTTCCTTATTCTCTAGATCACTGGATGGTGCAGGATTCTATTGGATTTTCCCCAGGTGTGGAATTAACTACTTCTCTAAAGAGCCTGATTCCTTTTACTGGAGGTAGTTATTTATAAACCAAAATCCAGGTGCTAAGTGGACATATTTCTATTGAGGTATCATTGCTCTCAGAAAACAGAGCTAAGAATTATCTTTTTGTCTACCAAACTGTGTACACATACCACATATATATTTATTAATATGTCAATATATCTGAATCAGATCAGATCAGATCAGTCGCTCAGTTGTGTCCGACTCTTTGCGACCCCATGAATCGCAGCACGCCAGGCCTCCCTGTCCCTCACCAACTCCCGGAGTTCACTCAGACTCATGTCCATCGAGTCAGTGATGCCATCCAGCCATCTCATCCTCTGTCGTCCCCTTCTCCTCCTGCCCCCAATCCCTCCCAGCATCAGAGTCTTTTCCAATGAGTCAACTCTTCACATGAGGTGGCCAAAGTACTGGAGTTTCAGCTTTAGCATCATTCCTTCCAAAGAAATCCCAGGGTTGATCTCCTTCAGAATGGACTGGTTGGATCTCTTTGCAGTCCAAGGGACTCTCAAGAGTCTTCTCCAACACCACAGTTCAAAAGCATCAATTCTTCCGTGCTCAGCCTTCTTCACAGTCCAATTCTCACATCCATACATGACCACAGGAAAAACCATAGCCTTGACTAGACGAACCTTTGTTGGCAAAGTAATGTCTCTGCTTTTGAATATGCTATCTAGGTTGGTCATAACTTTCCTTCCAAGGAGTCAGTGTCTTTTAATTTCATGGCTGCAGTCACCATCTGTAGTGATTTTGGAGCCCAGAAAAATAAAGTCTGACACTGTTCCCACTGTTTCCCCATCTATTTCCCATGAAGTGATGGGACCGGATGCCATGATCTTCGTTTTCTGAATGTTGAGCTTTAAGCCAACTTTTTCACTCTCCACTTTCACTTTCATCAAGAGGCTTTTGAGTTCCTCTTCACTTTCTGCCATAAGGGTGGTGTCATCTGCATATCTGAGGTTATTGAAATTTCTCCAACCCCTCCAGACTCCATGAGTTCACATTGATACCTCTAATTCCAATCTAGCAACTCAGGATCCATTGTATCAATCTGCCTTTGCTTACCTGTAATTTCTTACTCCAACAGTGATAAACCTGGTTATTCAGTATCTATAATATATTTACCTATGCCTATTGTTTAACCTTGTATACATAGAAAGTGGCTTCAAAATTACTCATACGCATAGAGCTGTGAAAAACATTGCTACAGTGTTTGTGTACAGTCCTTGTTTTGTCTTTAATATTATAACATCCAGTCAGAACAATGATACTCTAAGTCAGTTAGGTTGACTCATTTCTCCCAACCACTTCAATGTGGTTATGTCATTCATTCAAATTACAGTTCAATGCATTTGCCACAATCTGCATTCCATCTGTAGTTCTCCTCACAGTCTGGTTGATATTTTAAAATTTGAATGCAACAAACTTCACTCTTTGTGTTACACAGTTCTGTGGTTTCTGTGAAATGCAGAGAATACTAAAGAGAACAATTCCATCACCCCAAAATTTTCTTTTGCTGCCCCTTTTTAGTCAATTTATTCTCCATAAAACCCCCAACAACAGTGATCTGAGTCTCAATAGTTTGGGCTTTTCTAAAATTTACACAAATAGGATCATATAGATTTGAGGCCCTGGTCACTTTTTTATGAGCAAAATTCATTTAATATTCATGAATCAGTTGTTCTCTTCCTTGCCATTTAGTGGTCCATTGTATGGAATCGTTTGCTTATTCACTCGTTGAAGTATTAATATATCATACTTGTTACCAGGATTTTGTGCTTAAAGATGAATTGTCTATAAATGTTAATATATAGGCTTTTGTATAAACATAATTTTCACAAAACTTTGCAACATAAGTTCATTTAATGAATAGGAGTAGGATTGCTGGATAGTAGGGCAAATGTGTACATAATTTGTTAAAACAAATGGAAAAAAAAACCTGTTTCTTAGAGTGGCTGTATCATTTTGTATGACCCCTAACAATGAATGAGAGAACCATTTATTTTCTATCCTGGCTGGCACTTATTTTGTTTTTAAATATGGCCATTGTCATAGGTGTATAGTTAATATCTCATTGGGATTTCGATTTGCATTTCCCTAGTGGCTAATGATGTTGAACCTCTTTTTTATATGCTTATTTCCCATCTGTATATCTTCTATGTTTAAATAGAACAGAACTTTTGCCTATTCTTATGAAGAGGTTTTCTTACTGTTGAGTTTTGAGAGTTCTTTCTATATTATTAATATGCCTTTTATCAGATATACAGCTTTCAAATATTTTCTGTCAGTCTACAGCTTGCCTTACTTTCTCTTAACAGTGCATTTCATTGAGAAAACAATTATAATATCTATGAAGTACAATTTATCAATTTTCCTTTTATGGGCTCTGTTTTGGGTGTCATATCTAAACATTTTTACTAAATTAAAGTTCATAAAGATATTTTCCTCTTTGCTTCTAGAAGTTTTATGTTGTACTTTTTTTTTTTTTCATTTAGGTCTATTTTGAGTTATTTTGTGTAAGCGTTTTTGTGCATGTGGGTATGTAATTGTTATAGTACCATTTGTTGAAAAGATTATTTTTTATTCAATGAATTGCTTTTGCACCTTGGTCAAAATTCAGTTAACTGTGTGTATCTATTTCTGGGCCCTCTGTTTGGTTCCACTGACCTTTGTGCTAATTATTTTTCCAAACCATATTTTCCACATGTAGTTTTATGGTAAGTCTTGATATCAAATAGTAAGACACATCCTACTCTGTTGTCCTTTGTACAAAATGTTTGGACTATTCTATTTCCTTTGCATTTCTGTGTACATTTTAGAATCAGCTAGTTGATACCTATTTTATCAAATTGGAAAGAATTGATAACTAATCAATATTTAGTTTGACAGCCCAGGAACACAATTTTTCTCTTCATTTAGTTAAGTTTCCTTTGATTTTTTTTTTCCTTCAGTGTTTTGTAAGTTTTCATCTACGTAAATTTGATAGAATAAAATGGAAGTATTTCAATTTTGGTGGTATTTTAAGTGGCATTTTAAAATGTAAGATTCTAAGTATTCATTACTAGTATATAGAAATGTAGTGGATTTTGGCATATGGACCTTGTATCCTGTGCCCTTGCTAAATTCATGTAGGGTTAACTTCATTCAGGGTTTATTTGTAAGTTCTCTGGGATTTCATTGGTGGATAGGTACAGTTTAATTTTTTCCTTTCCAATCCATATGTTTTTTGTTTTCCCCACTATATTATATTGGCTAGGATTTACATTTTGGATAGGAGTACTGAGAGGGGACATTTTTTTCTTTGTCTTCAGTCATATGGAAGAAGCCCTAAGTCTTTCACCATTGCATATGATATCAGTGACAGGTTTTATGTAGACATCTTTTTATCATTCATCAATTATTGCACTTTCATCATAAATGAATGTTGAATTTTGTCACATTCTTTTTCTCCCTCTATTGCAATGACCTTGTGACTACTCTGCTTTAGTCAGTTAATAGAGTAGACTTGACTGATTTTCAAATCTTTAAGTATAGAGAATTGATCCCTTTACCTTTCTTAAATGTTTGGTAGAATTTGCTAGTAACACCATCTGGGTATGGAGTTTACTTTCTAGTTATCAAATTGTGAAATAAATTTCTTTAATAATACAGTGTTATTGAAGTTATTATTTTCTTCTTAAATGGGCTTTGTTTATCTTGCAATGAGTTGGCCCATTTTAGCTACTTTGTCAAACTTATTGGCATAGGTTCACTATAATATTTCCTTATTATTCCAAGTAATAATAAGTGCTGAAAAATAATAATGAGTGCTGAAGAATTAATGATATTGAACTATGGTGTTGGAGAACATGCTTGAGAATCCTTTGGACTTCAAGGAGATCAAACCAGTTAATCCTGAAGGAAATTAGCCCTGAATATTCATTGGAAACACTGATCCTGAAGCTGAAACTCCAACACTTTGGCCACCTGATGCAAAGAACTGACTCACTGGAAAAGGCCCTGATGCTGGGTAAGATTGAAGGCAGGAGGAGAAGGAGATGACAGGATGAAGTGGCTGGATGGCATCACTGACTCGATGGACACAAGTTTGAGCAAGCTCTGGGAATTGGTGATGGACAGGGAAGCCTGGAGTGCTGCAGCCCATGTGGTAGCAAAGAGTCGGACACGACTAAGTGACTGAACTGAACTATTCCAAGTATTGCTTTGCCTGGATTCTAATGACCTTTCACTGACATACTCCCAATTCTTGCAGCTCATCTATTTTGCTCCTTCATACCCCTCTGCCAGTGGCTACAATACCTTTTCCAGTTCTGCACCACAAAGGAGACTTCCCCAGAATGTTCTTAATGTTTTCTGTGAATATATGTTGCATATATATATATATATATATATACACTCAGATTTAAATCGAAGAAAGTAGGGAAAACTACTAGGCCATTCAAGTATGACCTAAATCAAATCTTTAAAGATTATACTGTAGAAATGAGAAATAGATTTAAGGGACTAGGTCTGATAGAGTGCCTGATGAACTATGGGCCAAGGTTCATGAGATTGTAAAGGAGATACGGAGCAAGACTATCCCCAAGAAAAAGAAATGAAAAAAGCAAAATAGTTGTCTGAGGAAGCCTTAAAAATAGCTTTGAAGAGAAGAGAAGCAAAAAGAAAAGGAAAGATACATCCATATGAATTCTTAGTTCCAAAGAATATCAAGGAGAGATGAGAAAGCCTTCCTCAGTGGTCAGTGCAAAGAAATAGAGGAAAACAATAGAATGAGAAAGACTAGAGATATCTTCAAGAAAATTAGAGATACCAAGGGAACATTTCATGCAAAGATGGGCTCAAAAAAGGACAGAAATGGTATGAACCTAACAGAAGCAGAAGATGTTAAGAAGAGGTGGAAGAATACACCGAAGAACTGTACAAAAAAGATCTTCATGGCTCAGAAAATCACGATGGTGTGATCACTGACTAGAGCCAGACATCCTGGAGTGTGAAGCCAAGTGGGCCTTAGAAAACATCACTATGAACAAAGCTAGTGGAGGTGATGGAATTCCAGTTGAGCTATTTCAAATCCTAAAAGATGATGCTGTGAATGTGCTGCACTCAGTATGCCAGTTAATCTGGAAAACTCATCAGTTGGCCACAGGACTGGAAAAGGTCAGTTTTCATTCCAATCCTTAAGAATGGCAATGCCAAAGAATGCTCAAACTACTGCACAATTGCACTCATCTCACACTCTAGTAAAGTAATGCTCAGAATTCTCCAAGCCAGGCTTCAACAGTACTTGAACCATGAACTTCCAGATGTTCAAGCTGAATTTAGAAAAGGCAGAGGAACCAGAGATCAAATTGCCAACATCTGCTGAATCATGGGAAAAGCAAGAGAGTTCCGGAAAAATATCTATTTCTGCTTTATTGACTATGCCAAAGCCTTTGACTGTGTGGATCACAATAAACTGTGGACAATTTTGAAAGAGATGGGAATACCAGACCATCTGACCTGCCTCTTGAGAAACCTGTATGCAGGTCAGGAAGCAACAGTTAGAACTGGACATGGAACAGTTAGACTGGTTCCAAATAGGAAAAGGAGTATGTCAAGGCTGTATATTGTCACCCTGTTTATTTAACTTATATGCAGAGTACATCATGAGAAATGCTGTGCTGGATGAAGCACAAGCTGGAATCAAGTTTGCCGGAAGAAATACCAATAACCTCAGATATGCAGATGACACCACCCTTATGGCAGAAAGTGAAGAAGAAAGAGAGAGGCTCATGATGAAAGTGAAAGAGGGGAGTGAAAAAGTTGGTTTAAAGCTCAACATTCAGAAAACAAAGATCATGGCATCTGGTCCCGTTACTTCATGGCAAATAGATGGGGAAACAGTGGAAACAATGTCAGACTTTATTTTTCTGGGCTCCAAAATCACTGCAGATGGTGACTGCAGCCGTGAAATTAAAAGACACTTACTCCTTGGGAGAAAAGTTATGACCAACCTAGATAGCATATTAAAAAGCAGAGATGTTACTTTGCCAACAAAGGTCCATGTAGTCGAGGCTATGGTTTTTCCAGTAGTCACATATGGATGTGAAAGTTGGACTGTGAAGAAAGCTGAGTGCTGAAGAATTGATGCTTTTGAACTGTGGTGTTGGAGAAGACTCTTGAGATTCCCTTGGACTGCAAGGAGATCCAACCAGTCCTTCCTAAAGGAAATCGGTCCTGAATAATCATTGGAAAGACTGATGTTGAAGCTGAAGCTCCAATACTTTTGCCACCTGATGCGAAGAGCTGACTCATTTGAAAAGACCCTGATGCTGGGAAAGATCGAAGGCGGGAGGAGAAGGGGACGACAGAGGATGAGATGGTTGTATGTCATCACTGACTCGATGGACATGAGTTTGAGTAAACTCTGGGAGTTGGTGATGGACAGGGAGGCCTGGCGTGCTGCAGTCCATGGGGTTGCAAAGAGTTGTACATGACTGTGTGACTGAACTGAACTGAATGTTACATATATTTCTAGATAATTTGTTGGGTGAATACATGTCAATATCTTAGAATTGGTGTATGATATTCTCCATTTTTACTGTTTAGTGGATAAGTCATGTCCAATTCTTTTGTGGACTGTTGCCTATGGACTGTTGCCCACCAGGCTCCTCTGTCCATGGAATTTCCCTGGTTCCAAAATACTGGAATGGGTTGCCATTTCCTTCTCCAGGAGTCTTCCTGATCCAGAGATCAAATGTGTGTCTCCTGCCTGCACTGGTACATGGGTTCTTTACCACAGAGCCACCCACACATTCTTTAGGACCATGCTTCTTCTTTTTTTTTTTTTTTTTTCAGAGTAAGACAAAAGAAATCTAGAAACCAAAGAATGTGTGATCCTGGTATGAATGAGAAATCTCTGTGATTCCTGTGGAACTATGGAATTCCTATTTCATAATATTTAGTATGATTATATTTTGTCATCTTGCTTTGAAACAACTTTTATGTGTTTTCTAACACCAATGATATTTTTCAATTTTCTTGCTATTTTCAGTTGTTTGTTGTTCAAAATTCCTTAAAAGTACATGTATTCTATCTTTTATATATGCCAGGTGTTATATATTTCATTTGGCTAGCTTTCATCTTTTATTTGTGTAAAATACATTGATGCATTTTAATTTCTTTAGAAAATAAGTTATTTGATCTGAATTAAATTTGTGTTGTCATTTCTAGCAATATAGTTAAATGCAGCATAATGATAAGAATTTTTTAATTTTAGTGTATGTATTTTCTTCCTATAACACCTGAGAATATATATAAAGCAAAAGACCTTTCTGCAATAGGATGGGAATCAGTAGGGGATAGGATTCCATTTTCACAAGAAAAGGAAGAAGAATTCTATCCATGTGTATTCTCATTTAATATTTCCTAATCGGGAGATTGGTTGATTGATACCTGTCTTTAGATAAGGTCTTTAGACCTTTAGATAAGGTCTCAGTGGTCTTAGAATATGATTGGACCCTGATCATTTATTTCAAATGTGAAATTCAAGTTTATTCTTCTGTTTTCTCATATGACAAAAGACAAAGAAAAATAAGAGCAAATGTAATAGTCTGGAATCAGAAGGGAGTTAGAACTTTGATTCATTTTAGGAATGTGAACTTGAGAGATTCACAGAGGGTCTGAAAGATAGCCTTACATTTTTCTAAATTATATGTTCATATTTTTTCACATTGACATATGTAATAATATGTCAGTGGAGTTTTACAATCAGAGAAAACAGGTGGGAACAAAATAGTCAAGTAAAGACCTTCTTTACTCTTCAAGGTTATTTAAACAAGTAACATTTTTTCCTGTGTATATAAATGAAGATATTGACTTTAGTAGCATGAGACCACAAAAATTATACCACAACACTTCTTGGTATAATAATACTATTAAAATATAATAATCCTTTAAAGTACTATAATAGCTAAATTCCTGTTAATTTCTAATTTTGTGGCAAAATTGTCTTCACAAAGTCAAAAGTTTGGTGCAGACTTGTACAATCAGAACTTTTCATGATTGGTCTTGAGAAGATACAACAACTAAATCAATACAAACTGCAACTTTATTTTTATATATAAACCAAATTGTACTTTTACGTACAAAAATTTTGTAAGACTCACTTTTAACATTTGGAAGACTGTACTTGCCACAAGTTATTTTGAAGTGATAAAAGGGTTTTGCAAATGCTGTCAAATGAAATATGCATTTCCAAATGCTGCTAGGATGACCAAATGTATTTTTGTGTGTAAGATGTGTCTTATAGTCACTTAAAATTGTTAATTGTCTTGGACATTATCTTAATGATACAAGTCAAATGGTAATTCTTCTTGAACTTGGGTTTTGCAAAACTTCAGCTGCTGTTATATTGCTTTAGTACAGAAAGCACCAACTATTATAGCTTACCCACTCATCATATTATACATTATACGAGTCACAAAAGCACTCTTGGTGGTACAATGCATGTCTAAAATGAGTTTTAAGATCATGAAAGATTTGGATATGTGCACCAGTCAGGACTTGACACAGTAAGAGAAAATGTTCAAGTATTTTAAGCATTTGTTGTTGTTTAGTCGCTCAGTTGTGTCTGACTCTTTGTGACCCTATGGACTGCAGCCCATCAGGCTCCTCTGTCTATTGGTTTTCCCAGGCAAGAATACTGAAGCGGGTTGCCATTTTCTTCTCCAGCGGGTCTTCCTGACCCAGGAATCAAACTCACTTCTGCATTGGCAGGTGGGTACTTTACCACCGAGCCACCAGGGAAGCCCAAGCATAAAGCTTTTTAAGCATAAATGTATTTAATACAAGTAGTTACATATATATAAAAATTAAGTAAACATGAGCTAGATCTAGACTGTGCCTACAGAAATGATTACTAGAATGCTATATAACCTACTTGCTATAAGAGTGATTCCCTTTGAGACTGCAACTGAATTTTTTTTTTTTTTTTAACCCTCACCTATAGTTATGATCCCAGGATTTGGAAGCCACTGCTGCAGCTTCCTCTCAACACTAACAAACTGGCTGGGTATAGAGAGATGATAGAAGAACCTTATTTGGTAGCTAAAACCAGCCAAAACCATCAGGAAGAGGGGTTAAATTTTATCTACCGCCTGCCCCCCCCAACAATGAAATAAGTTGAAGGCCTAACCCCTAGGACATAAAACTGTGAGCTTAATTATAAATAGTCTTTACAGATATAGTGAAATTAAGATGAGGTCATTAGGGTGGACCCTAATCTCACAAAACTGTTGTCTTTATCAGAAAAGAATATTTAGACACATACATACACAGATATACATAGAAGGAAGACAGTGGTAGAAACCCAGAGACAAAGCCATGTGAATGTGGAGACAGAGATTGGAATAATACTGCCACAACCAAGGGACACGTAGAATGACAGGCACCATTGGATGCTAGCAAGAATCAAGAATCAAGAAAGGATTCTTCCCTATAGATTTTGGAAGGAGCCGGTCTTGCTGACACCTTGATTTTTGGACTATGATATGATACATTTTTGTTACTTGAACACATTCAGCTTTTGGTACTGCTATGTGGATCACAATAAACTGTGGAAAATTCTGAAAGACATGGGAATACCAGACCACCTGATCTGCCTCTTGAGAAATTTGTATGCAGGTCAGGAAGCAACAGTTAGAACTGGACATGGAACAACAGACTGGTTCCAAATAGGAAAAGGAGTTCGTCAAGGCTGTATATTGTCACCCTGCTTGTTTAAATTATATGCAGAGTACATCATGAGAAACGCGGGACTGGAAGAAACACAAGTTGGAATCAAGATTGCCGGGAGAAATACCAATAACCTCAGATATGCGGATGACACCACCCTTATGGCAGAAAGGGAAGAGGAACTCAAAAGCCTCTTGATGAAAGTGAAAGTGGAGAGTGAAAAAGTGGGCTTAAAGCTCAACATTCAGAAAATGAAGATCATGGCATCCGATCCCATCACTTCATGGGAAATAGATGGGGAAACAGTGTCAGACTTTATTTTTCTGGGCTCCCAAATCACTGCAGATGGTGACTGCAGCCATGAAATTAAAAGGTGCTTACTCCTTGGAAGGAAAGTTATGACCAACCTAGATAGCATATTCAAAAGCAGAGACATTACTTTGCCAACAAAGGTTTGTCTAGTCAAGGCTATGGTTTTTCCTGTGGTCATGTATGGATGTGAGAGTTGGACTGTGAAGAAGGCTGAGCGCCGAAGAATTGATGCTTTTCAACTGTGGTGTTGGAGAAGACTCTTGAGAGTCCCTTGGACTGCAAGGAGATCCAACCAGTCCATTCTGAAGGAGATCAGCCCTGGGATTTCTTTGGAAGGAATGATGCTAAAGCTGAAACTCCAGTACTTTGGCCACCTCATGCGAAGAGTTGACTCATTGGCAAAACTCTGATGCTGGGAGGGATTGGGGGCAGGAGGAGAAGGGGACGACAGAGGATGAGATGGCTGGATGGCATCACTGACTCGATGGACGTGAGTCTGAGTGAACTCCCAGAGTTGGTGAGGGACAGGGAGGCCTGGCGTGCTGCGATTCATGGGGTCGCAAAGAGTCAGACACGACTGAGTGACTGATCTGATCTGATCTGATGGCAGCCCTAGGAAACCAATTTCCTATGCACATCTTCTGCTTTCAGATATTGAAATGGCATTTGATTTATGGAGCCTTATTTGCTCCAGAGTCTTCACTGCAAGGGTGTCTGTAAAATGGAACGTTTAGCATTCCACCCTTGGCAGTATATTCAGACATTCTAGAACAAGGCTAGAAAGGAAGCTGATTTAATCCACACTGTCCACCTTGACCCATTTTTTCCCCCCAAAACTATCAGCAAATGAAGATATGGAGCAGTCAAACATTTTAATATTCCTAATTTTATCAAACATTTTTTCAATCATTTAATTTTTTTTTGTTGTAACAGAGTTAGAATATCATTGATAGAAATGGTACAAGAAGGAATCAGGGATGAAAGTGTGGGAAACATAAATTTTGATTGTAGTTTCCTGAACTCTTATTTTGTAAATATAAGCATTGAATATAAATAAAGACTCAGACATGTTTTCAGCCTGAATAGAGCTCATAGATGACTTATCTGTGAATTCAATCTAGGAAATGTGTTTCAGTAGAATTTGTGGCAGAGAGAAATTTCTTAATGAACAAAAAGAGAGAGAAATGTGGGTTATCTAACTGTAGAAATATGAAATCTAGAGAAGCCATGCTATTTATTTGCCACTTATGGAAAAGGTGACAAGAAAGAAAGCCTGGCAAGATCTACAGAAGCAAAATTAGAGCAGCAGGCTCAAGAGGGCACTTAGTGAACCATGACTGTAATGAGAACACCAGGCAGTGAAAAGGTAAGAGAAGTAATAAATAAATGGTAATATCCACATAGTTATTAAAAATTGAGCAACGAATAAACAGATAAAGGTAAGACCCTTATGGAATGGAAAATACAGGGACCTGGGATGATAGGGGTTAATGTGAACTGGTGTGTGTGTAGTGGGTGGATAGGTGTCCTGGGGAATAGAGAGGCGCTGTGAGAGAATGGAGTAAGACAGTCAGTGCTAGAGTTCTTTATGTATTCTCTTCCAGTACCTTAGGATGAACAAAGCCTATCTCCCCAACCTGTGATGACCCAGACCTCTGGTACAGAAGTTCTCTGGAGTAAATTCAATAGTTACAGAAGCCCTGACTTTATGAAGTGCTGGTAAGAACTGGTGAGGACAAAGTAGTTAAGAGCAGCCACTCTCCCATCCCTCCAGCTCCAAAATCCAAGACCTATTAAAATTACAATCTAGGAAATCTCTCCCCTGGTATTACTTGTGTTTAGGGAGAAAAGATGAAGCCTTTATGTGAGAAGTTGTTCTGTGGTGAGAGGTTGTACTTCTGTAGTGAGAGAGTTGTGATTTTCTGGTGATTTGATTGTCTACCAGAAGGCTCAACCATTCTCTACACCACCACCTCTGGGGTCTTGGAAATAAATATGCATTGTCAGAATTATTGAGATTTATGAGGAGGGGAAGCTTAGGACTAAAATAACAAGACATTTAAGGACTTTTAAAAACAAAAAACAACACATTGGAATATGCAGTTTGACAGAATTAGAAATATTAGAACAGATGCACCAAAAATTTAAAATCACACTAATAAAGTTCAGCAATAAGAAAGGGAACATTTAAATCACCTAGACAAGAAAAAGAAAATAAAATGGTAGAAACATTAATTATGAAAAAACATGATTGAAATAAATATTCTAATTAACACTTCATTCGACTTTTTGTACAACTTTCAAAGATCATCATAAAAGTTCTATGGAAAAGAATCAGCTGGTACTTCTGTGATGTGTGGGCAAGAGACACTTATCATATCTAACACTCTCAAGTTGTTGTAATTAGCATAGTGTGGTATTAGTGGAAGAATATGTAAACTGACCAATGAAACATAATACAAAGAAACAGAATCACAGATGTATGGAGTTTGATATATTACTGAGGTAGCAGGTGAGGTAAGTGTGAGAAAAAGGGAGTGGTCTTTAATTGGAAGTAGGAAAAGGGGTATACATGAAAAGAGAAAATTGTACACTGACTTCAATAAAATATAATATTGTAATTAGCCTCCAATTAAAATAAATAAATTTAAATTAAAAAATCAACTGCAATTGGACTAGAGACTTAAAGCATGACTTTAAAAAACAAATAGAAAAGATTTAATTAAAAATAAACATGATTGGCTATAAAATAAAATATTAGTTAATTTGAATATATAAAAGTAAAGTCAAGTCCCTTCACTGTTGTGCTTCTGCCCTACTTCTCTGGCCTCATTTTCTTCCTCTGTTTCTCACATTGCAGCATTCTCTTTTTGCATTATTTCATTATTCTTCTCTCCAGAGGCTAGTTTCTATATTTTCCAACCCAGAAAATTCCCAGTGCACTCAGAAAACTAATGTGTGTGTAGATGCATAATCTACCTTTGATGTCAATAGTAAATATTTTTCTACTGCAACTATCACAGTGTATTTCTAAAAATATAGAAAATTAGAGTATATTTCTAAAAGCATAGGAAATTAGTATACAGAATGCAATTTATAAGCATGGTCTTTTAAGAAGAAAGGAAGGCAAGCAATAAAAACACTGAAGTTCTATAGTAAAAACCAGTGAAGAACCATAGTGTTATCTATGATACTACTAAATTGTATAGAATCTCATCAATAAATAATTGTAATAGCAATTAAGGATTATAAAGTGGGAATAATAAAAAGTGGTTATATATAATAATATAAACTGGTCTTCACCTGGGAATGTGAAGACCATTCAGTTGAGGATGATTTCTGAATTCAAACACAGAACTTCAAATTTCTAAAGTCAGTTTTCCCAGGAGTCATCCAACAGTACATTTTTGTCAAACATTTTTTGTCAAATGGTCTGAAAAAAAAAAAACAAACCAACTGTCTTCAGAAGCAAAGTGTATCTTTTCTAACAAGGACACAAAAAGATTTATTAATAATGCAAGAAAATGTGCCAAACTAACCCATGCTGATAAAATATCTTGAATTTCAGGTTTAAGTGCTACCCTATACATCCCAATATCATTGTACTACATTTGACTAGATTTTAAAAAACAAGGAAAAAAAAAAAAGGCAATACTATAAGGGCTTGAAATTGAAAACTTGTTTTCAAATATTGGAGATTCAGAACATCATTGGGTGTTTGGACCAGACATGTAATATCAAGGAGAAATCATTCCCGAGGATTCAAAAACAATGACATGAGGAGTGCAGTAATCTCTTTATCCAGAAAAACAGTCATGTAACTAAAAAACATTTTTAAAAAATTTTAAGTTTCCAGAAATTATTCTTAGGGGCATACAGCAGATGAAGAAACATTCACTAAAGGAAATCTGCTCTACCTGTGTAGGAAGAATAAGACTATGGCATTTGAGCCATGGTCTTCTCCCTTACCCTTTATGCAAGCTCTGTTTTATGGGGACTCTACTTGGGGTGCTCTACTCTCAAGGGATGCAGTCAAGTGTACAGGGTTCTCATCCTTCCCAAACCCATGTTGCAGAAGTTCTGTTTTTCCTGAGTGTTGTTAGAAGACTGAGGTCCCTTAAATCACTCAGCTCTTTTGTGTATGAAGGGAAATGTTACTCCAGGAAGAGTAAGCTGAGAATACTGGGAACCTGATCATTCCTGAACCAACTTACTTATAGTTTCCACACCAGGAGGGGGAATCTGAAAAGACAGGGGGCTATCACCTTCCACAGTGCCCATTGTAGAGCAGAGATGTCACTCTGAGATAAGGAAACTGCTTACTGTTCCTGTCCCCAATTCTTGTGTAGTGGCAAAGAAGTGCTGCCTGGGAGAGAGGCAGCATATAGGATGAAGATGTGAGGAGGCTAACTTATTTGGATAGGACCATGAAAAATTCCATGACTGTGTTACTGTGAACAGTGGAAGCCTTAGTGAAGATTAGTCAGGAAGATTCTCCATAGCTCCATGTTACTAGCAGAGACTGGCAGAATGGCAGAGCAGTCAGCTAGAAGTTTAACAGAAAGAACAAATGAGAAAGACAACCAAAAAGAACCAGCTAGAGTTAGAGTCAACCCTGAGCACTGAGAATTCTGAGAGCATTCTTTAATCTATAAACATTCAGGAACAATCAGAATGGAATGTGGGACAGACTTGAGTGGAAAGGAAGTAAATTGTGCTTGCTAGTAATATATTCTTATATATAGAAAATCCTAGGAAATATGCTAACATTTTCAGAACAACAAAATACATTCAGCAAGGTTTCAGGGCACGGTATGAATATATAAAAATTTGTTATATTTTGATAAACTAGTAATGAAAAATTTGAAAATTAAATTAAGAAAACAGTTTCACTTACAGTGGCACCCAAAAACATAATACATAAAAGAACTCTCAGCACTGAATAAGAAAAAGACAAAGGACTCAATTTAAAAATCAGTAGAAATTTTGAACAGATACTTCTTTGAAAAAAATAAATGATTGGTTCATAAACACACTAAAGATATACATCACTAATCTTTAGGGAAATGCAAATCTAAGCTGCAGTGAGATACTACATCACACTCACTAGGCTGCCTATTCTCAAAAAGATGATAACAACTGCTGGTGAGAATATAGAGGAATTGGAAGTTTATACATTGCTGGTAGAAATGTGAAATCATGTAGCCACTTTGGAAAATCCTCAAAATATTAAACATAGAGTTGTGTGTGTGTGTGTGTGTGTGTGTGTTAGTGATTCAGTCACGTTCAACTCTTTGCAACCCCATGGGTTGTAACTCTCTAGGCTTCTCTGTCCATGGAATTCTCCAGGTAAGAATTCTGGAGTGGGTCACTATTCCCTTCCCTAGGGGATCTTCCCAACTCAGGGATCAAACCCAGGTCTCATTGCGGGCAGATTCTTTACTATCTGAGCCACCAGGGAAGCCCAGAGTTATCATGTGCTGTGCTGTGCTTAGTCACTTAGTCTTTTCCAATTCTTTGCAACCCAATGACTGCAGCACGCCAGCCAACAGGGAAGCCCAAGAATACTGGAGTGGGTAGCCTATTCATTCTCCAGGGGATCTTCCCTTCAATCCTCCAGGGAATTGAACCAGGGGTTACTACATTGAAGGTAGATTCTTTACTAGATGAGCTACCAGTGAAGCACCCCCTCCCCTGAGTTATCTTATGTCCTAGCAATTATACTAAGTATGTAACCATGAGGAATAAAAACATGCTCACACACAAACACATATACAAGTTCATAGAAATGTTATCTATCAGTTCAGTTCAAGTCAGTCACTCAGCTGTGTCCAACTCTTTGTGACCCCGTGGACTGCAGCACGCCAGCCTTCCCTCTCCATCACCAACTCCCGGAGCTTGCTCAAATTCATGTCCATTGAGCCATCCAACCATCTCATCTTCTGTCATCCCCTTTTTCTGCCTTCAGTCTTGACCAGCATTAGGGTCTTTCCCAGGGAATCAGTTCTTTGCATTGGGTAGCCAAAGTATTGGAGTTTCAGCTTCAGCATCAGTCCTTTCAATGCATATTCAGGACTGATTTCCTTTAGGATGACTGGTTCAATCTCTTTGCAGTTCAAGGGACTCTCAAGAGTCTTCTCCAACACCACAGTTCAAAAGCATCAATTCTTCAGTGCTCAGCTTTCTTTATAGTCCAACTCTCACATCCATACTTGACTACTGGTAAGAATATAGCTTTGACTAGATGGACCTTTGTCGACAAAGTAATGTCTCAGCTTTTTAATATGCTGTCTAGGTTGGTCATAGATTTTCTTCCATGGAACAAGTGTCTTTTAATTTCATGGCTGCAATCACCATCTGCAGTGATTTTGGAGCCCAAGAAAATAGCCTGTCACTGTTTCCATTGTTATCTATAATAACTGAATTGGAAACAACCTAAATGTATGTCAACTGATGGACAGATAGAATGTGGTACAATGGAATATTGCTTAGCAATAAAAAGCAATGAAGTCCTGATACATGTTACAACTTAACATGAAAACTTTATGCCAAGTGGAAGAAGTCAGTCCAGAAAAATGATATATTGTATAATTCCATTTATATGAAATAATCAGAATAAGCAAATCTGTAGACATAGAAAGTAAAATAGTGGTTTCCTGCATCTGAGATGGGGATTGGGGAATGAAAGCTAATATGAATGGATTTTTTTTTCTTTTTTGAGGGATAATGAAAATAAAAATGTTGACATTGTAGTGATGGTTGCACAACTTTGAATGTTCATTGAGTTGTATACTTTAAATGGGTGAATCTTATGCCCTCTGTATAAAGATGCTAAAAGAAAGAAAGAAAAAGAAAAAGTCTGGGTTTTACTATGGTGGTTGTGAGGTGTTTAGCCAACTGAGAAGTTAGGCAGAACGCAATCCACACAAGACGACTCTCACTTCCAACACCAAGTATAAATTCCGGGGATCCCCAAACACCCTCAGGTTCAATAATTCACTAGACAGGGAGGATACACAGAATTCACTGACAGCTGTTATACTTGTTACAGTCTACTACAGAAAAAGGATACAGGTTAAAATTTGTCAAGGGAAGAAGCACTTCAGTGTTGGTCTACAAATATGGCCTATCACCAACCATGAAGTTTGTCTGAAGTAGAGAGTTTTACTGGGGCTCTTTCACATATCACAATGCGACTGATTTATTGACCATGTCCTGAGTGTAACTCCATCTTAAGTCACATTTTTTTCTCTCTATACTTCCAAGGTCTCCAGGAAGACTCCTGTCAGAGATGACATTTAAGAGATTGCTTCACAGAGGAAGAGGACAAATGCCAAATTTCTTTTGGGGCACATAAGTTCAGTTCAGTTCAGTCACTCAGTTGTGTCCCACTCTTTGTGACCCCATGGACTGCAGCACACCAGGCTTCCCTGATCATCACCAATTCCTGGAGCTTGCACAAATTCATGTCCATCGAGTTGGTGATGCCATCCAACCATCTCATTTTCTGTCATCCCCTTGTCCTCCCGCCTTTAATCTTCCCCAGCATCAGGGTCTTTTCTGATGAGTCAGTTCTTTATGGGACACATAAAGGGCCCCTTTAATATACAGGGGCCCATTTTGCATCACATTGACAAGAATTAACTCCCTTGGAATCTCTGCTCTCCTGTCTCATCTATCTCAGATTCCTTCCTTTCTACACTTAGTGAATGAAATCACTCCCTTTGTAGAGATGTGCTCATTAAACAAAGATAAAGTGGAGCTTGTAATGGTGTGTAAACCTGGTGCTGCTCATAGCCACCACAGAGGGATCAGAATGAGACTCCTGTGATTGTCCAGGTTTATTTGATTTATATCTTTTTTGGAATTAGCTACCATTGCAGCAAAACAGGCATTAGTGTTTTAGACTATGTATCATGAAAACATTCTGAAGAGTAATATTAACACATTTGTCTCCAATTAAAATACATAAATTTAAATAAAAAATTAAAAAATTAATAATTTATTTTAGAAGATATTAAATTTATTTAGGAAGATACCAAATCCCACTTTTATACCACTGATTTCTTCCTTTTTTTTTTGACTTGGGTTTTATTATTCTCATATCACACTATTCTAATTCTCCAGTTGTGATCCCATGGAGACATTCCATTGTACTCAGAGCCCCTCTAACTCTGAGGTATACAGATAACAAAGAGAAAGCCTACAACGTTCTCAAAAGAACTTTTGTTCTTTGCTCTGTGGTTACCATCTTTCTTTTAC
The DNA here is from genome assembly GCF_019923935.1 of Bubalus bubalis. NCBI lineage: Eukaryota > Metazoa > Chordata > Mammalia > Artiodactyla > Bovidae > Bubalus > Bubalus bubalis. Next base: position 108,558,893 of record NC_059157.1, on the reverse strand, counting down.
TCCCTCTCCTCCGGCTGCAACCTTGTTTCTCATGAGTCACTGTGGACTCCAGCTTCATGGAAGCTATTTCTGATCCACCTGGTCCAGCACCTTCCACTCCTCAACCCCACCTTTCCCACAGAGGTGCATGGGGCTGGTTGAGGCAGGCGTCTTTATGGTTCCACTCCACAGTTATTCATAATGCTGGAAAGAACTTGAGAGAGCTGTGTTATTCCCACAGAGGTGCATGGGGCTGGTTGAGGCAGGCGTCTTTATGGTTCCACTCCACAGTTATTCATAATGCTGGAAAGAACTTGAGAGAGCTGTGTTATTCCCACAGAAATGAAGTGACTTGTTCTAGGTCACACTGTTCTGAAACTCAGAGACTTGGCCCTAAGACCAGTTGTTTTTCTGCAAAGGGAGTGTCTTCAGTTTTCAAATCAAAGCATCAGATGATGCAAACACTGCTGAGAGATGCCTCAGAGACTGGTGATAATTAGATAAATTCTCATCTGGAAAAAATATTCAGTGTACATTTTTCTTTTATTCTTAAGTTCTTCTGAAAACCAGTGCTTTCTGTAAGTCTTGACATTGTATTGGAAGAGACTGATTAAAGAAAATGGAATAATTTCATTTTACTATATTATCAATGTTTTCTTCTATCCTCAAAATTTTGCCTATTTCTTATAAAGTTGTGGGATTGAGAATATATTTCTTAGAGTTTAGCATCTTGTGGTTTAATTTACTATGTTTTAAGGCATTCTCCTAGTAATGGTCTGAGTAAACTATACTTTAAAATTTAATATAGAAAACATGAACATTTTATGAACAAACCAATTATTATGCTTCTAAATTAACAAAATTGCTTTAGATATATAAAGAGATGCTAAAAAACAAGCACTGCATTTGTTTCTATCTTCCTTGAAATATATTTTAACTATAATAACAAAATAAATGGAAAGAATTTTGGTCACTCCAAAATCTTTGTAAATTAAATCTCTACTCCTCTGGGATTCTAGTTCCTATCTCAGACATTTGAAAACAACTAACCACATGCTTTTTCCTATGTACAAAAGATGGCATAGATAATGAAGGAAACTAGTATTTAAACTCTTGAAATATTCTTTTAGGGTCAAGTCCACATTTAATAATTATTTCTAAATATCATTTGGCCACTGCTTTCTGTTCTGTCCTTTTGAACTCCTTACTGCAGTCAAACTAGCACGACTTACTTTTCTAAACACAGTGGGCTTTATCTCATAGGCAGGCCTTTGTATGCAGTTTCCTCAGTCTGGAACACTCCTTCCTACCCTCCTAAATGGTTCAATTTAGATATCATTTCTTTCATGCCATAGGGCCTATTTAATAGTAAAAATATCATCAAATCTGTCAGAATGATGAACAAATAAATGAATGAATGATGCGTGATAGCTTTTGGTGGTGAGAGTAACCCATGTCCTGCTGTATCCTTGCAGTCCTTGCTTCATGAGTAGCAGAGGCCAGGGCTATGGAAGACAATGGCAGGAGGATTGTGGGAAGAGGCAGTGAGGGATTGGAAGTTTCATAGCAATGGATAAGGGATAAGGGGAAAAGATCAAAATTCCTGGAAGATGATACACAGTCTGGGACGTGCTGAACCTTTGCAATACCCTTAATATTCTTACAGTTCCCATCATATTACTATATACCAACATGTCTGGTATTTTTTTGGTACATCTTGCTTTCACTCCTCTATATATCTTGAAATAACTTAAATCCTTTGGGCAACACTAGCTTAAGCATTAATTTGTTAGGCTCATTTCTGAACCCTTCTTCCTCTCCAACCCTCACTTCAATGCCCTGCTATCTGGATTTGAACATGGCTAAGGACTCCAGTACTCTTGCCTGGAAAATCCCATGGGCGGAGGAGCCTGGTAGGCTGCAGTCCATGGGGTCGCGAAGAGTCAGACACGACTGAGCGACTTCACTTTCACTTTTCACTTTCACACATTGGAGAAGGAAATGGCAACCCACTCCAATGTTCTTGCCTGGAGAATCCCAGGGACGGGGGAGCCTGGTGGGCTGCCGTCTCTGGGGTCGCACAGAGTCGGACACGACTGAAGCGACTTAGCAGCAGCAGCAGCAAGCAGTGTGTTGGGCATCTGTTCACTATCATAGGTCACCTTGTTTTCATCAGTTCATCTCCAGTCTCACTTCTGGAAGATCCTTTAATCTTCAGAAAGATTCTCCCTTGTTTCTAGGCCCTATTTACCAAAATCACTAAAGGTGTATGATGCATTTAGTCTGTTTCCACAGATGTAATTTAGTTTTCCTTATGTAGGTTCCAGGATCCAGTCAGGCTCTTATATCTCTACTTGTTCTCTAGTGTGATTAGTTCCCTTGTTAAACCATATTTCTGTTAACTTGAAGTATTGCAGGCAGATTCCTTACCAGCTGAGCCATGAGGGAAGCCCAAGAATACTAGAATGGGTAGCCTATCCCTTATCCAGGGGATTTTTCTGATCCAGAAATTGAACTGGGGTCTCTTGCATTGCAGGTGGATTCTTTACCAACTGAGCTATCAGGGAAGCCCAGAACTTTAAGAATGGTCAATAGGGAATGTGAAGTAAAGGGCAGGGTGTGAGTTGGCTACAGTGCTTGGGTGAAGAGTGGTGGAGACTACTGAGGACCAAGCAGAGTGGGATGTCTGGGGGCAGCAGCATGTCTGGGTTCTTTATATGGTATATAGAACATGTTTGCTCTATGGACCCATGCCTTCCATTCAGAGCTCTCTCATGCAATCTGTTCTGCTTTTTCTAGTTTGAACTTGCTTTTCTGTGATCTCCTGAAAGACTAAAGACTATGCAACTTAAATTACAGTTTGCATTTTTGAATTCTTATTAATACGTATTTACCTAACTCTTCAGCTGGACTGTTTTTTTTCAAAATCATGCATTGTTTATGGTTGGGGTGATGTCTCAAATGTATTCTGTCCCTCTAACAATATCTAACACAATTTTAGATACAAATATAAAATGCCCAAATCTATAAAGTTGGAAAAAGACTTAAATGGGTTAAAATAAACACATGCGTATTAAGCACTTACTATATGCTGAGTACTTCTCTGGAATGCAGTAAGAACTCTGCTCTTAAGGAACTGAAAATTGTTTGTGGTAAAAGATTCAGCACATGAAAAAAAAAAAAAAAAGATTCAGTACATGGTTTAAAGGTACAAATATGTGCTATGGCGATTTAGAGAATGAATTCCAAACTGGAAACAGATGCTATCCAGAGAGACTCACAGAGGAAGGAGGCCTTGAGAGGAATGAGAGAAGGCACACTTTATGCTGAGGATATACTTATATGCTGCTTTTTTTCCTATGAAGTATTTTCAAAAGAAATTTAGTGAATAGTACAGGACACTTAAAGGTTTATATTTATAAATACACCTAGAGAGTACTGAGTTAAAAGAGAGATTTCTTTTTTTGTAAGATTTCACAGTATTTCTTATTTTGATAAGTAATATGAGTCTCTAAGATCAGCATAGAAAAAGTATTTTTATCATTTGTTTGATTTTGAAACCATTAATTCCCAAAGTATCTCCTGAGACTAGTGTTCCCTAGAACACATTTTGGGAAATGCGGAGCTAATTGAAAGATTCTGAGACGTGAACATCTGTAGCATGCTCTGTGGATACTCTAGCACCTTGTTATAACCAATTTATGGTAAACATCTGTGTTGATAGTAAGAAGTATTGATGCAGTTATAGGTTCAAACATAGGAAAAGGCCTGGTTTTAATCTTCCTTTCTAGTTTATGAAGAGGCACTAAAGGGATTTGAGGATCAGAGTGAAATCTTCCAAAGAGGAAGATAATTCTGGTTTAAATGTGAAGAATGCATTGCAAAAGCCAAATATCTTTGACAGAAGAACCAATTAGGAGGCTATTACAGTAGTGCAGGTGAAAGATAATGGGGATATGCACTAACACAGGGGCAAGTGGAGCATGGAAAGGACAGACAGGAGGCATCATAAAAACAGGATACTCATGAAATGTAAAGATTGTTCACCCTTGCAAAAACTATTAATTCACTGCATTCATAGATTGAGAAAAATTTTCAATCATCTTGACTACTTCAGCAAATGATTATGTAAAATTCAATTCTTATTCCTGTTTTTAAAACAAAAAAAGCAGCCTCATAGGAAAGGGGATAGAAGTAAACATTCTTAACTTGATAAAGAGAATTTACAAAAAGCCTGTAGCAAACAGACTATTTTATGGTTTTACATTCAGTTCAGTTCAGTTCAGTTCAGGTGCTCAGTCGTGTCTGACTCTTTGCGACCCAATGGATTGCAGCATGCCTGGCTTCCCTGTCCATCACCAAATCCCGATGCTTGCTCAGACTCATGTCCATTGAATTGGTGATGCCATCCAACCATCTTATCCTCTGTTCCCTTCTCCTCCTGCCTTCAATCTTGCCCAGCATCAGGGTCTTTTCTAATGAGTCAGTTCTTCACATCAGGTGGCCAAAATATTTACATTAGAGCCATTTTTATTATAGTCAGGATTTATTGGTGGTCTTAGCCTTTTAATAAGAAAAGAATTAAATAAGGAATAAGAAAGATATATTTATTTCTGAGTGGTATGATTTTGCATGTAGAATATCTCCCAGATATTTAGACAAGAGAGTTAAACATAATAAACATAATTTATACAGGATAGCAAATTGCAGCTTTCTAAATGCCATTCCAAACTTCATAGCATGATGTTATTGGATACAAAAACCTAGAAATGCTAATATATTTACCAGCCTCTCTTTCGGCTCAGTTTCCACATGTGATCTGGCTTCCTCAAGCAGACACTCACAGGGGATATTTACAACTAAAAATGAGGCAGAGAGCATGTGTCTGTTGTTCTTGCTGGCAGTGACAGTTGGAAGAGCATTTGGCATTCTGGGGTGGCAGTAACGGTGTCCCAGTGTTTGGACCCTCCCTAGTTTGTAGGTGCTAAGAAGCCTCCATCTTGGGGGCTGAGGAAGTGTGGCCCTGGAGTCAATAGCTGTGGATAAGCTTCTTGCTGCCTCCTGGGTTGTGACTGAGCTTCTGGAGCCTTGGAGTCAGTCCCTGGACAGTGCTTGTTTTCCTTCTCCAACCTTCAGTTTTTGGCAGATATATTTTTGTTCCCTGCAGGTCAGTTCTAAGATTCTATTCTAGGTGTCCCTCCTGGAATCTTGGCTGAGAGTTTCCTAGTCTACCCCTTTCTACAATTTTGTAAGCACTTCATTCCCTGTATTAAATCCTTATCTTTGGGGGAGAGGACTAGAGTGATATCTGTTATCTGTAAGATCCTGACTGATATAGTTAGGTTGCCTGATATAAGATTAATACAATCCAGTTGTTATATCTGTAAAAAAAATAGTTTATAAATACTTCAAAAATGCCCATTTACAATAGCAACAAAAAAGTTGCATGGCCTTTGCAAAGAAAATTACAATTGCCTACTTAAATACATTATGGAAAACAAAATATGAAAAAAATACCGTACTCATGGGTAGGAAGATCCAATATTATCAAAATGTCAGTTCTCTTCAAATTAAAATAAAGATTCAATGAAATTTCTCCCCAAAACCACAAGTTTTTTTTTTGTATGTGTAAAATTTGACAATCTTATTAAAGAAAATTGAAATTACAGTAGAGAGCCAAAATAGCTTGAGTCAGTCTATATTGATTTAATTACTGAATGGCAGAGACAACTGTATTGACTTTTTTGAAGTATAGTTGATGAACAATATTGCATTAGCTTCAGGTGTACAATAATGTGATTCAGTATTTTTAGAGATACATGGATATTATAAATGGTGTTGCTATGCTGCTGTGAATATTGGGATACATATATCTTTTTGAATTACTGTTTTCATTTTTTTTCTGGACGTATATCGAGAAGTGAAATTGCTGTACCATACGGTAGTTCTATTTCTAGTTTCCTGAAGAACTCCCATACTGTTTTCCATAGTGGCTATTCCAATTTACATTCCCACTCACAGTGTATACGTTTTCCCATTTTCTCTAAATCTTTACTGACATTTGTTATTTGTAGAATTTTTGATGATAGCAATTTGACAGATGTGAAGTGATATCTTATTTTTCATTGATCTAATAATTAGCAGTATTGAGTATCTTTTCACATGCTTTTTAGTCATCTGCATGTCTTCTTTAGAAAAATGTCTATTCTAGTCTTCTGCCCATTTTTTTGGATTGGATTATTTGTTTTTTTGATATTGGGTTATATGAGCTATTTATATATTTTGTATATTAACCCCTTTTAGATCATATTATTTGCAAATATTTCCCCCCATTCCATAGGCTGTGTTTTAATTTTGTTGATGGTTCCTTTTGTTGTGCAAAAGCTTTAAAGTTTGATTAGGTCCATTTCTATATTTTTGCTTTTATTTCTATTGCCTTAGAAGAGAGATCCAAAAAATATTGCTACAATTTATGGTAAAGAGTATTCTGCCTATGTTCTCTTCTAGAACTGTTAAGGTTTCAGTTCTTAAATTTAGATCTTTAAACAATCTTGAGTTTATTTTTGTGTATGGTGTGAAATGTTTTATTCTCATTTTACATGTAGCTGCCTGGTTTTCCAAGGACCATTTATTCAAGAGACTCGCTTTTCTCCATTGTATCTTCTTGCCTACTTCCTCCTAGATGGATTGACAGTAAGTGCAAGTGTTTACTTTGGGGCTCTCCATTCTGTTCCTGACTCTTTGCCACCCCGACTACTGCAGTCCAGCAGGCTTCTATGTTCACTGGATTTCCCAGGCAGGAATCCTGGAGTGGGTTGCCATTTTCTCCCTCCAGGGGCTCTTTGCAACCCAGAGATTGAACCCATGTCTCTGGCATCTCTTGTATTGACAGGCAGATTCTTTACCACTGTGCCACCTGGGAAGCCCTTGCAATGACTAATTCAGTCTTTTCTCTATTGTTGCTCCTGCCTTCTCACCACAAATACATTGCTTTTCTTAAAACATGTCTTTCATTATATGAGGGGCAATGGTTTTTAATATCACCACATAACTTACAGAACTGAGGTTAAACTGCTTTATTTGTCATTAAGCTTCTTTCATAGTCTCATTCCACCTTCTTTGTCAATCCTTATCCAGCTCCCCTACACGTGTTTTTTTTTTTTTTTTACCTCCAGAATAATTTCCACGTATGGTAACTCTGGTAGTAACTCGACTTCTTTCCTCTTTCCTTTGGGAGTTTTTTACTCCATTCTTCCCTCCATTGTTTCTATCATTCATCTATGTATCTCAGGCCCAAATATCACCCTTCTATGGTTCTAATTTTGAAAACTACTTATTTGAATCCTACCAAAACCAAACAAGTATTGTTAATTTCCTATGTGTTAATGTCTCTAAACTGCATGTGCCTTGAAAGTAGGGACTGGCTTAACTGTGTCTGCCCCATGATCCTACATTCACTAGGGACAAATTGACCTATGTAATTTTCAAGGATATATCCGGTAAATGAAAATAATCATGGGGTTATTACTTGTGGACTCAGAAAAAGTTTTCAAATCACCAAAGGGTTTGGGCAGCAAAGCTATTTTATAACAAAAAATGATATTATATTGCTCACCTTTACCTAAAACAATCTTCTTGGAGAAGTGAACTTGATAATATTTCTAAGCAATATTACAATTTATTTGAGATTCTGTTGTTTTGCAATGCTTCTGATGTGTCGGGTTGTCCAGAAAGCTTATCCAGACAGAACTGTCGACTACTCCCACTCCTGCTTTCTCCCTCCTGACCCACCTGAATTACTGGGAAGGCTGATGCAGCTTTAAATTACTATTTCTGTCAAAAACAAATGAAGAGCTATCATCATATAATACATATTAATACCAGAGCAGATCAACTTGAGGCTTACCTGGGGCCTCAGATAACTAGTGGTTCCTGAATCATTTTCAGAGTGGACTGTTTTTGTATGTGTGTGAAATATACTGCTTTTTAGAGAGAAACATCCTTGAGGACTCTTTTATTTTTATGGTCACTTCTGTGTTTCACATTTGCCATATATTTTAAGGACACACCTGACTGGCCTGTGTTTTATCATGCACAGCCCGTTGCCTGACTGGTGGGCATCCTACTGAACCTCACCTCCTCTGCACAGCTTGTTAATTTCTGCTCTGCTTTTCCTCCATCCTCCACTGTAGTCAGGGAACATTTTCTGTTACTCCTATCCTAACTAGTGATTCCCTATTTAGATCCATGCTGCTGCTGCTGCTGCTAAGTTGCTTCAGTCGTGCCCGACTCTGTGCAACCCCATAGACGGCAGGCTCCCCTGTCCCTGGGATTCTCCAGGCAAGAACACTGGAGTGGGTTGCCATTTCCTTCTCCAATGCATGAAAATGAAAAGTGAAAGTGAAGTCGCTCAGTCGTGTCCGACTCTTCGCGGACCCCATGGACTGCGGCCTACCAGGCTCCTCTGTGCAGTTTACCCTTAAAAAAAAGTAGCATTGCCTCATATATGTGGAAATCCATTGTGTTTATTACCAGTATCAGTTTGAATTCTCATCTTAACCTGAATGTTGCGAAATATCTCTACCAACCTACATTTTTATCCCATTACCGAGGACACTGATGGACTTTAAAAAAAATTGGTCCCAGTATTCACCCTGGCAGAATACTGCTTGCTATGTCCCCTCCGGGTAACATTACTCTTATGGATAAAATTTATTCTGAATGACCCTCCAACTAGCAATTAGGCAGTCTGGGCCATAATTTCTCATTGAATTGGTAATGGGGTAATGAAGGAAAGAATGTAAAGCCTTGCTAAAGTCAAAAGGGGCTCCATTGTCTCTCTTCCATCTACCTATCCTGTCATTTCTCCATAGAAGATTAATCTTGTAATTTCATAAACTGCTGACACAAGCTTTATGGCTTCATCACCAAGTAGTTGATATCCTCATTATGGCCTTCTTGTGGCTAGATTAATTCTTCTTACAACCTATTTGAATTCAGATGAAAATGGGATTCCAGAAGGTTACTAGGAATATTCTTTCTTTATCATAATTTTATGATATTTCTCCACAATCGAGGGGAGTGCCTAACAATGATTTGGGGTTTTAAATTTGAATGATAAGCTTTCTGCCTATGAGAGAATAGAGCTCTGTTGTGGTCTGCAAGATTGTAGCATAGGTTCTGTTTCTGTTGTCTCATGATCATGCTCAAATGCGCCAGAGGAAGAGACAGCAAAGACAGAGGGTTTATGCTTTGAATGTCTTCTAAGCACTACTTTATATACTGTGAACATGAGTCATTCAGAAGGGGCAAAGGGCTGTTAATAGTAAATGTATGATAAGAAATGGTTATGGTGTCAGAAAATAACAACTGTTTTCTGATGCTGATCTTACTATGTGTTACCAATGCAGGCTGAGATTGTCAATCTTACTAAGGTTTAATTGCGCCTACTATTGGTATGAATTGCCCATGACACCCAGTCTATAAATTGGCATGTTTTTACTTCTCTGAACAGTGACTCATTAGACTGTTGAAATGAGCAGAGATTTGTGTGTGTGTGTGTGTGTGTCTACTGCACACAACTCCAGAGCTATCCCAAGTTTAATGTGCCTTCGTCAAATTACTATGATGCCCTTCAAAACTCCGGCGTAGAGTAGAGCTGCTTGAACATCTATTGCAGAACTTGTGGTTCCATGGAGGCTTTAAGAAGGAAGGGGTCACTTCTCCTTGAAGGGCAGGACATTGAATTTGGGTTTAGTTTGCATCTTACGGAATCCTTTACGTTGTCTAATCTTTCTCATCATACCCTCACTTAAAAAATATTTTTTTCTCACGCAGATCTCATATAGACTCTATGTTAATTTTTTTTTTTTTATGTTTGCCTATTTTATTATGTTTACCATTACTGTTCAGTTCAGTCCAGTTGCTCAGTTTTGTTCGACTCTTTGTGACCCCATGGACTGCAGCATGCCAAGTTTCCCTGTCCATCACCAACTCCCAGTGCTTGTTCAAGCTCATGTCCATTTGAGTCAGTGATGCCATCCAACCATCTCATCCTCTGTTGTCCCCTTCTCCTCCTGTTACTTCTCTGTTTTTCTAAATCATTAGTTTCCAACTTCATCTTCCCTTCTTTTAGCTATTCTCTTCATAGAATGTGCTTTTTTGGGGTATGACTTACTTGTGTTTGATATATAACATTTTCCTTTCTCTTTAATTGGTAGTAAAGAAATTTAACACTATGCAATTGCAACAAATAGTTTTAGCCACATGCCTTCTTAGTGAGGAGGCAGGTTAAGCTGCTGTAACAAACAGATCTGAAAAGACAGTGGCTCAAACAAAGTAGTAATGCATTTCTCTCCAATGTACTAGTCAAGATAATTAAGCCAAGTGGCTCTGCCTTATAGCATAATTCATGGGACCTGTGTTTCTTTCATTTACTTATTCTGCCATTCCTGCAATGTTGCCTTCATCTTCATCATTAGAACCAAGACAACACAACCCTCAGGTCTAGTCCACAGAATAGAAAGAGAGAAAAATCTCAGAATAATTAACTTTGTCTATAAGATGATGACCTGGAAGTTGTGCTGTTTATTTCTCTAAATCTCATTGGTGAGACCGTTGTTACATGACGAGTCTTAGTTACAAAGAAGGCTGGAAGATGTAGTCATTAGCTTTGTGACATTCTAAGTCAATAAAAAGAGACTCAAAATCAATATTAGATCTCACCCTTGTTTTATGAAGCAATGGTCTCATTTTTTTCCTATTTCCTAAATAGTTTATGATTTTATTTTCCTCTTTGATTCAATAGTAATTTTGAAGAATTTCAGAATTCTATTAATTTGTTTAAAAATTACAAATTTCAACTAATTTCTAAATTTCTTTTAATTTATAAATATTAATTCTCTTGTGGTTAAAGAAATAAATATGTTTTCTTTCTTCTTGTTAATAAGAGTTTAGGCCCTTGTCAGTTATTATAAATATTCTATGGATTCTTGGGAAAAAAAGGTCTAAAATCTATTTTTAGGGTTAAAAATCCAAGTGTACTTCATAATAACTTTCTTAATATTTTCAACTTTGTCAACATTTGTTCAGTATTTTTTCCTTTCATCTAGAAAAAGATTGCTGTATTAAGAGCTCCAACAATTATTGTATCTCTAACATTTTTACTTTATATATTTTATTCTGTTTTCAACACACAAATTTATGACTTTTATTTAGAAGGTGGTAACTTTTATTGATATAAAATAACTGATCTTTTCTAAATTTTTATTTGAATCTAATATTTCATACTATTAATGTTGACTTTTATGCTTTGTTTTTTATTGGTTTATTGAGTTTAGTAAGGAGAGAAAGTTATGACCAGCCTAGATAGCATATTGAAAAGCAGAGACATTACTTTGCCAACAAAGATCTGTCTACTCAAGGCTATGGTTTTTCCAGTGGTCATGTATGGATGTGAGAGTTGGACTGTGAAGAAAGCTGAGCACCAAAGAATTGATGCTTTTGAACTGTGGTGTTGGAGAAGACTCTTGAGAGTCCCTTGGACTGCAAGGAGATCCAACCAGTCCATTCTGAAGGAGATCAGCCCTGGGATTTCTTTGGAAGGAATGATGCTAAAGCTGAAACTCCAGTACTTTGGCCACCTCATGCGAAGAGTTGACTCATTGGAAAAGACTCTGATGCTGGGAGGGATTGGGGGCAGGAGGAGAAGGGGACAACAGAGGATGAGATGGCTGGATGGCATCACCGACTCAATGGACGTGAGTTTTAGTGTATTCCGGGAGATGGTAATGGACAGGGAGGCCTGGCATGTTGCCATTCATAGGGTTGCAAAGAGTCGGACACGACTGAGCGACTGAACTGAACTGAGCTGAAGGAGAGAGTTGAAGTATTTTGGAGTTTGAGAGTATATGTGTTCAGCATGAAGGGTGCTTATTGGTTGAGGAAGGGGGAAAGAATGTGTGGAACATTTTGAATTAAACAACAACAACAACAAAAAATGACCTAGGGACTCCAGTAAGGAAGGAATTGAGAAACTTTTTCCTTCCCCTAGGATTTATGTTACTTAAATCTGTCAATGTAGTTAAGAGTAATCTGTCAAGATTCTGGTGACTGGGAATAGATGAGCTTACTGAGATAACATCACCATGAGGGTTTAAATGGAATGGATCAGTGGACTTCTCTGAGTACTAGGTTGGTTGTTAAAGGTGAAATGGCCTTCTGGCTTCCTGAGCCAGTGGACATGGAACTTTCCAGCCCAGCCATCTTCTGGCTATGCGTTTGCCCAGAGGAACCAGGCCTGCAGGTGAATCCATATAGGAAAGGCAGGATGGATGCCTGAATCTTTCCCTTTACCAATTTTCAAAATAATTACCTTTAGTGTCCATAAATTATTTTAGTATGATTATGAACTCAAATTAATTTTTCTTTGGTTATTTGAGGCTTTTTGAATGTGACTCCTGTGTCTTTTTACAATGACCCCATTAGTCTTTGATAATTTCTTGCTTTTCAGGTGCAACATGTCCAAGTCTTGTACATTTACATTTTCTGTGCCCAAACATGGATTCAGCTATTTTCTTTAGAAACCCTGAATCCTCTTAAGTATAAATGGATTTAGGGATAATAATATAAGCACTAAGAGTACTAATTGCTACTGAGTTGTTGTTTCTTTTAGTCCTTTTTAATGCACAAAAACAGAAAATATGTACTGTTTACAAAGGGAAAATAAATCAAGAGTTTATGCTCATCTCTCCAATTCAAATGAAAAGATTATAGCTATTAATAACCCTAACCCTATTTAAAGTATTACAATAGTTGTATATTTTTTTCTCTTATCCTGAAAATCTTGGATCCTATGGTGCTAATAATATTTCCTTACTCCTCATCTACCAATCGTCTTTGTTTCAATCCATCTATATCCATCTGTAGTACTTTCTTTCTTAGTGTAGACACTATATTGAGGTCCTGTTTAGAGGCCAGGCATTTGCCCTTCTTGAACAGCTGATTAAGTTCACACTCCAAACACTTCCCTTTTCTGGGATCCTATACACTTATCCTTATCATCCTAGGGTTAAATATGAAAAAACAAGGGGTCCCGCCTCTGTCCAGAAACTTATTCCATCCAGCTAATCCTCTGGAAACCTGTGAAACCTAGCTAACCTCATCTTGCTTTTCATATGTAAGCTTCTTCCTCCAGATCCAGCTTATTGTTACCTTGTCCATAGAGCAACCTCCTGTGTGGACCTCTGTGTTGACCTTTTCTTGTTTGGAGTGGTAAATAACAAAGAGTTCTGCCTTTCATTTATTTAAGTATCATTTGTGTGTGTGTGTGTCCCACCAACAAAAAATCTGTAAATCTTATCACATATGATGTCTCTCTCTGTTTCTAAATGAAACAGTATTGTTAGCAATGATCAGATGAGTGAATGCAGTTTAGGTGTCCTTGTGCATATTTTGTTTTTAGAACAGTTCCCCTTAGGAAAGTGCAGCCCAAATATATTGTGTTTCAAAATCCTTCTCTTCCTTGAAATAATATTCTATGTGACTCTGCCAACAATTTGACATACAGGTAGGCTCATTTGTTCCAGCTTGTTTTTGATTTTAGGTATTGCTTTGTTTTTGTAAATTTATTTTCATTTAAAATTATGCAAAATATTTACATAGCTACAAGGTTAAATGTACAAAACAAAATAGATGATGATAAGACTAACTTCCATAACTGCCTCCAAGCTGTCTCCCATTCTGCCCTTTCTCTGTAAGCTACCATTTTTAATATTTCCTGATTTCTTATCTCATTGTTTCTCTATGAAAAAGCGTATATGTTCTCTCTCTCCCTTTCTCTGTCTCTGTCTCTGTCTCTCTCTCTCTCTCTCACACACACACACAAATGTATGCATATGCATATATCATTGAACATTATGTCACTGAGTGTATGTATGTACAAGTTTATTTATGTGCCTTTTGAGGGTAATCTTGACTGCTTCCAGTTTTTGAGATTATGAATTGACTTCTAGAAACATCTGTGTTGATGTTCCTGTGTGGACCTAAGTTTTTGATTTAGTTGGAGAAATCCTTAGGAGCATGATTGCTGAATCATACAGTAAGTCTATGAAACTGGTAAAGTAAATCTTAATATTTTATTTTATTGAATCCAATATATCAAAAATATTTTCACTTCAGCATATAATCTACATGCAACTTGCATGTAAGACATTTTACATTATTTTTTGTACAAAGTATGAAATGCAGTAAGCATTTTATACCCTCAACAATCTATGTGAACTTTTCTTACACTCAGGTACTCAATGGACACATGTGGCTAATGGCTACCGTTTTAGGATTAGCTGAGTTATAGGCCATAATTTGCTTTCCTATAGCTTCCATAACATGTTAGAAAAATTGAGATATTTTAAAAATTTTATTGGTAATAAATTATAAAATTCATATTTCAATATGAATTTTAAGTGTAGCTCTCACATTATTAAATTAAAAAACTAATCAATTTGTAAATGTCCCTATTCATTTTGAGGAGTTAGTTTTCTTTAATTGACCACACTCTCATGTTCTAATTTTTATTAATTGAACCTAGATTTTTGATTCCAGTGTGTTTTTATCCAGAGAAGGCAATGGCACCCCACTCCAGTACTCTTGCCTGGAAAAGCCCATGGATGGAGGAGCCTGGTGGGCTGCAGTCCATGGGGTCACTAAGAGTTGGACACGACTGAGCAACTTCACTTTCACTTTTCACTTTCATGCATAGGAGAAGGAAATGGCAACCCACTCCAGTGTTCTTGCCTGGAGAATCCCAGGGATGGGGGAGCCTGGTGGGCTGCCGTCTATGGGGTCGCACAGAGTCGGACACGACTGAAGTGACTTAGCAGCAGCAGCAGCAGTGTTTTTATCTATTTTTCAGCCATATAAAGTACACTTAAAACAGTAGTCTTTGGTTTTTACATTTTTTTTTTTAATCACATGACTTCCCTCTGTGTTCTAATAAAATTACCTCAATGATTCTTTAGTGTGTCATAGTGAGGCTCCTATGTAAGATTTTGAAAATCAGGTACTTACTATGAAATATTAACCCCTAACTATCATTCTTGTTTCTTCTATTTTTGTTTTGTGCCATTCTTTAGATCCTTAATTAGGATCATGCATTTGGACCCAATGAACACAATGATTTTCTTCTTATGATTGTTTTTCTAAGCATGTTGTAGAGTGTCACTATAAGATACTCTGCAAATTTTTTTTGGTTAGATCATCACTGCTTATTGCTAGAATACTTTGTAGTTTTAGATATTTCTTCTAAATGCATTTCAGAGAATTTCATTTTGTTATGAGGTGTTTTGTACATAACTGTACAATGATTTAGGCCTATTACAAAATCATATTTCTTATACTTACAAGAATTGTTTTCTTCAAAAAGGCATGTTACCCAGCATGCCATTTTCTTTCATGAATTTGAAACTTTGCTTTTATGTTAACAGAAAACCTTATTAATGTGATATTGCTTTATGATGGCAAGAGGACTGTTAATCCCTAGATATCTAGATGCTCTGTTACTTTAATAAAAAAATTTAGATAATCTCAAGCAAGTTAATTGCAATTCTGTGTTTTTTTCTTTCTCTGGTCCCCTGTGTTAAGAATTAATAAGATTTTTACTGCATTATGTTAGCATTTCCCTGATACTAAAATTAAGCTTATAGAACTGTAATTTCTAGAGTAATTCTTTTTAGCATTTAAAAATGATGTTAGTTCTCTGATTTGAATAGAATTTTCTACTTGTTTTCCATGATATCTCAAATTATTATCAACATCTATATACATAATTTTATGAATTTATATCCATCTTTTAAAAGTAATTCTATTCTTATAATTTTATCAAAAAGATAAATTAGGAAGTACTTTCTCAAGTATGTTTTTTTCAAGAGTATTGTTCTCATTATAGAAAGTCATTATAGATTTCCTTTAAGTTGTACTCTTACCTCTTGCCAAACTGCTGGAATCAAGGTTATCTGTGTGTGTGTATATCGTGAAAGGGGAGAGTATATGTAAAAAAGGGAGAGAGTGAAAAATGAGGGAACTGGTAGCTAAAGGGGAGGGAAGGAATCAAAAGCCAGCAAAGAATCTTATTTGAGCAACTAGGAAATGCATAACTATATTTATGCTTTAGATAATGAATCATCAGCAAGGCAGAACTGCCAATAAGGAAAATTAAGTTTTCCCATCCTTATGGATAAGATTCTGAAAACCCCACAGGTATCTATCCACTTTTTACATCTTATTTATGATCACTGTAAGCAATTAAAATAGTATAGACATATAGCTGGGCTTGGAAAATAGGAGAGTGCTATTTGTGTGCTACTCCTGAACTTACATCTGACCAAAGCTCACAATGTGCTAAGGAAAATTAAAGAAAACAGAGCAATACTTAGATACAGGCAGCACACATTTCTGAAAATGTCAAGGATATTAGATATAACAGAAACACTAAAGGCAAAATATATTACACATCAACAAACAAGCCAAACAAAGCCAAGTTACCTACAAATTAGAAAAATCAATTTGATTTGAAATATCTCTCAAACATTAAACCCTCAAAATAAAATACATGATGATTTGTGTAGTTAATTTGTTCTTTTCTGAAGGGCGAGGAGAGAATGGTTCAGATGAGGAAGCATGTGACAATAGAAAAACCATATGCCTGACTGAGAATTTTCTTAAGGTATTTCAATGTCCACAATTAAAAACCTCAACAAAGTTAAATTGTGAATAATCACTGACATCAGTTAAATATATAATTCATCCTACTCCCAATTAATTTTCTATTTTATTAATGTATTACATGCATATTTTTGAATTGTCAATTAATGTGAACAAAAAGCAGCAATATCCTGCCCCATTATTCTAATCCATTTCTCAGAAGCAGCCACTTCCTTATCTCGAGGCCATTTCTTTTGGTATTTTAAACATATTTCTATATATCTTACTTAAAATTACATTTCATAAATTATTAAATTGAGGCATTATTGACTTTCATTGTTAGAACTGAGGGATCAATTCTCTTTTATCTTATACCATTTTCTATTATAGTTGTATCATAATTTTTGTTAAATAATAATTTTAGTCTTTATTTGGTTAAATAAAAAATTTGTATTACTATGACTATGAAAATATAATTCCTCAATAAGCCACGTGGTACCCCATAATTATTTTTTCTTTGACATACAAATGTTTTCTTGGATGCAATAATTATTTTATTATGTAAAATTTTGGGTTTTCCATTAAGATAATGTTATTTCCCCCTAAGTTTTGAATAGATCTGTCAACAGATTTTCCAAATATACACACGTATTAGATCTGCCTTTCCTATTTTATTATTGTTATCATCATCATTATTATTATTTTAATCTTTGTGGCCTTCCTTTTTGTATTTCTTACTTTGTTTTGGAATTGGTACTGACTTTTTTTCTTGCTTCAAACTGTCATCCTGAGAGTTTCTGTGTTATTGTTCTTTTCAGATCCATGTCCTTCTCTATGCTTACCAAAGTAAACCTCCTTGGAACTCCTAAACAATCTTTGAAAGGTATATTTTTGGATGCTTGCTGCTAAGTCACTTCAGTCGTGTCCGACTCTGTGCAACCCCATAGACGGCAGCCCACCAGGCTCCCCCGTCCCTGGGATTCTCCAGGCAAGAACACTGGAATGGGTTGCCATTTCCTTCTCCAATGCTTAAAAGTGAAAAGTGAAAGTGAAGTCGTTCAGTCGTGTCCAACCCTCAGCGACCCCATGGACTGCAGCCTTCCAGGCTCCTCCATCCATGGGATTTTCCAGGCAGGAGTACTGGAGTTGGGTGCCATTGCCAAATTGATATTATTCTATCATTATATCTTATATATTATTCAGTTGAATGGAGAATTTTATATTGAAAGTTATCTTTTTCTTAGAATCTTGAGAATATTGCTCCACTTTTTCCTGGTACTAAGAGATACTGTATAATTTCTGGCTTCTATTACCTTAAGATTTCTTTCTGTAATTTTAGAATGTTCTTTATATTTGTATTCTTAAATTTCACAAATGATATGTCTTCATGAGGATTGATTAATAATCCATGTGCCAGTGCACACCACAACATGTAATTAACATGGAAACAGCAATAAAGAGAGCATTCTAAAGGCAAGAGAGGAAAAAAAAGTCATATGCAAGGGAATACTCATAAGGCTATCAGCTTATTTTTCTGCAGGAACTTTGTCGGCCAGAAGGGAAGGCCATGATGTATTTAAAATGATGAAAGGGAAAAACCTGCAAAGTAAGATACTTGACCCAGTAAGGTTATCGTTTAGAATTGAAGGAGAGATAGAGTTTCTCAGACAAGCAAAAACTAAAACAGAGTTCATCAACACTAAACCAAACTTGCAAGTGTTAAAGGGGCTTCTTTAAGTGAAAAAGAAAAGGCTACCACAAGAACTATTAAATAATAGGAAGGGAAAAATCCCACTGGCAAAGGCAAATTTATAGTAAGGGCAATAGATAAACTGCTTATATACACTAACATGAAGGCTAAAAGACATATATTATAAAAGCAACTTTAACTACAGAACAATTTAGGGATAGGCATGAATATGTAAAATATGACATCAAAAACACAAATATGGAGGGTAGTACAAATGTCTATCTTGTGTAATGTTTGAACTTGATCAGCTTTTAAAAAGTTGATGTAGCTATAGGTCAACACATAGGAATACAGTGGTAATCACAAATCAAACACCTATAAAAGACACAAAAAATGGATACAAAAGAAGATAAAATAACTAAAGAAAGTCATCAGACTGCAAGAGGAGAAACTAAAAGAAGAAAAGAACAAACTACAAAAACACAAAAACAAGTAACAAAATGGCAATAAGTACATACCTATTAATAATCACTTTAAAAGTCAATGGACTGGGTCCCAAGATGGTGGAGGAATAGGTTGGGGAGACCACTTTCTCCCCCACAAGTTCATTAAAAGATCATTTGAAAGTTGAGCAACTTCCACAAAACAACTTCTGAATGCTGGCAGAAGACACCAGACACTCAGAAAGGCAGCCCATTCTCTTCAAAAGGAGGTAGGACAAAATATAAAAGACAAAAAGAGAGACAAAAGAGTTAAGGACAGAGACAAGTCCTGGGGAGGGAGTCGTGAAGGAGAAGTTTCCAAACAGCAGGAAACCCTCTCACCAGCGGGTCTGTGAGGAGTTTTGGAATCTCAGAGGGCAACATAACCGGGAGTGAAAAAGAAAAACAAACACACACAGAATAGGTGCCTAACCGCAACTCCCAGTGGAGAACTAGCCCAGACACTCGCGTCTGCCACCAGTGAGCAGGGGCTGGATAGGGAGGCAAAGATTGCATGCTTAGGGTAAGGACCGGGCCTGAAAGCCCTGAGGACAATCTGAGGGAGCTAATGTGGGATAGCAACCCAAACTGTGGGATAGCCAGAGAGAGAGGAAAATAAAAGAACTTTCCTATGAAAGGCTCTAACCTAATGCACAGCCTGGCTCGCTCACAGAACAAAGGAATGAGTGAATACCAAAAGAAAGCTGTCCAGGTGTGTACAGGCCCTGCCACCCCACTAGAGACAGAGAGGTAGGTGTCACAGCCAGAGCCAGGAGGCAAGGGGCAATCTCAGCCCCAGAGACCTGCGTCCTCCACCAAACTGTGAGCAGGCTCCCAGTTGCTAACCACATCTTCCTGGGATACTGGATGGTTGACATCTGCCAGGAGGGTTGCAGCCTGAGATCAGCTCCATCGAAGAGACACATGGCACAACTGAGATGGTGTTCTCATGGCGCACCCAGGAAACTGAGTGGTCGGGACTGGGGAGGTGATTAAGATGCTTGGACCACCTGGGACAGTGTTTTTGCCAAACACCTGGTCACCTGAGCTGCTTGGGCCTGGAAAGGGCACAAAACACATGCCGAATCAACTCTGTGCCCTTGCAGAGTACCTGAGAACTTCAACCTGAGCAGCTTAGACCTGGGAAGTGCACAATATGCAGGGCACACCTTGGACAGTACCCCTGCAGAGCAACATGGAGCCTGAGCAGTGTACACCAGGAAAGCACATGCTGCCACGATCTGGGGCAAACCCAGTGTGGTCCATAATCTGTGAGCACTCTTCACACATGCCAGTGATATTTCTTTGCAGTGCTCCTCCCTTCCCACAATACAACTGAACAAGTGAGCCTACATAAGTGACCACCTTCATCCCCTTGTATCAGGGTGGAAATGAGACACTGAGGAGACTTGCAAACAGAGGAAGCCAAAATAAAGAAGAGGGAACTGCTCTGGAAGTGACAGGAGCAACAGATTAAAATTCTGTAGTTAAGATTGACTAAGCATTGGAAGGGGCCTATAGACCTTGAGAAGAAGTACAAGCTGGAACAAGGAGCTATCTGAAACTGAACTGACCCCATATTGCCCACAACACCTCCAGAGAAATTCCTAGATATATTTTTACTATTATCATTTTTTAACTCTTAAAAAATTTTTTAAGTTCTTTATTACTTTTTTAATTTTTATAACCTACTATTACTGCTAAAAAAAGACCCTATTTTTAAAGCAAATTTCATATATATGTATTTATAAATACTGTGATTGACTTTGTTTTGTATTTTTAATATTGTATTTTTGAGAGTCTAACCTCTACTCTAGATTTTTAATCTTAGTTTTTTGGTATTTGTTATCAACTTTGTTCTTTCAAGAATCTAGTTTTCAGTTCCATTTTCGCTTAGGGGTGTGATTACTGGCTTGATTGCTCTATCCCCTTTTGACAATCCCTTTTCTCCCCCAGGTCACCTCTGTCTCCTTCTTCCCCCTCTTTTCTCCACTTAACTCTGTGAGTCTCTCTGGGTTTTCCGAGCTGTGGAGAACACTTAAGGAACTGATTACTGGCTAGATTGGTCTCTGCCCTTTTGACTCCCCCTCTTCTCCTCTTGGTTACCTCTATCACCCTCCTCCCTCTTCTCTTCTCTATGTAACTCTGTGGACCTCTTTGTGTGTTCTAGAATGTGGAGAGCACATAGGGAATTGATTACTGGCTAGATTGCTCTCTCCCCTTTTGACTCCTCCTCTTCTCCCCCTGGTCACCTCTATCTCCCTCCTTCCTCTTTTCTTCTCTATGCAACTCTGTGACCCTCTCTGGGTGTCCCTCACTGTGGAGACTCTTTTCACTATTAACCTAGATGTTTTTTCATTGATGCTGTATGGATGCAGAAGTCTTGAGGCTACTGTAAGAATAAGACAGAAAGCCAGAGGCAGGAGGCTTAAATCTAAAACTTGAGGACACCAGAAAACTCCTGATTCCTGGTAACATTAATTGACAAGAGCTCATCCAAAAGCCTCCATACCTACACTGAAACCAAGCTCCACACAAGAACCAACAAGTTCCAGAGCAAGACATACCAGGCTAATTCTCCAGCAATTCAGGAACACAGCCCTGAGCATTAAACTACAGGCTGCCCAAAGTCATGCCAAACCCACAGATACCCCAAAACTCACTACTGAACACTTTATTGCATTCCAGGGAGAAGAGATCCAGCTCCACCTGCCAGAACACAGACACAAGCTTCCCTAACCAGGAAACCTTGACAAGCCACTAGTTTAACCCCACCCACAGTGAGCAATCTGCACAATAAAGAGGAACCACAAACTTCCAGCATACAGAAAAACCACCCCAAACACAGCAATCTAAACAAAATGAAGAGACAGAGAAGTATTCAGCAGGTAAAGGAACATGACAAATGTTTACCAAACTAAACAAAAGAGGAGGAGACAGAGAGTCTACCTGAAAGAGAATTCAGAATAATGATAGTTAAGATGATCCAAAATCTTGAAAACAAAATGGAGTTATAGATAAATAGACTAGAGACAAGGAATGAGAAGATGCAAGAAATGTTTAACAAGGACCTAGAAGAAATAAAAAATGAGTCATTCAATAATGAATAATGCAGTGCTGCTGCTGCTGCTAAGTTGCTTCAGTCGTGTCTGACTCTGTGCGACCCCATAGACGGCAGCCCACCAGGCTCCCCCATCCTTGGGATTCTCCAGGCAAGATCACCGGAGTGGGTTGCCATTTCCTTCTCCAATGCATGAAAGTGAAAAGTGAAAGTGAAGTCGCTCAGTCGTGTCCAACTCTTAGTGACCCCATGGATAGCAGCCCATCAGGCTCCTCCATCCATGGGATTTTCCAGGCAAGAGTACTGGAGTTGGGTGCCATTGCCTTCTCCAGAATAATGCAGTAACTGAGATCAAAATCACTCTGGAGGGAACCAACAGTAGAATAACTGAGGCAGAAGATGGGATAAGTGAGGTGGGAGATAGAATGGTGGAAATAAATGAAGCAGAGAGGAAAAAAGAGAAAAAAATTAAAAGAAATGAGGACAACCTCAGAGACCTCTGGGACAATATTAAATGCCTCAACATTCAAATCATAGGAGTCCCAGAAGAAGAAGACAAAAAGAAAGGTCATGAGAAAAGAATTGAGGAGATAATAGTTGAAAACTTCCCTAAAATGAGGAAGGAAATAGCCACCCAATTCCAAGAAACACAGAGTCCCAAACTAGGTAAACCCAAAGTGAAACACCCCAAGGCACATATTAATCAAATTAATGAAGATCAAACACAAAAAGCAAATATTAAAAGCAGCAAGGGAAAAGCAACAAATAACTCACAAGGGGATCCCCATAAGGATAATAGCTGATCTTTCTTTCTTTTTTTTTTTTTTTTTAGTAGAAACTCTTCAGGCCATAAAGGAATGGCAGGACATACTTAAAGTGATGAAGGAGGAAAACCTACAACCCAGATTACTATACCCAGCAAGAATCTCATTCAAATATGAAGGAGAAATCAAAAGCTTTACAGACAACCAAAACCTGAGAGAATTTAGCACCACCAAACCAGCTCTTCAACAAATGCTAAAGGATCTTCTCTAGACAGGAAACACAGAAAGGGTGTATAAACTCAAACCCAGAACAACAAAGCAAATGGCAATGGGATCATACTTATCAATAATTACGTTAAATGTAAATGGGTTGAATGCCCCAACCAAAAGACAAAGACTGGCTGAATGGATACTAAAACAAGAACCCTATATATGCTGTCTACAGAGACTCACCTCAAAACAAGGGATACATACAGACTGAAAGTGAAGGGCTGGAAAAAGATATTTCATGCAAATGAAGACCAAAAGAAAGCAGGAGTAGCAATACTCATATCAGATAAAGTAGACTTTGAAATAAAGGCTGTGAAAAGAAACAAAGAAGGACACTATATAATGATCAAAGGATCAATCCAAGAAGAAGATATAATCATTATAAATATATATGCACCCAACATAGAAGCACCACAATATGTAATGCAAATGCTAACAAGTATGAAAGGGGAAATTAACAGTAACGCAATAATAGTGGGAGACTTTAATACCCTACTCACAACTATGGATAGATCAACCAAACTGAAAATTGTCAAGGAAACACAAACTTTAAATGATACAATGGACCAGTTAGACCTAATTGATATCTATAGGACATTTCACCCCAAAGCAATAAATTTCACCTTTTTCTCAAGTGCACACGGAACATTCTCCAGGATAGATCACATCCTGGGCCATAAATCTGGCCCAGGTAAATTCAAAAAATTGAAATAATTTCAAGCATCTTTTCTGATCACAATGCGGTAAGATTAGATGTCAATTACAGGGAAAAAAAAAACTATTAAAAATACAAACATATGGAGGCTAAACAATATACTTCTGAATAACCAACAAATCACAAAAGAAATCAAAATATGCATAGAAATAAATGAAAACATGACAATCCAAAACCTATGGGATTAAGTAAAAGCAGTGCTAAGCGGAAGGTTCATAGCAATACAAGATTACCTCAAGAAACAAGAAAAAATCAAATAAATAACCTAACTATACACCTAAAGCAACTAGAAAAAGAAGAAATGATGAACCCCAGGGTTATAGAAGGAAAGAAATCATAAAAATTAGGGCAGAAATAAATAAAAAAGAAACAAGGGAGACTAAAGGAAAAATCAGCAAAACTAAAAGCTGATTCTTTGAGAAGATAAAAAAAATAGACAAACCATTAGGCAGACTCATTAAGAAAAAAGGGAGCAGAATCATAGCAACAAAATTAGAAATGAAAATGGAGAAATAACAGACAACACAGAAATACAAAGGATCATAAGAGACTACTGTCAGCAACTACATGCCAATAAAATGAACAACTTGGAAGAAATGGACAAACTTTTAGAAAAGTATAACCTTCCAAAAGTGAACCAGGAACAAATACAAAGTCTTAACAGAACCATCAGGAGCATGGAAATAAAAACTGTAATAAAAAATCTTCCAACAAGCAAACTCCAAGGACCAGATAGCTTCACAGGTGAATTCTACCAAAAATTTCTTCCATCAATTCAGTCGCTCAGTCGTGTCTGACTCTTTGCGACCCCATGGACTGCAGCATGCCAGGCCTCCTTATCCATTGCCAACTCCCAGAGTTTACTCAAACTCATGTCCATTGAGTCGGTGATACCATCCAACCATCTCATCCTCTATCGTCCCCTTATCCACTCACCTTCAATCTTTCCCAGAATCAGGGTCTTTTCTAATGAGTCAGTTCTTTGCATCAGGTGGCTAAAATATTGGAGTTTCAGCCTCAGCATCAGTCCTTTCAATGAATATTCAGGACTGATTTCCTTTCGGATGGACTGATTCAATCTCCTTGCAGTCCAAGGGACTCTCAAGAGTCTTCTCCAACACCACAGTTCAAAAGCATCAATTCTTCAGCGCTCAGCTCTCTTTATAGTCCAGCTCTCACATTTCTACATGACTACTGGAAATACGATATCTTGGACCAGACGCACTTTTATTGGCAAAGTAATGTCTCTGCTTTTTAATATGCTATCTAGGTTGGTCACAGCTTTTCTTCCAAGGAGCAAGTGTCTTTTAATTTTATGGCTATATTCACCATCTGCAGTAATTTTGCCCCCCACCCCATAAAGTCTGTCACTGTTTCTACTGTTTCACTATCTGTTTGCTATGAAGTGATGGAACCAAATTCCATGATTATAGTTTTCTGAATGTTGAATTTTAAGCCAACTTTTTCACTTTCCTCTTTCACTTTCAAGAGGCTCTTTAGTTCTTCTTTGCTTTCTGTGATAAGGGTGGTGTCATCTGCATATCTGATGTTATTGATATCCAGCCCAGCATTTCTCATGATGTACTCTGCATATAAGTTAAATAAGCATGGTGACAATATACAGACTTGACATACTCCTTTCCCTATTTGGAACCACTGTGTTGTTCCATATCCACTTCCAACTGTTGCTTCCTCACCTGCATACAGATTTCTCAGGAGGCAGGTCAGGTGGTATGGTATTCCCATCTATTTAAAAATTTATCAGTTTGACTATGTCCACCTAGTCGAAGGCTTTGGCATAGTCAATAAAGCAGAAATAGATGTTTTTCTGGAACTCTTACCATTTAGATGATCCAGTGGATGTTGGCAATTTGATCTCTGATTCCTCTGCCTTTTCTAAATCCAGCTTGAACACCTGAAAGTTTCAGTTCATGTACTGTTGAAGCCTGGCTTGGAGAATTCTGAGCATCACTTTGCTAGTGTGTCAGATGAGTGCAATTGTGTGCTAGTTTGAACATTATTTGTGTGGTAGTTTTAGCATTCTTTGGCATTGCTTTTCTTTGGGATCGGAATGAAAACTGACCTTTTCCAGTCCTGTGGCCACTGCTGAGTTTTCCAAATTTGCTGGCATATTGAGTGCAGCACTTTCACAGCATCATCTTTCAGGATTTGAAATAGCTCAACTGGAATTCCATCTCCTCCACTAGCTTTGTTCATAGTGATGCTTCCTCAGGCCCACTTGACTTCACATTCCAGGATGTCTGGCTCTAGGTCAGTGATCACACCATAGTGATTATCTGGGATGTGAAGATCTTTTTTGTACAGTTCTTCTGTGTATTCTTGGCACCTCTTAATATCTTCTGATTCTGTTATGTCCATGCCATTTCTGTCCTTTACTGAGCCCATCTTTGCATGAACTGTTTCCTTGGTATCTCTAATTTTCTTGAAGAGATCTCTAGTCTTTCCCATTCTGTTGTTTTCCTCTATTTCTTTGCATTGATCACCGAGGAAGGCTTTCTTATCTCTTCTTGCTATTCTTTGGAACTCTGCATTCAGATGTTTATATCTTTCCTTTTCTCCTTTGCTTTTCACTTCTTTTCTTTTCACAGCTATTTGTAAGGCCTCCTCAGACAGCCATTTTGCTTTTTTGCATTTCTTTTCCATGGGGAAGGCCTTGATTCCTGTCTCCTGTACAATGTCATGAACCTCAGTCCATAGTTCATCAGGCACTCTATCTATCAGATCTAGTCCCTTAAATCTACTTCTCACTTCCACTGTTTAATCATAAGGGATTTGATTTAGGTCATACCTGAATGGTCTAGTGGTTTTCCCTACTTTCTTCAATTTAAGTCTGAATTTGGCAATAAGGAGTTCATGGTCTGAGCCACAGTCAGCTCCTGATCTTGTTTTTGTTGACTGTATAGAGCTTCTCCATCTTTGGATGCAAAGAATATAATCAATCTGATTTCGGTGTTGACCATCTGATGGTGTCCATGTGTAGAGTCTTCTCTTGTGTTCTTGGAAGAGGGTGTTTGCTATGACCAGTGCATTTTCTTGGCAAAACTCTATTAATAGTCTTTGCCCTGCTTCATTCCGTATTCCAAGGCCAAATTTGCCTGTTACTCTAGGTGTTTCTTGACTTCTTACTTTTGTGTTCCAGTCCCCTATAATGAGAAGGACATCTTTTTTGGGTGTTCGTTCTAAAAGATCTTGCAGGTCTTCATCGAACCATTCAACTTCAGCTTCTTCAGCGTTACTGGTTGGGGCATAGACTTGGATTACTGTGATATTGAATGGTTTGCCTTGGAAATGAACAGAGATCATTCTGTTGTTTTTGAGATTGCATCCAAGTACTGCATTTTGGACTCTTTTGTTGACCATGATGGCTACTCCATTTCTTCTGAGGGATTCCTGCCCACAGTAGTAGATATAATGGTCATCTGAGTTAAATTCACCCATTCCAGTCCATTTGAGTTCTCTGATTCCTAGAATGTCGACATTCACTCTTGCCATCTCTTGTTTGGCCACTTCCAATTTGCCTTGATTCATGGACCTAACATTCCAGGTTCCTATGCAATATTGCTCTTTACAGCATCGGACCTTTCTTCTGTCACCAGTCACATCCACAACTGGGTATTGTTTTTGCTTTGGCTCCATCCCTTCATTCTTTCTGGAGTTATTTCTCCACTGACCTCCAGTAGCATATTGGGCACCTACTGACCTGGGGAGTTCCTCTTTCAGTGTCCTATCATTTTGCCTTTTCATACTGTTCATGGGGTTCTCAAGGCAAGAATACTGAAGTGGTTTGCCATTCCCTTCTCCAGTGGACCACATTCTGTCAGTCATCTCACATGCTATTAAAGTAGTGCTCAAAATTCTCCAAGCCAGGCTTCAGATATATGTGAACCGTGAACTTCCTGATGTTTAAGCTGGTTTTAGAAAAGGCAGAGGAACCAGAGATCAAATTGCCAACATCCACTGGATCATGGAAAAAGCAAGAGAGTTCCAGAAAAATATCTATTTCTGCTTTATTGACTATGCCAAAGCCTTTGACTGTGTGGATCACAATAAACTGTGGAAAATTCTTCAAGAGATGGGAATACCAGACCACCTGACCTGCCTCTTGGGAAATTTGTATGCAGGTCAGGAAGCAACAGTTAGAATTGGACATGGAACAACAGACTGGTTCCAAATAGGAAAAGGAGTACGTCAAGGCTGTATATTGTCACCCTGCTTATTTAACTTCTATGCAGAGTACATCATGAGAAATACTAGGCTGGAGGAATCACAAGCTGGAATCAAGATTGCCAGGAGAAATATCAATAACTTCAGACATGCAGATGACACCACCCTTAAGGCAGAGAGTGAAGTGGAACTCAAAAGCCTCTTGATGAAAGTGAAAGTGGAGAGTGAAAAAGTTGGCTTAAAGCTCAACATTCAGAAAACGAAGATCATGGCATCTGATCCCATTGCTTCATGGAAAATAGATGGGGAAACAGTGGAAACAGTGTCAGACTTTATTTTTCTGGGCTGCAAAATCACTGCAGGTGGTGACTGCAGTCATGAAATTAAAAGATGCTTACTCCTTGGAAGGAAAGTTATGTCCAACCTAAATAGTATATTCAAAAGTAGAGACATTACTTTGCCAACAAAGGTCTGTCTGGTCAAGGCTATGGTTTTTCCTGTGGTCATGTATGGATGTGAGAGTTGGACTGTGAAGAAGGCTGAGTGCCGAAGAATTGATGCTTTTGAACTGTGGTGTTGGAGAAGACTCTTGAGAGTCCCTTGGACTGCAAGGAGATCCAACCAGTCCATTCTGAAGGAGATCAGCCCTGGGATTTCTTTGTAAGGACTGATGCTATAGCTGAAACTCTAGTACTTTGGCCACCTCATGCGAAGAGTTGACTCATTGGAAAAGACTCTGTTGCTGGTAAGGATTGGGGGCAAGAGGAGAAGGGGATGACAGAGGATGAGATGGCTGGATGGCATCACTGACTCATTGGATGTGAGTCTGGGTGAACTCTGGGAGATGGTGATGGACAGGGAGGCCTGGTGTGCTGAGATTCATGGGGTTGCAAAGAGTCGGATACGACTGAGCGACTGACCTGAACTGAACTGAACTTGAACATTATTTGGCATTGGTTTTCTTTGGGATTGGAATGAAAAGTGACCTTTTCCATTTCTGTGGCCACTGCTGAAGTTTCCAAATTTGCTACATATTGAGTTAGGCACTTTCACAACATCATCTTTTAGGATTTGAAATAGCTCAACTGGAATTCCGTCGCCTCCACTAGCTTTGTTCATAGTGATGCTTCCTAAGTACCACTTGACTTCACATTCCAGGATGTCTGGCTCTTGGTGAGTATGAGTGATCACACCATTGTGGTTATCTGGGTCATGAAGATTTCTTTTTGTACAATTCTTCTGTGTATTCTTGCCACCTCTTCTTAATGTCTTCTGCTTCTGTTATGTCCATACCATTTCTGTCCTTTATCGAGCCCATCTTTGCATGAAATGTTCCCTTGTTATCTCTAATTTTCTTGGAGAGATTTCTAGTTTTTCGAATTCTGTTGTTTTCTGCTACTTCTTTACATTGATCACTGAGGAAGGCTTTCTTATCTCTCCTTGGTCTTTCTTTGGAACTCTGCATTCAAGTGGGCATGTCTTTCCTTTTCACCTCTGCCTTTCTCTTCTCTTTTATTCACAGCTATTTGTAAGGCCTCCTCAGACAAGCATTTTGTGTTTTTACATTTCTTTTTTGGGTAATGGTCTTGATCCCTGCCTCCAGTACAATGTCATGAACCTCTGTCCATAGCTCTTCAGGCACTCTGTCTAACAGATCTAATCCCTTGAATCTATTTGTCACTTCCACTGTATAATTGTAAGGGGTTTGATTTATGTCATTCCTGAATGGTCTAGTGGTTTTCCCAGCTATCTTCAATTTAAGTCTGCATTTGGCAATAAGGAGTTCATGATCTGTGCCAAAGTCAGCTCCTGGTCTTGTTTTTGCTGACTGTGTCGAGCTTCTCCATCTTTGACTGCAAAGAATGTAATCAATTTGATTTTGGTATTGACCATCTGGTGATGTCCATGTGTAGTCTTCTCTTGTGTTGTTGGAAATAGTGTTTGCTATGTCCCTCCAATTTGTTTTCTTGGCACAACTCTATTAGCTTTTGCCCTGCATCATTCTGTACCCCAAGGTTAAATTTGCCTGTTACTCCAGCTATATCTTCACTTCATGCTTTTGCATTCCAGTCCCCTGTAAAGAATAGGACATCTTTCTTGGGTGTTAGTTCTAGGAGGTCTTGTAGGTCTTCATAGAACTGTTCAACTTCAGCTTCTTCAGTATTACTGGTCAGGGCATAGACTTGGATTACTGTGATATTGAATGGTTTGCCTTGAAAACGAACAGAGATCATTCTGTCATTTTTGAGATTGCATCCAAGTACTGCATTTTTAGGGCTCTGCTGTTGGCTATGTTGGCTACTGAATTTGTTCTAAGAGATTCTTGCCCACAGTAGCAGATATAATGGTCCTCTGAGTTAAATTCACCCATTCAAGTACATTTTAATTCACTGATTCCTAAAATCTTGATGTTCACTCTTGCCATCTCTTGTTTGATCACTTCCAATCTACCTTGAGAGGAGATACCCCACGTCCAAGGTAAGGAGCAGCAGCTGCACTTTGCTGGAGCAGCCATGAAGAGATACCCCAAGTCCAAGATAAGAGAAACACAAGTAAGATGGTAGGCACTGAGAGAGGGCATCAGAGGGCAGACAGACTGAAACCACAATCACAGACAACTAACCAATCTGATCAGATGAACCACAGCCTTGTATAATTCAATGAAACTAAGCCATGCTATGTGGGGCCACCCAAGATTGCCAGCTCGTGGTGGAGAGGTCTGACAGAAAGTGGTCCACTGGAGAAGGGAATGGCAAACCACTTCAGTATTCTTGCCTTGAGACCCCGTGAACAATATGAAAAGGCAAAAAGATAGGACACTGAAAGATAAACTCCCCAGGTTGGTATGTGCCCAATATGCTGCTGGAGATCAGTGGAGAAATAACTCCAGAAAGAATGAAGGGATGGAGCCAAAGCAAAAGCAACACTCAGTTGTGGATGGGACTAGTCTTAGAAGCAAGGTCTGATGCTGTAAAGAGCAATATTGCATTGGAACCTGGAAAGTTAGGTCCATGAATCAAGGCAAATTGGAAGTGGTCAAACAGGAGATGGCAAGAGTGAATATCAACATTCTAGGAATCAGTGAACTGGACTGGAATGGGTGAATTTAACTCAGAGGACCATTATATCTACTACTGTGGGCAGGAATCCCTTAGAAGAAATGGAGTAGCCATCATAGTCAACAAAGGAGTCTGAAATGCAGTACTTGGATGCAATCTCAAAAACGACAGAATGATCTCTGTTCATTTCCAAGGTAAACCACTCAGTATCACAGCAATCCAAGTCTATGCACCGACCAGTAATGCTGAAGATACTGAAGTTGAATGATTCTATGAAGACCTACAAGACCTTCTAGAAATAACACCCAAAAAAGATGTCCTTTTCATTATCGGGAACTGGAATGCAAAAGTAGGAAGTCACGAAACACCTGGAGAAATAGGCAAATATGTCCTTGTATTACAGAAGAAAGTAGGGCAAAGGCTAATAGAGTTCTGCCTAGAGAGCGTACTGGTTATACCAAACACCCTCTTCCAACAACACAAGAGAAGACTCAACACATGGACATCACCTGATGGTCAACACCAAAATCCGATTGATTATATTCTTTGCAGCCAAAGATGGAGAAGCTCTATACAGTCAGCAAAAACAAGTCTTGGAGCTGTCTGTGGCTCTGATAGTGAACTCCCTATTGCCAAATTCAGACATAAATTGAAGAAAGTCAGGAAAACCACTAGACCATTCAGGTATGACCTAAATGAAATCCCTTATTATTATACAGTGGAAATGATGAATAGATTTAAGGGACAAGATCTGATAGACAGAGTGCCTGATGAACTATGTATGGAGGTTCAGGACATTGTACAGGAGAGAAGAATCAAGACCATCCCCAAGAAAAAGAAATGCAAAAAAGCAAATTGTCTGTCTGAGGAAGACTTACAAATAGCTGTGAAAAGAAGAGAAGTGAAAGCAAAGGAGAAAAGGAAAGATATACCCATTTGAATGCAGAGTTCCAAAGAATAACAAGGAGAGATAAGAATACCTTCTTCAATGATCAGTGCAAAGAAATAGAGGAAAACAATAGAATGGGAAAGACTAGAGATCTCTCCAAGAAAATTAGCGATACCAAGGGAACATTTCATGCAAAGATAGGCTCAATAAAGGACAGAAATTTTATGGGCATAAGAGAAGCAGGTGATATTAAGAAAAGGTAGCAAGGATACACAGAAGAACTATACAAAAATAAATCTTCATGTCCCAGATAACCACAATGATGTGATCACTCATATTCACTGAGAGCCAGACATCCTGGAATGTGAAGTTAAGTGGGACTTGGGAAGCATCACTATGAACAAAGCTAGTGGAGGCAATGGAATTCCAGTTGAGCTATTTCAAATCCTAAATGATGATGCTGTGAAAGTGCTGCATTCAATACGTCAGCAAATTTGGAAAACTCAGCAGTGGCCACAGAAATGGAAAAGATCAATTTTCCAATCCCAAAGAAAACCAATGCCAAAGAATGCTCAAACTACAGCACAGTTTTATTCATCTCACAACATTTATTTCTGCTTTATTGACTATGCCAAAGCCTCTGACTATGTGGATCACAATAAACTGAGGAAAATTCTGAAGGAGATGGGAATACCAGACCACCTGACCTGCCTCTTGAGAAAACTGTATGCTGGTCAGGAAGCAACAGTTAGAACTGAACATGGAACAACAGACTGGTTCCAAATAGGAAAAGGAATATGTCAAGGCTGTATATTGTCATCCTGCTTATTTAACTTATATGCAGAGTACATCATGAGAAATGCTGGGTTGGAGGAAACACAAGCTAGAATCAAGATTGCCAGGAGAAATATTGATAACCTCAGATATGCAGATGACACCACCCTTATGGCAGAAAGTGAAGAAGAACTAAAGAGGCTCTTGATGAAAGTGAAAGAGGAGAGTAAAAAAGTTGGCTTAAAGCTCAAAATTCAGAAAACAAAGATCATGACATCTGGTCCCATCTCTTCATGGCAAATAGATGGGTAACAGTGGAAACAGTGGCTGCCTTTATTTTTTTGGGCTCCAAAATCACTGCAGATGGTGATTGCAGCCATGAAATTAAAAGATGCTTACTCCTTGGAAGGAAAGTTATGACCAACCTAGACAACATAGTAAAAAGCAGAGACATTAGTTTGTCAATAAAGGTTGGCCTAGTCAAGGCTATGGTTTTTCCAGTAGTCATGTTTGGATGTGACAGTTGGGCTATAAGAAAAGCTGAGTGCATAAGAATTGATGGTTTTGAACGGTGGTGTTGGAGAAGACTCTTGAGAGTCCCTTGGACTGCAAGGAGATCCAACCAGTCCATCCTAAAGGAGATCAGTCCTGGGTGTTCATTGGAAGAATTGATGTTGAAGCTGAAACTCCAATACTTTGGCCACCTGATGTGAAGAGCTGACTCATTTGATAAGACCCTGATGCTGGAAAAATTGACGACAGGCAAAGAAGGGGACAACAGAGAATGAGTGATTGGATAGCATCACCAACTCAATGGACATGGGTTTGGGTAGACCCCTGGAGTTGGTGATGGACAGGGAGGCCTGGCGTGCTGCCATTCAGCGGGTCACAAAAAGTCAGACATGACTGAGTGACTGAACTTAACTGAATCTACCTTGATTCATGGACCTGACATTCCAGGTTCCTATGCAATATTGTTCTTTACAGCATCGGACCTTTCTTCTATCACCAGTCACATCCACAACTGGGTATTGTTTTTGCTTTGGCCCCGTCTCTTCATTCTTTCTGGAGTTATTTCTCCACTGATCTCCAGTAGCATATGGGGCACCTACTGACCTGGGGAGTTCCTCTTTCAGTATCCTATCATTTTGCCTTTTCATACTGTTCATGGGGTTCTCAAGGCAAGAACACTGAAGTGGTTTGCCATTCTTTTCTCCAGTGGACCATGTTTTGTCAGATCTCTCTGCCATGACCTGTCTGTCTTGGGAGGCTCTACACAGCATGGTTCATAGTTTCATTGAGTTAGACAAGGCTGTGGTCCATGTGATTAGATTGGTTCATTTCCTGTGTCAGTGATTTTCAGTCTGTCTGCCCTCTGATGGAGAAGGATAAGAAGCTTATGGAAGCTTCCTGTTAGGAGAGACTCAATGAGGGGGAAACTAGGTCTTGTTCTGATGGGCAGGGTTATGTTCAGTAAATCTTTAATCCAATTTTCTATTGATGGGTGGGTTTGTGTTCCTTCCCTGTTATTTACCTGGTGCCAAACTATGGTGGAGGTAATGAAGATAATGGTGGCCTGGTGAAAAGGTCCCATACATGCACAGCTACACTCATTGAGTGCCCCCAGCCCTGCAACAACCGTCCACCTCTGACCCACGTTCTCCACTGGAAACTCCTGGACTCTTACAGGCAAGTCTGGGTTAGTCTCTTATGGGGTCACTCCTCCTGTCTCCTGGGTCCTGGTGTGCACAAGGCTCTGTTTTTGCACACCATAAGTCTGTTTCCCATTCCTGTGTAAGTTCTGGTGCCTCAATGGTGGGGTTAATGGCGACCTCCTCCAAGAGGGCTTATGCCATACCCAAGTCTGTTAGAGCCAGCTATACCCAAGTCTGCTGCACCCAGAGCCCCTGCCTCTGTGGCAGTCCACTGCTTACCTGTACCTCCACAGGAGACACTCAAACAGTTCTGTCTTAGGCTCTGTGGGGTCTCTGGGTCCTGGAGCTCACAAGGTTTTTTTGAGCCCTCTGAGCATTTCTAGTAGGATGGGGTTTGATTCTAAACCCGATTTTGCCTCTCCTACCATCTTGCTGGGGCTTCTTCTTTGCTCTTGGATGTGGGGTATCTCCTTATGGTCGCTTCAGCACTACACAGCTTCCACTCCCACACCTACCATCTTGCTGGGGCTTCTTTGCCCTAGGACTTGGGGTATATCCTCAGAGTCACTCAAGTAATGCACAGTCACCATGTAGCCACCGCTCCACTGACTACCATCTTGCTGGGGCTTCTCTGCCCTTGGACTTGGGGTATCTCCTCACAGTAGCTCCGACTCCATTGCCACGCAGCCGCTGCTTCCAAAATTTAGAAAAAGAACTAACACCTATCCTACTCCAACTCTTCCAGAAAACTGCAGAGGAAGGTAAACTGGCAAATTCATTCTATGAGGCCACCATCACCCTAATACCAAAACCAGGGAAAGATGCCACAAAAAAAGAAAACTACAGACCCATATCACTGATGGACTTAGACACAAAAATCCTCAACAAAATTCTAGCAAATAGAATTCAACAACATACTAAAAAGATTATACATCATGACCAGGTAGGCTTCATCCCAGGGATGCAAGGATTCTTCAATATTCACAAATCAATCAATGTGATACACTACATTAACAAATTGAAAGGTAAAAACTGTATGATTATCTTAATAGATGCAGATAAAGTCCTTGAAAAAATTCAACATCCATTTATGATAAAAACTCTCTAGAAAGCAGGCGTAGAAGGAACATACCTCAACATATTAAAAGTCTATATATTATAAACAGACATCAAACATCCTCTATGGTGAGCAATTGAAATCATTTCCCCTAAAGTCAGGAACAAGACAAGGGTGCCTACTCTCACCACTATTATTCAACATAATTTTGGAAGTTTTAGCCACTGAGAAATCAGAGAAGAAAAAGAAATAAAAGGAATTCAAATTGGAAAAGAAGAAGTAAAACTCTCACTGTTTGTAGATGACATGATCCTCTACATAGAAAACTCTAAAGACTCCACCAGAAAATTACTAATCAATGAAAATAGTAAAGTTGCAGAATATAAAATTAACACACAGAAATCCCTTGCATTCCTATACACTTACAATGAGAAAACAGAAAGAGAAATTAAGGGAACAATCCCATTTACCATAGCAATGAAAAGAATAAAATACTAAGGAATAAATCCACCTAAAGGAACAAAAGAGCTATATATAGAAAGCTATAAAACACTGATGAAAGAAGTCAAAGATGACATGAATAGATGGAGAAGTATACCATGTTCATGGATTGGAAGAATCAATATAGTGAAAACGAGTATACTACCCAAAGCAATCTATAGATTGAATGCAATCCCTATTAAGCTGCCAACTGTATTTTTCACAGAACTAGAACAAATAATTTCACAATTTATATGGAAATACAAAAAACCTCGAATAGCCAAAGCAATCTTGAGAAAGAAGAATGGAACTGGGGCAATCAACCTGCATGACTTCATGCTATACTACAAAGCTACAGTTATCAAGACAGTATGGTACTGGCACAAAGACAGAAATATAGATCAATGGAACAAAATAGAAAGCCCAGAGATAAATCCTTTTCCCCATGGACATCATATCTTTGATAAAAGAGTCAAGAATACACAGTGGACAAAAGATAATCTCTTTAACAAGTGGTGCTGGGAAAACTGGGCAACCACTTGTAAAAGAATGAAACTAGAACACTTTCTAACACCATACACAAAAATAAACTCAAAATGGATTAAAGATCTAAATGTAAGAATAGAAACTATAGAACTCCTAAAGGAAAACATAGGCAAAGCACTCTCTAACAGAATTCATACAGCAGAATTCTCTATGACCCACCTCCCAGAGTAATGGAAATAAAAGCAAAAATGAACAAATGGAACCTAATTAAACCTAAAAGCTTTTGCAAAGCAAGGTGAAAAGACAGCCTTCAGAATGGGAGAAAATAATAGCAAACGAAGCAACTGACAAAGAATTAATCCCTCAAAATATACAAGCAGCTCCTGCAGCTCAATTCCAGAAAAATAAATGACCCAATTAAAAAATGGGCCAAAAAACTAAACAGACATTCCTGCAGCTCAATTCCAGAAAATAAATGACCCAATTAAAAAATGGGCTAAAAAACTAAACAGACATTTCTCCAAAGAAGCCATACAGATGACTAACAAACACATGAAAAGATGCTCAACATCACTCATTATCAGAGAAATGCATATCAAACCTACAATGAGGTACCATCTCATGCTGGTCAGAATGGCTGCCATCAAAAAGTCTAGAGACGATAAATGCTGGAGAGGGTATGGAGAAAAGGGAACCCTCTTACACTGTTGGTGGGAATGCAAACTAGTACAGCCACTATGGACAACAGTGTGACGATTTCTTAAAAAACTGGAAATAGAACTGCTATACAACCCAGCAATCCCACTGCTGGGCATACACACCAAGGAAACCAAAATTGAAAAAGACACGTGTACCCCAGTGCTCATCGCAGCACTGTTCATGATATCTAGGACATGGAAGCAACCTAGATGTTCATCAGCAGATGAATGAGTAAGAAAGTTGATACACAGTGGAATACTACTCAGCTATTAAAAAGAACACATTTGAATCAGTTCTAATGAGGTGGATGAAACTGAAGCCTATTATACAGAGTGAAGTGAGTCAGAAAGAAAAACACCAATACTGTATATTAATGCATACATGTGGGATTTAGAAAGATGGTAATGATTACCCTTTATGTGAGACAACAAAAGAGACAGATATAAAGAATAAACTTTTGGACTCAGTGGAAGAAGGTGAGGGTGAGATGATTTTAGAGAATAGCATTGAAACATGTATATTCCCATATGCAAAATAGACCACCAGTCCAAGTTTGATACATGAAATAGGACACTCAAAGCCGGTGCACTCAGGCAACTCTGAGGGATGGCATGGGGAGGGAAGTGTGAGGGAGGTTCAAGATGGGGAGCACATGTACACCTATGGCTGATTCATGTCAATGTATGGCAAAAACCACTACAATATTGTAAAGTAATTACCTTCCAATTAAGATAAATAAATTAATTCTTTAAAAAAGTCAGTGGACTAAAGGGTCCAATCAAAAGACATAGGGTGGATGAATGGGGAAAAAACAAAAAACAAAAAACAATAAGAACCATCTATATGTTGCCTTTAAAAGAATAACTTCAAGAACTAAAAACATAGAGTATAAGTGAGGGGATGGAAAAAGATATTCCATGCAAATAGAAATGATAAGAAAGCAGGCACAATAATATGTATGCCATGCAAAGGAGACTTTAAAATAAAATCTGTAATAATAGAAAAAGAAGAACATTATATAATGATGAAGGGATCAATACAAGAATAGACTATAATACTTATTAACATATATGCACCAAATATAGGTGCACATAAATATAGAACATATATTTTAATAGACATAAATGGAGAAATTAACAGTAATAAATGTTCAAACTACTGTACAATTGTGCTTGTTTCACATGCAAGCAAGGTAATGCTCAAAGTTCTTCAAGCAAGGCTTCAACACTGCATGAACTCAGAATCTCCAGATCTACAATCTGGATTTAGAAATGGCAGAGGAACCAGAGATCAAATTTCCAACATCTGTTGGATCATAGAAAAAGCAAGAGAATTCCAGTAAAACATCTGCTTCGTTGACTACACTAAAGTCTATGACTGTGTGGATCACAACAAATTGTGGAAATTTCTTCGAGAGATGGGCATACCATACCATTTTACCTGTCTTCTGAGAAACCTGTGTGCGGGTCAAGAAGCAATAGCATGAGCCATGGACAATGGACGGGTTCACAATTGGGAAAGGAGTACATAAAGGCTGTATATTGTCACACCACTTATTCAATGTACATACAGAGTATATCATGAGAAATACTGGGCTGGATGACTCACAAGCTAGAATCAAGAGTGTCGGGAGAAATATCAACAACCTCAGATATGCAGCTGACAACACCCTAACAGCAGAAAGTGAAGAGGGACTAAAGAGCCTCTTGATGAAGGTGAAAGGGGAGAGTGAAAAAGCTGGCTTAAAACTCAACATCAAAAACACAAGGATCATGGCATCCAGTCCTATTATTCATAGCAAATAGAAGGGAAAAAAGTGGAAGAAGTGACAAATTTTCTTTTCCTGGATTCCAAAATTACTGTGAACTATGACTGCAACCACAAAACTAAAAGACACTTCCTCCTTATTAGGAAAGCTATGACCAGCCTAGATAATGTATTATAAAGCAGAGACATCACTTTACTGACAAAGATCCATATAGTCAAAACTATGGTTTTTCCAGTAGTCATGTAAAGATATGAGAGTTGGATTGTGAAGGAGACTGAACAACAAAGAGTTGATGTTTTCTAATTTTGGTGCTGGAGTTGACTCTTGAGAGTCCCTTGGACATCAAAGAGATCAAACCAGTCAATCATAAAGGAAATCAATCCTGAATATTCATTGGAAGGATTAATGCTGAAGGATTTGGCCAGCTGGTGTGAAGGGTTGACTCATTGGAAAATACTCTGATACTGGGAAAGATTGAAGGCTAAAGGAGAAGGGGAAGCATTATTATAGTAATGGTGTAATAATAATAAATAGATGGTTGAAACAGAATGAAGAGTCTAGAAACCATCCCATACATATATGAGTGCTTGACTTATGATGATAAAGTTGGCATTATAATGAGTTTGTAAAAGTATGTCTTTTCAAAAATGGTTTTGAGCCAATTAGATATCCATATGGAAAAAAATGAATCTTGACATCCAAAATCAGACCATATAAAACATTCAATTCCAGATGGAATGTGAAAGAGCTGAATATAGAGGCTAAAAATTAAAGTGTTTAGAAAAAACATCACAGGAGCACATGGAGGATATCTTCAAGCAACTGAGTGAGGCATAAAACACTAATCATAGAAATATCATTTGATTAATTGTACTGTTAAAACTAAGATACATTGTTATCAAGACATATCAAAAACCTTAAGAGATTATAAGACAAACTATAGAATGGAAGATATTTGCTACAAATACATATTTAAGTCAAATTAAAAAATATGTAAAGAACCTGCATGAATCTAAGAAAAAAATTGAAAAATTAAAAAAATGGAAAAATGTCTTAAATAGGCACTTCACAAAAGCTGATATCCCAAAGGCAAATTAATATATGAAAAGATGTTAACTTCATTTCTCATCTAGGAATTATAAATTAAAATTTACAGTGATATATTTCAACACACTAACCTAAATTGCTAAAATGAAAAAGAAAATTTAAAAAATAAGTGAATTTTAGGATGTACAATAGCTGGTACACTCACATTGCTTGTGTTAATCGACACAACCACTTTGCAGAAGTCTTTTATAATATTTACTAAAACTGAACAGACATACACAGTATAGGCAGTAAATAAGTTCCTATCAGATCAGATCAGTCACTCAGTCATGTCCAACTCTTTGCGACCCCATGAATCGCAGCACGCCAGGCCTCCCTGTCCATCACCAACTCCTGGAATTCACCCAGACTCACGTCCGTCGAGTCAGTGATGGCATCCATCCATTTCATCCTCTGTCGTCCCCTTCTCCTCCTGCCCCAAACCCCTCCCAGCATCAGAGTCTTTTCCAATGAGTCAACTCTTCGCATGAGGTGGCCAAAGTACTGGAGTTTCAGCTTTAGCATCATTCCTTCCAAAGAAATCCCAGGACTGATCTCCTTCCGAATGGACTGGTTGGATCTCCTTGCAGTCCTAGGGACTCTCAAGAGTCTTCTCCAACACCACAGTTCAAAAGCATCAATTCTTCGGCGCTCAGCCTTCTTTACAGTCCAACTCTCACATCCATACATGACCACTGGAAAAACCATAGCCTTGACTAGACGAACCTTTGTTGGCAAAGTAATGTCTCTACTTTTGAATATGCTATCTAGGTTGGACATAACTTTCCTTCCAAGGAGTAAGCGTCTTTTAATTTCATGGCTGCAGTCACCACCTGTAGTGATTTTGGAGCCCAGAAAAATAAAGTCTGACACTGTTTCCACTGTTTCCCCATCTATTTCCCATGCAGTGATGGGACTGGATGCCATGATCTTTGTTTTCTGAATGTTGAGCTTTAAGCCCACTTTTTCACTCTCCACTTTCACTTTCATCAAGAGGCTTTTGAGTTCCTCTTCACTTTCTGCCATAAGGGTGGTGTCATCTGCATATCTGAGGTTATTGATATTTCTCCTGGCAATCTTGATTCCAGCTTGTGTTTCTTTCAGTCCAGCGTTCCTCATGATATACTCTGCATATAAGTTAAATAAACAGGGTGACAATATACAGCCTTGATGTACTCCTTTTCCTATTTGGAAGCAGTCTGTTGTTCCATGTCCAATTCTAACTGTTGCTTCCTGACCTGCATACAAATTTCTCAAGAGGCAGGTCAGGTGGTCTGGTATTCCCATCTCTTTCAGAATTTTCACAGTTTATTGTGATCCACACAGTCAAAGGCTTTGGCATAGTCAATAAAGCAGAAATAGATGTTTTTCTGGAACTCTCTTGCTTTTTCCATGATCCAGCGGATGTTGACAATTTGATCTCTGGTTCCTCTGCCTTTTCTAAAACCAGCTTGAACATCAGAAGTTCACGGTTCACATATTGCTGAAGCCTGGCTTGGAGAATTTTGAGCATTACTTTACTAGCATGTGAGATGAGTGCAATTGTGCGGTAGTTTGAGCATGCATGGGCATTGCCTTTCTTTGGGATTGGAATGAAAACTGACCTTTTCCAGTCCTGTGGCCACTGCTGAGTTTTCCAAATTTGCTGGCATATTGAGTGCAGCACTTTCACAGCATCATCTTTCAGGATTTGGAATAGCTCCACTGGAATTCCATCACCTCCCCTAGCTTTGTTCATAGTGATGCTTTCTAAGGCCCACTTGACTTCACATTCCAGGATGTCTGGCTCTAGGTCAGTGATCACACCATTGTGATTATCTGGGTCATGAAGATCTTTTTTGTACAGTTCTTCTGTGTATTCTTGCCACCTCTTATTAGTATCTTCTGCTTCTGTTAGGTCCATACCATTTCTGTCCTTTATCAAGCCCATCTTTGCATGAAATGTTCCTTTGGTATCTCTGATTTTCTTGAAGAGATCTCTAGTCTTTCCCATTCTGTTGTTTTTCTCTATTTCTTTGCATTGATTGCTGAGGAAGGCTTTCTTATCTCTTCTTGCTATTCTTTGGAACTCTGCATTCAGATGTTTATATCTTTCCTTTTCTTCTTTGCTTTTCACTTCTCTTCTTTTCACAGCTATTTGTAAGGCCTCCTCAGACAGCCATTTTGCTTTTTTGCATTTCTTTTCCATGGGGATGGTCTTGATCTCTGTCTCTTGTACAATGTTACAAACCTCAGTCCATAGTTCATCAGGTACTCTATCTATCAGATCTAGGCCCTTAAATCTATTTCTCGCTTCCACTGTATAATCATAAGGGATTTGATTTAGGTCATACTTGAATGGTCTAGTGGTTTTCCCTACTTTCTTCAATTTAAGTCTGAATTTGTCAATAAGGAGTTCATGGTCTGAGCCACAGTCAGCTCCTGGTCTTGTTTTTGCTGACTCTATAGAGCTTCTCCATCTTTGGCTGCAAAGAATATAATCAATCTGATTTTGGTGTTGACCATCTGGTGATGTCCATGTATAGAGTCTCTCTTGTGTTGTCGGAAGAGGGTGTTTGTTATGACCTGTGCATTTTCTTGGCAAAACTCTATTAGTCTTTGCCCTACTTCATTCCATATTCCAAGGCCAAATTTGCCTGTTACTCCAGGTGTTTCTTGACTTCATACTTTTGCATTCCAGTCCCCTATAATGAAAAGGACATCTTTTTTGGGTGTTAGTTCTCAAAGGTCTTGTAGGTCTTCATTGAACCGTTCAACTTCAGCTTCTTCAGTGTTACTGGTTGGGGCATAGACTTGGATTACTGTGATATTGAATGGTTTGCCTTGGAAACGAACAGAGATCATAAGTTCCTATAAATATGTAAATCAAAAATATTCACCAAAAGATATATACAGCTACTTCCTAGCAGCAATATTGGTGTATATGTGTGCTTAGCCGTGTCTGATTCTTTGCGACCCCATGGACTGTAGCCTTCCAGGCTCTTCTGTTCATGGAATTCTCCAGGCAAGAATGCTGCAGTGGGCTGCCATTCCTTTCTCCAGGGGATCTTCCAGACCCAGCAACCAAATCTGGGTCTCCTGCATTGCAGGCAGTTTCTTTACCATCTGAACTACAGGGAAGTCCCAGTGTAAATCACCATAAAAGGAATAGAATGAATAAATAAACCGAATGAATGAATAAACTGAATACATTAATACAATATAATTATAATTATCAACAACCAAGACATGAAAGAATATGTATTATAATGAAAAAAGTTGTGTGTGTGTATCTATATATTTCAAAATCAGGGAAATTAGTATATGGTATTATATATTATAATATTTCTTTTATGTGAAAGTATTTTAATTCTGGAGCCTCCCTACTGGCTCAGATGGTAAAGAATCTGCCTACAATGCAGGAGACCCAGGTTTGATCCCTGGATCAGGAAGATCCTCTGGAGAAGGGAATGGCAACCCACTTCAGTATTCTTGCCTGGAGAATCCCATGAACAGAAGAGCCAGGTGGGCTATAAGTCCATGGGTTTGCAAAGAGTCGGAGATAACTGAGTGACTAACACTTTCACTTTCACATTGTAATTCTGTAGGGCTAGAAAGATACTTCTAAAGTGTTGGAGATTCTATCTTATTCTGATGCTGGTTACACAATTGTTCAGCTTCATTGAGCTATACATGTGCAATTTCATGTATTTTGTTTTACGACTCTTATGCTTCCCTTAAATTATTATTTACAAAAAGAAAAAGAAAAATGAAACAGGAAGGATACTCCCTTAACATGAAACAACTCTTTAATATCGAAATAATATTGTGCTAGTAGAGGTCCCAATGGAGAAGGTGATGGCACCCCATTCCAGTACTCTTGCCTGGAAAATCCCATGGACAGAGGAGCCTGGTGGGCTGCAGTACATGGGGTCACACAGAGTCGGACATGACTGAAGTGACTTAGCAGCAGCAGCAGAGGTCCCAATAATTTCAGGAATCCATAAAAATGCCTTCTTTTGCTGCTGCTGCTGCTAAGTCGTTTCAGTCGTGTCTGACTCTCTGCGACCCCATAGACGGCAGCCCACGAGGCTCCCCCATCCCTGGGATTCTCCAGGCAAGAACACTGGAGTGGGTTGCCATTTCCATCTCCAATGCATGAAAGTGAAAAGTGAAAGTGAAGTTGCTCAGTCGTATCCGACTCTGTGCAACCTCCTAGAGGGCAATCCACCAGGCTCCTCCGCCCACGGGATTTTCCAGGCAAGAGTACTGGAGTGGGGTGCCATTGCCTTCTCCGCTCCAGTACTCTTGCCATAGACTGTAGCCCACCATGCTCATCTGTCCATGGAATTTTCCAGGTAAGAATATTGGAATGGGTTGCCATTTTCTCCTCCAGGGGATTTTCCTAACCCAGGGATTGAAACCATGCCTCCTGCATCTCCTTCATTGGTAGGTGGATTCTTTATCACCACATCATCCCCTTTAATGGAGTATAAATTGTAAAAATACTTAATTGCTATGTTGTACACCTAAAACTAATATAATATAAATCAACTATAGTTCAATAAAAACTCAATAGTGAAACTAAAACAGTATTAATATACAAATATTATAATATGATATGTTATTAATAGTGTTCCTTTTCACTATTAAGGTCTACTGGTGTGAATAACAAATTATATT
Organism: Bubalus bubalis; assembly: GCF_019923935.1. Taxonomy (NCBI): domain Eukaryota; kingdom Metazoa; phylum Chordata; class Mammalia; order Artiodactyla; family Bovidae; genus Bubalus; species Bubalus bubalis. The sequence goes on along the minus strand of NC_059157.1, from coordinate 108,514,434 downwards.
ATCCTGCTAATCAGCAAGAGTAAATTTAAAATATGTACAAACAAACCTAATAAAAAATGTAAGATAAGTGCCAAGAAAACTACTAAATACAATGACTATATGGAGGCAAATACCAAGACTCAATACTAAAAATATTACTTCTCTATATTGCACAATTTATAATATGATATAATTCCAGTCAAAATATCAATGGATGTTTTTGAACAGTTTTAAAGATGTTTCTAAAGGTCATCTTGAAAAATTAATGATTATAACATCCTACAAATTCTGAAAATAAAAGAATAATGAGAAATGGTTTGTACTGGTTAATATTGAAATGGTATGAGAATGCCAAAGTCATTAAAATAGTATGGGATAAGAACTGACTGATTAATTGTACCAAGTATAAAGCATAAAGAGACCCAAACACATTTATATACAGAATGTGACACAGTTCACATTAAGAAACTTACTTACAGAAAGTAAGATGTATTGGGGGAAATGCTACATTATAGATGATTAAGTAGTTAAAACAAAAAAAAAGGGACCAAATGTAAAATGACTGAAGGAAAATGAAAGTGAGGGATTTAGGAAAAATATTGTATGTATAAGGGAAAGATAGTAAATTCTATGGTCATATTACTATTTTGCAAAAATAACAATTGATATATTCGTATCAATTGTTATTATTAAAATAAAAAATGAGAGAATGCATACAATATCTAATGATATTATTATATAAAAGGTTTTAACATTTAGCAACAAAATACATGAAAACACTAATGAAAATAGCCAAAATATATTGCTATGGGCTGAATATTTGTATCTTCACCAAATTCATATTTTCAAAGCCTCATCTCCAATGTGAAGATATCTGGAGATGAGGCCTTTGAGAGATAACTAGGTATAAAGAGTGGAGCCCTCATGAAGGGCTTAGAGTCTTATAGAAAGGGACACAAGAACGTTTACTTCCTCCCTTTGCCAAGTAAGGATGTATTAAGAAGGCAACCTTCTGCAAACTAGAGAGAGAGTCTTCACCAATGACTCCCTCATGCTGGCAACCTGATCCCAGACTTCCCAGTCTCTCGAACAGTGAGAAACAAATTTCTGTTTTTTAAGTCACCCAGTCTATGGTATTTGTTATGAAACTAAGACATATATAAGCAGATGATTAATAGTGACATTAATTATTACTCATTAATAATGAAAAAATGCCTTGTTAAGTTCTTTATCAAAATCAAATATATATATATATATATATATATCAAGAAAATGAGAGGCTCTAGTCAATCCATCCTTTGTAATTTAACCCTTAATGACTTAATCCATAAATTTATGTAGTTGCTCTAGGACTTTTTTAGTTTTAGGAATGGATTTTAAAAAATTTTTAGCAGATCAGTTACAGCATTTGGTTTTTGTAATTACCAGTAGCGGGTAGATTCTGTATTTTTGATGACTATGAAAGAGTAATAAACTCACAACCAATGATATTTAGCATATATAGAATATTTTGTCCTTAAAAAGTATCTTAATAACTATAATTTCATTTTATTCTCATGCATTTTATTGTAAACATATTTACAGATTCATACTTCTTTTCCTACTACATGGTAAAACTAAAGTGAAATAGAATGTCTACCTCTTTATTTGTAAATGTTAGTTTGGTTTTAAAATGCAATATTTAAAAGAATATATAGATATATTAACATTAAGAAGTTACAGATGCAGGCAAAAATAATTATGCTTAATGGTAAGTAGAAAAATTTGTCAGACTATATGAACAATCACAAACTTCATACCTTTAACAATATTGAATTGGAATGTATTAAGCAAAGAATTTCAAGATGAGGTTGATAAACTTTCAACAAATATCTCAGAATCTGCTGAATCATATAAAGAGAAAATTACTGAGGATATAGAAAAATTGAACAACACAGTTAATAATGTTAATATGATTGATTTTAATAAAAACTTCACCCCCAGCATAGACAATAAGCATTATTTTTAAGCACATATAAAACTAACCACATATTAGGTCATAGAGGTAATTTTATTAAACAGAAAATAAATATTATCACACAGACCAAATCTTTATAATGCATTATGGATATAAATGTTAATCAATATTTGTTGAAAAGATCTGATAAATTTGGAATTTGAAGTCATACTTAAAAAAATATACTTCAATAAAAAATACATACCTTTACATAGTTTATGACTCAAATAGGAAATCTTAATGAAAATAGCAAAATATTTAAAAATGATAATCATACTTGCAGGATGAAGCTTCAATTTAGAGGGTGTATGTTGCCTTAAATCCAGTTTTTAAAAATAATTATATATAGAATAATCTTAAAACTTCTGCTTTTATTCAAGAGAACAGAAACTGAATCTCTTACCTTAAAAAGTGAATAAAATATTGAAATGATGATTTTTTAAACATTGAGCAGACAGCACAAGAGAGTAAGATCTGAGAAAAGAGCATCAAATGAGGTGAGCTGTATGATTTATTTCTAGTTTAATGACTGGAAAGAATTTCCAGAATGCAGAGCAGGAAGAGAGAAATCAAAGTAAGTCCACTGGTTGACAAGACAGAATTCAGATGTCGGGAGGCCAAGGTGCTGAAATTCATAGGGAAGAGTATTGGAGTAAAGAAAATTGCACTGGGAAGGAGAGCTCCAGAGATTTGCTCAGGATTCCTCCAGAGTTTTTGGCTTAGTGCTGACTGGTGCAGGTGCATGATGCAATTATCAAAGCTGGGAAAATCTTATCAGAAAGGGTTTTGGGGAACAATTCACCAGGGCCTGGAATAGTTGTTCTTATCAGTCAGAGTTCTTTGTTACCCAGGCTATCTGAATTCATCTGACAAATCTTAAAAACAAGACTTGAAGGGATCAGAATATTTTCAGATAACTACATAATAGAACAAAGCTTAGAAGTATTTAAAGAAAGTCTGACTTCGAAAATTATCAGGTATAAAAAGAAGCAGAAAAATATAATAATGATGAGAAGAAGTAATCAATAGACATAGAACCAGAAATCACAAACATGGAAATTTAGCATACAAGAATATTAAATACATGTTATAGATATATAGCATATGTTCCATGTGAAGAGGAAAGCATGAGTTTGTTCAAGAGAGACATGGAAGGTAGGTTCAGGATGGGGAACACATGTATACCTGTGGTGGATTCATTTTGATATTTGGCAAAACTAATACAATTTTGTAAAATTTAAAAATAAAATAAAATTTAAAAAAAGAAAAAAGGCCCAAATCAAGCTTCTAGAGATAAAAAAATATACATTAGTTGAGTTTAATGGCAAAATAGACATTGTAGAATAACAAATCAGTTATCTTAAAGACATGGCAATAGAAACTATCTAGAATGACATACAGAGAGAAAACATTTTTTAAAAAGCAGCAGCTTGGCAGTGAACTGTTAGAAAACAGCAAGCAGTCTAGTTTTTGTAACTGGAGTCTCAGAAGGGCAATAAACAAAACTGTAAAGTCACAGATCCAAGAAGCCCAGTGTACCACAATCAGAAGAAATCTGTGCCAAGGGCACATCACCACATGGTATCAAGAATAACAGCTAGTATAGACTCGATCTATAGACACTGAGAGTGTAATATTATAAAAGTAACTAAAATGAAAAAGCAACACTATAGTGATCTTTGTGGAACTTGACATGATGTATATAGTTAGAGGTAAACATACCAGAAACAAAAGGGAACTGGATTAATGAAGATAATTGAATGAGAATCAAGAACTTGCCCCCTTGATTTTGAGATATATTATACAACTGAAGAAACATGAAAAAGGTGTTTTCAGAGAAAGGGAACAACCATATAGTTTTACAGGCAAATCTCAGACTGGGAAATGATACTTACATTCAACTTAATTGATAAAAGACTAGTGTTTCATTTTGGAGAAGGCAATGGCACCCCACTCCAGTACTCTTGCCTGGAAAATCCCATGAACGGAGGAGCCTGGTGGGCTGCAGTCCATGGGGTCGCTAAGAGTCAGACACGACTGAGCGACTTCACTTTCACTTTTCACTTTCATACATTGGAGAAGGAAATGGCAGCCCACTCCAGTGTTCTTGCCTGGAGAATCCCAGGGACGGGGGAGCCTGGTGGGCTGCGGTCTATGGAGTCGCACAGAGTCGGACATGACTGAAGCGACTTAGCAGCAGCAGCAGCAGCAGTGTTTCATTTAGATAAGACAAAACAAAACAAAAAAAGCTCCATAGCAAGATGGGTAAAGGTCATGAACTAGAAATTCATCACTGAATAGAAATCCAAAATGGAAGCACCTTAGATGTCCATCAGCAGACAAATAGATAAGAAAGCTGTGGTACATATACACAATGGAGTATTACTCAGCTATTAAAAAGAATACATCTGAGTCAGTTCTAATAAGGTGGATGAAACTGGAGCCTATTATACAGAGTGAAGTAAGCCAGAAAGAAAAACACCAATACAGTATACTAATGCATATATATGGAATTTAGAAAAATGGTAATGATAACCCTGTATGCAAGACAGCAAAAGAGACACAGATGTATAGAACAGTCTTTTGGACTCTGTGGGAGAGGGCAAGGTTGGGATGATATGGGAGAATGGCATTGAAACATGTAAGTTATCATATGTGAAACAAATTGCCAGTCCAGGTTCGATGCATAATACAGGGTGCTCGGGGCTGGTGCACTGGGATAACCCAGAGGGATGAGATAGGGAGGGAGGTGGGAGGGGGGTTCAGGATGGGAAGCACATGTACACCCATGGCGGATTCAAGTCAATGTATGGCAAAACCAATACAATATTGTAAAGTAAAATAAAGTAATTAATTTAAAAATTTTTAAAAATAAAAATAAATTAAAAAAGAAAATAAAATATAAAACAAATCACTCGTAATTAGGAAAATGAAAACTAAAAACAGCAATGATATATAATTTCAGATTTATCAAATGGGAAAAATCCTAGTATAACAACTGTTGGTAAGAGTATGTTAAATGAGAATATTCAGGCATTTCTTCAAATGAATTGATTCAAGTGAATATTGGTACAAAACATTTATGGGTCAATTTTCCAGCATCAAATGAAGCTATTGCTAAATTTATCCACTGATACATATATCAGTTTTGTTTATTGTTGTATCTCCAGGACCTGTATCAATATCTGGTATATACTAGGTTTTATCCATACCATTTCTAAAGTATCCTTTTGCTGTATAACTAATCATCTCCAAAATTAGTGGTTTGAAATCAGAGCATGTTGCTCATGATTCTGTGGACTAGCAACTTGTGCTGTGCTGGTTCCTACCTGCTTTCTCATAATGTCATCTGAGTTCACTAATAGATGTAGGCCTTAACTGGGATGTGTGGGGCTTCTCTCTGTAAGCTCTTTATCATCCTTGAGGAGAATATCCTGGTTTTTTTTCACAGCGTGTCAGAAGTGTTTCCAGTAGCCAGAGAGGGAAACCTCACTGTGCAAGAAGATTTTCAGCTCAGTTCAGTTCAGTTGTTCAGTCATATCTGACTCTTTGCGACCCCATGGACTGCAGCATGCCAGGCCTCCCTGTCCATCACCAACTCTGGTGTTTGCTCCAGGAGGATTAACTCCTGGAGGATTAAGTAGATTCTAGTCCTCTCCTTTTATCATATTTTAAAATCTCTCTTGATCATATTTACTATTGTGAAAAATGTAGATACAAGATTTTCTCTTACTTGCAAGCTAACATATTAGCCTGCTGTAGTTTTCTGGAAGCTGGTAGAAGATACACATCTCTTGGTCCAGAGACAAAGGATTTTATTACTCAAAACACAGCAAGGAGCCTGAGCATCATGCTCACATCTGGTTTTTTGCCCCTCAAGTCATATGTGAGTGGCACAGAGGTGGAGGCTTCACACAAAGTGGATTTTAATCACAGTCAAGAGACCCTGAGCTTATAGAACCTAAATCTTTTATAACCAGCTACAAGCAAATCTGCCTTTTGCCCCAGAAGACACTGTCTTTATGATACAGGATGTTAAGCAAATCTGTCCTTAGCTGTGAAGGGAGGCATTGCCTTTATCTTTGGAGGCCTTTTGCTATACAAACATCCTTGAAAAGATAGGCTGAAACAAAAGACCAATTAATGCTTTGCTTGTGAGATGTGAAGAAATGTGAGAGAGCCATAGAGAATTATCGCCAACAATATATTATTGGCCCAAGAAGTCACATGGACAAGTCTAGAATCGACATTGGAGGACATAATACCAGGGCCTGGATACAGGAGGTGTGGTTCACTGAAAGTCATTACTATAGTGATCTATCACCTTCTTCAATCCAACAGTTCACAGCCAGGTATGATATGTTCTCATGCATGTTTACAAGGAGATGTGTCTACTACCAGATTTTCCTTTTAACAAGTAAATGTTAGATACTATTTCACACTTAATCAAAAGGGGAATGGGTGTATAAATTGTTGTATGTTCATACTAATAGATGACAAAATGGTGAAAATACTAATAATAGCTAAATTTGCTTGAGTTTTAACATTGTTACCAAGACATTATTATAAATATTGTAAATACATAATGTCAGCTTACAAAAATTTTATGGTGTATCAAAGGCAGTCATCTTGATCAAAATTGAAATCGACTGACATTGTCATCTGAAATATGCTCTATCAAAATGGGTATTTAGAATAAAAATTTGAGTGAGAAAAGTAACTTGTGGATAGAGATGGAGACAGTGTGAATTGACATATGTACAACTTGATGTATAAAACAATGCTGCTCATTTTATTTTTCTTTCAGGACTTTGTGTGTGTTAGTTGCATAGGCATGCCCAACTCTTTGCAACCCTGTGAACTCTAGCTTGCCAGGCTCCTCTGTCCATGGGATTCTCCAGGCAAGAACACTGGAGTGGGTTGCCAGTTCCCTCTCCACAGGATAGTCCCAACCCAGGGATCAAACCCAGGTCTTCCACATTGCAGGCAGATTTGTTACCATCTGAGCCACCAGGGAAGGCCCCTTTTCATGTCTTTAGTCCTCTTTATTTTATATATATCTATCTGTCTATCTATCTGGGAGTTACAAAGTTATTTTGAACTCCATTTCTCTTCTCTTGCTAGATTCTACACCCTCCTTCCACTATTAAAAATATATATTATATTTAAAGCTGGATTTCTAACTCTTTAGCTAAGCCAAGACTAGTGAAGAAGCATGCTTTTCCCAGCCTGTGGGTGGTTCTTCTGCAGAGTTCCTCTGGGCTCCTAAAGAATAACACCTACCTCTACTACTATTCTTTCTTTGGCCATTAGCTTCAACCACCTGAACTCTTTCAGTCTTTGAACTTTCAAGTTCAACAAGTATACTCTTTTTTCTTTTCTATCAATGTAAGGAATTTTTCTTCTTTTTTGTGTATACTTCTTTATTCCTATTTGATAGGATTTTTCCAGGGAGAGATGTAAAATTATGTGCTCAGTCCATCACCTGTGAGGAGACCTCCATGTTGTATCATTACTTTTATCCATTTTTACTTGTTGGAGGTGACTGCATGGGTAACTTTGCATTGTTTCCCTTGGCTTTTTATTTTCCTTACTCATTCTTAGAGGGAAGATGCATATTCACATTGACATATAATGTCCCAGCATATTTCAGAATTTACATGATTCCACCCCAAGGTAGGGCATTGGGGGAATAGGGAAACATTAATTTCTTTCATAACTTAAACATTTATTTTTGATACAAACAGAATATATATTCTTTGCACTGATGTCTTTTGGCTAAACTTTTAGATTTTTCCAGCCCTCTGTGAAAACCACTGAGCATGTCCTCTGATATTCTTAACAGCATTTTATAACAAATTCTTACAAAAACATTGTATTTAAACATACTGATGTCCTACATTTCTATTGAAATTCAACAAATATTTACTGAGAGACTTGGATATTCTTGCCATAGGTAACCCAGCAATGAATAAGTTGTGCTTACCTGCCTTTGAAGAATTCACAGTCTAGTGGGAGAGAAAGACCCATAAACATATTAACCAAGCCATGATGTGATATGTGCTAAGACAAATGTGTTTATAAAGTACTTTGGGCTCACAGATAAGGAAGTGATTAATTCTGCCTTCAAGGCTGAGGGGAACCATAGAAATTTAATGACATCAGGTTGACACTTGATAGATAAGTAGGGGATTCTATAAGAGAAAAAGCGAGCAGGGATGTTCTGAGCACACACACATGGCTGAAGTATGAAAGGATATGGGTATTATTGGATACTGTTGGTGAAATGGAAGCCATGTTAAGAGACAAATTTAGAGGATAAAACAGAAGGATTGGAGGTGGGGTATGCTTAGGAGTCAGGCTAAGCCATTTGAACTTTAGTATGCAAACAACAGGGCTTTTCAAAGATTTAGGGTAGACTTGTGGCCAGTTTTTTTTTTTTTTTTTTTGTCTTAAGGAGTGTGTTTCATCCATCAGAATGTATGCTTTGTGAAAAAAGCGAGCTTGTTTGTTTTATTATTATATAACCAGTAGTCAAGGACAATCCTAGCATGTAGTAGGCAAGTGCTTAGTAATATTTACTAGATAAATGAATGGCAGCTAATATGGAGGCAGATATTACAGATAAGAAGTCTGTACCATAATCCAGGGAAGCGATGATAAGGGTCTTCATTAATATGCCTTGTTTCACCACAGTGGTCAATCCCCATCAAGTTAGGGTAGTGACCATTTAAGTTATCATCCAAATCAGGAAATTTTTGACAATAAAAAGGTGCATTTAAAGTTATTCTGGAGTTAACAGATGAAAACTAAATAATAGAGTAGGTGTATCTCAAGCCCATACATTGTCAATACTCAGCACTGGTATTGTAGGGAAGTCAGGGCCCCACTTGGGAACAGGCAAAGGCTGGAAAAGACCAGACCCAATGAGACAAGTGTGTATGTGTTTGGCCTGGTCTGCTTTGTAGTTGTTACCTACCCTTGGAGTTATTAAAGGTTTGTGAAATGGAGACTGTTGATGTCAGTTGGGGCAAATAGGTAAGAGAACAGCCAATGGTGAGGCCAGAGTTTCCCCTGCAGGGAATCTTCTGATGGCAAGATCCACCCTGGGGCAAAACGTGAGCACTCAGGAGGAGGGCCTGACATTGAAATTGGCGGAAACCACTTCCACTTTCCTATGGTCTTTGATAGTGGGTGTTAGGGCACCGAGATTCTTGAAGCTCTGTGTTAGGGTAAGGGATTAGGGTAAGAGGTGAGGAGTTAAGTCAGGGCTGTGAACTTTTAAGAACTTTAAGGGTAGGTGTCTGCACCCAGAGCATGCACACAGCTAGTGATAGATCGGAGTTATTCTTCATGATGTGTTTCTTTTATTACCTCCAAACCATTTGTCAGATTTTCTGAAAAATGACACATTTTCTCTGCTTCCACTGCACAAATACAGGGCAAAAGCCGGGAGAGAAGATCCTGGGGTTGCAGGAGTGCTGAACCAGCAGTAGCTGCTGATGAGAAGCCCCTCTGGAGAGGAAGGTGGTAACCAGCAGCAGAATGAGGAGAGGCCTGGGGTTGAGAGGAGCTGTGGAAATGTGCTGGGCGGCTGCCATGGCAAGCTGCAGAGATGCCTGATTGTGGTTCATTCTCACATTCCCCAGAAACATTTTGAAAGGAAAACCTCGTAAAATGGAGGACTTTGCAAAGTCATGTAGTCTGAGGGTTCAACCATCGAAACTGAATATTTAATTTTATAGCTCCAGGATGGTGAGGCTAAGACATCTGGGTCGAAAAAAAAAATTCTTTGGAAGGCATATGTCTAAGTCCCAGAAATGGAAGAGATTTTCATTTCATTTGCCTTATGTCTTCTTGTTGCCAAAATGGTCAACAACGTCCAAAAAGTGGTTCATACTTTTCTCACTTCACCTTCCCTGTTTTTTGCTCCTTTACCCTTTTCCCATCACAGTTCATCAGTCTTTTGCAGTATCCCCATTTTTTGTTTGTTTCTTATTTGCATTTAATGATACTGACGGTGGCTCTGAACTGTCGTGAGGAAAGCAAACGTCCAGGCTGAGCACTGAACATACTCTGCTCCTGCCGTTTATCTTCTTTCTGCCATGGCTTTTGTTGGTTCTGTGACTTTCCCAGTTTCTGTGTGGCTGTATTCTCACAGGACTTGTCTTGCTTTATCCTTTTTCTCTTGCTTGAGCCACGGTAACATCTTACAGAGCTCAGTCTCCCCTCCTTGCTCCAAGACCACATCAGCCACTTCTCGGCACACCTCAATAACTCACTCAGATACGCATCCTTGGTTTCTCCGGCCATCCTTAACAAGGAGCCAAGATAAAGGGTTATTATTATTTTACCAGTAAAGAAACTGAAGTCTAGAAAGGTCTTGATGAAAAGCAGTCAGCCATAAATGACAGAATCACAAACATTAAATCAATTACAACGAAGTCTGTGTATATGTGTTAAAAATCACCAAGGCTGGGAGTTCTCAGTGGCATCCAATTTCAGGAGTGGGTGCTTATCCAATCAACCAGTAAAAGAAGGTGAAATATGAGTCCATGGTGGCCACAGGACACCCAGGCAAATTTTGCTCTTCCAACTTTCCTGACAGCCTGGTCCCAGGGCAGCACTGTAAGCGGCCATGAAGAGCAGTCATGATAGCAAGTTCTACTGCTAATTCAGCCCTCTGCCGAGTTATAATAAATAGTGTCGCTTCATAGATAGTTAGAACTGATACTATTTAAAAGCAGGAAAACTGTGAAATATATAGTGAGATTTGCACTTTTTTAAAACAGCATTCGCTTAATTTGTGAGAAATGTAAATAAGACCCTTTGGAAATATCAGGTGGCCACATTAGTGACTCTTGTGTTTGTATAAGACAGAGCATAGAGAAGCTTGGTGCTCAGATGTTAGAATTTAAGAACCATAGTCATGGTCCTGTAATAACTCTGTGGCACTTTTACAAATGTCTCATTAACAATGTTTCCATATCATAAAGCCAGATGGGAGAGGTCATTTTTTATTTATCAGCCTCAAATAAAATGTTATAATCTCTGGGACTTGAAAAGGATTTTGGTGGCTTCCATTTTCTTCTTCACCCCCTCATCACTACTACTCCTGTCCCCAGCCAACTTTGTGTGATTATTCTGAATTGCTTGGTTCCAATGGGAAAGCCAGGTAATTATCCCGGTCCTATTACTGATCCTGGTTCTATCAGCCATCCAGCTAATTTCAACCATTGATTTCCACACTTGTCTGTGCTTAATAATTATTTAGGTGTTCTTGTTTGAAATACAGATTCTTGGACCACACTCCCAGATCTCCAAATTATAATTTCTAGGAGTGTAGCATGGAAACTGTATTTTATTAAGTTGTAATGATTCCTATGTAGACTTGTGTTTGGGAACTACTGAAATATGTAACTTCCTGGTCTGATCAGTGTCTAAACTGAAGGGTGGTCCTATTGATAACTCTGTTTGTCAGCAGGTCAAAGAATGCCATAGGATCATGGCAAAAGCATGAGCCTCTTGCAAATGCTATGGAAATTTCAGGCTCTTATGGGGACCATGGGCTTCCCAAGTGGCTCAGTGGTGAAGAATCCACCTGCCAATGCAGGAGACTCAGGAGACTTGTTTTGGATCCTTGGGTCAAGGAGATCCCCTGGAGGAGGAAGTAACAACCCATTCCAGTATTCTTGCTGAGGAAAATCCCATGGACAGAGGAACCTGGTGTGCTGCAGTTCATGGGGTTGCAAAGAGCTGCACACAACTGAGCACAGCCACACACAGGGGTTATGAATGGAGATGCAGATATGGAGAGAATCCATTGGGGATTCTGGAATCCATTGGGGAAGTCCATTTCTTTTGTGAGCTGCTTTCATTGACCTAGTGAACACCATAAAATGTGTTCAAGACTGGCACATATTCCGTGCTGGTGAGAGTGATATATGATGTGTTGGGTATGCATTTGAGATAAAATTAGAAAGTATGAGAGCACCATATTGAATGCCTGCTAAAAACCATGATTTTTCAATTTTGAACAAGTAATATATATATTTGTACATGTATCTATCAAATATTATTCTTAATAGTGCAATAAAGGTGGACTTTTCAATCAAGGAAGGGGTATCATGAGTATTTGTTTTAGAATGATTTAGTTAGCAGTGAGCAGGATGGGATCAATAGGAATGGGAAGAATTGGAAGTGGGGAGTTCAGTTAGTAGCCAATGTCATGGTAAAAAGGGCTTAAATTCAGCCAGTGGCTGTCAAAATATAGAATGAGGAGTAGATTTCAAAGTTGTTTCCTAGGTAGGCAGAACTTTTCTAACTGACTAGGTAGGGAGACTAATCAGAGAGAAGGGTGACAGAAATTCAGGATGACTCAGATGTTTTAATTTGTGTGACTAGGGAAATGGTTATACTCTAAACAGAGACAGAAAATATATTAAGAAGAATATGCTTTTCCCTCCTAAACTTGAAACACAGGCATGGAGTTGAGCCTGTTGGGTGGAGAGTTCAGCAGGGTGATTGGGACTGGCATTCAAGAGGAGATAGAGGACTCAGATTGGCCAGTGATGAGGGGGTGTGGTGAGGGGTTGATAATTGGATCCTTGGGAGGGTGGCTAAAATGGCTTGGAGGGAGTGCACAAAATGGGAGGAAAACCCAGAGATGGAATCAGAGGCACTTGGGAAAAGAGAGAAGAAATGTCAAGGATTCATCAAAAGAAAAAAAGATTCCTTTCCTGCTAGCATGGGGGCTGGATGGCTATTGTAATGCTTGACATGGGGGGTTGTATGTGGTGGTGGTCAAGATGGGTAGAAGAGAATAGGAGAGCTCAGATAAGGATTCCTCTGGCACTAGCCTTTAGTGAGTAGAGATGCCACAACTATTGCAGTGAGCAAGGTCCAGTAAGCCAGACAGAGGAGGGTAACCAGTTGTGTAAACCTCAGTGCCAACAGCAGATGCTAAATGCCAGAGCAGAGTCACAACCCAGGAGCCAGCAGGCTGAGCACCAACAGTGGATCTGGAATCACTGGGTTTGGAGACATCTTGGTAAACAGTGTATTCTGTGACTTTTTTAATACAGACCAGCTACAGCATGTGGTAAGGGAAAACTAACCAAATGCAAGGGTCAAGGAATGGATGAAAATAAAAAATTGGTGGCTGTTTCAAAACCTTCCTTGCATCAATTTCTGAAGCCTTGGTACTGTGCTTGACACATAAAAGGTTCTCAGTATACCGTCTGATGAAGGGATTAGTGAATGAATTGGAGTAGCAGGCAATTTTTGAGAGTGAAGTCCTAGGAACCCTAAAGGTAAGTGCCAGCTAAAACAATTCTATTGAGGAAGCCTGGGCATGCCAACCTTTTTGGCTAAAATGTCAAGGAGAAGTGCATTCATCAGAGAAAGCCCCCAAGGTCGCTCTGGCACCACTGGATGGAATGGAACACCTCCTGTCCTGATGCCCCGGGTGGAGCAGAACACGCCTGGTCTTAGGAATTTCTTCCTTCCCTACAAGATTGGTGAGCTGATAGATAAAGAATAATGAACCCTATCAGAATCCATAATTATCTCACACGATTTTAGTTTTATAAACTTGTAGTGCCATATTTTTTTGTCTTTTCTTTGAACCATTGTTTTGAAAGACTGCAGTGTGTTCTTTATTTTCCCTGCACCAGGACTGCCGTCACCTGGCGTATCACATCCACTATATCTTATTAATGGCTGCCAGCTCAACAATTTGATGCTCAATCCCATATATCAACCACTGATATAATCCATTGCCATACAGTATATTTCATTTGCATTTATCTTTTCCGTATGCAGCACTCTCTTTTATCACTCTTTCAGTGGGCCCTCTTCTCCCCTCCCCACCCCTGTTTATTCTCACTGGCACACATCTATACATCCTACTTGGCTGTGTTATTAATAATCCCCACAAAGACCTTTCTATCCCTTTTACCTTTTCCCTTTCAGTAACTGACAGCTTCTTAACAATTTGGCCTTTAATGCAGTAGAGTTGGGCCTGAATGAGGATGTTTCTTTGTTATTTTCACAGACATTAGCATAGCTGCCTGAGCTGGGACTCAGGCACTTTCTCCAGATATGATTTATGACATCAATCCAATTTATGGCCATTTAAAGGAATGCTGAACTGGCTGTAAATCAGCAAAAGCACATAAAATACTCATGAGAACTGCTGGAATCCATCTGCATCAGCCTCTATCACCTGTAACAGCAGCCAATCAGCAGCAAAATGTTGGAGCTATCAGGTGGGCAGAGGGAGGCAATGGCGATGATAGGCTTGCATCAAGGAGAACAGTTCACCTGATGACAGTAGACAAAACAGGAATTTCAAGTGGGTAAGAAAAGTCTACAGGGGCAAAAATTTAGGTTGTTACCTAATAGGTGCACGTTAGGATGTTGCAAAAGAACAATGACATCTTTCATAATGGTTTACAATTTACAAGGTAACTTGGTATATAGGACTCTTCCCTGGTGGTCTAGTGGTTAAGACTCTGCTTACAACGCATGCGGCAGAGATTCAATTCCTGCTTGGGGAACTGAGATCCCTGGGTCAAAAAGAGCCCCTGGAGAAGGAAATGGCAAATCACTCTAGTATCCTTGCCTGAAAATTTCCATGGACAGAGGAGCCTGGTGGGCTGCAGTCCATGGGGTCACAAAGAGTCAGGCACGACTGGGTGACTAACACTTGGTATATAGTTTCTCATCTGTCTATTGATGACTGGGTTTATTTTGCTTATTTTATCTTTGAGAAAGATCTAGTCTATAATTACCAAAGGGTCAAGTTAAGTCTGTAGTCTCCCTAGTTAAGCACCCCTCAAAAATGGCTTATTATTTTGTGTTGTTGCCAATTAATTAATTGAGGAAAGATATTACAGTACTTTAAATACACTGCTGGGCACTGAGTGGCATTTTTGCCAAAGGTGATTTATTCTTTCTTTCCTTGTAGAGATGAATAAAGCCTTGAGAGCTTTTGGCTATTCTAAGGTGTCTTCCTGTGTATCGTTGAAAAGAAAAAAAAAAATCCCTCAGTTAAAAATATTTTCTCCTTCTTCAGCCCTTAACCTCTTTGGTTGCACATCTCTCTATACAGCAATTTTGTTTTCCATTGTACCTTATGCCGTGGTGGTACATGAGGGTAGATGGATAATATGTTGACCTATTAATTTTATTTCTTGCTCCCTATTCTTTCCTTAGTTCCCATTTTCCATCCAAATAGGTAACTGACATTATGTCCATTTTCACAGAGATTTTGGTGCAAGAGAGGATATCAGATGTAGACTGAAAAGATCTCCTAGCTTTTATTTCATGGTGCCCAAGGCTCACAAGGGGAGAACATTTTTGAATAGAGCCCTGTGTCTCAGAGAAGCACAAGGGAGAAATGGATCAAGCCCCTGCGAATCCCCTTTTCATCTAGAAAGAGATTTCTTGTGTTGGGAGGAGAAGAAAATGGGAATGTGGGCTTACAGAGCTCCAGAGATCTAGGCCCTGCTCCTTGACAATATTTTTTGGAGATAACAAGACTCCAGGTGCTTTTATCACTTTAATTAAAAATATTTCTGTTAATCATTTCTAAAATCCTATGTATCTGTGCACATGTGCATGCTTGTGTGTGCATCTTGATCCATTTTTTGCTTCTTGATAAACTAGTGTTCAGCTTTTTCTCCAAGCGCATTGCGTGTATTTTCCTCTACCTGCTCTTTCAGGGGATTGTATATTTCCTAATGATTTTTTACTATTTCCCTCACCTGCTTCCCTCACCCTCCATAAATTATATCCCTTGGACAAACTTTCCCCCAACGGTGCATAAGTTGAACCTTTCAGAGGAAAGATGCTATAAAACATCTAATCGATAAATAACCTTGTTCTTTTCACAGAGTAAAAGAGTCAATCAATCTTTACTCCTCCACATAAATGTGCATATCTTATCATAGCTCAAATCCCATTACAAACTATTTCCACAGGGATTTCTTTTTGGTTGCAAGAGAGTTTCTGTACTAAGAGGCTACCTTACTTACCAGAACTCTCTGCCTTCTTTTCAAACTAGATGGGGGAGGTGAACGGGAAAGTCAAATTAGACTCTACAAATTGTAGGTGATGAGTACTTGTGTAAGACGAGACCTGTATTCTGGTCTCGGACATAGACAGTAATCCTTCGAGGGCACAAGAGCCTTTCTCTCAACCAGAGTTAAACACATTAAAAAAATGTAGATGAACCATGCCTGGGATTATGTAGTCATTACCCTTAATTAAATTTAATCACTCTAATTTATGAAGAGCATGGAGTTATTTGGTTATGAATTGTAAAGGCTGGTTGTTTATGTTTTATGAACATGATGCTAATTGGCATCATACTACTGCTTCATTTCAGGTGTGTTTGTGTGACTTTTTCACCATCCCATCCAATTCTTAAGTGAATTCCCCTTCAAGGTTGTAGGCTGAAGATAACCTAAAGAAGATTTGTTGGGGAGCCACAAGTTAGCAATCATACGGAAAGTGCACATTTCAGTAAGAAAGATTCTCTAAGACAATAGCAGTGATTAAGGCTGGAGGGTGTGGGATAGGGCACAAAAGTGTGTTGTATGTGAATGGAGCTGCTTTGAGATACATCTAATCGTGTGATATTTGCCTATGAATCCAGTCACCTCAGTCCCTTGTAAGCTGTTTGAATTTAGTCCAATTTAGTAACCTTTGCCTTAGGTTCTTTATACGTCTGCGCTTAGTCGCTCAGTCATGTCCGACTCTGCACCCCCATGGACTGAAGCCCTCCAGTCTCCTCTGTCCATGGGGATTCTCTAAAAACGAATACTGGAGTGGGTTGCCATGCCCTCCTCCAGGCAATCTTACCAACTAAGGGACCGAACCCAGGTCTCCTGCATTGCAGGATACTTTACCATCTGAGACACCAGGTAAATGGATATGTAAAAGAGAGATAGCAATAGCAATTATTCAAGATTGATTGAGGTATTTCATGTACAGTGCTAGAAATAGTTTGTGGCACATAGTAAATGCTGAATTTTGAGCTATTATTAGTATTTTTGTTACTATTATTATTTGGCATTTTGTTCTTGTTACCTCTCCTTACTGAAGTCAACAATATTTTATCTTGATTTATTTGGCCCCAGCTTTTTTATATTATTTCTAAATTGTTGTTACCACCATTTCCTTCTCTGACAACTTCCATAATCTACATATGTTACAGTTTAACATTACATATGTTCTCACTCTATGCCTATACATTGAATCAATTCCATCCTAGCTCCATAAATCCTCATCACTGAACAGACCTATCAACAACATAGATTTCTATGCTTTGGCCATCTGGTTTTCCATACAGTCTTTCCATCCTAACTTTTTGATTATCTACTGGAATAAATAACCAATCTATTAAAAAAAAAAGATTTGAGGCAGTTAACATCAGTATCAGAAAGCTAGTAACAGTTTTAAAAGGAGCTAAATAGAAATGTTAAAGGTTTAGATTGTATGCAAAATTTTTTTCCTGAAAGCATGAATTGCTAAATGCTAGAGAGGGTTTCCCAGAGAAGGCAATGGCACCCCACTCCAGTACTCTTGCCTGGAAAATCCCATGGACGGAGGAGCCTGGAAGGCTGCAGTCCATGGGGTCACTAAGAGTCAGACACGACTGAGCGACTTCACTTTCACTTTTCACTTTCATGCATTGGAGAAGGAAATGGCAACCCACTCCAGTGTTCTTGCCTGGAAAATCCCAGGGACGGGGGAGCCTGGTGGGCTGCCGTCTCTGGGGTCGCACAGAGTCGGACACAACTGAAGCGACTTAGCAGCAGCAGCAGCAGCAGAGAGGGTTTCCAGATTGTTTCAACTAAGATACCAGAGCTTTGTGTGTGTGTTAGTCACTCAGTCGTGTCTGACTCTTCACGACCCCATGGACTGTATACCACAAATTTCCTCTGTCCATGGGATTCTCCAGGCAAGAATCCAGAAGTAGGTTGCCATGCCCTTCTCCAGGGAATCTCCCTGACCCAGGATCAAACCTGGGTCTCCTGCATTGCAGACAGACTCTACTGTCTGAGCCAACTGGGAAACCCACCAGAACTTTAGGCTCACATATTTATATCCAGATGATACATGAGCATAGGGTAGAAACCTCAAAAGCTGGAGTGAGCAAGGACTCGTACTCATAGGTCATATGATATCAAAACATCCCTTTAATTGCCAGTGTTTTATTAAAACACAAACAACAGAATAGGATTGATCTAGATCTTTGGAGGGGATGCCTGGATTCACCTTGGATTCAAAAGGCAGATATTAGAAATATTAAAATGCATGCATTTTTATGTAATTACAATTCTAATCCCAATTGTAGATTCATGAGTTAAAATCAGTCCTCCCCAATCTTTTCTAATGAAAGAAAAAAATACATATACCTACTTAAAAATTTCCCAGGCCCCATCCAAGACATTTTACATCAGTATTTTCAGAGTGCCTGTGAAAAAAGGTGTTTAACAGGCACCCATGTGATTTTTATTTTTTACCAATGTTTGGAGAAAACTAAATTGGATGATAACTTGGCAATTGACCTACCTCCTTTTTCTCTCTCTGTGGATTCTCATAGACTTTTTCTTAGATTAGGAGAAACATCATGCCACGGCCAGTGGAAGATTATGAGTAAACATCATGAAAGGCCAAGTAACAATGGGGAGCATTTGGCTTCTTTGAAGCACAGAGTATTTCCAAGAAAACCTGTAGAATTTAAAGTCATAAGGTATGGTTACCCCTTAGCACTGATGTTTATTATCTATGCGGTTTTGTTTAGGACATTGACCTTTTATACCTCAGGTTTTTCCACCTACAAAATGGGAATAATCTTATAATAGGTCTTTCATAAAATTGTGAGGCCAACTGAGACAAAGAGCAAAGTATTGCATAAATGTCAGTTATTATTACTGTCATTCCTTTACTGGGGCTTCAGATATCTAGGAATGATTTTGCCTTTAATCCTCAATTATTTTCTTTCTTTGTTGCCATTTCAATGACATAGCTATAAGGTTTTTCATATGTGCTGTACAGATTTATTCTCTCTTTTATTCTGTCTACGTTTTTTTCTTTCTTTTTTTTTAATCACAGGGGAATGCTGAGAGATTTTTTACTCCATCCCAGCCTCTTCTCCAAAGCTGAAGGTTGATCTGATGCCAACTCAGCCATTTTTATCCCCCAGAGTAACAGGGGAAATGTGAAGTTGGCTGTTGGCACTGCTGCTTTCTATGACTTTTATTTTATTTTTTTAAGGCAAAGTTATTCCACAACTTGACTAGTTGGAGCTGAGATAAACAAGCTTTCCAAAGTCACAGGACCTAGAATAGAACTTGGATTTCTGAGTCATCAGTGGCAGTTTAAAATTTTCCCCCATCTGCTCTAAAAACATAAAGAGCCTAGTGCTTCTTGTGCTACAGTCATTAGTAGAATTAGGAAGGAATACCCATCCCATCTTAAAACAGCTGCCTCCCCTATGGGTGCCTCCACCCACTTGCTTGTCCCCTGGGATGCCTTGCTCCTCTAAAACTATGGAAATCACAGCATTCTGTGATGTAGCCACAAAGAGACTGCAAATGTTCTCCTCTTCAGGAAGTCTAAAGACCTTGAGTGGATGGAGAGGCGAATAGTTTGCCATACAATCTAGTGCACACTGTGGACAGTAATAGAACAAGGATGGGAGGACTAGGAGGAAGTAAACACTTGTGTGTACCTGGATACACGTCTGAACTCCAATGTGCTTAAGAATTACATCAGGATCTTGTTAAAATGCAGATTCTAAAGGAGAATTTTGAAGGAGGGCCAGAAACCTATATTTCTGATAAGTCTCAGAAGATATTCAGATTGCTGCTCTGCAGACCACATTTTGTGAACAAAGGGCTGATCCCAGACTTCAGGCCATGGTACACACATTAAGTTTGAGAAGCATTGATCGGAGTAGCCATCATGGTCAACAAAAGAGTCCGAAATGCAGTACTTGGATGCAATCTCAAAAATGACAGAATGATCTCTGTTCATTTCCAAGGCAAACTATGCAATATCACAGTAATCCAAGTCTATGCCCCAACCAGTAACACTGAAGAAGCTGAAGTTGAACAGTTCTATGAAGACCTAGAAGACCTTTTAGAACTAACACCCAAAAAAGATGTGCTTTTCATTATAGGGGACTGGAATGCAGAAGTAGGAAGTCAAGAAACACCTGGAGTAACAGGCAAATTTGGCCTTGGAGTACAGAATGAAGCAGGGCAAAGGCTAATAGAGTTTTGCCAAGAGAACACACTGGCCATAGCAAACAGCCTCTTCCAACAACACAAGAGAAGACTCTACACATGGACATCACCAGATGGTCAACACCGAAATCAGATTGATTATATTCTTTGCAGCCAAAGATGGAGAAGCTCTATACAGTCAGTAAAAACAAGACTAGGAGCTGACTGTGGCTCAGATAATGAACTCCTTATTGACAAATTCAGACTTAAATTGAAGAAAGTAGGGAAAACCACTAGACCATTCAGGTATGACCTCAATAAAATCCTTTATGACTATACAGTGGAAGTGAGAAATAGATTTAAAGGACTAGATCTGATAGATAGAGTGCCTGATGAACTATGGACTGAAATTCGTGACATTGTACAGGAGACAGGGATCAAGACCATCCCTAAGAAAAAGAAATGCAAGAAAGCAAAATGGCTGTCTGGGGAGGCCTTACAAATAGCTGTGAAAAGAAGAGAAGTGAAAAGCAAAGGAGAAAAGGAAAGATATAAGCATCTGAATGCAGAGTTCCAAAGAATAGCAAGAAGAGATAAGAAAGGCTTCCTCAGCAATCAATGCAAAAAATAGAGGAAAACAAAGAATGGGAAAGACTAGAGATCTCTTCAAGAAAATCAGAGATACTAAGGGAACATTTCATGCAAAGATGGGCTCGATAAAGGACAGAAATGGTATGGACCTAACAGAAGCAGAAGATATTAAGAAGAGGTGGCAAGAATACACAGAAGAACTGTACAAAAAAGATCTTCATGACCCAGATAATCACGATGGTGTGATCACTGACCTAGAGCCAGACATCCTGGAATGTGAAGTCAAGTGGGCCTTAGAAAGCATCACTACGAACAAAGCTAATGGAGGTGATAAAATTCCAGTTGAGCTACTTCAAATCCTGAAAGATGATGTTGTGAAAGTGCTGCACAGGATATGCCAGCAAATTTGGAAAACTCAGCAGTGGCCACAGGACTGGAAAAGGTCAGTTTTCATTCCAATCCCAAAGAAAGGCAATGCCAAAGAATGCTCAAACTACTGCACAATTGCACTCATCTCACACGCTAATAAAGTAATGCTCAAAATTCTCCAAGCCAGGCTTCAGCAATACGTGATCCGTGAACTTCCAGATGTTCAAGCTGCTTTTAGAAAAGGCAGAGGAATCAGAGATCAAATTGCCAACATCCACTGGATCATCGAAAAAGCAAGAGAGTTCCAGAAAAAACATCTATTTCTGCTTTATTGACTATGCCAATGCCTTTGACTGTGTGGATCACAATAAACTGTGGAAAATTCTTCAATAGATGGGAGTACCAGACCACTTGACCTACCTCTTGAGAAACCTGTGTGCAGATCAAGAAGCAACAGTTAGAACTGAACATGGAACAACAGACTGGTTCCAAATAGGAAAAGGAGTACGTCAAGGCTGTATATTGTCATCCTGCTTATTTGACTTATATGCAGAGTACATCAGGAGAAATGCTGGGCTGGAAGAA
This sequence comes from Bubalus bubalis, assembly GCF_019923935.1. Classification (NCBI taxonomy): domain Eukaryota; kingdom Metazoa; phylum Chordata; class Mammalia; order Artiodactyla; family Bovidae; genus Bubalus; species Bubalus bubalis. Next base: position 108,492,672 of record NC_059157.1, on the reverse strand, counting down.
GCATAAGCTGGAATCAAGATTGCCAGGAGAAATATCAATAACTTCATATATGCAGATGACACCACCCTTATGGCAGAAAGTGAAGAGGAACTCAAAAGCCTCTTGATGAAAGTGAAAGAGGAGAGTGAAAAAGTTGGCTTAAAGCTCAACATTCAGAAAATGAAGATCATGGCATCTGGTCCAATCACTTCATGGGAAATAAATGGGGAAACAGTGGAAAAAGTGTCAGACTTTATTTTTGGGGGGCTCCAAAATCACAGCAGATGGTGATTGCAGCCATGAAATGAAAAGACGCTTACTCCTTGGAAGGAAAGTTATGACCAACCTAGATAGCATATTGAAAAGCAGAGACATTACTTTGCCAACAAAGGTCCATCTAGTCAAGGCTTTGCTTTTTCCAGTGGTCATGTATGGATGTGAGAGTTGGACTGTGAAGAAAGCTGAGCACTGAAGAACTGATGCTTTTGAACTATGGTGTTGGAGAAGACTCTTGAGAGTCCCTTGGACTGCAAGGAGATCCAACCAGTCCATTCTAAAGGAGATCAGTCCTGGGTGTTCTTTGGAAGGACTGATGCTAAAGCTGAAACTCCAATACTTTGGCCACCTCATGTGAAGAGTTGACTCATTGGAAAAGACCCTGATGCTGGGAGGGATTGGGGGCAGGAGGAGAAGGGGCGACAGAGAATGAGATGTCTGGATGGCATCACTGACTCGATGGACGTTAGTTTGAGTGCACTCCAAGAGTTGGTGATGGACAGGGAGGCCTGGCATGCTGCAGTTCATGGGGTTGCAAAGAGTCGGACACGACTGAGCTACTGAACTGAACTGAACTGATCTAAAGTGATTCTCGAACTTGGGCTGTACGTTGGAATCACCTGGAGAACTTTACAAACTATGGATCTACACCTGGACATTCTGATTCAATTGTTTTGGAGTGCAGCCTGGGCATCGAATTCCCTGGTGGCTCAAATATATGGCTTGGACTGAGAACTCCAGGCTTATGTCTAGCCTCTGGACTGAGTTTCTCAGTGTGTGGTTCCTGGGCCCACAACAGTAACATCACCTGGAAGTTGTTAGAAATGCAAATTCTCAAGCCCCTCCCCAGACCTCTGGGAATCAGAAACTCTGAGTGTGGAGTCCAGGAATCTTGTATTAATGAGCTCTTCAGGTGATTCAGATCCAGGATAAACAGGGTTCTTATAGGGGGTTTGTTAAAACAGATGGCTGGCCGTTTTTCTAAGTCCTCAATCTAGCAGGTCTTCACTGGGACAAGAGACCTTCCTTTGAGGCACCAGGTCTAGATACGGGAGATCATGGAGAAAAGAAGAGTGATCATAGCTTTAAAAGAGTCTTGGAATGAATTTAACTGGAAAAGAAGAGAGAGTGAGTTTAAAACGTACAACTAGAAGGTAAGAGCCACTTTATGGTAAAAGCTAGAAATGCTTTCAATTACTTTTAAAGTGGTTTAACATCTTTTTAGAAGGCAACGCTGTGAGGTCACAATTTGTGCTTTTCTTGTTATCTGCTGAGTAAATGAAAGGACAAGTTTAGTGACTTAAATTCAGCAAAACAAATCTATTTATATATAACCAGTCATATTCATTTCTTCAACATTTATTGAGTTCTCATTGTATCAGGCCTTGTGGCAGATGTTGGAGAAAGTGGGGTGTATAATCACAGTCCTTGTTCTTAGGGAACTTAAAATTCCTCTGACCTTTTTTTCACTTACACCTGCATTTATTTTTCCATCTTTTTTGACTTATTTTTTGAGTATTACTATGCATATGAGCTGCAGCATGAAGGTTAGCAAAAAAAAAAAAAATTGATCCTATGTTGGGGAGGATTACAGTCCAATGGGGGGATAGCAAACAAATAAGTACATAAATCAATATATAATTTCAAATTAGGATGAGTGCTCTGAAGGAAATGCATGGAAGGTGATTATTGCAATAACAGAGGAGGACACAACTTCAATGGGCAGAGCCCCATGGAAAGGGCAACCCGTTACCCCAAAGAGAAGGGGCATAGGTAAAGTAGTGGTTCAGAGTCTGGGTTTTGGAATCTACTGGCGTGATCTTTGCTAGAAAATTTAGTAGCTCTATAACCTGAACCTCAGTTTTCTCGTCTATAAAATTAGGTTGGTAATAGCACTCATCTCACAGGGTTCTCATGAGGAATAAATGAGATAAACTATGTCAAGTCTTTAGTCTGATGTCTGGCATGTTTTATGTATATGTCATCTCCCCAGAAAACCTCCATGAAGTACATAGTATTTTTGGTCTTGGTAATGGGAGTTCAAGAGGTTAAGTAACTTGACTATGTCACTGCTGCTGCTGCTAAGTCACTTCAGTTGTGTCCAACTCTGTGTGACCCCATAGATGGCAGCCCACCAGGCTTCCCTGTCTCTGGGATTCTCCAGGCAAGAACACTGGAGTGGGTTGCCATTTCCTTCTCCAATGCATGAAAATAAAAAGCGAGCAGAAATAATGAGATACAAAGGCAGTTCTATCTGGTGTAAAAGCTCATGTCCCCCCAACCCCATTCCCCTTCTTTTTTATGTGACTCTTTTTCTATTAAGCTTCATCTTTCATCTCGACTTTACTCTTTTCTTAAGCAATGCATATTGGGCTTCCCTGGTGGCTTACCTGGTAAAGAATCCACCAGCCAATGCAGGAGATGTGGGTTCAATCCTAGGTTGGGAAGATCACCTGGAGAAGGAAATGGCAACCCACTCCAGTATTCTTACCTGGAAAATTCCATGGACAGAGGAAACTGGTGGGCTATAGTCTATGGGGTCACAAAGAGTTGGACACCCTGAACGGGCACATACACGATGTAGAATTAAGACAAATGAAGGAGAAAGGTCCTTTCTCTCTTCTGTCCTCCCTAACTCCACCTTTCGGAGAAGGCAATGGCAACCCACTCCAGTACTCTTGCCTGGAAAATCCCATGGATGGAGGAGCCTGGTAGGCTGCATCCATGGGGTTGCTAAGAGTCGGACATGACTTAACGACTTCACTTTCACACATTGGAGAAGGAAATGGCAACCCACTCCAGTGCTCTTGCCTGGAGAATCCCAGGGACAGGGGAGCCTGGTGAGCTGCCATCTATGGGGTCACACAGAGTTGGACACAACTGAAGTGACTTAGCAGCAGCAGCAGCAACAGCAACCCCACCTTTGATTACTTGCCCCTGTCTGGCTTGGAGCAGGGAGGGGTGGGTTTTGGAGTAAGTATTACTTTTCCCACCTAAGCCTTAGGAGAACTTTTCTCTATATCACTTTAAAATCTAGAGTTGCAAGCATTTTGCTAATTAGGGTCAGTTTAACTTTTCACATACTTGTCTTTTCCCATATGGAGTAAAATGTAGAACTAAGGCATTTGTGAAACTGCAGAATAGAAAATGGACTTATCTAAATTGTCTGGCTGCTGCGAGACTTCAAGATTGGCAATTGGGAATGGGTGGTGCGGGAAGGAGAGTGGCAGTTAGTACTCGACTGATTGATTTATTATTTGACTTTTAATTTCTGTTGTGTAGAAAGAATATAGTATACCAAGATGTAGTCATAATTTAATATGCTTTTCATGGTCATGAAATAATGATACTTACTGTTTTATCACTGTTATGCTGCAACATGTTTTCTGAGGAGCTCCACAATTTATAAAACATTGCATGCATATGAGAGTAGGTGGCATCTTTTTAGAAGTGGCACATCCTGGTTGCTGTCCCTGCTTCAGCGATGTCAAGTAGAAAGATTGTGGAGATCCACACCATGATTTGCTCTGCCTGTATTTTGGCTGGGAAAGGTTGACTCTACCGCCTCTGTTTCATCAGAAAATTAGTTTATGATATTTGTGTATGTTTGTGAATCTATTTTCAAATACTCAGAGTACTGATTAAGGAAATAGCTTTTCACTCACTGTATTTACCTTTTCAGGACTCAGTTTTACCTTTCTTGGCCTCAGCTGCCAAGTTGGTCCACTGTCTGCCAGTTCTAACATTATGGCTCTCAGGTTAAAGATTGCCAAAATGATTACCAGTCCTTCATTTCTACTGTGTTTTCCAGATACGGTTGTTGATGACTGATTTCTGAGCATTGATGTCAATGAAAAGTTATGACTTTAGCCAGGTGGAAATGATGCATTGGTGCATGACATTAATGTTCTCAATTTCTCTTTACTTACTGGACTATGAAATTCATGAGCAACTAAAGCACTTTGAAATTTTTAAGACTTTTTTTTTAAAGAGAAAAGTTATATTATTCTTTTAAAATAAATGTGAAAACAGCAACTTTGTGGTAATATTGGACTGAATAGGTTATTTCATTTAATCTGGTATTAATTCCATGAATTGGTCCCCTCATCCTTAGTTTATCTATGAAATGAAGATGCTGTGATACCAAGGTGACTCAGCTTAACATGGGGTCTCAAGACTGCCTGAGTTCAAAACCTCACTTCACCACTCAAAGTAGTTAGGCATTGTGAATGTGTTAATAAACCTTGTAGTCTGAGTTTTTCTTATATGTACTAGAGTGAATATAAGATACAACCTAATTTCATAGATTTGTTCTGAGGATTCAATGAGATAATGAATGTAAAACTTATTATACACCAGACACTAGCCTATTAATAAGAAATCAGTAAATGTTGTATATTAATCATTGCCCAGGATTGTAGAGCTAGTATATAATGGAAATGAAAGTTGAAATCGGTATTCTTTGTCTCAAAAGTCCATACTCTTACCAATGTACTGAAGGGGATCAGAATATGCCTCCCCAAAATAAGCCATTTTTGCATATGGATTATTTTGATCTGAAAGTAATTGAGAAACAACAGATGCAGAGAAATACTCTACTTGCCCCCTTTCTGTTAAAAGCAGGGTATACATTCCCCTTTGTGAACATGACTCTCTTCCTTTTCCTGTACCCTGAAGGGAAGAGGACCCTTATCATTGGAGATGACAGCAACTTAAATCCTCGTAAACAAACCTGCTAACATAACCCTGTCTTCCATTAGTTTCCCCCATATGTTAATTTCCCACAATTTAAAAACCATAGAAGTCCAACTCCCTTTCCTTTGTCTTATGGAGATAAATCCACAATTTATCACTATTGGTTAAAAAGATACATAAGCTTTCAGGCCTAAATGCTTTGGGCGGATTTTCACTTCATGTTCTGGGAAGCCCCTCCCTCATGCTATCTAAAAATATTAACATTTAAACAGTTATATATGCTTTTACTCATCTTAATATGTCTTTGTCACCTGAATTTTCAAGGCTCCAGTTGCTGAATGTAACAGGGCAGGGGAAAGGATTTTTCTCTCTGCTATGTGCATCCAGAGAAGTCATCAGCCTAAAATGATTTTGAAGCAATTACATATAGTACATGTATGCATATGGTGACTTGAAACTGCTATCTTGAAGTTATTTTCTCTATCCAGTCAATTTTCTACCTAGCAGTCAACATAATATTCTAAATAAATCAAATCATAACACATATTTTCCTAAACTACATGATGGCTTTCCATTGCCCCTAGGATAAGATCCAAATTCCTGATCCTGGCCTCTGCCCTGTGTCTGAAGACTTACACTTTCTCATACACTCTGTTCAGCAATGCAGCCATCCCTTCAATTCCTTAAACTTGGGAATCTGTTCATGGTATCAGGGATTTTACACCTGAGGTTTCCTCTGCCTGGAAGAAGCTTTCTCCCATGTTTCTCTTGGTTCTTACTTATCTTTTAGGCCTCAGCCCACATATTCAAATATTTCATCTCAGGAAAGACATTTATGCTTATACCACCCCCTTAGCCTCCCCATCTCCAATAAATATTTATAGTTTATGGCACTTACCACAAGTACTAATTATGTTATTTATGTTTATTGGCTTAGTATCTGCCTCTCCCAATATGCTGGTAATCTTATTATAAGAGTAGAGACTACCTCCAATTTGTGCAGCACTGTGTGCATTAAAGAAAGAATCTTACTTGTTTATAGGCATCCTTTCTCAGAAATTCTTTTTTTCCAATGAGTCTGAACCTCCCTGAAGGGTGTGTGTGTGTGTGAATGTATGTGATAAAGAGAAACTGAGAGAATTTCTATTATAGGTACTATAAGCAAAAAGAAAACTTTATGGGTAATATACTTACTGCAAAGCATATCAATTTTAACCTTGTTTATTTTGCTACTGCTAAGTCATTTCAGTCATGTCCAACTCTATGCAACCCCATAGATGGCAGCCCACCAGGCTCTGCTGTCCTTGGGATTCTCCAAGCAAGAACACTGGAGTGGGTAGTTTTAATTATAAAAAAGTTCAGATACAGTAACTTTCTTTACTTAGACATATTGTATTGAATTTGATATTTATTAACCCCATGCACATTTTTGTTATCACAGGTGAATATATTGTAAACATCATTGTTTAGCTCATTTATAAACTTCAAGCAAAGGATTTACCATGGTGTAGATATCACACATTGGGACTTCCAAGGGTACAGTGGTAAAGAATCCACCTGCCAGTTCAGGAGATGCAAGTTAATCCCTGGGTCGGGAAAATCTCCAGGAGGAGGAAATGGCAACCCAATCCAATATTCTTGCCTGGAAAATCCTTTGGCCAGAGGAGCCTGGTGGGCTACAGTCCATAGGGTCTCAGAGAGTTGGACATGACTGAGCAACTGAACATACATATACATATATCATCTACAATATTCTTTACACTTTTTTGTTTTTATGCAAATTATGTTTTAAATGTTTAGCCATGTTGATATCGGTAGTTCTAGTTTATTCTTTTTCACTGATATATAGTGTAAAGTTTGAGAAATACACTGCATTTATTTGTTTTCCTGCTGATGGACATTTGGGTCATTCCCAGTGTTTCTCTATTGAGGGTGTAATAAATTTGTTTGTCATGTCTCCTTGTGAATATCTGCAAAGTTTCTCTAGGAAATATTCCTCAAAGTAAAAGTACAGAGTCAAAGAACATGTTCATTTTCAAATACAGTAGTATTTTTAAAATGTTCTCCAAAATGTACCAGCTTACTTTCTGCCAATGAGACTTGCTTTTTCTCAATAGTTGTGCCAGTACTTAACATTGTCAATAGTTTGAAGATGTGCACATCTGATGGTTGTAGAATGGTATTTTATTGACTTAAAAGCATTTTTGTATTCTTGAAATATGGTAGGCTTTTAGCAAATAGTTTTGCTTTGTGGTATCACTGCTGAATATTTCATATTAAGACCAGAATTCAGTTTTTATAAATATCATGGAGATGATACAATCCCCATGGAAGGTATCATAAGAAATGCGACATCCAAAGTAGACTTTTATTATAAGATTTGAGAAATATTAATAGTTTCTCTCTTCTGTTATCTCTAACAAGTGGGAGGATGCTCTAGGGAATGATTCTAAAATGCTTATACTCTACTTTTTGTGTTATCTTATCATTTTTAGTTTATCTAGTTGTTGACTTTAAAACTTCAAATTCTTGATTTATTGACTTTAGATATATTCTATTATTTCCTGATATTAAAATGAAAGAATTAGAGCAATTGCCCTCCTCATTCTTTTCCTGTAAGTCAATTTTTATCATTCGTTATCATATTTACACGAATAACCTTGCCATTGATCAGTGTTATGCCCATACACATTTCAGCTTCATCAGTTGATTTATAAAATTTGAAATGTATCCACATAGTTCACAATATTATATTTGTGTATACATACCATTCCCTGTAAAACTAAGAAGTGTATTTAACTCAAAGAATGAATTAATTGCTCCCAGTGTCATTTAAACTTTGTAGCAGAAAAATTTTCTCATCATCTCATTTTAGTGAATTACTTTTTCAATGCTTTTAAGCTTTTTTCCTCTCTTCTGAGCTATACTTGAGCATATATCCTAGGTAATTCTCTTTCTTAGTTCCTTTTTGTTCATTTTGCTGGGGTACCTTCTTGAGTAATTTCTTTTATTCATAAAGAGTATATGTTGTAAATTTTCAGAATTTTTATCTGTCACCCAGTATCTTCATTTTTCTCTTGTATTTGATAGTTATTTTTCTAAATATAAAGATTTGGTTTAGAATCTTTCCTCCCTGAGAAGGTTGAGGATAGCACTGCACTATTTTCTGCCCTCTAAGTCATTGAATATATAAAATGATCTCTAAAAGTATGCAATTTTAGATGTATTTTTATTTGTTCCTCTTGTATTTGTCCCTTCAATCTAATAGATTTTGTGCCTTTCTTCAATATGAGGGAATTATCTTTTATTCTTGTTTCTTTGTGTTGGCTCCCACATTGTCAATATTTTTACATGATTGATATTTCATTAGGTCATCATTTACTATCAAGCTTTTTTACCAAAATCTAAAATAAGAGCTATATACATGTTATTCAGTATACATGTGCACATTACTGTACATCTATCTATACCATTCAGATCTCTCTCATCTATCCCATTTCTCTTTTCAAGAATGCAATTCATAGAGCACTAATTTGATAGAATTACTCACTGAAGGGCTAAACTGCAGACTGAAAAGCAATGTATTTTATCAGTGGTGCTATTTTGAACTGGTTTTCACATCGCTTAAGTATACTTTCATATTTTTCAGTTAATTTCTTTTTGCTAAGTGTCGTTTTTAAAACTATCTTTGTGTCAATAAATCAGTCTTAGGCTGGGTGCAGTTTATTAATTTTCTGATTCATTGAATTTTAACTTCTTTTTAATTAGTAATGTTTTAACTTGTAAGAACAGTTTCTTTCTGAATATGTTTTCATAGCAGTATATTCTTGTTTTATTCAGAGGCTACAACTGCCTTCGTTTCCCTTCTTTTAACTTGAGATGTAGTTCACATAATACAAAATTCACCATTTTAAAGTGTACAATTCAGAGTTTTTTCTGGTATATTCACTATGTTGTATCATTATCACATTATGTAATTCTAGAATATTTCCATTACCCAAAAAGAAACCCTCTACTAATAATTAGTCCCAATACCTATTTCCTTCAGCTCCTGAAAATTAGTAATCTACTTTTGGTCTCTGTTGCTACTGCTGCTAAGTTGCTTCAGTCGTGTCCGACTCTGTGTGACCCCATAGACGGAAGCCCACCAGGCTCCACCATCCCCGGGATTCTCCAGGCAAGAACACTGGAGTGGTCTCTGTGGGTTTACTTAATTCAAGCATTTCATCTAAATAGAATATGTGGCCTTTTTGGTCAGATTTTGTGTAATTTCTTCCACTTACAATAATATATTCAAAGTTTATCCAGGTTGTATCATGTAACAGCCCTACTTTCCTTTTTATAGCTGAAAAATACTCCATTGTATGGATATACCACATTTTGTTGATCCATTCATTAGTTGGTAGACATTTGGGTTTATAATTTTGAACTGTTGTGAATAAGGTACTATGAACATGTGTACAAATTTTTGTGTGAACATACATTTTCGTTTCTCTTGCCTATATGTTTAGGAGTGGAATTGCTGGTTCATGTAATTAACTTTAGTTCTATTTAGCTTTTTGATGACCTGTCAAACTATTTTTCACAGTGGCATTACCATTTCACATCCCCACCAGCAAAGTATGAGTGATCCAGTTTCTCTGCGTCCTCCTCACCACATGATGTTCTGGTTTGTTTATTTTAATGCCAGCCATCTTAGTGGGTCTCATGTAGTGTTTCATTGTGGTTTGGAGTTGCATTTCCCTAATGACTAATGATGTTGAACATCTTTTTCTGTGTTCAGTTGTCTTTTTTTTTTTTTTTTGTATCTTCTTTGGAGAAATGTCCATTTTTACATCTTTTGCCCATTTTTAATTATTTGTCTTTTGGCCATTGAGTTGTAAGTGTTCTTTATATTCTGGATACTAGACACTTATCTAATATATGCTTGAAATTTTGTGGGTTGTCTTTTCAGTCTCTTCATAGTGTCCTTAGATACAGAAGTTTTAAATTTTGTTAAAGTTCCGTTTATCTATTTTATCCTTGGATACTTGTGCTTTTGATGTCATATCTAAGAAACTGATCTAATCAAAGGTCATGTAGATTTACACCTATTTGCTTCTAAGAGTTATATAGTTTTAGCTCTTAAATTTAAGTCTTTGATTTATTTGAGTTAATTTTGTTGTATGGCATCAGATATAGACAGAGTCATTATTTACTTGTGGACATCTAGTTTTTCTAGCTTATATTTATTGCAAGGACTATTCTTTTCTCCATTCAATATTATTGGTATCCTTTTGAAAATGAATTGACCATGAGTATATGGGTTTGTTTCTGGGCTCTCAATTTTATTCCATTAATCTATAAGTATATTCTGGGCCATTACTATACTCTCTTGGTTACTATAGCTTTGTAGCAAATTTTTAACTTGGGAAGTCCTCCAACTTGTTCCTTTCCTTTCAAGATATTTCATTCCCACCAACAGTGTAGGAGAGTTCCCCTCTCTCCACACCCTCTCCAGCATTTATTTTTTGTGAATTTTTGATGATGGCCATTTTGACAATGGACAACATTGTTAATCAGTTATACTTCACTATAAAATAAAATAAAAAAATTAAAAAATAAAATAAGCGGAAGATATTGTTTTCATTGTTCCTAATTTCCCTAAGAACTTGAGAATTAGTTTATCCATTCACTGTTGCTTCTTGAATTTCTCTGAAGGATGAGGCCAATTTAAAATATTATTTTATAATACATTTTTGTTACTAAGTTATCTTTCTATTTCATATGGTTCTGCTCATCAATGCTCTTTTCTCAACTGTTCGATTTTCTGTTCATAGGAAGTGCTTGTGTGTATATATATATGTATATATACTTGTATACATATATATGTATGTATACATATATATACATGTATATATACATAAATATATATGTATATACATATATATATACACAAGTATGTGTATGTATATATATATATATACTTGTGTGTGTGTGTGTGTATATATATATATATATGTTGAAGTAGTGAATGAATAAATCACTAACTTGATAAGAATGAATTACTGAATTGGTTTTCTTTGTTCTGAGCTAGATCAAATTTCACCACTCCAGATTTATTCCTCACTGAAATGCCAGTAGTGACTCTGATCAATGTACAGTCTACACAACTCACGATTTATGTACTCAGTTTCAGGCATAAGTATTATGAGTGCTCTTAAGTCATTTCATTCTGGTTATTCTTTTGGTTAGAGATCAAGTCTTTTGTGTATCTGTTTCTTGCCATTTCTTTATCTCTCACTTCTCCTTCCTTCTTCTTTCATTGCCACAGTGGTGCTCACTAATTTATACTCATTAACTCTAATATTGACTAGCTGGACAGAAAGTACACGCATTGGGTACACGACAGCTTTGCTACATTTTTACAGTTTGACCTGGGTTCACACAGTTGTATGGTAATCTTTCCCTTGTTATGTGACTTAGCTAATAGAAATCTCATCATTATAGAAGAATTTATAACTGATAAAATTAGCTCATATAAGAAGACTCATCTTGAGAGAAAAATCAGTAGAAACATTATAATCTAAGTACACTTTAATAAATGGAAAGGCATTTGTGTGTGTGTTCATTCTGGAACAGCCTTCCTCTACTAGGGGGAGTCCTATGAGAATTCTGGCTCCTATTATGGAATCCACAGGTGGAGGGACACCTAAGATGCAGATCACCCTAAGATTCACCCTAAATAAACTTGGCCAGTTAGATGGTGCTTCCAAAACTTTGAATCTTGAACTGAGAGATAGGTGAAGATACGCCCAGAGGTTAAAGGTGGAGGTGGCCATGGAATCATGAGCGGTATGTCCCAGTGGTGAGTGTTCATGGGCAGTGGCATCCAGGGATACTTTTGCTATGGTAGGATCTTGGCTGCTTTTTACTTCCCCTTACTCACTGTTCTTTTTCGGGACTTGGCTCTCATGATTTTGTGAGCTACCTAATATCCTTCAAATAAATTATCTTCTAATCTAACTAATATAGTTTGGTTTCTGTGGCTTGCCACAGCTGCCAATACAAAAAAAAAATCAATATAGTTCTCTAAGTCAAATTAAGGATGTTAAATATCTTAAATTATGAATGATGTGTAAGTGCTCTTAATTTCCATTTGTGATCCCTTGTATCATGCATACATTTCTGGATTATATCCTCTAAATTTGATTCACATTTATTTAATTCACATATATTTTTAATATGTTAAGCAAGACCTTATTCCTTCATCTGGTTCTCCAACTAGATATTCACTAATCAGCTGATTGTGTGACTTGGGATTCTTGACTCTTATATTCTTCTTCTTAGTAAGCATCTACTTATCATAGTTCTTACACATTTCTTCAATTCTCTCCCTCCTTACACACCAGAGTATCGCTCTGAGACAGAGATTTGCTTTCTTCTTTTCCCCATATTTTCCCTATGATATTCCTCTAATACAGTTTCTTCTGCCACCTATTTATTTCCTTTTTCTATACTCATTCCCCAGTTTTCTATTTTCACAATTCTCCTTGATAGACCCAACTCAAAATTTATACTATTTGTAAATTCTAGGATGCACAGCAATTCCCATTGTAATTGTTGTTACAATTACAATTGTTATAGTATTTCCCAGTATGGTAGTGTAAGACACTAGAATTTATTGGATGTGATGATTAGTTTCTAGTTCAGGCCCCAGAAGCCTCACGCTAGGAGTCGCATACAACATCACATATTTTGCAGAGGTGTTCAGTGCATTGCTTCTATCATAGAAGCATTCTGAGAAGCTTCTTTAGTTCCGTGGAGGAGAGCCCTGCTCTTTTCCATGCATGGCTGCTGCTGTTCCATGTTCCAGGAATGGGAATGCACTCTGCGTTTTCAAATAGCCACAGCCAGCTGCGGTTGAGTGGTGTCACCCCCGTTCAGGCAGGACATGAACTCTCTAGCTTGCCCAGTCTCTTCCACCTCCTCCAGTCTCCCAAGGAAGCCAGAGGTCAGCTAGAATTTATCCCACAAGGTCAGCATGGCTCATTTCCATGGTCTGCCTCCTCCACAAAGGCTTTGCATTTGTGAACTCTGGTCCTGAATGTCAGTACAAAAAAGCCTATTTATCATCTGAGTGGCTCAGATTTACTTAGCAACTTCTCATTTGTCTGGAAACACAAGGCTGGTTACTGCTTCTGTATCCCCTGTGGGTAAGAATAGTCCAGATCTTAGGAACAAAAAAGCTTGACTTCTCTTTTGTAGAAAAAGAAAAATTCTTCCATGTATGTTTGTTTTTCCTTCTTATATTAAAAAACAGAGGACAGGGTAGTTTCTCAATAGGCTCTCCAGCTCTCTTAATTTCACAGGAAGTCTTCCTGTCATCCAACAAGCCACATTTCATTTGAGGGTAGCTCATGCTTGTGGAGGGTTTACTGAACCACATATACTTCCTGGCTATGGTTTTCACTGGGCACTGGATGATTATAAATAAGAGCAATTGTTCAGAGCACAGAAAATAGAATTGTAAGAAGAATTCGGCCAGCTGACTAGATGCCAGAGTGGACACTGTGTAACTACAAAGCCCTATGGGAGGGAAGCCAGCCCCTCGTTGGTGATCAGATGTAGCTGCTGTTGAGTTTATTTTACTTCAGATAGGGAGAGTGGAATGACAAGGAATTGAAGGGTCTCTCAAGATCCCCTTATGGTACATAGGCAGCCAATTTGGGCTTCCTGAGGAAAAGCCTCTCCCTCTACTCTCTCCTGACTCTTACCATTAACCTACCATTTGGGGCTTGCTGGCTGCCACTGGAAATAGTAGTTTATCTGTTTCCCTGGGGGCTTTGGCTGCAAGCGGCAAGGGTCCAGAGGCTGAGGTAGTGTTTTTGTTGTGTGGCCATAAGTATAACTAAAACCTGGGCTAATGAGAAGATTCTTGTGTTAGTTCCAAGGTGTACTTGTCAATTATAAAGAAGAGAGCAAGTCTAATTTCCCTTTGAGTCCTCAACTGCCCTTTTCTGGAAGCTAAGTAGTGTGGTGAATTATTCATTATTATAATGCTTCAGACCTTCACAGGCCCTTTCTTTGAAGGTCTTTACACAATTTCTGGGAAGTATCACAGCATTTGTATGCTTAAATTTTATAAGCTGAGTAGGGTCCTGTATAGGTCCCTGGTAGCTCAGGTAGTAAAGCATCCGCCTGCAATGCAGGAGAACCCAGTTTGATTCCTGGGTCTGAAAGATCCCCTGGAGAAGGGAAAGACTACCCACTCCAGTATTCTTGGGCTTTTCTGGTGGCTCAGTTGGTCCAAGACTGAGAATACACCTTCAATGCGGGAGACCTGGGTTCGATCCCTGGGTTGGGAAGATCCCCTGGAGGAGGGTATGGCAACCCACTCCAGTATTCTTGCCTAGAGAATCCCCATGGAGAGAGGAGCCTGGTGGACTGCAGCTCATGAGGTCACAAAGAGACACGACTGAGCGACTAGGCACAATACACAGCACAGGGCCCTGTATATCAGGAAACAGATGCGTGGATCTGGGAAGTTCCTCCAGTCAAATTAGTGGAGGGAACAAAATCTGGGCAATGCTCTTTTTGTGGCTGATTGTGGTTCTGAAGTCCTCTCCTCTGCCCTTTGTGTTTCCTTCTAGAATAAAACCTAGATGTCAGAGCGACCTTGAGAATGCTTTTGGAATTACCACAGAGTTTAAAGGCCAGTTACCACTCAGGAATCTCCAAGTTTTTATTATGACTAATTCCAGCCATGGTCTAATTGGATTAGTTATTTCCATAATATTTCTGTGTAATAGAAAATTCTAACATATCAATGTTTACTGAAGCAAATTTTATACTTACTTACAATTCTGTGGATCAGCTGGAGCAGCTCTGTCTCTTGTCCTTCTTCCTGCCTATTTGCTATCACTGGAGGTGAAAAGCATGAAATCTAGAGTCATGCACTGAACAGAAATACTGGAATACTGCTCCTTCTTGGCACTGGGGATCCTCTATACCAGCCTGTGCTACCTAGCTTTCATATCTATCATTACATGAAGAAAAACAAACCTCTGCCTGTGGTTTAGCCCCTGCGGTTGTATTTGTTACCAAATGCATCACCTTGCTAAGAAAGTGCTGGAAGGCCATTAGAGATCACCTAATCAACTCCTTCTTTACTTTTCAGAACTTTTCACTGTAAAATAAAATGATCAGGCAGCTGGAGGTTTCCACAGTCCTTTCATCGCTTTGATCCTAGGATTGAGACCGTGGAACCATGGGTGAATTAACCTAAAAAAACAAATCCAGTGAACAGGATTCACAGCACAGCTACCTTCTGCTCCAAAGCCTTGAATTCACAGCATGTTCTGTCCCTGTGAATATGACCTTTACCATGCTGGGCACATCTAATTTCATAGGCCAGGATCAATTGACCTCCAACTGTGTTGACACTCCCTGTGCTCTATAAAAATAACCAAACCTGGACTGCCGCACTGTGGACAGGCTTGCCAAGAGACAGGCTTGGCAATTTGAAGACTCCTATGTATACTAATAACCATAAACAGTAGTAGTTCAGGGTAGGAGGAAATCTCCCTCCATTTCTGGGGTGCATGGTTTGGGGGAAGCAGCAGCTTGCAAACCAGCTGTCTACACCCTCCTCGGATGTTCTTTGAAACCACGGGTGGGTTTGTCTTGCCAGGAGCACAATACAGGACAAGCATTCTGAGATCAAATATATGGTGTGAGGGCTGGAAATTAATTGTTTGGCTGGAGCTTAAGAGACCCTGTGCAGGCATTTTATATCCTTATACTTAGGTCTTAAAGAGCCTCTGCATGAGGTTTGAAAAAGTATCACTTCTGCTTTGGGAACACTTAATGAGATACTTGTTTGTGTTTCCAGCTACCTTGAAGAACCCAATGCCTTGACCTATACAACACACACACACACACACACACACACACACGATCATTCATCATACCAATTGCATTATGAATCTTTGAACATGTTCAACTGTTATTTTTTGTTTTGTTTTTAATGAAAGTGACTATTTTCCTTCTGGAGCATGAGTGGGTAGGAGAAACATATCTCTAACTTTCAAACTGCCTCACTCCGATTCTTTTTACAAATAGCGGTAGTTTTTTTACTGACATCAGTTAAATGGCCTTTCAATTGAAATTGTCCAAGTGACAAGATAAACGGGTACATTCATCCTAAAGCTTGAGGAATATACTGGGGAATCAATCTCTGGAAGAATTAGAAAGCAGCCATGAAAACCTTTAGATTGAGCTAAATATACAAATAGGGAGTTTACTCAATTTTAATTTGCTCACAAGAGAAACTAAATAGTATAATGATCAGATTTAAATATTTATTGTTTCCTTCTTTTTTTACTCACCAGATTTTTCCCCCTTCTTCTTGTCTTCCCTTTGATATTTGGTCATTTAAGCCAGTATTTTCTTTATATACCATATCTTTTAAAGGAGCTTGAATTTGCTAACAGAGAGAACTCAGTTGATTTAAGTTCTGGCAGTGGTCCTTATATTAAGATATTGATGGGGGAATAAGTAATTCAACATAATAAAAAGGAATTCAGAAGCATTTGAGAATATTATATCAATTTTAAGGGGGTACCTGGCTTTTCCAGATTGAATCAAACTGCATGATTATATTTAGGATATATGTTGGAAATATTCAAGGTAATAATTTTTTATTTGGAAGAATAATAAAGACTCTGCTATTTGAGACCTTCCTTTCTAAAAACTTTCTGGGAGCATTTTCAGATTTATTAAATAAAAATATAGTATGTCCAGTTAAATTTGAATTTCAGATAAACAGTGAAATGTACAGAATGTTTTTACTAATAATGACTTGCTATTATCTGAAATTCAAAGTTAACTGAGTGTTCTGTATTTGCTTCGGCAACCATGTGTCCCAGGATACCCAGTGGCTCTTCTTATCAGGTATTAAAGGTCTTCTGAGGCTTTGGGTACTCCTCTCTCCATCAACATGGTCTGCTGTCACACTAGATAGACGAAATCCCCATTAGCAGCATTGTTATGGTCCTTCTTAGGCTAACAGAAAGCTAGGGTGTTAGTTCAGTACTTCCAGAATTAGTTTTTAAGGTAAACTTTACTCTGTGGGTTTTTTTTTTCTTTTTTCTTTTTTTTTACATCTTTTACTATAGGGCATATTGGAACATGTTCTCAGTATCTGATTTACTGCTGTTACACAAAATCATAAAAAAGTCATCTTTTCCTGACAAATTGAAATTCTCTTCTAAGACCATACTCAGATTCCTTGATTCCATCTTAGTTCAGAATGAGTCCCTCCCCCACCCCCCATGTGAGCACCTCTTTAGAAATTAAGGTTTAACATTTCTTTATTGGAAAATCCTTGCCCCTCATCACAGACCAATGTGCCTCATTTGTTCTTTTCCCAAGAATTCTAAGTTATTCATCCTATGAAAATACTAAAAATACCATAGCACATGTGCTGGAAAAATTATTCTCATTGAATACCACACTAAATATGATAAAATTTGCATCCAGATAAAGAGTTGGAAAAACTTGTAATCATATAATAAGTAAACTTTTAGTTCTTAGTGACTCTGCTGCTGCTGCTAAGTCGCTTCAGTCATGTCCGACTCTGTGCGACCCCATAGACGGCAGCCCACCAGGCTCCCCCGTCCCTGGGATTCTGCAGGCAAGAACACTGGAGTGGGTTGCCATTTCCTTCTCCAATGCACGAAAGTGAAAAGTGAAAGTGAAGTCACTCAGTCGTGTCCGACTCTTAGCGACCCCATGGGCTCCAGCCCACCGGGCTCCTCCGTCCATGGGATTTTCCAGGCAAGAGTACTGGAGTAGTGACTCTGAAGGCTCCCTAATCACAGGTAAATTTAAAAATACAGGGAACAACTGTTTTACCTGAAACATGTTGATTAATGGATTATTGTCCACCTCGAGGTGGATTTCTTATGCTTTGACTCAGATCATCCTCTTATGTTTGTCTTGGTCAACATTATTCCTACTGACTTTGATTTGGGTTTTATTTACTTAAAATTTAACTAGGGGATGCCCAAATATTTATTTCTTAAGAGATAGAATAAGTGGAAGTATGAGTGTGTACCAATATGACTTAAGCTCATTTTTGTTAATTGTATGAAGTAGGAGTTGCTAATAAGTTGGATTGTAGATAACTGGACATAAAATTGTTAGGGGCTATGAGGGTACTACATTCTAAGGACATTATTCATTCAGGAAAATTTATGTGTTTGAGCTGAGTCTGCCATCAGCACATTCAGGTGTTATAGAAAGGTGCTAGGGAGCTACACATTAGAACAACTCATATAATGTATTGGTTGTCACTCTACAGTAAATAATATCTATATGTTTTCTTGCGTTCCTAGTCATTTGGTATATATGTGGGCTTAATAATCACTGTTATTGAATGTCTGCACTAAGTTGATACATTTTAATCAGAGAGTAAATTTCTGGTATTAGCAGGACTGTGGGACATGAAAGCAAATTTGTTATAGAGAAATGGTCATTATCATGGTATCTATTAGACTGAGCTAGACTGCCTTCCTACACTTAGCACACATTGGGTTAAAGAACGCTACAGACGTTAGGTTATTTTTGGAGCAGAAGATGGAACAAGAAGAGCCTGAGAAATAAAGAATAAATATGGATTATTTCCTGATAGCAATTGTAGAAAAATATGTTTGTGCATGTGCACAAGCATGTATGTGTTCTTACTTAAAAGTAAGCGTTAGTTGAATTTAAAAACAGATTAAATACATCCCAACCCACAGGCTTTTAATAAACACAGCAACAGATAGAGCCAATATGGCACCAAAAAAGCTTCTATTAAAAAAAGTCAGCAAACATAGAACAAAATGAATGAAAATTAAATTTATCAGTTGTAACAATAAATGAAAATAAATGAATGCTGTTTTTTAAAACACTTTCAATTATAGTTAAAATCTAAATAAAACTATTTGCTGCTTTAAAGGGATGCAGTTAAAACATAATGACACTTTGAAAAGATAAAAGTATAAATCAACATCAGACAAACTTGAAAAAAGTGAAGATCTTAAAAGTTAAACAAAGAAAAAGTATTCATTTCTTTACTAATAGCCTTGTATTACTTTTTCAACAACAACACTCTAAAAGAAGTTTTCTCTAGATATCAAACCTGAAACAAAGACAATGAAGTGTGCACAGGCTGTCATTTTACTCTGATAAATGATACAATCCACAGTAAAGATATGAGTCATAAAGATTTATGTCCTAAATATCATTATATCAAAATGTATAAATCAAAAACTACTAGATAAAGAGAAGTTGGCAACTGCATATCTGTGTAAGTTCTTTATAGAACAAAAAGAAAAATAAAGGATGATGATCTTAATGGAATGAGGGTAATTTGATAGAAAAAAATAGATATCTAGTTTTATCATCTCTAGACAGAAAACAAACTTTATAGCCTCCAGTCTATATTTAAAATAATTTCTGTGTTAAGCCACAGTAAGTAAAAATTTCAAAATGCATGAAGTGGGCCACGTTTTCTGCTTAAAAGAAGCAAAAAACAAACAAAAAATAAACCATGCATATAATCTTGTCATTTGAAATTAAAACAAACATACTGACAAAATATTCCTGTGAATAATGTGTGGGTTTAAGAGGAAGTTAAATTGTAATTAATAATTGCTAGTATTTGTTAAGAATTCATTATATGCTATGCCCTGGCAAAAACTACTTTAGTTATATGATGTATTATAAACTCACAACAATTTATTTAAAGTTGAAGTTCATTGGCTCCATGTACATCCTTGCCACAACTAATTTTTGTTCTGATCACTATCATCTCCTTGACATTATATATTTATGTGTTTATTGGTTTGCTGCCCATTTCCCAGGAGAATGTAAGCTCCGTGATGACAGGGATTTACCTAGTTCCTTTGTCATTGTGTTCCAGTCATCTAGATCAGTGCTTCAGCATGGCAGGCCCTTCAAAAATATTTGCATGTTCTATAAGTATTAGTATTTTATTATTTTTCTGATGAGAAAATGAAGATATAGAAGCACTAAGAAACTACCTGTTTGTCACACAGCTGTTGAGAGACCAGAATTTGAATTCTTGGATTTGGCATTGGCCTTGAATGCTAACTCTAGCTCTTAAGCAGTGTACTACATATATTTTGGAAACATAATTATAATTTTTAAAATGCATGCTGCATGCTAAGTTACTTCAGTCATGTCTGACTCTTTGTGACTCCATGGACTGTAGCCCACCAGGGTCCTCTGTCTGTGGGATTCTCCAGGCAAGAATACTGGAGTGGGTTGCCATTTCCTTCTCCAGGGGATCTTCCTGACCCAGGGATTGAACCAGAGTCTCCTGCACTGCAGACAGATTGTTTACCATCTGAGTCACTAGGGAAGACCCATTTAAAAAAAAAAAAAAATCCATCAAATTAACCTAAAAGGTTTTTCAAAATTTAACTCATAGGAAAACCAAGTAAATGTTTTTATTATGAAGTTAAAATGAAATGTAATATATGGCACGTTAATCTCATGAAGTCAAAATAAAAGATGCTATGGAAAAAGGAAAAATAAAATTTTAAAACAAAAATAATGGATGTCAAGAAATTTTCTGTGAATAAAATAAAGGTAAATGTCAAAAGGAACTGAATTGGAATATGTAAGATAAAGAGATGATTTTATTAATTTATAAAAAGTGCTTATAATTCCAAAATACTGTAGTACCTTGAGGAAAAGATATATTGATTTCACTCTACCAAATACAGCACTACTTAACTTTATAAAGGGAAATGACACTAAAATAGTAAATTAACTTCTAAGTCTTAGCCAAAATTAACTCACAGGTAAATCTATAGCCTGAATATATTCATTTCAAATTAAAATGAAAAGTAAAATCAATAAACATTTTTTGCTGGGGAAAGGACATGATTTCAGGCATTTAACAAGAGAAATATAAATAGACAATGAAGATACAAGCTCCTCCCCAGTATTTCATTCAGTAATCACAAATCATTATCAAATTTATGGATGATCCAAATGTGTTGAAGTTGTGAGGAAACACACATGTTCAAATACTTGACTATTAGAGCATATTTGTGATATCCTTTCTTTAGCACAGACTTTGTGAGTCTTAAAGATATTCATACCCTGCAGTGATTCTACTGCTAAGATTTTAAGTAAAATAAACATAAATATAGAGACTTCCCTGACAGTCCAGTGGTTGGGACTCTGTGCTTCCAATGTAGGGCACATGAGTTCGATCTTAGGTTGAGGAACTGAGATCCCACATGTCTGTGTGGCCATCTGAGTCAGTTTAAAAAAAACTTTTTTTTTTTTTAAAGTTTTGAAAAAGCATAAATGTAGTTCAAAATTTAAGCAGGAATATTAACTTCAGCATTATTTCAAATAGATAAATTAGAACTTTCTAGGTATAGAACATTAAATTATGGAAAATTAACCTCCCACTAAATATTGAATTTGTTGTCATCCATTCAGTCATTTGAAAACCTGACTTGAGTGCTTACAATTGGCAGCCCCTATGCTGGCTCTTAGAAATCCTTTGGAAAACAGAATGTCTACCTCTCTGGGATTGTAGTCTATCTAAATATGAGCAGGAGAATTGAGAATTGTCTGAGAATTGAGTTTTCTGCTTAGATACCTGGTATACCCAGAGATTTGCTATTTCATTTCTCTACAAGGTAGCCAGGATGGTATTATTTCAATTGAAAATCTGCCCACATCCAGTTTTTTTTTTTACTGTGATGTCTATACATTTAGCCACATGGCTCTTTATTTCTTATTCAGCCTTGACTTTTGTATATGCTCCTCCTCACATGCTAAGCTCCAAGTACACTGAACTCTTTCCCTTTCCTAGAAGGGGCCAAATCCTCTGTCCTTTGGACCATCACATCTGAGTTTGCCTGCAACTCTTTTCTTTCCTTGGCCTCCTCAAGCTGGATCCTATTAATCTTCAGTTGACTGTGAAATTCAATACTGTACAGAGTCTTCTGTGTACCCCATGCCTGTGGGAGGGCATCCTCTTACACGCTTCCACAGCAGTACTTCTGCCACCACAGAGCACTCAGAACACTGAAATGTAATGCACTATTTCCTAGTCCATGTTCTCTTTTAGACTGTCAATGCCTTGAGGGCAGGGACCATGTCTAGACCCTTCAGAGTGGGCATTCAGTTCCATAACCATGTATGTCATAGCAACCAATCTAGTACTCCTTAGATTCTGGTAACATGAAATGAGTTTTACAAATTGTTTCAAAGATTATTTGCCAACAATTGAAAAAATCTAATCAGAGCATATGAAATAACTTATTTAAATATATCTCCAATTTTGTTATAGTAAATATATTAATGTGACTATAAATGTAATTATAAGCATAAATAAATACCCCTAATTTGAGCTCAATTATTTACCACTTGGGTGTCTTTCTGTCTCCATTTTTTGTTCTCTTCTGGACACTTCCCACTTCTACCTGAGAACCCATCTTAAACTAAAAGCTACTCACACAAGTCCCCTAGATAAGCTTTTCCCAAGGATCCCTGTTTTCTATGTGCTTCCTAATGACTTGTTGCTGACCCTTCAACATAAACTCTCCTTCTTGCATTGCACCTACAGACTTGACCACATGATTCCTAAGTTCTTTTGCAAAACTTGTACCCCCAACCAGAATGTTCTTTGTCTATTTGTTGTGTAGCTAAAACCTACTCTTACAAGAACCTGCTTAGATTCCACACATATAACAAGCTTTTTTTGCTCCTCCTCTCTTCTTCTGTTACCCTGTAGAAATGCTTCTATCACAGCATATACTGGTGCTCCATTGCCTGTTGCTTAGTTATCTTGCCTCACTTGCTGGTCATGGAGCCCCCTTGAAACTGGGGTCTCTGCTTTTTAATACTTATCTCCAGTTCTTACCACAAGGCTAATACATTAGTCACCTGGGTTCGATCCCTGCGATGGGAAGATCCCTTGGAGGATGGCATGGCAACCCACTCAGTATTCTTTCCTGGAGAATCCCCATAGACAGAGGAGCCTGGTCGGCAGCAGTCCATGGGATCTTAGATAGTCGGACACAACTGAACGACTAAGCAACTAAGCAGAGCACAGCACAGTATTTTTAAAGAGTGGATAGATGAATGGATCCTAAATATGTCACAAACTTTTTATATATCACAACAAAAATATCTAAGTCAATTATTATAAGTGCTTTCTGAACAGAATACAGTATAAGTTTTTAGCTTCATATAGAATAAAAAATGCTTCCATTTAAATTGAATATATATATATATATATATATATATACACACACACACACTAAGTGCTGACTCTATTAATAATTTTTTGGCTTAACCCTCCCACCAAACTTGCAAGGTGGTGGTATTATCTGTACCTATACCCCTATCTATATTTATATGTACATGTACCTAAATCTAAGAAAAGTTAAACAAAGAGAGTTACATAACTTGGATAATATGATGCAGCTAGTGGAACAGAGATGAAGAATTAAAACTCTGGCTTGTCTGATTGTAAAGTCAACACACACCACAATTTACTAATTATTTCTATTTTATAAATAATAAGTCTAACCTGATGAATATTTATTATGTGCCTGTCCTGTTATAACTGCTTTACCCATAGTATTTTATTGAATATTTATAATTAATCTATGAGTTAGATATTATTTTTATTGTGATTCTAGTTTTAGAGGTTAAAATAAGAAGGAATAAAGAAGTTAAGTAACTTTCCTCATCATATTCATCTATAAAGAGAAAGAATTGGCTTTCAGTCCAAATAGTCTCACTCCAGAATCAAAGATTTTAACTACTCAATTATATGATGTCTCAGAAGAGGAAGCATATTCAGTTTCCAGATTTTCCAAAAAAATGATAACATAAATTCAATTTGGGATTCATGATTTACATATAGATAAACAATTCTGAGACCTAAATGAAAGGAAAATAATTTTTTGATTAATTGTAAGTAATCACGATTAATGAAGTGCTACAACTCCAAATGAAGTTTTAGTGACATTAGAAGAGGAACCAATATAATCCTATATGAAAAGCATTAATAGAATTTGAAAAATAATTAGAATGCCAAAAGACCCGTTGTAAATGTTAAAATTGGCATCAGTGAAATGGAAAAGTTTCCTTAATTTTAAATATCATTACTGGCTGCAATGCTCACCTGATATAATAGTGGTCTGTCAAGATTAAAAAATGAAAAAAAGAAAGAGACTTTGTCTGAAACAATTCAACTTTTATCTAATTTGGTACAATAATACAGTTTTGCAAGTTTTTAATTTTTATTTAAGTTATTCATAGACTGGTAAGTTCCATAGGTGATGATGGACAGTGTTTTTCTTTTCTAAACTGATGGTCACTTTTTAAAGTTCCATCTCAAAAGAATTTGGAGGATCCCTTGCAGTGAAAAAAAAAAAATGTGTATCAGAACACTCAGAATTATCTAAACCTGTTGTCTTTCTTTATTGAATTCCTAGTATTGTGTTTACCACCATATAGGATGGGTAGGTAAATTATGCAGAGAGACCCTTTAACATTTGAGGATTAAAGTGAAAGTATTAGTCACTGGTTAGTGTCTGATTCTTTGCAACCCCATGGACTGTACCCCACCAGACTCCTCTATCCATGGAATTCTCCAGGCAAGAATACTGGAGTGAGTAGCCATTCCCTTCTCCAGGGGATCTTTTGGACCCAGGGATCGAACCTAGGTCTCCAGCATTGCAGGCAGATTCTTTACTGAGCCATATTTTAAACCTACTTCTGGACTGTTGAAATGCCTGATTTAATGCCCACTTCATATCTCTGTCTCTTTTCAAGACAAAGTGGTGGAGTTTCTCCTTCTGAATAACACCTTAACTTTCAAAATTAATGACTGAACAACCTTTGACAGATCAGGCACAATGTTGTATTAAGTATATCTATAGACATTGGTCAAACTTTACAAAGTTAGATACAAAATTTAATAGATGGAACTTAAGTCATGTAATATAATGAATTGTAAACTCAGTAGAGGTCAGTGGGCAGTCCTACCAGGCCATCAAAGTGCCTGCTGGTTAATACAAGACTGAACACCAGATAATAGACCAGAGATGACAGAAGATGAGATGGATGGATGGCACCACCGACTCAGTGGACATGAGTTTGAGCAAGTTCCGGGGGTTGGCGATGGATAGAGAAGCCTGGCATGCTGTAGTCCATGGGGTTGCAAAGAGTCAGACATGACTGAGCAACTGAACTGAAGTATG
This sequence comes from Bubalus bubalis, assembly GCF_019923935.1. NCBI lineage: Eukaryota > Metazoa > Chordata > Mammalia > Artiodactyla > Bovidae > Bubalus > Bubalus bubalis. The sequence continues at coordinate 108,467,428 of NC_059157.1, read as the reverse complement.
TCAATACCTGCACTTGGAAATCATTTATAAAGTCAGGTTTAAAGAATTTATTTTTGAATACATTAAAGTGTCTGGTAATATTTTCCAAACTTCCTACCCATGACTACCTACAAGGGGAAGTTTAGAATCACTATCTTCCTTTTCCTTATATAGCCTTCAAACAGTTTTTGGTGCTTTATGTCCCCTTTGCTACAAATGCTGCCATAGTTCACCCAGCAGGTCTGCCGTGGACACACCCAGAGCCTAGCCTGGTCAGGAACACCATCTTGCAATATGATTAGAGCCCAGATAGCCAAGTTCTACTTACTGTATGCCTGAATGATCTTCTAGGCTCCATGTTCTCCAAGCTACACCCACTGCTTTGCTGCCGCAACCCATCTGACACTGTGTATGCCTCATGGGCTTCTGCTCTGTAGCCCTGACCTCAACATTTAGAACCAGAGGGGTTCATAGCTTGACTCAAACCAGTTAGTGATTGCGTAACTTTGAGCAAGTTACTTAAGAATTTTGTATTTCAATTTCTTTTATTATTAATATTTACTTTTAGCAATTAGGAGTTAGCATTCATTCCCTGCTTAATACGTTGCCAGGCATTCTTTGAAATTCTTCATTATATGGACTCATGTGGTTCTTATGAGAATAATCTGAGGTAGGACATTTTTATCTTTGTTTTGCTAAAATTTACTCTGAGGTCAGGCTTTTAAAAATTTACTGTCTCTTGTAAATGAGGATTATAACACTGTTTTTACAGGATGACTGAATGGAATAATTCATTTCTATTTTCATACAAAATGCCTAAAACAATGCCTGGAACATAGTCCTCACTAAAAATCATATTATTAATATGCCTCAGTTTCTTAATTCACATTACAGTTTCTTTTCTTTTACTATAAACTTTCAGAGCATGAGCTCTCTCCCTGGGATCACCTCTCTAGTTCTTCCCAGCCCCATTACTCTAGGATCTGGGCCCTCCTCTTGTCCCCTGTGGTCCTGCTTTAAAGTGATTCGTGCCCCTGGTACTCAGGTTTGTCTATAAGTTTGATTCCAAATATTACCATATCCTGCATATTCTTATTGTCGTGTCTTATCTTAAAGATCAAAGTCTGTTGTAAGTAACCAACTTCAGACCCTCAGGAAGCTTGGACACTGAGCAACTGGTTAATCTCTTTGAGGTCAAACCTAAAAAGCTTAATTCTCTGGCCCTAATCTTTCTCATTTCTTGTCAACTCCTCTTCTTGGAAATCTGCATTAAGGTCCCTCAATTCATTACAGCTGAGGCAGCATAGTTAAATATTTTTTCAGGAGATGTAACAGACACTGGAGACACAGGTTTGATCCCTAGGTTGGGAAGATCCCCTGGAGGAGGAAATGGCAACCCATTTCAGTATTCTTGCTTGGTGAATCCCACGGACAGAGGAGCCTGGTGGACTACAGTCCATAGCGTCTCAAAGAGTTGGACATGACTTAACAATTGAACAACAGCAGCAATATTTGTGTGTGTGTGTGTGTGTGTGTGTGTGTGTGTGGCATGCATGCTAAATCACTTTAGTCGTGTCTGACTCTGCAATCCCATCAGGGTCCTCTGTCCATGAGATTCTCCAAGTAAGAATACTGGAGTTGGTTGCCATTTCCTTCTCCAGGAGAGCTTCCCCACCCAGTAAATATGGACAATATCATCCCTAAAGAATGGTTCTGACTTTTTCCATTTCAAACACGTTGATGAAAAGAACTTTATGTTTCTAGAGGACAAAATAGATAATGGCTAGGACTGTCAAGTCTGGATGTTTTTACTCATAGTGATTTTCTGTTATACGTATCTGTCATAGAAACTTGATGCAAGAGCTTCTTACAACTGGCCTAAAATAGGAACAGGGATTTAATCACATTAATGTCTTAAGAGGACTTCTTAAGGAGGTGAGTCACTTAATTTTTCTGAACCTCAGTTTCCTCATTTATGAAGTGAGGATAATATGATGATCTAATATACTGAAGATAATTATGCTGTGATCAAGAACAGAATTATAGGCTTAAACACTGTGGAAAACAGAAGTCAGAGAGGTAGCACTCTCCTTTGTCACAGCATCATCCTTGCCTCATTTGAGAGTAAAGAGACAGATGCAGAAAATGGTCCTACTCCCCACAGAGGGGCCAGAAGAATAAAATTGAAAGGTAGAAAATAGATGGCAGCATGGCCTGCCTGGCTTCCCTCAGAGTTTCTCACTACACACCGAAAACTTTCCTGTGACTCATTTTCTGCTACTTTAATGTAAGCCTTTGTTACTTGGGGCCTTCACACCAGGCTTACTAGAGAGTCTTTTACTTTTCAAGTCTTTCATTTTATTTTTTTAATCTCCATAAGGAGTATGCTTCAAACTTCTAACTATGTTTCTCCCATCCCTATATTTAATCCTACTTTTTATTGTTGAGGTCACTTCTCATTGGTGACCTAAACACAATTGACAGCTGCCTGAAGTTACTGAACACCTGGGCTGTGCTCATGTCTGTGCTGGATGCTGTAGCATTCGAGAAGGAATGTGAGGAGCTAAGCATTTGTTGTGACATGATTTTCTGCATTCCACTAAGGAGCATTCTGAGGCTCAAGGTCACAGCTAGTAGACGGAAAAGCCAGGATTTGAATTCAAGACTTTGTGACTCCAAAGATCATAAGATAAGGATATGCTTTGCATGTGTCTGACTCAGGAGAAAACAAGACTGACCATAAAATGATGGGAGAAGAGGTCAGAAACTGGGCAGCAATGAAATAGCATTATTTATTTCCAAGTCTTCACCTAATTTGGCAAAGGAGCTTAGACTTGGAGCAAACACAGATCACGTGAGTGTTTTAGATCTGGGGCAGAGTTTATGAGAAGTGGTGATTAAAGATGGCTATTGCAATGAAAAGCAGGAAGTGAAGAAGCAACATTAGAGTAAGGGACACTGCTGTTGTAATCTAGCACTGAAAGGGGAGGGTCTGGACCAGGAGGAGGAGGCATTTCATCCTCTATTTTGGAGATAAAGAATACGAAATTGGGCAGATGGGAAATAAGAGCAACTTTTTGAATGCATATGGTATGGTCTTGATTTTCCCACACAAGTAGGATGAAAGATTGCAATCTTTTGAGGTCCAGGACATGGAGAGGGTATCTTTTGAGAGTGAAAAAGGAAAGACATGGATTCATGGCAATTCAGAAAAAGGAAATGCATTTCATAATTCACAAGTGACTAGTTGGGGAGAGTGGTATGGTGAAGGAGAGTACTTAGTCAAAAGTAACTACTAGGTTTGAATGTAAGGAACGTGATTGAGTAGAGACCCTGATGTATAGGGAAGTTGAAAGGAGATCTGTATCGACAGGATTTTGCCTAAGGAAGAAAGAATGATGACTTTAGTTGTAGATCTGTTGTATTTGGTAGATTAGTGAAACAGCTCAGAAGAAATGTTAAGTAGGTACTATAATGAGAAAGAGTATGATTTCCGAGAGAAGTGAACTATTAAAAAGAGCAGGATCTAAACGTAAGACCAGAAACTATAAAACTCCTAGAGGAGAACATAGGCAAAACACTCTCTGACATACATCACAGCAGGATCCTCTATGACCCACCTCCCAGAATATTGGAAATAAAAGCAAAAATAAACAAATGGGACCTAATTAACCTTAAAAGCTTCTGCACATCAAAGGAAACTATTAGCAAGGTGAAAAGACCGCCTTCAGAATGGGAGAAGATAATAGCAAATGAAGCAACTGACAAACAACTAATCTCGAGAATATACAAGCAACTCCTACACCTCAACTCCAGAAAAATAAATGACCCAATCAAAAAATGGGCCAAAGAACTAAATAGACATTTCTCCAAAGAAGACATACAGATGGCTAACAAACACATGAAAAGGTGCTCAACATCACTCATTATCAGAGAAATGCAAATCAAAACCACTATGAGGTACCATTTCACACCAGTCACACCAGAATGGCTGCGATCCAAAAGTCTACAAGTAATAAATGCTGGAGAGGGTGTGAAGAAAAGGGAACCCTCTTACACTGTTGGTAGGAATGCAAACTAGTACAGCCACTATGGAGAACAGTGTGGAGATTCCTTAAAAAACTGGAAATAGAACTGCCTTATGACCCAGCAATCCCACTGCTGGGCATACACACTGAGGAAACCAGAAGGGAAAGAGACACGTGTACCCCAATGTTCATCGCAGCACTGTTTATAATAGCCAGGACATGGAAGCAACCTAGATGTCCATCAGCAGATGAATGGATAAGAAAGCTGTGGTACATACACACAATGGAGTATTACTCAGCCATTAAAAAGAATACATTTGAATCAGTTCTAATGAGGTGGATGAAACCGGAGCCTATTATACAGAGTGAAGTAAGCCAGAAAGAAAAACACCCATACAGTATACTAATGCATATATGTGGAATTTAGAAAGATGGTAACAATAACCCTGTGTACGAGACAGCAAAAGAGACACTGATGTATAGAACAGTCTTATGGACTCTGAGAGAGAGGGAGAGGGTGGGAAGATTTGGGAGAATGGCATTGAAACATGTAAAATGTCATGTATGAAACGAGTTGCCAGTCCAGGTTCGATGCACGATACTGGATGCTTGGGGCTGGGGCACTGGGACGACCCAGAGGGATGGAATGGGGAGGGAGGAGGGTTCAGGATGGGGAATACATGTATACCTGTGGCGGATTCATTTTGATATTTGGCAAAACTAATACAATTATGTAAAGTTTAAAAATAAAATTTAAAAAAAAATAGCAAAAAAAAAAAAAAAAGAGCAGGAGATCAACATTGAGTATTTAGTATCTGGATGATCCTATTGAGAAGGAGGGAAAAAAGAGCTAGTATCAGAGGCAGAAAGAAATGCATTAGAGGGGGGCAGTCCTAAGATGGTGGAGGAATAGGATGGGGAGACCACTTTCTCCCCCACAAATTCATCGAAAGATCATTTGAATGCTGAGCAAATTCAATAAAACAACTTCTGAATGCTGGCGGAGGACACCAGGCATTCAGAAAGGCAGCCCATTGTATTCGAAAGGAGGTAGGGCAAAATATAAAAGATAAAAAGAGAGACAAAAGAGTTAGGGGAGTTGTGAAAGAGGAGAAGTTTCCAAACACCAGGAAACCCTCTCACCGGCTGGTCTGTCGGGAATTTTGGAATCTCAGGGCAACATAACTAGGAGGGAAAAATAAATAAAACCCACAGATTACATGCCTAACCACAACTCCCAGTGGAGAAATAGCCCAGACCCTCACATCCGCCACCAGCAGCCAAGGGCTGAACAGGGAGGTGCGGGCTGCATTGCTTACTGTCAAGACCGGGCCTGAATGCCCTGAGGACAATCTGAGGAGCTAATGTGAGACAGCAACCCAAACTGTGGGGTAGCCAGAGAGAGAGAGAGAAAAAAAAAAAAGAGAGAGAAAGAGAGAGAGAACTTTCCCTGAAAAGCTCTAACCTAAGGCACTGCTGGCCCACTCACAGAACAAAGGACTGAGAGAATACCAGAGGAAAGCTATCTGGCTGTGGACTGGCCCCTCCCCCCGCTGGAAGCAGAGAGGCAGGTGAGCGACAGCCAGAGCCGGAGAGGGACAATCTCCGCCCCAGAGATGGCATCTTCTACCACACTGCAAGCAGGCTCCCAGCTGCTAACCACATCTTCCTGGGATCCTCGATGGTTGACATCTGCCAGGACTGTCACAGCCAGTGATCAGCTCCCCAGAAGAGACACATAGCGCATCTGAGATGGTGCTCCCACTGCGCACCCAGGAAACCAAGCAGCTTGGGACCAGGGAGGTGATAAGATGCACCACATACCCGGGGAGAGTGCGCTCACCAAGCACCTGGTCGCCTGAGTTGCTCAGACCTGGGAAGGGCACAAAACGCAGGCCCAACCAAGTCTGTGCCTTTGTGGAGTACCTGAGAACCTGAACATGAGTGGCTTAGACCTGGGAAGTGCATGTAACCCAGGGCCAGCTTTAGACAGTTCCCCTGCAGAGCAACCTGGAGCCTGAGCAGTGTAGACCGGAAAAGCACACACACTGTGAGTGGGGGCAAACCCAGTGTGGCCCAGACACTGCGAGCACTCCCCACACGTCCCAGTGATATTTGCTTGCAGTGTTCCTCCCTCCCCACAGCACAACTGAACAAGTGAGCCTAAATAAGTGACCACCTTCGCCCCCTTGTGTCAGGGTGGAAATTAGACACTGAAGAGATTTGCAAACAGAGGAAGCCAAAATAAATGGAGGGGACTGTTTTGGAAGTGACAGGTGCAACAGCTTAAAACCCTGTAGTGAGCATTGAATACATTGGAAGAGGCCTCTGGACCTTGAGAAGAAGTACAAGCTGGGACAAGGAACTATCTGAAACTGAACTGACCCCATACTGCCCACAACAGCTCCAGAGAAATTCCTAGATATATTTTACTATTATCATTTTTTAAATTAAAAAAAAAAATTCTACTTTTAAGTCCTTTTTTACTCCTTTAATTTTCATTTTTATAACCTATTATTACCTTGCCAAAAAAACCCCCCTATTTTTAAAGCAAATTTCATTATATATTTTTTGTAAGTTTTGTGATTTTGTTTTGCTTTTTTAATATTGTATTTTTGAGAGTCTAACCTCTAGATATTTAATCTTTGCTTTTTGGTATTTGTTATCAATTTTGTACCTTTAAGAATCCAATCTTCAGTACGCATTTTTACTTATGAGGGTGATTACTGGCTTGATTGCCCTCTCTCCCTTTGGACTCTCCTTTTTCTCCCCCAGGTCACCTCTATCTCCTCTCTCCACCTTCTCCTCTCTACCCAACTCTGTGAATCTCTGTGGGTATACTGGGCATTGGAGAACACTTAGGGAACTGATTACTGGCTAGATCTGTCTCTCTCCTTTTGACTCCCCTTCTTCTCCTCCTGGTCACCTCTATCTCCTTCCTCCCTCTTCTCTTCTCTATGAAAAACTGTGAACCTCTCTGGGTGTTCCAGACTGCGGAGAGCACATAAGGATTTGATTACTAGCTAGATTGCTCTCTCCCCTTTTGATTCTCCCTCTTCTCCTGGTCACCCCTATCTCCCTCCTCCCTCTTCTCTTCTCCATGTAAATGTGTGGACCTCTCTGGGTGTCCCTCACTGTGGAGAATCTTTTCTCCACTATCTTAGATGTTCTATTATCGGTGCTGTATGGATGGAGATGTCTTGAGGCTACTATAAGAATAAGACTGAAAACCAGAGGCAGGAGGCTTAAATCCAAAACCCGAGAACACCAGAAATCTCCTGACTCCAGGGAACATTAATTGACAAGAGCACATCCAAAAGCCTCCTACACTGAAACCAAGCTCCACACAAGAGCCAACAAGTTCCAGAGAAAGACATACCATGTTAATTCTCCAGTAACACAGGAGCATAGCCCTGAGCATTAATATACAGGCTGGCCAAAGTCACACCAAACCCATAGACACCTCAAAACTCACTACTGGACGCTTCATTGCACTCCAGAGAGAAGAGACCGAGCTCCAACCACCAGAACACAGATGCAAGTTTCCTTAACCAGAAAACCTTGACAAGCCACTTGTCCAACCCCACCCACCGGGAGCAACCTCCACAATAAAGAGGAACCACAAACTTCCAGCATACAGAATGGCCACCCCAAACAGAGGAATCTAAACAAGACGAAAAGGCAGAGAAATATTCAGCAGGTAAAGGAACATGATAAACACCCACCAAACCAAACAAAAGATGAGGAGATAGGGAATCTACCTGAAAAAGAATTCAGAATAATGATAGTAAAAATGATCCAAAATCTTGAAAACAAAATGGAGTTACAGATAAATAGTCTGGAGACAAGGATTGAGAAGATGCAAGAAATGTTTAACAAGGACCTAGTAGAAATAAAAAAGAGTCAATCAATAAAGAATAATGCAATAACTGAGATAAAACTCTGGAGGGAACCAACAGTAGAATAACTGAGGCAGAAGATAAGTGAGGTGGAAGATAGAATGGTGGAAATAAATGAAGCAGAGAGGAAAAAAGGAAGAAAAAGAATTAAAAGAAATGAAGGCAACCTCAGAGACCTCTGGGACAATGTCAAATGCCCAACATTTGAATCATAGGAGTCCCAGAAGAAGAAGACAAAAAGAAAGGCCATGAGAAAATATTTGAGGAGATAATAGTTGAAAACTTCCCTAAAATGGGAAAGGAAATAGCCACCCAAGTCCAAGAAACCCAGAGAGTCCCAAACAGGATAAACCCAAGGGGAAACACCCCAAGATACATATTAATCAAATTGACAAAGATCAAACACAAAGAACAAATATTAAAAGCAGCAAGGGAAAAACAACAAATAACACACAAGGGGATTCCCATAAGGATAACAGCTGATTTTTCAATAGAAATTCTTCAGGCCAGAAGGGAATGGCAGGATATACTTAAAGTGATGAAAGAGAAAAACCTACAACCAGATTACTCTACTGAGCAAGAATATCATTCAAATATGAAGGAGAAATCAAAAGCTTTACAGACAAGCAAAAGCTGAGAGAATTCAGTACCGCCAAACTACCTCTTCAACAAATGGTAAGGGATCTTCTCTAGACAGGAAACACAGAAAAGGTGTATGAACTCGAACCCAAAACAACAAAGTAAATGGCAATGGGATCATACTTATCAATAATTACCTTAAATGTAAATGGGTTGAATGTCCCAACCAGAAGACAAAGACTGGCTGAATGGATACTGAAACAAGAACCCTATATATGCTGTCTACAGAGGCCCACCTCAAAACAAGGGACACATACAGACTGAAAGTGAAGGACCGGAAAAAGATATTTCACGCAAATGAAGACCAAAAGAAAGCTGGCGTGACAATACTCATATCAGATAAAATAGACTTTGAAATAAAGGCTGTGAAAAGAGACAAAGAAGGACACTACGTAATGATCAAAGGATCAATCCAAGAAGAATATATAACAATTATAAATATATATGCACCCAACATAGGACCACCGCAACATGTAAGCCAAATGCTAACAAGTATGAAAGGGGAAATTAACAGTAACACAATAATAGTGGGAGACTTTAATACCCCACTCACACCTATGGATAGATCAAATAAACAGAAAATTAGCAAGGAAACACAAATTTTAAATGATACAATGGACCCGCTGCTGCTGCTGCTAAGTCGCTTCAGTCGTGTCCGACTCTGTGCGACACCATAGATGGCAGCCCACCAGGCTCCACCGTCCCTGGGATTCTCCAGGCATGAACACTGGAGTGGGTTGCCACTTCCTTCTCCAATGCAGGAAAGTGAAAAGTGAAAGGGAAGTCACTTAGTCTTGTCCGACTCTTCGCGATCCCATGGACTGCAGCCCACCAGGCTCCTCCATCCATGTGATTTTCCAGGCAAGAGTGCTGGAGTGGGGTGCCATTACCTTCTCCAACAATGGACCAGTTAGACCTAATTGATATCTATAGGACATTTCACCCCCAAACAATGAATTTCACCTTCTTCTCAAGTGCACACGGAACATTCTCCAGGATAGATCACATCCTGGGCCATAAATCTAGGCTTGGTAATTTTAAAAAAATTGAAATAAGTTCAAGCATCTATTCTGATCACAATGAGGTAAGATTAGATGTCAACTACAGGAAAAAAAAAAAAAAGCTATTAAAAATACAAACATATGGAGGCTAAACAAAACGCTTCTGAATAACCAATAAATCACAGAAGAAATAAAAATATGCATAGAATTGAATGAAAATGAAAACACAGCAACCCAAAACCTGTGGGACTCAGTAAAAGCAGTGCCAAGGGGAAGGTTCATAGCAATACAAGCTTATTTCAAGAAGAAAGAGAAAAATCAAATAGATAACCTAACTCTACAGCTAAAGCAACTAGAAAAGGAAGAAATGAAGAAACCCAGGGTTAGTAGAAGGAAAGGATTCATAAAAATTAGGGCAGAAATAAATGAAAAATAAAGGAGACAGTAGAAAAAATAATAAAAAAAAAGCTGATTCTTTTAGGGAAGATAAGATAAGATAAATAAATAGAGAAGAGAATAATAAATAAGAGAATAAATAAGAGAAGAGAAGATAAATAAAGTAGACAAACTGTTAGCCAGACTCATCAAGAAAAAAAAGGGAGAACAATCAAATCAACAAAATTAGAAATGAAAATGGAGAAATCACAACAGATAACACAGAAATACAAAGGATCATAAGAGACTACTGTCAGCAACTACATGCCAATAAAATAGGCAACTTGGAAGAAATGCATGAACTCTTAAAAAAAGTATAACCTTCCAAAAGTGAACCAGGAAGAAATAGAAAGTCTTATCAGACCCATCACAAGCATGGAAATCAAAACTGTAATTGACAGTTTCACAGCTGAATTCTACCAAAAATTTAGAAGAGCTAACACCTATCTTACTCAAACTCTTCCAGAAAATTGCAGAGGAAGGTAAACTTCCAAACTCATTCTATGAGGCCACCATCACCCTAATACCAAAACCTGACAAAGATGCCACAAAAAATAAAACTACAGGCCAATATCACTGATAAACATAGATGAAAAATCATTAACAAAATTCTAGTAAACAGAATCTAACAACATATTAAAAATGTCATACATCATGACCATGTGGGCTTTATCCCAGGGATGCAAGGATTCTTCAATATCCGCAAATCAATCAACATGATACACCACATTAACAAATTGAACGATAAAAACCGTATGGTTATCTCAATAGATGCAGAGAAAGCCTTTGACAAAATTCAACATCTATTTATGGCAAAAACCCTCCAGAAAGCAGATATAGAAGGAACATACCTCAACATAATAAAAGCCATATATGTTAAACCCACAGCAAACATTATTCTCAATGGTGAAAAATTGAAAGCATTTCCCCTAAAGTCAGGAAAAAGATAAGGGTGCCCACTCTCATAACTACTATTCAACATGGTTTTGGAAGTTTTAGCCACAGCAATCAGAGCAGAAAAAGAAATAAAAGGAATCCAGATTGGAAAAGAAGAAGTAAAACTCTCACTGTTTGCAGACAACATGATCCTCTACACAGAAAACCCTAAAGACTTCAACAGAAAATTACTAGAGCTAATCAATGACTATAGTAAAGTCGCAGGATATAAATTTAACACACAGAATCCCTTGCATTCTTATACACTAACAATGAGAAAACAGAAAGAGTAATTAAGGAAACAATTCCATTCACCATTGCAATGAAAAGAATAAAATACTTAGGAATAAATATACCTAAAGAAACAAAATACCTATATATACAGAGAACTATAAAACACTAATGAAAGAAATCACAGAGGACACAAATAGATGCAGAAATATACCAGGTCCATGGATTGGAAGAATCAATATAGTGAAAATCAGTATACTACCCAAAGCAATCTATAGATTCAATGCAATCTTATCAAGCTACCAACGGTATTTTTCAGAAAACTAGAACAAATAATTTCACAATTTGCATGCAAATACAGAAAAACTCAAATAGCCAGAGCAATCTTGAGAAAGAAGAATGGAACTGGAGGAATCAACCTGCCTGACTTTAGGCTCTACTACAAACCTACTCATTTAACTTATATGCAGAGTACATCATGAGAAACACTGGACTGGAAGAAACACAAGCTGGAATCAAAATTGCTGGGAGAAATATCAATAACCTCAGATATGCAGATGACACCACCCTTATGGCAGAAAGTGAAGAGGAACTAAAAAGCCTCTTGAAAGTGAAAGAGGAGAGTGAAAAAGTTGGCTTAAAGCTCAACATTCAGAAAACGAAGATCATGGCATCTGGTCCCATCACTTCATGGGAAATAGATGGGGAAACAGTGGAAACAGTGTCAGACTTCATTTTTTTGGGCTCCAAAATCACTGCAGATGGTGACTGCAGCCATGAAATTAAAAGACTCTTACTCCTTGGAAGGAAAATTATGACCAACCTAGATAGCATATTGAAAAGCAGAAACATTACTTTGCCAACAATGGTCCATCTAGTCAAGGCTATGGTTTTTCCTGTGGTCATGTATGGATGTGAGAGTTGGACTGTGAAGAAGGCTGAGCGTGGAAGAATTGATGCTTTTGAACTGTGGTGTTGGAGAAGACTCTTGAGAGTCCCTTGGGCTGTAAGGAGATCCAGCCAGTCCATTCTGAAGGAGATCAGCCCTGGGATTTCTTTGGAAGGAATGATGCTAAAGCTGAAACTCCAATACTTTGGCCACCTCATGCGAAGAGTTGACTCATTGGAAAAGACTCTGATGCTGGGAGGGATTGGGGGCAGGAGGAGAAGGGGACGACAGAGGATGAGATGGCTGGAGGGCATCACTGACTTGATGGACATGAGTCTGAGTGAACTCTGCGAGTTGGTGATGGACAGGGAGGCCTGGCGTGCTGCAATTCATGGGGTCGCAAAGAGTCGGACATGACTGAGTGACTGAACTGAACAAACCTACAGTCATCAGGTTAGTATGGTACTAACATAGATAGTATGGTACACACCAAGATAGTATGGTACTGGCACAAAGACAGAAATATAGATCAATGGAACAAAATAGAAAGCCCAGAGATAAATCCATGCACCTATGGACACCTTATCTTTGACAAACGAGGCAAGAATATACAATGGAGAAAAGACAATCTCTTTAACAAGTGGTGCTGGAAAAACTGGTCAACCACTTGTAAAAGAATGAAACTAGAACACTTTCTAACACCATACACAAAAATAAACTCAAAATGGATTAAAGATCTAAATGTAAGACCCAAAACTATAAAACTTACATAGGCAAAACACTCTCTGACATAAATCACAGCAGGATCCTCTATGACCCACCTCCTAGAGTAATGGAAATAAAAGCAAAAATAAACAAATGGGATCTAATTAAACTTAAAAGATTTTGCACAACCAAGGAAACTATAAGCAAGGTGAAAAGACAGCCTTCAAATGGGAGAATATAGTGGCAAATGAAGCAACTGACAAAGAATTAATCTCAAAAATATACAAGCAGCTCCTGAAGCTCAGTTCCAGAAAAATAAATGACCTAATAAAAAAATGGCTTAAAGAACTAAACAGACATTTCTCAAAAGAAGACATACAGATGGCTAACAAACACATGAAAAGATGCGCAACATCACTCATTATCAGAGAAATGCAAATCACAACTACAATGAGGTACCATCTCACGCTGGTCAGAATGGCTGTACACTATTGGTGGGAATGCAAACTAGTACAGCCACTATGGAGAACAGTGTGGAGATTCCTTAAAATACTGGAAATAGAACTGCCACATGACCCAGCAATCCCACTGCTGGGCATATGCACTGAGGAAACCAGAATCGAAAGAGACACATGTACCCCAATGTTCATTGCAGCACTGTTTACAATAGCAAAGACATTGAAGCAACCTAGATGTCCATCAGCAGATGAATGGATATGAAAATTTTGGTACACATACATAATGGAATATTACTCAGCTATTAAAAAGAATACATTTGAATCGGTTCTAATGAGGTGTATGAAACCAGAGCCTATTATACAGAGTGAAGTAAGTCAGAAAGAAAAACACCAGTACAGTATACTGATGCATATATATGGAATTTAGAAAGATGGTACAGTGACCCTATATGCAAGACAGCAAAAGAGACACAGATGTATAGAACAGTCTTTTGGACTCAGTGGGAGAAGTCCAGGGTGGGATGATTTGAGAGGATAGCATTGAAACATGTATATTATCATATGTAAAACAGATCACCAGTCCAGGTTCAATGAATGAGACAGGGTGCTCAGGGCTGGTGCACTGGGATGACCCTGAGGGATGGGATGGGGAGGGAAGTGGGAGAGAGGGATGGGGAACACCTGTATACCCATGGCTGATTCATGTTGATGTATGGCAAAAACCACTACAAAATTGTAAAGTAATTAGCCTACAATTAAAATAAATAAATTAATTTAAAAAATGCATTAGAGGGAGACAGAAACCAGAATAGCCAAGGAGGAAAATTCAGGAAAGAAAACTTGAGCACAATTTTCTCTTAAATATTGAAATCTATTCTGCAGAAATCAGTGTGCTTTATCTCTGATGTGGTCCCCACTGTCCTGGTGCTTACAATCCAGTTGGTGGAAAAGGCAGGCTGAGCACTGAGGCATAGGCTGCTGAGGGACCTTGGAAAGGCTGTCAGAGAAGCAACTAAGGAACAGAAGGTGGGGAAGAATGGAGCAAGAAAAAATTTCACCAGGCCTCGAGGGGAAGATAGCATTTTAACCATGTCAGATATAAGAGAGAGAATGATCATTATTCTGGCAAAAAGTGACAGGAGTTGAGGGGTGGGAGGGAGGTTCTTCACAATACCTTAGTGAGGACAAGAGGCAGACTGCTCCAGGCTAATGATGAAGTTAGAGAAGACGTCATTCAGCTCACTCAGAGGCCCACTCATGGTAGAAAGGAATGAAATTAATGACAACTAGAAGATTGTAGGCGGAGAAGGCAATGGCACCCCACTCCAGTACTCTTGCCTGGAAAATCCCATGGATGGAGGAGCCTGGTGGGCTGCAGTCCATGGGGTCGCTAAGAGTCGGACATGACTGAGTGACTTCCCTTTGACTTTTCACTTTCATGCATTGAAGAAGGAAATGGCAACCCACTCCAGTGTCCTTGCCTGGATAATCCGGGGACGGGGAGTCTGGTGGGCGTCTATGGGGTCGCACAGAGTCGGACATGACTAAAGTGACTTAGCAGCAGCAGCAGCAGCACAGAAGATTGTGGGAGGGAGTGGACTGGGTGAAAGTGGTGGCTAGCCAGCTAGGGGGTAGGCGGGGCTACATAGGAATGCGGTATGGTAGGTGGGTGGAGGGTTGAATTAGGAGGAGAGGGCATTTCATTCTCTGTTTTGGAAACACAGGGTATGAAATGGGGTGGATGGGAAGTAGCAGCAGTGTTTTGAACACCCATAGCATGTTCTTGATTTTACCATGTAGGTGGGAGGAAAGATTGTCATCTTTTGAGGTCCAGGGCATGGAGAGGGTCAGGGCATCTTTTGAGTTTCCATAGGGGGACTGTTGTTAAGAAGAGCTGCCTGAAGCATTATTGGAGGCTACTTAGAATACACATCTTACTGGGAAGTGGAAGTGGAAATGAAGTGTCCTTCAAGACCAGGCAGCTGTTTTTAGTTTGATATTTTCCCCTAGCAGCATTCAGAACCTAGGGAGGAGTGGAAATGTTATCTGTTGGGGGTTGATTGAGGGTTGTGTATCACAGTATCCAAATATAGCCAGAGACCATCAGTGAGACCACTAGTGATGGAAAGGAGACTGTTGTCGCAGGTTGGGGCTGACCTGGTGAGCAGGACTGACCAAATGGAGGCACTGCAATGGGACATGTGAACACAAGCAGCTGACTCATTAGTAAGGTGAGGAGTGGAAGAAAGGACAAGAAAAGAGGTTGTGGAAAAAAATAGACCCATTTATTGAATATTTCAAAAACCCACTTCCCAGGTCCGAAAGATTGAGCCCTCTGACTTTCCTCACGTTGGTACACAGGGAGAGGATTGCCACTTAAATGGTGTCACAACTGATTAAACTTGAAGGATGAGGCAGTCTTTTCTCTCTGTTCTTTTCCTCCATTTAATTTTTTATTATTTTTCTTGTCAGTATTTAATCGCCACCTTTATTTCCTTTAAGAGCCAAGAAATCTGCTTTTCCAGTTGAGAGGTACAGTGCATGGAAAAGACAAAGAAAAGAGAAATGCATTTCGTTCCCTGTGAGTCACTGTCTTTCTCCTCCTCCTCTCCCGACTCCTTTTAATTATTCACCACCACCCCTTTTCTTTATTCACGTATCCTCTCATCTCAATGTTCATGTCACTTTGTTATTCTTAAATCATAGCCACTGGCGGTGAGAGAGGCTTGTCTAAACCTAAAATATGGAGGTTGCCAATTAATAATGCACATGCGTGAAATAGCTCGGCAGTGATTCCTCTGGTCTCTTCAGTGTCACTCTTGGACAGTACCCCCAAAGCCGGACAAGGACAGGAAAGTTCCCCATTAGCCTTTTGGACTCTCTTTCTCTCCCTCTCCCTCCCACAGATGAAAGACCTTTAAGCACAGACATTCATAAATTAACGTGTGTAGCTAATTATTCTTAGACACCAGAAGCAGTACTTTCAAACAGAACATATATTAGTCTTCAAAAAGCCGTTCTCTTCAGAGCACTTTAACACTCACTCACCAGTGGGTTTCTAAAGAAGAAATAAAAAAGATTTAGAAAATAATAAATATAAATGTGTAGAAGGCTTTCTTCATGGTGTCAACCAAATGTCCTATATTTGCAGACTGTTATCCAGGGTGGGAGGGGGGAGAGTTATATTTATGTGACTAAATGCAGTTGAAGAGTAATGAAAAGCAGTATTTAGTCTGGGGTAAATCACATGGAATAGAGAATGAGGTAATTTCTTCATAAAGCACTAGTATCTTCTCTCTCTCTTATAAATCTGTGTGTTGTGCTAAGTCACTCCAGCCATGTCTGACTCTTTGTGACCCATGGACTGTAGCCTGCCAGGCTCCTCTGTCAATGGGATTTTTCAGGCAAGAATACTGGAGTGGGTTGCCATGCCCTTCTTCAGGGTTTCTTCCTGACCAAAGGATTGAACCTATGTCCCCTGCATTGCAGCTGGATTCTTTACTGATGAGTCACCAGGCAGGCAGGCAGCCAGGTATAGTAGCTTAGTCGTGTCCCACTCTTTGTGACACCATGCACTATACAGTCCATGGAATTCTCCAGGCCAGAATATTGGAGTGGGTGGCCTCTCCTTTCTCCAGGGGATCTTCCCAACCCAGGGATTGAAACTAGGTCTCCCTCATTGCAGGCATATTCTTTACCAGCTGAACCACAAAGGAAGTGCCCCCACCCAAAAAAAAAAAAAAAAAAGAGTCACCAGGAGCCCATATAAAAGATGATGCTGTTAAAGTGCCAAACTCTTTATGCCAGCACATTTGGAAAACTCAGCAGTGGTCACAGGATGGAAAAGGTCAGTTTTCATTACAATCCCAAAGAAAAGCAATACCAAAGAATGTTCAAACTACTGCACAATTACACTCAACTCACACAGTGGGACACGACTGAGCGACTTCACTTTCACTTTTCACTTTCATGCATTGGAGAAGGCAATGGCAACCCACTCCAGTGTTCTTGCCTGGAGAATCCCAGGGATGGGGGAGCCTGGTGGGCTTCCTTCTGTGGGGTCACACAGAGTCGGACACGACTGAAGTGACTTAACAGCAGCACACACTATCAAAGTAATGCTCAACATTCTCCAAATGAAGCTTCAACAGTATGTGAACCGAGAACTTTCAGACGTTCAAGCTGGATTTAAAAAGGCAGAGAAATCAGTGATCAAATTGCCAACATCTGCTGCATCATCGAAAAAGCAAGAAAATTCCAGAAAAGCATCTACTTCTGCTTTATTGACTATTCCAAAGCCTTTGACTGTGTGGATCACAACAAACTGGAAAATTTTCCAAGAGATGGGAATTTCAGATCCCTTACCTGACTCCTGACAAATCTGTATGCAGGTCAAGAAGCAACAGTTAGAACTGGACATGGAACAACAGACTGGTTTCAAATAGGGAAAGGAGTACATCAAGGCTGTATATTGTCACCTGCTTGTTTAACTTATATGCAGAGTACATCATGCGAAATGCCAGGCTGGGTAAAGCACAAGCTGGAATCAAGATTGCTGAGAGAAGTATCAATAACCTTGGATATGCAGGTGACACCACCCTAATGGCAGAAAGCGAAGAAGAGCTAAAGAGCCTCTTGATGATAGTGAAAGAGGAAAGGGAAAAAACTGACTTAAAACTCAACATTCAGAAAACGAAGATCATGGCATCTGGTCCCATCACTTCATGGCAAATAGATGGGGAAACAATGGAAAGAGTAACAGTCTTTATTTTGGGGGGCTCCAAAATCACTGCAGATGGTGACTGCAGCCATGAAATTAAAAGACAATTGCTCCTTGGAAGAAAAGTTATGACCAACCTAGATAGTATAATAAAAATCAGAGATACTACCTTGCTGACAAAGGTACATCTAGTCAAAGCTATGGTTTTTCCGGTAGTCATGTGTGGATGTGAGAGCTGGACCATAAAGAAAGCTGAGTGTTGAAGAACTGATGCTTTTGAACTGTGGTGGTGGAGAAGACTCTTGAGAGTCCCTTGGACAGCAAGGAGGTCAAATGTGTCAGTCTTAAAGGAAATCAGTCTTCAATATTCATTGGAAGAACTGATAGTGAAGCTCTAATCCTTTGGCCACCTGATATGAAGAGCTGACCCATTGGAAAAGACCCTGATGCTAGTAAAGATTGAAGGCAGGAGGAGAAGGGGCCAACCGAGGATGAGATGTTTGAATGGCAACACCAACTTGATAGACATGAGTTTGAGAGAGCTCCAGGAGTTGGTGATGGACAGGGAAATCTGGCATGCTACAGTCCATGTGGTTGCAAAGAATTGCACACGACTGAGCAACTGAACTAAACTAACACATATCTGTGTATATAGTTATCAGGTTTATCTATCTTTCATCTTCTTGGTGATCTCCTTCCTTTATCCAGTAACTTATTCTCCATTTATTGAATACTTCACTACATTCTGAAGACTTGAGGATGGATGAGACATGGTCTCTGCTCCCAAAAGCTCACAGATGACAAAATAACCTCTAATTCTATTTTTAAAAAGCCACTGTGGAGGATCAAGGCTAGTGACCTCAGTGTAGCAATACAGTGGGTAACTCCCTCGGGCAGGTCTGCGGCTTCAGACAGAGTCCCCAGTGGGTGGCATTCATTGTCTTGATCTATTCACTGCAGTCTAGTTGCTGTTCTCTGCAGTCTCAAGGCCTGATATCAACTGACCAGGCTACCACATAGGTCTGTCTCAAACAGCAGGCTTGCATAGCTTGACCTCACAGAGACAGACTATAAGGGGGAACATCAGCAAGAAATACAGCTGTCAGGGAAACAAATATTCCTGCTCTCCAGTCAGCTTGTTCTTTCTCTGAAGGGCAGATACATGGAACATCAAAGCACAGTCAGAAGAGTGAGGATTTTGCCTATAGATGCTCTGATGCATTAGGTGATGTTTTCATATTTTATATTCCAGAGAGTGTTTTCATTTTCCTTCAAGTTTTTTAGAGGACCCCCATTTTCTTCATTTCTCACACTGTATAGAGCAGCTCTTCTCCACTTCAGTTCAGTTCGGTCACTCAGTCATGTTTGCAACCCCATGGACTGCAGCACACCAGGCCTCCCTGTCCATCACCAACTCCCAGAGTTTACTCAAACTCATGTCCATCGTATTAGTGATGCCATCCAACCATCTTATCCTCTGCTGTCCCCATCTCCTCCTGCCTTCAACCTTTCCCAGCATCAGGATCTTTTCCAATGAGTCAGCTCTTCACATCAGGTGGCCAAAGTATTGGAGTTTCAGCTTCAGCATCAGTCCTTCCAATGAATATTCAGGACTGATTTCCTTTAGGATTGATTGGTTGGATCTCCTTGCAGTCCAAGAAACTCTCAAGAGTCTTCTCCAACTTCACTAAAACGCAATTTTGTGGTACCATCCTAGACTTACTAGGTCAAAATATCTGGGTAATGGGTCTTGGGAGCAATTTTGAAAAATAATTCTTCCAGTTCATTCTTATACACACTAAAGTATGAAACCCATCAGTCCATAAAAAGAAATGGTAGAAACTCCTTTTTCCAGGTCCTGTTCTAGAGCAGTCCAGGGACAACCAGATTCAGATACTATGTGGTACAGAGAAATTAGAAAATTACCCGGTCAGTCTTGGATACACATTCCAGCAGTGTGTTCCCTTGATAGATATTGCCTTGACCCTCAGAGGAGAGTGCATCTGGCTGCCTATATCACAGTGTCATCAAGGCCAAAAATAAGGCAGAATTCATAAAGAAATAGCAAAGGCAATGTAGGGAGGATGCCAAGTCCTACTTTTGGGGGAACAAGCCTGGAGTCAGTTTAGGACATAGTTGGATATCAAAATAATAGTAAAAGATGCAAATTTGTGTGGGGAATGGCCCACCATAAAAGCTATTAAGGGATATTAGATATTAAAGCTGGCAGGTGCTTACCAAAGAGGCAAGTGGAAGTGCTGAGAAAGTGTCATGCTGATGGATTATTATTATGGAAATATTATAATTTGGTTGTGTCGCAGCTTCTTTTGAAGTGAGGCCCTTGGGTTTCCATTCCCAAGTATCAAATGCACCCCATTGCAAAAACCAGATATGACCTTTATGTCATCAGACCTAATCTGTTCTCTTGTGATTTTCTCTTTACTTTTCATAGACATCTGTTGGGGGCTGGTGTGAGGCACTCCGCCCGTGGCAAAGGTCATGAGGAAGGAGGCTCGACATACGCAAAGGCAGGATCGAGCCTCAGGAGTCCCCCTGGAAATCCTCGAGCATTTACCCCCATAACCAGAGCCTGCCTACTTTGCTACTTTGTGCTCTTACCTACACCTCTGACTTTACGGGGGCCTATCCCCCACCACCTCTTTCGGAGAACTTAGAGCTCCAGTTAATAATAATTCCTGGGCATGATAGAAGTGTTTCAACCTACAAACTCCTCTGAAGGTTTTCTAGCCTGCCTGACAGGCTTGTCTGGCCACATGTGATTGCTCACAGCCTCCCAACCATGAGAGGCACGAGATGCTTTAAACCTTCTAAAAACAGGTTCCTTAGAAAAGTTAGAAAACCATTAGTATAAGTATAGTGGGCTGATTAGAAATTGTATTGGTGAAGGGTTTTTCATTTGTTGAGCCAATGTTTACTGCTAAGTCTCCACATCCCCTGCCCTTACACACATTAATGAATATATAGAAGAAATAAGTATTAACCTTTGATATTAATCACGTTAGACCTTAGGCTAAGTAAATTCTTTCCTTAACTAAAACCCACTACACCCTCACCCTATAGGAATGTAACTTTATTTGGGTGGCGTCTGTTTTAAGAATAATCACCCTTGGAGAAGTAAGTGTCCTGGTTGACTGACCGCTGTCACAAGGAGAGGGTCATAAATTGTCAGCAGGCCCCCTGGCTAGAAGATGATGTAACACCCCTAAGATCTCTGTATACATTTGTATGAAGCACCTGACTTTGATAAAAGTCAGGACTGCTGACCCGCGTGACTTTTGCATAACATCTCAGTGTATAAAAGTAGACCATGGAAAATAAAGAATTGGGATCAGTTTCTCGAAATACTGGTCTCCCCATGTCTCTCTCTGTCTCAAACTCTGGCTGAGTCTCCATCTGGAGCGCGGAACCCACCATGCTTACTAATTATGCCTGGGCTTCTAAGATCCGACCGGGGAGGCCTCAGTGTCTCCTCTCCTTTGGGAGAACAGAAGGACGCCTGTGGCCTACGTAAGTGGTGCAAGCTTCTTGTCTTGAAGTTTTATTGGTCTCCCGTGTAAACCAAGCTACTCAGCCTCTTTTCTCCACTGTATTTTCCTACTGAGCTATCCTCATTCTATTACTCTTTATATCTCTAATTAATATCTAATTAAAGCTATTGTATCTTGATCCTTGCCGACGCCATCCCCACTTCCAACTCCCTGGATCAGCTGGGGCTGGACCCCGGCAGACATCATTTCCGGTCTGGCTTTGGCTCTCTTGTTTTCAAAGCCAGTAGTGTTTCTGGAGCCTGTTTCTGTAGACTTTACCACTTATTGACAGGCAATGGAGACTCAAACCTCCAACTTGTAGCATGTGACAAAGATATAGCATTTCCAATTAGTTGCAATACTTTCTAATAAGTGAGTAATTTCTGTGCAGTGCTTACTTCTCTTGAAGGCTGAATGAGCAAAAGTAAACATATAAAGTGAAACTTTCATCACCATAATTCTTGTGGATCAGGTTCCCTAGGGGAAGATGGGAAACAATTGAATCCTCTGTTCCTTTATTGTGCTATTTTTGAGTCTCAGAGGCATGTGGCCTGTCTATCATGTCTAAAAGCACTCAACCTCTGGAAAACCTTTTCTCCAATTATGGGTTTTGCAGGAATGCTAACTTTTCCCTTCTGTAAAGAAGAGCACCATTGAGACCAAAGGGGAGTGACTGCTTTCTTGGTGATATTGAGAAAAATAGAGCAGTGACAGTAATAACCGTATGTAATGACGTACATCAGTGTTCCCCACTTAAAGCATCCTCATTGATATTAACTAAATGTGAAGGCATGGAAGAGAGCTTAGAAATGAGCTCAACTGTCTTGGCAGTGATTTACTGTTCTAAGAAAAAGATGATAGTAGAAATCTATTTGACTTTTTTTTGACATTGGGTATGCACGAGGAACATAGGTAACTGTTCTTTATTGTCAAAGGGCAGTACCTCTTTCCCTGCACTTATAGAATAGGGTTAATCGACATGCAGGGTGAGAGAAGGATCATTGCTTCCTTTGATTGTCTACTCATCAAGGGAGAAGGACAGAGGTATTGCTTCAGGGGATCTCATGGTATAAGGGCCTTGAAAGTCTACACAGGGACTTGAAACAGCTGCAGAGAACCTGAGTTACAGTCTTTCTCAGACTGTAGAGAAAAAAATTTTTTTACATGTCAAATCAAGATACAGAAGACAAACAAATACCACTGACTTTTCATGCTATAGGTTGGAGGGAAGGGAACTCAGAAAAGATTTTATCTAGCAGATAAGTTTCTGGGAACCTTCAATTATTCTGTGATTGATCTGTCAATAAGGTAGGAGTCATCCTCCCTACTCCCACCCCTATGTCAGGGGACCAGATCTCCTTTTATGGTAAATTCATGATAAACTGAGATCTATTCAGTGTATGACACTCACTGGAATCACTTGCTAGAATATTCTATTTTATGTGAGAAATCATACATGATATCATTCCTTTTTTAAACACAGCATTTTATTTTCTGATTATAATGTTTTGGAAAATATGATTTCGTAAAACATGTGAAGAAGAAAATATGATTGCTCAGAGATTGACATGCTAATATTTTGGTATGCTTTGATATATAATTCCAGTTGAGCTATTTCAAATCCTAAAAGATGGTGCTATGAAAGTGCTGCTCTCAATATGCCAGGAAATTTGGAATACTCAGCAGTGGCCACAGGACTGGAAATGTCACTTTTCATTCCAATCCCAAAGAAAGGCAATGCAAAAAAATACTCAAACTACAACACAATTGCATTCATCTCACACGCTAGCAAAGTGATGCTCAAAATTTTCCAAGCCAGGCTTCAACAGTACATGAAGCGTGTACTTTGATATTCAAACTGGATTTAGAAAAGGCAGAGGAACAAGAGATCAAATTGCCAACATCCATTGGATAATCTAAAAAGCAAGAGAGTTCCAGAAAAACATCTACTTCAGCTTTATTGACCATGCCAAAGCCTTTGACTGTGTGGAACACAACAAACTGTGGAAAAATCTTCAAGAGATGGGAATACCAGACAACCTGACCTGCCTCTTGAGAAATTTGTATGCAAGTCAGGAAGCAACAGTTAGAACTGGACATGAAACAACAGACTGGTTCCAAATAGGGAAAGGAGTACATCAAGGCTGGTTATTGTCACCCTGCTTATTTAACTTACATGCAGAGTACATCATGAGAAACACTGGGCTGGATGAAGCACAAGCTGGAATCAAGATTGCTGGGAGAAATATCAATAGCCTCAGATATGTAGATGACACCACCCTTATGGCAGAAAGTGAAGAGGAACTAAAAAGCCTCTTGATGAAGGTGAAAGAGGAGAGTGAAAAAGTTGGCTAAAAGCTCAACATTCAGAAAACTAAGATCATGGCATCTGGTCCCATCACTTCATGGCAAATAGATGGGGAAACAATGGAAAGAGTTGCTGACTTTATTTTTCTGGGCTCCAAAATCACTGCAGATGGTGACTGCAGCCATGAAATTAAAAGACACTTGCTCCTTGGAAGAAAAGCTATGACCAACCTAGATAGCCCATTAAAAAGGAGAGACATTACTTTACCAACAAATGTCCATCTAGTCAAAGCTCTGGTTTGTCCAGTAGTCATGTATGGATGTAAGAGTTGGACTATAAAGAAAGCTGAGAGCCAAAGAATTGATGCTTTTGAACTGTGGTGTTGGAGAAGGCTCTTGAGAGTCCCTTAGACTGCAAGGAGATCAAACCAGTCATCCTAAATGAAATCAGTCCTGAATATTCATTGGAAGGACTGATGTTAAAGCTGAAACTCCAATACTTTGGCCACCTGATGGGAAGACTGACTCACTGGAAAAGACCCTGATGCTGGGAAAGATTGAAGGCAGAAGGGGACAACAGAGGAAGAGATGGTCTGATGGCATCACAAAGTCAATGGACATGAGTTTGAGTAAACTCTGGGAGTTGGTGATAGACAGGGAGGCCTTGCATGCTACAGTCCGTGGGGTCACAAAGAGTCAGACATGACTAATCAACTGAACTGAACTGATATATAAATATATATGTACCACATAAAGCATGCACATATGGATGTGTTTGTGCATATACATATATAGACATGTGTATTTAAATAAAGAGACATAAATATCTGTGCACATATGTGTATATCCATACATGTAAAATATAGATTATTATACAGTAAATATAGTTTTGTCTTGGTTTTGTTTAAATTATATTTTATACATCTTCAATATCATTAGATACACTTTAAAGACAGAATTTTTTTTACCCACATCATATTCTGATTTGGACACATCACAATATATTTTGCTGTTTCTTCAGAATGTGTGTTTTTTAATCAAGTATTATGGCATCTGTTTCATAGAGCTTCTGTTTTGTGATTTTGCAACTGTCTTTTATTTTTGGTGTGTGTGGGATGCAGAATTATGCCTCCTCCCCAAAGATGATATTGTTTAGTCGCTAAGTTGTGTCCAACTCTTTTGTGACCCCATGGACTGTAGCCCGCCAGGCACCCCTGTCCATGAGATTTCTTAGGCAAGAATACTGGAGTGGGTTGCCATTTCCTCCTCTAAGGGATCTTCCCAACTCAGGAATCAAACCCACAACTTTTGCAGTGGCAGGAGGATTCTTTTACCTCTGGTCCACCAGGGAATCTTCACCCAAAGAAATCCATGCTCTAATCCACTGAATCCATGAATATTTTCCCTTCTGTCTGGCAGAAGGGAATTTGTAAATGTAATTAATATTTAGAAACTTTAGGGAGATTATCTTGGATTATTCAGGTGGGCACAGTGTAACCAAATGAGTCCTTAATAACTAACAGCTTTCTCTGTCTGGAAGCAAAAAAGAAATTTGGTGGAAGGAGAAGCTAGAGGTAGCCTCAGATGGTAAAGAATCTGCCTACAATGGAGGAGACCCTGGGTTGGGAAGATCCAATGCAGGAAGAAATGGCAACCCACTCCAGTATTTTTTTTTTTTAATTTAAATTTATTTATTTTAATTGGAGGCTAATTACTTTACAATATTGTATTAGTTTTGCCATACATCAACATGAATCCGCCACAGGTGTACACATGTTCCCCATCCTGAACCCCCATCCCACCTCCCTCCCCGTACCATCCCTCTGGGTCATCCCAGTGCACCAGCCCCAAGCATCTCATGGACAGAGGAGCCTGGCAGGCTACAGTCCATGGGGTCACAAAAGAGTTGGACAAGACTGAGCAACTAGCATTTTCACCTTTACTTTCAAACAAGAGAAGGTTTGACGTGCTGTTGCTAGGTCTGCCAAGTAGGGACCTATGTACAAGGATCAGAGAGAAGCTCTCCAAGCTAAGAGCAGCCCCCAGCTGCCAGCCAGTGGGGAAAGATGGGCAGGCATCAGTCTCACAGCTGCAAAGAACTAGATTCTACCAGCAGCCAAAGAGCCTCCCATAGGCTTCCCACAGCCTCCTGATAAGCGACTAGCCAGGCAGCAATTTGATTTGGGCTTTATGAAACCTACAGCAGAGAAACTAGTTGAGCCAACCCAGATTTCTGAGAACAGAACTGAGAAAAATAAATCAGTATCATTTTTTAAGTTCTAAGATTGTGGTATTTATTTCAGCAGTAATAGCAAACTGATATTGTGGCCTATAATACACTTCCTATTATTAATAATAAATTATTTTATTTTTGCTTTTTGAGCTTTTCAGATTGGGTCATTATGATCTTTGAAACCAGCTCTTTGAAGTTTTCATAATGTAAATCTAAAGTTGATGTACACAATGAATGGGAAGAACATATTATACTGCAGTTATTTCAACCAGAGTTATGCACCTTAAATTCCACCATGTAAGTCCACTAGAGGTAACTGGCAAAGAATTGTATACTGTTACCCCAGTTCTTACAGAATTGCTTTTGATTGATATTTTCTTTTTTTTTAATTTATTTGTTTTAATTGGAGGCTATTTTACAACATTGTAGTGGTTTTTGCCATACATCGACATGAATCAGCCATGGGTGTACATGTGTTCCCCATCCTGAAACCCCCTCCCACCTTCCTCCCCATCCTATCCCTCAGGGTCATCCCAGTGCACCAGCCCTGAGCACCCTGTCTCATGCATCCAACCTGGACTGGAGATTTGTTTCACATATGATAATATACATGTTTCAATGCTATTCTCTCAGATCATCCCACCCTCACCTTCTCTCAGAGTCCAAAAGACTGTTCTATACATCTGTGTCTCTTTTGCTGAAAGATGATTGATATTTTCTGATGAACTATATAATTCTGAAGTAGCAATATTATTGTACTTAAAAATAAACAATGAAATCAATTAGTCAGTTGACTTTCAAAGTATATGTTAAAAGAGACTCTATAATGACTTTTAAAAATTCTATTTACATCCCTGTTTCACTGGTACTTAGATGGGTTTTAGAAGAGTACATTGTCTAAGGGAAATATTCTTCCTACATCTTTTCTTCCTGGAAGCTGTATGAATTTTCATGCAAAATGATTGAAAATACATGAGTTACTCCTTTACACATTGCTTAACTAATGGAAATGTCTTGTTCAGAAGACAATTTACCTTTGGCAAAACATTATATAAATAGAATCAGAACTTAGACCTTATCAGGAAGTAATTTCTTATCCTGGCTCCTCTAAGAACTCTTAATTTAGGTGTAATTCACTCATGAGCCTGTTCTTAAATAGCAGCCCTGACACCCTCCTAGAAAACTTGTAAAAAACATTTTTTTTTGAAAAATGACTTTTTCCTAAGAAAGACTTCTGTTCTAATAGACGTATTAAATTATAATTAATGCTATGCTACCATTAGACACATCTTTCTACAGACAATGCTTTGTTCTTCCCTGGGCCAACAAAGTTAAAATTAGGCAAAATCTTTTTCACTAACAAGACCAAAAATTCTGTCATTGAGAACTTTGCATTGGTTATATACAAAAGAGGGTTTTCAAAGGCTAGAGAAGGAATGAACAAAAGGAGAGATCAAAAGAGCTATGCTTCTGGTGAGGTTTTGGACAGTAAGGAGACCAGCTTAAGTGAGAGAAGTTTGTAAAGAAGTCATAAATACCTTAGGATTGAGGACAGGTTGTGACAAGCCAAAAAAAAAAAACCCAAAAACCAAGAAAAGAAGAGCAAAGGATGATATCTGCTCATTTTTGGTGGCTGCCATGAGATGAATGACCTGTTTCAGTGTCAATGGTTTCTGTTCAACAACAGATGTTCTCTTCCACCTGCTCGTACTGTCCATACTTTTCCCCCCAACATTTCACTCTTAATTTTTAATTAGCATATGGTATTTATTAAATTACTGTTATGCAATAAACATTGTTGGTTCCCTTGTGGTATGTCCACACTTTTTGTGAGCAGCCATGAGGTGTTTTCCAGCCTCCTGTCTCTCCCCACTCTGGTTGTTTCTCTTGCCATCTAATTGCAACAAACGTATTTATTAGTGTTGCCCAGTGTGACTGCCACCTTCCTGCCCTGAGACTCCCCCAGAACCATGCAGACTCTGCTAAAACTCAGTGGGATTTGGTGAGGTCCAGAGGCCCACCAGTGTTAAGAATTGATGGACTCGAGTCACCTTGATCACAACTCTGCATCTCTTGCTTCTCACATAATAAGGAAGATTCAAGTCTCTCTTGCACTTATATATATATATATATATATATATATATATAGGTACTCTCTGATTCCTATATCTGACCAAATATTTCACTTATTACCTTTCTCAAAGATCTTTTGCGTGTCAGAACCTGTTTCAGGATTAATTATGGTTGCTTTTGTTGTTAGTTGCTAAGTCACGTCCAGCTTTTTGCAACCCTTTGGATTATATCCCACCGGGCTCCTCTGTCCATGGGACTTCCCAGGCAAGAGTACTGGAATGGGTTGCCATTTCCTTCTCCAGGGGATCTTCCCAACACAGGGATCGAACCCAGTTCTTCTGTTTGGCAGGCAGATTCTTTACCGCTGAGCCATCTAGGAAGCCCATTTCAGGATTAATAAACTCTGCTAAATTTTTAAACTTTCTATTCTTTCCATAAACTGAAGGGCCTTACCTAAAAGCTGGAGTTCTGTAAATGCCACATTTTCTTCATTTACATTAAGAAGAAACTGCTCATTTTCTCATGTTTCAATTCTTCAATGTCCCATGTGCTTAAAGGTAAGGATGTGGAATAGGTGTCATATTCTCTCCTCAATTCACTGTATGACAATTATACATTCAGCTTGATGTTAAAAAATAAGAGTAGAGATATAATTATGTTATAGTCAGTCTCAGGCCTTTTGAATATTTTGTGCTCTTCCTTCCTTCATCTTGTCATCCAACAAGTCCTCATTTCCCTACTTAATTTATTGAGACATTTCTTTCCTTGTTATACGTGTTGGGTTCTTCAAACCAAGTCCCTCTCTCATCCTGAATAACTTCAAGGTCATAGCAGTAGGGGGCTTCCCTAGTAGCTTAGCTGTAAAGAATCCAATGCAGAAGACATGGGTTTGATCCCTGGGTAAGGAAGATCCCCTGGAGAAGGAAATGACAACCCATTCCAGTATTTTTGCCTGGGAAATCCCATGGACAGAAGGGCTGGGTGGGCTACAGTCCATGGGGTCACTAAAGAGTCAGACGTGGCTTAGTGACTAAACCACCAGCACCACACAGCTGTAGACTCATTCATCCAAGGTGTCTCAGTTCTTTGATGTCCTCCTATCTCCTGACTCCTTACATCTATTTAATAGTATCAGATTGTGTCATCATCCAAGGCCATCAGCATTCCTTACTTAAGTCATTGAGTACTGTGGCCGCCTACCCTGTCAGCCTGCTTCCATGATGGCTGTCCTCCACTCTTCTTTGCACACCAGAGTAATCTTATAAAAGGCAAAATAGAATCATGCAATTTCCTTGTTAAAAGCTCTTGGAAAGATTTTGGTTTTTAGTCTTGATGTATAAAGAGCTTGAAAGTCATCACTCTTGTCCTACAAGAAGAAAAAACAGGACAAATTTAAAATCAGTGATGTTCCTTGGCCTCCTCAGAAAACTGAGGACATAAGACACATTGGCATCTTGAAATGTGTAGGGGAAAGGCACATTCAGGAGATGCAGCCCTGAGTTTGCTTCCCTGGAGCAAATGCCGATGGACTCCATTTCATTAATTCCACTGTAATTGAATTATAAATATGTTTATGGCTAGATTCAATATTGAGCAAGACTGATGGAAGTATAAACAGTACAAATAAAAATATATGCTAATAATTTCTATTTTGTCACATATTTATTAAGTTAAACTATTCCCATGATATTCTCTGTCTTTACATGGCATTTTCAGGCACCAGAAATTTCTCACATCTCAGTTGACCCTTTGCTTCTTGGAAAGCCACCTACCTTTGAAGCCCTTACTGTACTTTTTCTTGCTGTCAAAGTTAATTAAGAGTTATTGATGGCATGACTTCTTCAAGTTTTTGTTCAGCTTCACTAGATAGGCAATCCTTCTCCTAAACAAGAAAGATCTTCTTAGTTTCAGGGAAAGTCTGAAATAACATCTTTTCCAGATTTGTTCTTTTCTTTCTCAGATGGAGAAAAAAAAAAAAAAAAGTGATCCTATGTCTCTTTCATCAGTTTGTTTATTTTTTTCCCCTAACTCATGACCTTCCACCAGGAAACGAAAAAGAAACTCATCTTTGTGACTAAGTTGCTGATTCATTCAACTTCCTTTCTCCTTTATCAATACTTAATTAAGTGAGAATATTTTCTCTTATTTCTTTCAGTTTTGTAACCTGCTTAAACCAACTTGGTTTTCCTTTGACTGTTACAAATACGTCTGGCCATGGAAAGATAATTACAGCGATTGCCTCACAGTGGCTATTTTAGTAACCATGCCTGACATGTATTCCTGGCATACAATGACATGCAATAATTCACTGTGACAATACTTCCAAGAATTACTTATACCTCTTTAAAAAAAAGTGTTACTATACAGACTTGTGCAATGTTGAAATACTTTTATTGCCATCTCCCCAGTAAAAATGAATACAACTGAACGCTTTCTCATATATTTCACAATTATGCCTCTTTTAAGACTTCTGTGAAGGCAACTCCTCCCAGCTCCACTGATGGTATTCATAGTGTTCTAACATATTTTATTGTCTTTCTGCTTACTTGATTCTCCAATTAGCTTGAGGCTTCTTAGAGAAACCTTGTCCTTCTGTGAGTCTTGAGCATTTAGCACGATTCCTTACATGGTGTTCCCAAATAAGTATTGTTGAATGATTGGATGTATGAGTAAATACATGGGTATATGTGTACATTTATATCTTTTATATAAATATCTTTACATATTTTATCTACATTGATATAGATATATATGTGTATGTATACATATTATTATGTATAAATACATTTATACATGGATAAAGGAATAAATGAAAGAATTAGTATATTAAGTATAGTTAGCATACCAATACATATGCTTAGTTGAATGGAGACTTAGAAATCATTTTGGCTTTAGGAAAAGTGCTAGTTACTCAGTCATATCCAACTCTTTGCGAACCCAGGACTGGACTGTAGCCTGCCAGGATACTCTGTCCATAGAATTCTCCAGGCAAGAATACTGGAATGGGTTGCCATTGTCTTTAGGAAGAGACCAGTAAACAAACAAACTTATGGATTCAGTAATGCCTGGAAGACACTACTTCTGCTGCTCAGTAGTGCCCCTTCATGGTTATTTTCTATGTCACACTGTAAATTAACTCCTCTTCAACAATGACATGTTACCTCCATCAGTTTCCTGTCTAATTATGAGAGAGTTGGAAAAATATGAAAGAAGGTTTCTTAATTAGAAGAGAAAAGGTAGATAAAATGTAGCTAGAAAAACTTGTTTCTCTGATTTTCCCTTTTAAAAACAGCTGCTGCTTCAATGTTTAGACCTCTCAAATGATTTCCTCATATATATATTTAGTAAGGTCCAGAAGAAAGGGATTGGTAGAGTAAGTGGATGCCACACATTAACATGTACTAAGAAAAATTAATAACATGAGGGCTGGAGGTTGCTGTCTGCAGCACAATTTGCTCCTTACTTTATATTATAGAAGTAAGGAGGGAAGATCATTGTCAAAGCCAAATTTTGCTGCAGCCCTGTGATAAGCTCTCTAATTAGAATAAGCACAGTATCCAAGAACAAAGATTTTTTAAATTGGCTTGCAGTGAGTGCAGGTGATGAAGCAGCTGGCAGAGTTAATAACATACCTTCTATAATTGCAGAAGACCTAGTTCTAAACAGAGTGGGTAATGCCACACTGGAAAGAGATGAACAGAAAATTAGATAGGGATGAGGGGGCAGAATGTATGAGGGGACACAGAGTTGCAAGAGGGTGCAGAGACTGTTTGAATGGATGTATAGACAAGAAGTAATTTCCGATTGAGAATATGGGAAGAGGAATTTTAGGGAGGGAGTGCAATGACAGGAAGTTAGAAAAGTGGCAAACTCTTGATATATTTGCAAAGAAATAACATGTTGAAGAGGAAAAAGAGTTCTGTTTTCTAAAGACCCATGTGGATTTTGGCCTTGAAAGGTTGAATTGGAAGACATATGGTTGGAGGATTCTGAGACTGATTCTCATTGTTTATTTGAAAAATCAGAGGTAAATAGAGGACTAAGTGTTCATACTGAATGAGATAGGGAAGGGTTAACTTGGGTTAATAGTTGATTACTGAAATACATTTCCACAGAGACAGCCTACCATTATCAAGGGGAAACCAGGAATTAGCTTTAATTTATAAAAATTCACTAGGCAAAAATTTTGCTTGTACCTCTGCTCTGTTAGGAATAGCTGTAGTGTTTCATTCATCTTAAATCCAAGTTTAACAATCATAGTCTGCTTAAATGTTTTCCCTAATAATGGTTCAGTAGCCTTAGTTTTGTAGCTTTAAAGGGTATATTTCTATTGGAGAATATTAAAAAATATAAAAATAATTCTAATAGTATTTTATAAATTGGTATATACAAGTCAAATAAAGTATATATTTCAAAAAGCAAAATCAAAATGCAAAGACCATGAAAAATAGACACGTCGGCTGACATCAGTAAAGTGTCATGCGAAAAATTGGTCTAGCTCTAATATAATTTTGATTAAAGAAGCATTTTATAGACTAAACACACTTGAAAAAAAGACAAATTGCCTTAAGGTTATCAACAGGAAAGACTGTACAGGCAACAAAGAAACCTTGGATGCCAAATCACTTTCCATATTATAAGGCCAAGATAATAAAAGGAATCAAAAGTACCTGCTTAACATGGTTCTGGGATAAGAGAGCTCCAGGGATTTCTGGACTGGAAATATCATAACTTTTTTTTTTTTTTTCTTTTTGGAAGCGAGGAGGTTGTTTAAATACCTAAATCCAAATTTGAGATCTTAAGACTGCCAACATGCTGTGCTCTCTGGATGCCTGTTCAGAGTGGATGGTCACAGAGACATAACCGCATCACTGGTACACAGCTGCCTGCCCAGTTCGGTTGTAGA
The DNA here is from genome assembly GCF_019923935.1 of Bubalus bubalis. Classification (NCBI taxonomy): domain Eukaryota; kingdom Metazoa; phylum Chordata; class Mammalia; order Artiodactyla; family Bovidae; genus Bubalus; species Bubalus bubalis. Next base: position 108,434,441 of record NC_059157.1, on the reverse strand, counting down.
GTCAGCCTTGTCCTTGCTTTGCAGAGAAAACTGCAGACTGTAAGCTGGCTTTCCCATTTTCCTGGGTGAGTCCGTTTGTACTCAACCCTGTCCAGGCAGTCCTATTGCTGATTTATTCTGTCTACACTCCTGATTTCTCAGAAAAGTAGGGCATGCCCATAATGGGAAGTCAAATAGGGCATCCTTTCTTTATGAAAAGAAAGCTTTGTACTGGAAGTGATTGTCTAAAGCTTCAAGTAGCCTGCTGACTTGAAAACTGATTATATGCAAGTATTAGGGCTTCCGTGATATCTCAGTGGTCAAGAATCCACCTAAATGCAGGAGATGCAGGTTTGATCCCTGGGTCAGGAAGACACCCTGGAGAAGGGAATGGCAACCCACTCCAGTATTCCTGCCTGGAGACTTTCATGGACAGAGGAGCCTGGTGGGCTGTAGTCCATGGAGTCACAAAGAATCAGATACGACTGAGCGACTAAACACATTAGTCAAGTAATGAGTGGGAGGCAAGTGGAAAAAGAAAACTATTTTTAAATGCACAAAAAGAAAAAAGAGAGAAAGCAAAGATCAGAGAAAGCCCTTCTGGTTGACTAATGTGGCCTGTTTCTGGATTCCCTGTCATTGTGCTCTACTTTTCTGCCAGAGGGCGTTGTGTAAAAGCTGCTCCTCCAGGCTTCTGTGTCTCCTCTGGATCTCTTTATTCATTCTAACAGCACTGTCTTCCTGCTTAGGTTTCCCTGAGGTCCACTGCCACCTCTTCCATTTCTCAGTTCTGATTGCCAGGTGAGATGACCCCCAGAGAGCCTGCTCCTCCAGCTGTTCCTATCCCATCCTAGGAGACAAAACCTCTGAGTCTGCTCCTTCCCACCAGATTCATGGGAACCTGGTGTGATTTGCAACAGGAAAGTTTATACCTAATGGTGTGCTTAATTGTTAGTTGTTAGAATATCAGCATACTGTTTCAGCGATGATTTTTTGTCTCAAACATTTGCTCATTTCTGGAGTTTGCCCAGACTCATACAGTAATGGAGCTAAGCACCATCAAGATGGCAGGCATGATAACAGCAGTTATCTAACATTTTAATTTTGAATTTTTCTGGCCCATAGGCTGAGTTGCTGCTGAATTAAATAATTCTTCATATTTAGAGTTGTTTTAAGTGAATTTCAGTTAAGCGAGGTTTATATAGAAGAGTGTTGAATTTCTGTGACAAACGACAGATGGCAAAGCCAAATGCTGACAGCTATGGCAGCTATATATCTGAAACAGGAAGCATTTTTCAAGAATCAGTATTGTCATCTCTTTTCCCAATTCTGTTTGAGTGCTAAGACTGTGCTACAACTCAGATAAAAAAGAAAAATAAAGTACAATACTCACTAGGAAAAATAGTACATTACTCACCAGGATTTTCCTGTCTTTGTTTTTTGTTTGTTTGCTTCTTCTTCTTCTTCTTTTTTTTAATTAGGCTATTCCAATAACATGGGCACAAAGAAAAAAAAGTAGTTTCCACCATTCAACTTCGACAACTGTTCATAGCATCTGGGAGATGTGCATACCTTGTACATGAGGAGGAGGAGAGGATTATGGTTGTACATCCCTTGGCTATATTGTATTCTTGCTCTAATATGCTCCAGGCCAAGGGTCTATGTGGCATTGTACATCCTCAGTGGAGAGATGCTGCTATTTCAGGAGAAGGGAGAAAAGGATCAAGCACAGGCTAGCAGAATGTCCTTGGTCCTTGGGAGACTGCTGTCTTGCGTCTTTTGATACTCGATGCTTTAGTTCCATTCCAACAGGAAATGTATGCATGACCTTGGGGAGGACACTTTATCTTCCTAAGCCCCAATGTTGTCATCTGAAAAGGAAGATAAACATCTTGACTTTCTTATTTCTAGGGCTGTTGTCAGACTCAAAGTAGGTAGCTTGAAGACAGTTTATAATGATCTATAATGTTGCCTCTGAACTAATTTGGTATTATCACCATGGGTCTAAGTCACTCTAAAGAGGACGTGGGTTTGAAGAGGCCTGGAGTTCCTAACTGAAGGTTGGTTCTGACTCTCCATGGCTATCCAAGAAGTTGATGGGTTGGACAGCAGGGGCTGAGACACAGCTTCTGTTTGTCACATCCCATCCTTGTCACCTCTCAGCTGATAATGACTAAAGACTTTGTCAAAAGGCTGGAAAGGATATTTGACAATTAGTCCTTACCTAACTCCCCTCCCAGGCTTCTTTCCCAATGCCAAATATAAGATTTTCTTTGGCTTTATCTCCCCTCCCCATCCCAAATTGAAGTCTTTGGTTTTTAGTTGAGAAAAGGGCAGTTAATTCCCCAGCAGAAGGAACATTCTTGGAACTGACTTCCTGAAAGGCATTGAGACCAGTCTTTGAGAGTCTTATAAGGCCTCATTAAGTGGACACCAACAGACTATTGTTTTGATGCTGCTCTGTGTATTAGGATAAATACCAGTTAGCTCTTGGCACTGAAAATCTGCCCTCTGTGACTTGGGACAAATAGACTAACGTTACTTATTCAGCCCTCCAATGTGGTTAGCAGTCATGAGGTCAGGATGGCTTCAATATCTGAGTGAATCTTTTTATCTACATTATTTATTATAAGCAGCTAGTCATCTTCTCTATCATCCTTGTCAATCCCCACAACTAATTGCTCATGAGTGCTTCAGAGTGTTCCTCTTGAACATCTTTTGAATGTGTCTTCTTTGGAGAAAAAAGACTTTTTCTTGCCTCATCTGAATCATGGTGATAACCTTCATGCTACTGACCCAGCAGCACTCTTCTTCCGTCCAATTCATCCTTTCTCCATGCTGCTACCAGAATCATTTCCAAATACAAAACCATGACTTTGATATCTCCTTGTTAGTGCTTCAGTGCTTTGCTAAAACCTTCAGGTCTAGGTCCAAATTTCTTAGCACAGAATACAAGGCCTTTCTACTCTGCTCTATAGGTCTGCATTTCTCTAGTCTGACCTCAAGATATCTGCTTTGAAGTAAACTAGGACATTCACTAAAAATGAATATTGCAGGGCTCCACCCTAAAAGACTTCTCTGGTGGCTCAGACAGTAAAGTGTCTGCCTACAATGTGGGAGACCTGGGTTCGATCCCTAGGTAGGAAAGATCCTCTGGAGAAGGAAATGGCAACCCACTCCAGTACTCTTGCCTGGAAAATCCCGTGGATGGAGGAACCTGGTAGTCTACAATCCATGGGGTTGCAAAGAGTTGGACACGACTGAGCAACTAAACTAAAACTAAAATAAAACCCTAAAACTGCTGAAATAAGATTTTGAGGGAGAGATCTACCAAATCCATATTTTAAACAGTAGTCTAAGGTGATTTTTATGTCTAGTAAAGTAAGAACCACTGCACTAGACCATGAATAAAATAACCCTTTGGGGCCAAGAAAGCAACTGTGTCTATACTCTCTGTGTCTATTCCCTATATTTTCCTGGCACTACTGTAAGCTCAGTAAATGTTTGCTTAATAAAAAATAAAATGAGTCTAATTGAAAATTCACCAAGGGGGATATTTGTTGACTAGAAACAGGCATGTGGAAACCTTACAGTGTGCTAGAAATTGATCTGTATTGATCTGGACTATGGCTTCACATATTAATATAAATGTGAAAATACACCTAAGATTAATGCATTCTTATGCACTAAACTAAATATATATCTCCATATGAATAAAAAAAATGACTCAATCAATCAATGATTGGAATACAACAATGGGTTTCTCTTCCTTTCTCTACCCAATAGGTTTTCTCTCCTGTCTTCTTTACCTTGGTTAATAATCCACTCCCCTAGCCACCAATGGTCAACTCCTTAGTTATTTTTTAAAAGTTATTTCTCTTCCTAATCATCATGAAAACACTGTTTTTCCCCTTTATAGTATTTCAAAAGGATTTCTTTCTTGCCTGTCTCAATGATACTGCCCTATTCAGGCCCTAATTATTTACAATTCAGCTCTAATTATGCCATCTCAACCCAATTTAAAGTCCAAATGGCTTCATATTGGTCACAAAGTGCTCCTTATATTTGACCTTCATTATCTGATCTTAACCTTTTTATACTGCTTGTTATTCTCCACTGGCCTCAACACCCAGTGCAACATATACTTAACTCAATCTTTCTGACTATTATTCCATGTCCTTGTGTCTTTACTCATGCTCTCTTTACTGTCTGTAATACCCTCATCTCATTTTTTATCTTCTGAAAGCCTATACAGTCCAGCTGAAATGTTGCCTCTTCCTTGGAGCTGCCTCTGATCTCCTGGCTAGAAAGAATCAATCACTCCTGAGTGTTCTTAATGTGTGAGAGCTTATTGATTGAGAGTAAGTCAAACCTACAAGCCCAGAAAATAAACATCAAGGTAGTAGGGAAGAGCACCACGTAACTCTGTTAAGAGCTGTAGGTCTCTTGCACTGGGTGTGGAGATAAGGATTTCAGAAAGATTAATATGCATTAGGCATAAAACAGAGCTGGCTCTCAACCTCCTGCAGCCATGTGCTGGCTGAATAAAAGAGAAACTGGCCCTTGCACATAGGCAAGATGGCTGCAGTTCCCATCCTATGGACAGGAGTCAAAATCACTAAGTAATTTCAGAGGGCAAGAAAAAGGAGGCTCTTCCATTCTGAAACTGAGTTCACTGGTTAGTCCATCAAAATAGGAGGTATGTGTAAGTATATGTGCAAGTAGAATTATTATTATTAAGGCTTAATATTTGTAAATATTTTAATGTAAAAGTCACTTTCATATACATCTCCTTTAACCCTAATAATACATCTATGGAGGTAGTGTTATTTCTATATTCATTCTTTAAAAAATGAATAACATGTCATTTGGAAAAGTTAAGTAATGTAATATTTTGTAGAAAGTGGTACACTGGAGACTCAAAGCCAAATTTCTTTAAATCCTATGCTTTGAAGTAAGAATAAATATTGTCTTAATATTATAATTTTACTTAAAATTTTCAAGTTGATGTTAGAAGTAGGTGTGTACATATATGGATATGTACATATCATATACATATGTCATATACATACATACATATAGATGTACAACATATTAATCTTCTGTAAGCTAAACCTGTGTTGAGATTGACATTTTGAGCAAACTGCTTAGAGATTAAAACATAAGATTTTCACCACTCACATGTGCTTTTAAGAGTTAAAACTGTTGGAAGTCCCAGTTTCATGTAGATCTCTTAAATTAAAGTGTATGTAAACAGTGGGACTCCATTAATGACCCTAGAATTTCTTGAAGCTTTACATATTAAAGGAAAAAAAAACCAGTGGGGATGTCTTGATCTTATTTTCAAATCAGATTGTTCTTATTTCAGCACTGCTTTATTCTTCCTAAATGAGCTATAAGACCCTAATTTTGTATTCCAGGAAAAAGCTTGATAGCAATAATAACAGTAATAAAAACAGCTAATATTTACTTTGTATTATGTGCCAGTCATTATACTTTGTCACTTAATTCTCATAACTATTCTGTGCCATTAACATTACCATTGTGTAAGACAAGACAAAGAGAAATTAATTTTCTCACCATCACACAATAAGAAGGCTATATGATTGGTTTTTGTTGTAGTCTAAATTTCCTCCTCTAGGTAAAGCAGATTTCAGGGTCATGATTACAAGGATCGAGAATAAGGGACTGGGGCAAATAAAACTGGGAAGGATGAAAATTCAGTTTAAGAGTGTGATATCAAGATGGTTAATACCATGGTGAAACTGAACCACCTCAGAACCTTCTAATAGGAGAGAGTTAGTTAAGCAATTTTCAGAGTGGTCCACCAGAGAATTGATGGGGGCAAACATTTACATTTACTCTTTGACTCCCATCACTCTTCCTTGAGTGGTTACCTGTGTATCTTTTTTTTTATGTATATTTTTATTTATTTGTTTATTTTAATTGGAGGCTAATTACTTTACAATATTGTAGTGGCTTTTGCTATACATAGACACGAATCAGCCATGGGTGTACACATGTCCCCCATCCCATCCCTCAGAGTAGTCCCAGTGCACTGGCCCTGAGTGCCCTGTCTCATGCATCAAACGTGGACTGGTGGTGTATTTCACATATGTTAATATACATGTTTTGATGCTATTCTCTCATATCATCCCACCCTCACCTTCTCCCACAGAGTCCAAATGTCTGTTCTTTATCTCTGTGTCTCTTTTGCTGTCTCCCATATTGGGTCATCATTAGCATCTTTCTAAATTCCATATATATGCGTTAATATACTGTATTGGTGTTTTTATTTCTGACTTACTTCACTCTGTATAATAGGCTTCAGTTTCATCCACCTCATTAGAACTGATTCAAAGGTGTTCTTTTTAATAGTTGAGTAATATTCCATTGGGTATATCTACCATAGCTTTCTTATCCATTCTTCTGCTGATAGATATCTAGGTTGCTTCCATGTCCTGGCTATTGTAAACAGTGCTGCGATGAATATTGGGGTACACTGTCTCTTTCAATTCTGGTTTCCTTGGTGTGTATGCCCAGCAGTGGGATTGTTGGGTCATAAGGCAGTTCTATTTCAAGTTTTTTAAGGAATCTCCACACTGTTCTCCATGGTGGCTGTACTAGTTTGCATTCCCACCAACAGTTTAATAGGGTTCCCTTTGCCTCACACCCTCTCCAGCATTTATTGTTTATAGACTTTTTGATAGCAGCCATTCTGACTGGTGTGAGATGGTACTTCATTGTGGTTTTGATTTGCATTTCTCTGGTAATGAATGATTTTGAGCATCTTTTCATGTGTTTGTGTATCTTTAATCTCTACCTGCAATACACACACACTCTTTCTCTTTCTCTTTCTCTCTCTATCTCTCTCTCACTCATTCTCTCACTCATTCTCTCACTCTCTCTCTTTCTTCTGGACAACACAAGCATCATGCTATTGATTTTCAACTAGATTCCTATAATTTAACATTGGAAAAAGCCTAAGTCAAAAAGAAAGAAAGTGGAGGAACAGATCAAATCCACACAGAATTTGTTTATAAAGCTTGAGCTGAAATCAGAGATAAGGCTGAGATAAGGTGGGGTCAGTCACAGGATACATTCAGCAAGTTCATATCTAAGAACTGTTTACTCTTTATGTTAAAACCTAAATCATGACTTCTAACTAGTGGCTAACTGCAATTTGCAAAATAATTCACCTTAATTAATGTACTGTTATATTTCATTTGTGGCTAATAAAATTGGTTACTTTTTAAAAAAGACAATATTTAACCTGTAGTGGTTAAAAGGTATTTGCTATTATATTAATCCCAAAGCCATAATTGATTTATCTTTCTGTCCCTCGCCATTCTTTCTAGGCTCACCTATCCTCTAACACTTGAACTAGTCTAGGTTTCTTGCTCAGTAGTGTGACACAGCTTCATCAGTGAGGGGAAGAGGGGGCGTCTGGGTTTTATTGCACTGTGTCTACTGCAAATGTACATTCACTGTTATTGTTAGACCTGGGAGCAGGTCCCTAAAATGTCCCAATGAATTTCTTTAGTTCTAGACATATTCCTCCTGTTCCAATTATGGAAAAGCAAACTTTGCTCCCTGTGATAATCAGGATCAATCTGTCATAACTATAGTAGCTCTTTTCGTGGCTTCTGGTCTCTGATACCAGGTGGTACTTATAGCACTTATTTAATTGAACACTTATTGTGTCCCCTTGTGGATGTTTCCCCTCTGCAACCAGGACTTCCATCAGACCTTAGTGTTTTAGGGATGAGAAGTGATTTTTTCCTCAAGGAGCTCATTCAACTTGGTGATGATAAGTGGTATGGATAGCAGTTTTTGGGTTTTCAGAAGCAAGAATTTATTCTTGTATTGGGAATGAGTCACCACATAATGGTATTGGTTTGCTTTATACACTTCCTCCTGAAGGAAAGGGTTATCAAAATTTGCTAAGTATTGACTCTGAGATGATACCTTAGCTGAGTGTGTAATAGGCCATTCTAATGTTCTATTACTCTAACTACTTTCAGATAAGTGGGAAAGACTAGTTTGTACCATTGTTACACCCCATTAATCATCTGTCCTCCATTAACCCTCTAACTGGCATTACTCCCCTTGTATTAATGTTAACTCAGACCTTGTTTTCAATTGCTCTCAAAGTGTTTGTGGTAGACTCCTTTCCCTAATATGCAGTTACCCTGATGAATGACCATAAGTACTTTGTGAGGGAGGATTCAGGAAATATGTATTATATACATGTCTTAATGGCATTCCAAGGTCCTTCTTCAAGGGGACCCAGTCTCTCCTTCAATCAATGTGCTCTGGCTTGGGTCTAGAAATTTGCTGGATGCTTTGTGAGAATTGAGTGTCACAGGCACAGATATAATGTGAGTATATTGTATTTTTTGAGAATATCCACTCTGACATGGAAAAAAAAATAATGGACTAATGAAACCTACTGATGAAGTGACTACCATAGATAGTAAGTAAGCTGGGAACTTATGATACACAGGTAATTCTCATAGGATATGTTAAATATAGGTAATAGTAAAACAAGGAGCCTGTGATACATAAGCAAAATTTATGAGACATGATAAATACAGATTGTAAATGAGCAGTAAGACATTAAGTAAGACCTGTAAGACATTCCAAAGATAGGTAGAATAAATAGCCAAGATGATGGAACAAATACAAATACTACTTAGAGACAGAGATAGAAGGAGCAAGTAATGATTGTGCCTCTTCTGGACTGAAAGCCCCAATGTGTACTGTATGTAAGAAATGCAAATAAAATCCAGCTTCCTGTAATGGCCAGGTGTAGTAGTCCCTGCATATTTTTAATAAAGCAAACATGAGTCATTGGCCCAGGACACTGTCTCTGTATGAAACCCCTTGCTCTAACTTCAATTCTGGATCTTACAATCATACCATCAGCAAGAAAGCTGCTGTAGGTAAAAGAGAGAGGACAGATGAAAATTATATACTTCACAACTCAAGAAGTGCGATCCTTCTGTCCATTTGTGTGTGTGTGTGTGTGTGTGTGTTCAGTCGTTTCCAACTCTTAGTGACCCCGTGGATCATAGCCAGCCAGGCTCTTCTGTCCATGGAATTTTCCAGGCAAGAATACTGGAATGGGTTGCCATTTTCCTACTCCAGTCTGTCCATTTGTACCTATCCTAAAAATGTTAATTTGTCCCACTTCACTTCCCTTGCTTCTTACTATGTATTTTTAAATAATTTAATAAAACTATTTAAATGTGTTCTGTGAACACTTATGTTTCATGGCCTTTGAGTGAGATAATTTAGTAGTGCATTTAGATGCTACCATTGCATGAAAGTAATTTTCCATGTTGCAACAGGTCAAGACTACTAGAAACTGATCAAAGAATAGCAGCAACAGGGTATAGAGAACAGAGATAGTATACATCATGATGAAATGTGCTGGGAACATTGGAATTTCAGCCCAGCCAAAGTTGAAAAACCTCATTAATATCTCCATAACAATTCTAGCATCTACTGAGATACTAGATGGATGTTTTAGGAATAAACATGACACTTATGAGTAAGAACTACATTTGACATACCTTAGCAAAACCCAGGAACACTTTACTGATAAGAAGATAAAAAACACAATATTAAGAGGGGGTAAAAGATTCAATCAGATGCTCACAAGTTAGATATACAAATGGCCAACAAGCACATGAAATATGTTCAACTTTCCAGAGCACTTATTATTAGAGAAAATGCAAATTAAAACCAAATCAGGATACTCTATCAGAATAGTTAAAATTAAGACCTTAAAAAGTAAAAAGATCTCACCAAATTGGTGAGAACAAGAAGCAACTGGAACTCTCATATATTCTTTTTTTTTAAATTTCATTTTTAAACTTTACAAATTGCATTAGTTTTGCCAAATATCAAAATGAATCCGCCACAGGTATACATGTCTTCCCCATCCTGAACCCTCCTCCCTCCTCCCTCCCCATACCATCCCTCTGGATCGTCCCAGTGCACTAGCCCCAAGCATCCAGTATCGTGCATCGAACCTGGACTGGCAACTCATTTCATACATGATATTATACATGTATCAATGCCATTCTCCCAAATCTTCCCACCCTCTCCCTCTCCCACAGAGTCCATAAGACTGGTCTATACATCAGTGTCTCTTTTGCTGTCTTGTACACAGGGTTATTGTTACCATCTTTCTAAATTCCATATATATGCGTTAGTATACTATATTGGTGTTTTTCTTTTTTTTTTTTTAATTTTATTTTATTTTTAAACTTTACATAACTGTATTAGTTTTGCAAAATATCAAAATGAATCCGCCACAGGTATACATGTGTTCCCCATCCCGAACCCCCCTCCCTCCTCCCTTCCCATTCCATCCCTCTGGGTCGTCCCAGTGCACCAGCCCCAAGCATCCAGTATCGTGCATCGAACCTGGACTGGCAACTCGTTTCATACATGATATTTTACATGTTTCAATGCCATTCTCCCAAAAATAACCTACAGCCCAGATTATTGGTGTTTTTCTTTCTGGCTTACTTCACTCTGTATAATAGGCTCCAGTTTCATCTACCTCATTAGAACTGATTCAAATGTATTCTTTTTAATGGCTGAGTAATACTCCATTGTGTATATGTACCACAGCTTTCTTATCCATTCATCTGCTGATGGACATCTAGGTTGCTTCCATGTCCTGGCTATTATAAACAGTGCTGCGATGAACATTGGTGTACATGTGTCTCTTTCCCTTCTGATTTCCTCAGTGTGTATGCCCAGCAGTGGGATTGCTGGATCATAAGGCAGTTCTATTTCCAGTTTTTTAAGGAATCTCCACACTGTTCTCCATAGTGGCTGTACTAGTTTGCATTCCCACCAACAGTGCAAGAGGGTTCCCTTTTCTCCACACCCTCTCCAGCATTTATTACTTGTAGACTTTTGGATCGCAGCCATTCTGACTGGTGTGAAATGGTACCTCATAGTGGTTTTGATTTGCATTTCTCTGATAATGAGTGATATTGAGCATCTTTTCATGTGTTTGTTAGCCCTCTGTATGTCTTCTTTGGAGAAATGTCTATTTAGTTCTTTGGCCCATTTTTTGATTGGGTCATTTATTTTTCTGGAGTTGAGGTGTAGGAGTTGCTTGTATATTCTCGAGATTAGTTGTTTGTCAGTTGCTTCATTTGCTATTATCGTCTCCCATTCTGAAGGCTGTCTTTTCACCTTGCTAATAGTTTCCTTTGATGTGCAGAAGCTTTTAAGGTTAATTAGGTCCCATTTGTTTATTTTTGCTTTTATTTCCAGTATTCTGGGAGGTGGGTCATAGAGGATCCTGCTGTGATGTATGTCAGAGAGTGTTTTGCCTATATTCTCCTCTAGGAGTTTTATAGTTTCTGGTCTTATGTTTAGATCTTTAATCCATTTTGAGTTTATTTTTGTGTATGCTGTTAGAAAGTGTTCTAGTTTCATTCTTTTACAAGTGGTTGACCAGATTTCCCAGCACCACTTGTTAAAGAGATTGTCTTTAATCCATTGTATATTCTTGCCTCCTTTGTCAAAGATGAGGTGTCCATATGTGTGTGGATTTATCTCTGGGCTTTCTATTTTGTTCCATTGATCTATATTTCTGTCTTTGTGCCAGTACCATACTGTCTTGATAACTGTGGCTTTATAGTAGAGCCTGAAGTCAGGTAGGTTGATTCCTCCAGCTCCATTCTTTTTTCTCAAGATCGCTTTGGCTATTCGAGGTTTTTTGTATTTCCATACAAATTGTGAAATTATTTGTTCTAGCTCTGTGAAGAATACCGTTGGTAGCTTGATAAGGATTGCATTGAATCTATAAATTGCTTTGGGTAGTATACTCATTTTCACTATATTGATTCTTCCAATCCATGAACATGGTATATTTCTCCATCTATTAGTGTCCTCTTTGATTTCTTTCACCAGTGTTTTATGGTTTTCTATATATAGGTCTTTAGTGTCTTTAGGTAGATATATTCCTAAGTATTTTATTCTTTCCGTTGCAATGGTGAATGGAATTGTTTCCTTAATTTCTCTTTCTGTTTTCTCATTATTAGTGTATAGGAATGCAGGTGATTTCTGTGTGTTGATTTTATATCCTGCAACTTTACTATAGTCATTGATTAGTTCTAGTAATTTTCTGGTGGAGTCTTTAGGGTTTTCTATGTAGAGGATCATGTCATCTGCAAACAGTGAGAGTTTTACTTCTTCTTTTCCAATTTGGATTCCTTTTATTTCTTTTTCTGCTCTGATTGCTATGGCCAAAACTTCCAAAACTATGTTGAATAATAGTGGTGAGAGTGGGCACCCTTGTCTTGTTCCTTACTTTAGAGGAAATGCTTCACCATTGAGGATAATGTTTGCTGTGGGTTTGTCATATATAGCTTTTATTATGTTGAGGTATGTTCCTTCTATTCCTGCTTTCTGGAGAGTTTTTATCATAAATGGATGTTGAATTTTGTCAAAGGCTTTCTCTGCATCTATTGAGATAATCATATGGTTTTTATTTTTCAATTTGTTAATGTGGTGTATTACATTGATTGATTTGCGGATATTAAAGAATCCTTGCATCCCTGGGATAAAGCCCACTTGGTCATGGTGTATGATCTTTTTAATGTGTTGTTGGATTCTGATTGCTAGAATTTTGTTAAGGATTTTTGCATCTATGTTCATCAGTGATATTGGCCTGTAGTTTTCTTTTTTTGTGGGATCTTTGTCAGGTTTTGGTATTAGGGTGATGGTGGCCTCATAGAATGAGTTTGGAAGTTTACCTTCCTCTGCAATTTTCTGAAAGAGTTTGAGCAGGATAGGTGTTAGCTCTTCTCTAAATTTTTGGTAGAATTCAGCTGTGAAGCCGTCTGGACCTGGGATTTTGTTTGCTGGAAGATTTCTGATTACAGTTTCAATTTCCATGCTTGTGATGGGTCTGTTAAGATTTTCTATTTCTTCCTGGTCCAGTTTTGGAAAGTTGTACTTTTCTAAGAATTTGTCCATTTCTTCCTCGTTGTCCATTTTATTGGCATATAGTTGTTGATAGTAGTCTCTTATGATCCTTTGTATTTGTGTGTTGTCTGTTGTGATCTCTCCATTTTCATTTCTAATTTTATTGATTTGATTTTTCTCCCTTTGTTTCTTGATGAGTCTGGCTAATGGTTTGTCAATTTTATTTATCCTTTCAAAGAACCAGCTTTTGGCTTTGTTGATTTTTGCTATGGTCTCTTTTGTTTCTTTTGCATTTATTTCTGCTCTAACTTTTAAGATTTCTTTCCTTCTACAAGCCCTGGGGTTCTACATTTCTTCCTTTTCTAGTTGCTTTAGGTGTAGAGTTAGGTTATTTATTTGACTTTTTTCTTGTTTCTTGAGGTATGCCTATAGTGATATGAACTTTCCCCTTAGGACTGCTTTTACAATGTCCCACAGGTTTTGGGTTGTCGTGTTTTCATTTTCATTCGTTTCTATGCAAATTTTGATTTCTTTTTTGATTTCTTCTGTGATTTGTTGGTTATTCAGCAGCGCGTTGTTCAGCTCCTCCATATGTTGGAATTTTTAATAGTTTTTCTCCTGTAATTGAGATCTAATCTTACTGCATTGTGGTCAGAAAAGATGCTTGGAATGATTTCTATTTTTTGAATTTACCAAGGCTAGATTTATGGCCCAGGATGTGATCTATCCTGGAGAAGGTTCCATGTGTGCTTGAGAAAAAGGTGAAATTCATTGTTTTGGGATGAAATGTCCTATAGCTATCAATTAGGTCTAACTGGTCTATTGTATCATTTAAAGTTTGTGTTTCCTTGTTAATTTTCTGTTTAGTTGATCTATCCATAGGTGTGAGTGGGGTGTTAAAGTCTCCCACTCTTATTGTGTTATTGTTAATTTCTCCTTTCATACTTGTTAGCATTTGTCTTACATACTGCGGTGCTCCCGTGTTGGGTGCATATATATTTATAATTGTTATATCTTCTTCTTGGATTGATCCTTTGATCATTATGTAGTGACCATCTTTGTCTCTTTTCATAGCCTTTGTTTTAAAGTCTATTTTATCTGATATGAGTATTGCTACTCCTGCTTTCTTTTGGTCCCTATTTGCATGGAAAATCTTTTGCCAGCCCTTCACTTTCAGTCTGTATGTGTCCCCTGTTTTGAGGTGGGTCTCTTGTAGACAACATACGTAGGGGTCTTGTTTTTGTATCCATTCAGCCAGTCTTTGTCTTTTGGTTGGGGCATTCAACCCATTTACATTTAAGGTAATTACTGATAAGTATGATCCCGTTGCCATTTACTTTATTGTTTTGGGTTCGAATTTATACACCGTTTTTGTGTTTCCTGTCTAGAGAATATCCTTTAGTATTTGTTGGAGAGCTGGTTTGGTGGTGCAGAATTCTCTCAGCTTTTGCTTGTCTGAAAAGCTTTTGATTTCTCCTTCATACTTGAATGAGATCCTTGCTGGGTACAATAATCTGGGCTGTAGGTTATTTTCTTTCATCATTTTAAGTATGTCTTGCCATTCCCTCCTGGCTTGAAGAGTTTCTATTGAAAGATCAGCTGTTATCCTTATGGGAATTCCCTTGTGTGTTATTTGTTGTTTTTCCCTTGCTGCTTTTAATATTTGTTCTTTGTGTTTGATCTTTGTTAATTTGATTACTATGTGTCTTGGGGTGTTTCGCCTTGGGTTTATCCTGTTTGGGACTCTCTGGGTTTCTTGGACTTGGGTGATTATTTCCTTCCCCATTTTAGGGAAGTTTTCAACTATTATCTCCTCAAGTATTTTCTCATGGTCTTTCTTTTTGTCTACTTCTTTTGGGACCCCTATGATTCGAATGTTGTAGCATTTAATATTGTCCTGGAGGTCTCTGAGATTGTCCTCATTTCTTTTAATTTGTTTTTCTTTTATCCTCTCTGATTCATTTATTTCTACCATTCTATCTTCTAATTCACTAATCCTATCTTCTGCCTCTGTTATTCTACTATTTGTTGCCTCCAGAGTGTTTTTAATTTCACTTATTGCATTATTCATTATATATTGACTCTTTTTTATTTCTTCTAGGTCCTTGTTAAACCTTTCTTGCATCTTCTCAGTCCTTGCCTCCAGGCTATTTATCTGTGATTCCATTTTGATTTCAAGATTTTGGATCAATTTCACTATCATTATTCGGAATTCTTTATCAGGTAGATTCCCTATCTCTTCCTCTTTTGTTTGGTTTGGTGGGCATTTATCCTGTTCCTTTATCTGCTGGGTATTCCTCTGTCTCTTCATCTTGTTTAAATTGCTGAGTTTGGGGTGTCCTTTCTGTTTTCTGGCAGTTTGTGGAGTTCTCTTTATTGTGGCGTTTCCTCACTGTGTGTGGGTTTGTACAGGTGGCTTGTCAAGATTTCCTGGTTAGGGAAGCTTGTGTCCGTGTTCTGGTGGGTGGAGCTGTATTTCTTCTCTCTGGAGTGCAATGAAGTGTCCAGTAATGAGTTATGAGATGTCTGTGGTTTTGGGGTGACTTTGGGCAGCCTGTATCTTGAAGCTCAGGGCTGTGTTCCTTTGTTGCTGGAGAATTGCTTGGTATGTCTTGCCAGGGAACTTGTTGGCCCTTGTATGGTGCTTGGTTTCAGTGTCGGTATGGAGGCGTTTGATGAGCTCCTGTCAATTAATGTTCCTTGGAGTCAGGAGTTCCCTGGAGTCAGGGTTTGGACTTAAGCCTCCTGCTTCCAGTTATTGGTCTTATTTTTACAGTAGTTTCAAAACTTCTCCTTCTATACAGCACCATTGATAAAACATCTACATTAAAGATGAAAAGTTTCTCTACCGTGAGGGTCACCCAGAGAGGTTCACAGAGTTACATGGAGAAGAGAAGAGGGAGGAGGGAGTTAGAGGTGACCCGAATGAGATGAGGTGGAATCAATAGTGGAGAGAGTGGGCTAGCCAGTAATCACTTCCTTATGTGCACTCCACAACTGGACCGCTCAGAGATGTTCACGGAGTTATACTGAGAAGAGAAGAAGGAGGAAGGAGACAGAGGTGGCCAGAAGGATAAAAGGGGGGAATGAAAAGGAGGGAGACAGATCCAGCCAGTAATCCGTTCCCTAAGTGTTCTCCACCGTCTGGAACACACAGAAATTCACAGAGTTGGGTAGAGTAGAGAGGGGTTAGGGAGGAGCCACAGGCGACCTGGTGGGCAAAAAGGAGAGTCCAAAGGGAGAGAGAGCAGTTAAGCCAGTAATGTCGCTCCTTAGTGAAAAATGGGTACTGAAGATTGGGTTCTTAAAGGTACAAAATTGGTAACAAACACATAAAAGCAAAAATTAAAAATCTAGAGTAGAGTTTGGAATTTCAAATATACGATGTTAAAGAAAAGAAGAAGGAAAAGAAAGAGAGAAAAAACGAACAAACAAAAAAACAAGGTTGCAAAAATTATAAAGAAAATATAGGTACAAAATTGATAACTAATACCGAAAAGCAAAAGTTAAAAATCTAGAGTAGAGTTTGGAATTTCAAAAATACAATGTTAAAAAAAAAAGAGGAAAAAGAAAGAGAGAAAAACAAAACAAAACAAAACAAAATAAAAACAAACAATGTCGCAAAAATTATAAAGAAAATACAGGTACAAAATTGATATCAAAAATACCAAAAAGCATAAATTAAAAATCTAGAGTAGCGTTTGGAATTTCAGATATACAATGTTATATAAAAGAAGAAGAGAAAGAAACAGAGGAAAAAAAAGTCACAGAAATTATAAAAAAAAACTATAGGTACAAGATTGATAACAAATACCAAAAAGCTAAAATTAAAAATCTAGAGTAGAGTTTGGAATTTCAAAAATACAATGTTAAAGAAAAGAAGAAGAAGAAAAAAAACACAAGGTCAAAAAATTATAAAAAATATACATATATGAAGTTTGCTGAAGAAAAAACAAATAGGGTCTTTTTTTTTTGCAAAGTAATAGGTTATAAAAGTGAAAATTAAAGGAATAATAGAGGACTTAATTTTTTTTTAATTAAAAAAAAAGGGGAAGAAAGAATGATCGTAAAAATAGTAAAAATATATCGAGGATTTTCTCTGGTTTTGTTGTGAGTATTGTGGGTTCAGTTCATTTTTGGCTAGTTCCTTGGTCTGACTTATATTTCTCAACATCTATAGGCCCCTTCCTATGTAGTTGGTAGTAACCATAGGGTTTTAATCTATTGCCTGTAGCTTCCAAGGCGGTTCCCTCTGTTATAGCTTCTTCTGTTTGCTGGTCTGGTTTCCACCCTGACACAAAGGGAGCGGTGGAGGACACTTTTTTTTTTTTTTTAGGCTCACTTGTTCAGTCGCACTGTGGGGAGGGAGGGAGGGATGCTGCAAACAAATAACACTGGCGTGTGCTCGCAATGCCTCAGCCCCACTGGGTCTGCCCCCGCTCACGGTGCGTGTAGCCTCCCTGCCCACACTGCTCAGGCTCTAGGATGTTCCGCTGGGAACCATCCGTGGCCGGCCGTGGGCTGCCTGCACCGCTCAGGTTCAGGCACTCGGGTAGTCCTCAGAGGCGCAGACTCGGTTGGGCCTGCATTTTGTGCCCTTCCCAGGTCCAAGCAGCTCAGGTGATGAGGTGTTTAGCGAGCGCGATTGCTGCAACTTATTGCCTCCCTACTGCTCGGTTATCTAGGTGTACAACCAGCGCACCTTCTCAGGCAGATGTTGACCGTCCAGACCCCCAAGAAGTTTTAGTTAGCAAAGAAGCCTGCTTACAGTTTTATAGATAATGTCTCTCTGGGGCTGCGATTGCCCCCTTCTGGCTCTGGCTGCCTGTTACCAGAGGGGGAAGGTCTGCAGCCGGCTATCTCTGTTCAGTCCTTTGTTCCGTGAGCAGGCCTGGCGGTGTCTTAGGTTAGGGCTGGCTTGTCATGTGGTAGATATCCCACAGTCTGGTTTGCTAGCCCAAATTATTTCGCTCAGATAGCGCTCAGGGTATTCAGGCCAGGTCCTTACACTAAGCGATGCAGCCCGCGCCACGCCTCCCTGTCCAGCCCCCGCTTGCTAATGGCATGTGCAGGCGTCTACGCTGCTTCTCCGCTGGGGGAGTTACCGTAAGGCTCACAATCTGCGAGTTTTAATTGTTTATTTATTTTTTCTCCCTGTTATGTTGCCCTCTGTGCTTCCAAAGCTTGGCACAGATTCGGCAGTGAGAAGGTTTCCTGGTGTTTGGAAACTTCTCTCTTTTTAAGACTCCCTTCCCAGAACGGAACTCCATCCCTCCCTCTTTTGTCTCTTTTTTTTGTCTTTTATATTTTTTCCTACCTCCTTTCGAAGACTTGGGTTGCTTTTCTGGGTGCCTGATGTCCTCTGCCAGCATTCAGAAGTTGTTTTGTGGAATTTACTAGGCGTTTAAATGTTCTTTTGATGAATTTGTGGGGGAGAAAGTGTTCTCCCCGTCCTACTCCTCCGCCATCTTGGCTCCTCCTCCCTCTCATACATTCTTGTTGGGAATATAAAATATACAATTACCTTGGAAGACAGAGTTTCTTATAAAAATCATATACCTATTCTTATATAATCCAGTAGTAACACTTCTAAGAATTTTACCCAAGAGAAATGAAAATATAACTCTGCATAAAGATCTTCTAGGAATGTGTTTTAAACAAATTGTGGTATGTTTGAAAAATGAGGTAATAAAAGGCACGGGTTATTGTGACTTGTGACAATATGTTTGAAACTCAGAGATACTATGCTGATTGAAAAAAGAGAAAAGCACATGAGAGTACACACTGTATGATTTTTTTCATGTCAAGTTCTAGAATAGAGAATGACATCTGGTCCCATTACTTCATGAAAAATAGATAGGGGAAAATGGAAACAGTGACAGATTTTATTTTCTTGGGCTCCAAAATGACTGCAGACTGTGACTGTAGCCATGAAATTTAAAGATGCTTGCTCTTTGGAAGAAAAGCTATGACAAAGCTAGACAGCATACTAAAAAGCACAGACATCACTTTGCTGATAATGGTACATTTAATCAAAGCTATGGTTTTTCTAGTAGTTATGTACATATATGTGAGAGTTGGACCATATAGAAGGTTGAGCACCAAAGAATTGATGCTTTTGAACTGTGATGCTGGAGAAGACTTTTGAGAGTCCCTTGGACATCAAGGAGATCAAATGAGTCAATCCTAAAGGAAATCAACCCTGAATATTCATTGGAAAAAATGATGCTGAAGCTCCAATACTTTGGTCACTTGATGCGAAGAGCCAACGCACTGGAAAAGACCCTAATGCTGGGAAAGATTAAGGACAGGAGGATAAGTGGGTGATGACAGAGGATGAGATGGATGGCATCATCAACTCAATGAACATGAGTTTAAGCAAACTCCAGGAGATAGTGACGGACAGGGAAGCCTGGTGTGCTGCAGTCCATGGAGTCACAAAGAGTCGGACACAACTGAACAACTGAATAATAACAACAACAGGGAAACCTTGTCTATAGAGATATGGTAATGAAAATACGTTTTATATTAATTGGGTGGACTTGAGTGTCTAAATTTACCAAAACTCTTGGAACTAATACTTAAAATGTCTGCATTGATTGTATGTAAATTATACCTCCATATCAATAGCCTCAGACATGCAGATGACACCACCCTTATGGCAGAAAGTGAAAAAGAACTAAAGAGCCTCTTGATGAAAGTAAAAGAGGAGAGTGAAAAAGTGGGCTTAAAGCTCAACATTCAGAAAACGAAGATCATAGCATCTGGTCCCATCACTTCATGGCAAATAGATGGGGAAACAGTGAAAACAGTGGCCGACTTTATTTTTTTGGGGCTCCAAAATCACTGCAGATGGTGATTGCAGCCATGAAATTAAAATATGCTTACTCCTTGGAGGGAAAGTTATGGCCAACCTTGACATCATATTAAAAAGCAGAGAGATTACTTTGTCAACAAAGGTCTGTCTAGTCAAGGTTATGGTTTTTCCAGTGGTCATGTATGGATGTGAGAGTTGGACTATAAAGAAAGCTGAGCACCGAAGAATTGATGCTTTCGTGTTGGAGCAGACTCTTGAGAGTCCCTTGGACTGCAAGGAGATCCAGCCAGTCCATCCTAAAGGAGATCAGTTCTGGGTGTTCTTTGGAAGGAATGATGCTAAAGCTGAAACTCCAATACTTTGGCCACCTCATGTGAAGAGTTGACTCATTGGAAAAGACTCTGATGCTGGGAGGGATTGGGGGCAGGAGGAGAAGGGGATGACAGAGTATGAGATGGCTGGATGGCATCACCAACTCAATGGACATGAGTTTGAGTAAACTCTGGGAGTTGGTGATGGACAGGCAGGCCTGGCATACTGCGGTCCATGGGGTCACAAAGAGTCAGACACGACTGACAGACTGAACTGAACTGAAAGTTGATTAAAATTTCTACAGTAATCCCCTCAGTTCAGTTCAGTTCAGTCGCTTAGTCATGTATGACTTTTTGCGACCCCATGAAATGCAGCACGCCAGGCCTCCCTGTCCACCACCAACTCCCGGAGTTCACACAAATTCATGTCCATAGAGTTGGTGATGCCATCCAGCCATCTCATCCTCTGTCGTCCCCTTCTCCTCCTGCCCCCAATCCCTCCCAGCATCAGAGTCTTTTCCAATGAGTCAACTCTTCGCATGAGGTGGCCAAAGTATTGGAGCTTCAGCTTTAGCATCAGTCCTTCCAAAGAACACCCAGGACTGAACTCCCTTAGAATGGACTGGTTGGGTCTCTTTGCAGTGCAAGGGACTCTCAGGAGTCTTCTCCAATACCACAGTTCCAAAGCATCAATTCTTCGGCGCTCAGCTTTCTTCACAATCCAACTCTCATATCCATACATGAGCCCTGGAAAAACCATAGCCTTGACTAGACGGACCTTTGTTGGCAAAGTAATGTCTCTGCTTTTCAATATGCTATCTAGGTTGGTCATAACTTTCCTTCCAAGGAGTAAGCGTCTTTTAATTTCATGGCTGCAATTAGATACTTTATTCAATGTCAAATAAAGTCTGACACTGTTTCCACTGTTTCCCCATCTATTTCCCATGAAGTGATGGAACCAGATGTCATGATCTTAGTTTTCTGAATGTTGAGCCTTAAGCCAACTTTTTCACTGTCCTCTTTCACTTTCATCAAGAGGCTTTTTAGTTCCTCTTCACTTTCTGCCATAAAGGTGGTGTCATCTGCATATCTGAGGTTATTGATATATCTCCCGGCAGTAATCCCCTATCTGACATCTATTATTGTAGCCTATAGTACTATCAGTACTATGGACTTCCCTGGTGGCTCAGATGGTAAAGTGTCTGCCTACAATGCGGAAGACCCGGGTTCAGTCCCTGGGTTGGGAAGATCTCCTGGAGAAGGTAATGGCAACCCACTCCAGGACTCTTGCCTGGAAAATCCCATAGGCAATGGAGCCTAGTAGGCTGTAGTCCATGAGGTTGCAGAGTCAGACACTACTGAGTGACTTCACTTTCAATTCCGTAGTATTATGAGAGCTTTGAGGAGCACTTCCAGTAGTGTAATTAGACTGGCTTTAGGTGTTCAGGCCAGAATATTAAATTCTTTGTCATGGGAGAGTGCGTCTATGTGAATAACTTTTCTTCCAGTCTTATGTTCTGCTCCTTGACCCAAAGGAAACTCTCATGATTCATTGTATGTATTAACAAAAAGGTGTAATTCTTTTAGTGAATAGTCTATTATCTTCCATAACTGATATGCTGTTTACTTGTTTGGGTTTTTGTGAGATCTGATTCTTGTCAATGATTTGTGAGAATGAGGAAAGGCATGCCTGATCTTTAGGAAGGCAAACATGACCTTGAGTGAGTTCTTTGCATTGTCTCCAGGGTAGGGGAGTCTTCTCTCCTCTCTAAAGGGAGGAATAATTTGCTTCTTCTGGCCTAGAGGACATAGGAACTTTGGGGAGTTAAACCTTCTTAGGCTTGTCCACGTAAATACTCCCATACTGGGTATCAGGGCCAAACCTCTCCTCTATCAGAACTCCGTTGGTACAGGAGTCATGTTGTTTTTGCACCTCAGTCTCCTTTGAAGTTGTCTCACTCCAAAAAAAAAAAAAAAAAAAAAAGCAAAACTGGAGTGTAATCTTCAACACAGGCTTCCCTGTGGCTGCAGGATAAGATTTCTTCAAAACCTTCTATGGAGATCTTTATGGCTTTCATACTTCACCCTTAGTTGTCAAAGAAGACAACAGCAACCCACTCTAGGATTCTTGCCTGGGAAACCCCATGGGCAGAGGGAGCCTGGCAGGCTGCAGCCCTTGGGGTTGCAAAGAGTTGGAAGCAACTGAGCACACACACATGCATGTTTAGTTGATAGTTGCCTTACTAGACAAATCATTTTCTTTTTTTTTTTTTTTTTTTTTTTTTTTTAATTTTATTTTATTTTTAAACTTTACATAACCGAAATCATTTTCTTTTCACTGTTTCTGATGCACCCAACAGAACCTTACCTTGTAATTACCATTGCCACCTAATTCTGTCCAATAGCCCACATCACCCCATATTTCACCTTCACTTATTATTCCAACATACCATAGGTGACAGTTTTTCTAATTTTGATGTTACAGCATGCCTGGTATTATTACCACTCCTCTGGTCACCAGTGATGATGATTCAGGTCCAGAATTTCTAGGGTTACTTCTAGTACCAATTGTCTTAGTGTGGGCTCTACCCAAAGACTTATGAGCAGGTAGTTTATTTGGGAAGTGATTTTAGGAAATAAAAGCAAGTAACTACACAGAGTTTAATAGGGAAAAACAAAAAGTCAATGTAAGAGGTAATTGTTGAGCATTATTGAGTCATGAAAAACTGAGTTTTGTCCTGCTGGGATCTTCTGAAGCCATATGAAATGCCTCATTGAACCTGAATCTAAGGACTGACAGTGAAGAGTATTCATCCATCCACTCCCATCCCAGATTGACTGTGTGTTACCATAGACATGGTGCCCTCTTATTATGCAGCTGTAAATGAGTTATGCCTGAAAAGTTCCCACTGCAGGCCCATTCTTGGGCACTGGAGAAACTGGGGTGGGGGGGTGGGGGGGCAGTAAGCAAGGATGCAGAGCATGTCATGGAGGTGAAATGCTGTGTCAAAAGAGTCAAAGTCTACCTAGAAAAATATCTTACAGCCATGTCTGGGATCAGAAGTGAAGCCATAAAGATACAAAGCGGGTCTAAGAAGTATGTGATAGAGGGTTCACACGTATGCTTGTTTGACTCAGTAGTGAACTGAGTCAAAAATTTGACTCCCCCTCCCCAGCAAATTCTTATGTCCCCAAAGCTCTTCTTTAGTTTGGATGAACTTGAACAAAATCTATAACAATTATTAAATTACATTAAACTCTATTACATAATAGTTTTACAAGGTTTTACAGACAGGAATTCAGGATATTTTCCAAGAATCTTTCTGTAAGAGACTGTGTGGTGAAACTCAATAGAAAACAACTTTAAAAATAACTGATAATTAGCACACAGTAAGGGTCATACAAATATACTGACACAAAACCCATGCTTTCTAAGGCTTTTATGAGAACATGATTTTTTTCAAAACCTTTCACAGCCAGAGTTAATTTATAAGCATTATTCTCTTAGGTTTTGAGACATGGCCTATGGACCTAAAGAATAATGTGGCAGAACTAATGTTTGTGTTTTGGCAAGACTTTATTTATTTATTTTTTAGTAATGCTGAAAGTGAATCACCCCTTTCAAGCTCAGGGGATGTAATTAATGAGTGCAGAGAAGATGGAAAAAAACACCTCCCCTAGCACTGGAATCAAATAATTTTGATGTAAAGAAACAAGCTTTTACATAACTGGAAAAGGCTTGAATTACACTCAGATCAAGGTCTCCAGATTCTCAATCCAATTTTCTTCCCATAGTCTCAAGGATTTAACATAAGCAAAAGTGAATTTAAGTCCTGACCCTTCCTTAACACATAACTTGAACATTCACTTGTCTTCTT
The DNA here is from genome assembly GCF_019923935.1 of Bubalus bubalis. Taxonomy (NCBI): domain Eukaryota; kingdom Metazoa; phylum Chordata; class Mammalia; order Artiodactyla; family Bovidae; genus Bubalus; species Bubalus bubalis. The sequence continues at coordinate 108,410,493 of NC_059157.1, read as the reverse complement.
TAGCTTCAGGATTTTCATTTGTAATATTATGATAATTAAGACAGCACTTTCTATCTCATGAGACTGCTATGTGGGTTAAAATATCTAATGTGTATAAAGCCATATGCAAATCTATTGTGCTTATAGTGGTTGCTGATCAGCCCTAGGTTAACCATTGGTTTGACATCTGGACCTTCTTGTCTTCCTGTTCATCATTTGCTCCTCCTTTCATGATTTTGTTGTCCAGCTAACTTCCAGTTTATCAGGGTTGTGCCCTCGCCTCCCACAACACCCATTATTATGTGCTCTCTGTGCAGCTGTCCTTTATAAGAGGAGCTGATGAACAAATTCAGGCTAAGATGCAAATAAATGATTCTAAATTTTCAATGTTAATCTCCTTCCTCCAAGAAGTATTTAACCACAAAGAACTGAAGGTCAGAACTGAAATCACCATATACACATCAGATAATTCCCCTCTATTTATAAATGAGAAAAAAATATAAGCCAAGAGTTGAAGAGACTTATCTAAGGACACAGAACTAGTTGGTATAAAAGCCATTGCTCATACTAATTCTCCGGATTCACTCTCTAGTGGGATTTTACATGAAGTAAAGGGGGATTTGGGGAGACTTGTCTTGGGTAGATGCTTTTAAAGTTGCCTTTCTCCAAAAAGCCAAATCACTGTCCCATTGCAAGAAAGAAAGACCTTGAAACATCCCAAACCCATAAGGATTTTCTCTAAATCTTTTAAGGCAGGATTTGTCAACCTCAGCTTTACTGGCATTTTAGACTGGATAGTGCTTTGTGGAGGAGAGCTGCCCTGTGCATAGTAGGGTGTTTGGCAGCACCTCTGGCCTCTACCCAATAGAAAGGAATAGCTCTTTCTTCAGTTTTGACAATGAAAATGTTCCAGAGGTTGCCAGATTCCCCTGGGAACCCACGGATCTGGGTCAGTCTACCAGTCAAGCTATTTACATGAACAAAGACAGTAGTCAGATTTCAGAGAAATCCAGAATGGGCAACAGAAGAGGGAGATGATGATTACAGTTATGGCTTCAGGACCAAAATATAGGAGTGGGGCTATAATTTGTTCTCCTAATTTTCCTTTTGTAGTAGTTCCAGAAATCGTCACCAGCCAGAATCCTGAAGTACCTCTGACTCTATAGGGTGAACATACCATGATAAACGAGTGAATCTGAATGGTACAGGGGTAAACCACAGTGGATGCATAGCTGCCCCATCCAGGTCCCTTTTACTGGCTGGTGGACGGATCCTTCACCTGCTGTGATTGGTAAATATTTATATTTGCCAAAGGATTACTCTTGGCTCTGTAAGCCACCTTGCCCAGTGGGGTACACTGCCATCCCACAAGTACAAAAAGTCAGCCCCCTTTAACTCACGGTGAGACTATACGGTGTGATTTCTGTGCCAGAACTTCTCCATGGGATCAAGTTGGAGCAACTGTCGACTGAGACTACTGTCTTTCATAGCTTTGCTTACTCTTAGTTTTTTCACTTCTCTTTCTAGAGAGAGAGAGAGAGAGAGAGAGTGTGTGAGTGTGTGTGTGTGTGTGTGTGTATGCTCAGTCGTGTGTGACTCTTTGCGACCTCAGTCCACCAGGCTCCTCTGTTCATGGGATTTCCCAGGCAAGAATACTGGAGTGGGTTTCCATTACCTTCTCCAGGGGTTCTGCTGACTCAGGGATCGAATCCTCACCTCCTGCATTGGCAGGTGGGTTCTTTACCAGTTGAGCCACCAGGGAAGCACTTTCCTTTAGAGCACCCTACAAAAAATCAGCTGTATGTATATGAATATATATTAACATATAAAGAAATAGTTTTCTAATTTTGGGTTTTTTTTGTAACTTTGATAATTTATATTTATAAGGATTTTATCCATTTTACATGCATTTTAACATATTTTGGTATAAAATTATTTAAATTATCTTTCTAGTATCTGAAGCATGTTTTTGTGGTTACCTTTTTTTCATTCTTTCTATTAGCCATTTGTGTTCTTTTTTTTTTATTTTCAAGGATTATATAAATTTTAAGTCATTTTGAAGAATAAACATTGGACTTTGTTGCTTTTCTCTTTGATTTCTACTTGATGCATTTCAGTAATCTTCATCTTTTCAACTTTACTTAGGAAGTTTTTGATAATCCTTAACTTCTTGAAATGGATACTTTGCTCATTGCTTTTTCAGCTTTACTTGTTTTCTAATATATGATTTTCTTAGGCTAGTGTCTTATTTTAGTGATTTTTAAAAAACTGAATATTCAGGAACTTCCCAGTTATATGTATTTTGTTTATATCTGATTTAATTCCATTGTGAAAAGGGAATACAATTTGTATGACTTTAATCCTGTGACATTTATTGAGTTTTAATTTTTTTTTTGAGATTTGTTGAGCCTAGTATATCACCCAAATTTGTTAAATGTTTTAGTGCATTTAAGAATAATGTATCTTATACAGTTGATCAGTGTATGTCAAATTAGATTCAGTGGTTTAAATTAAATCAAATTTACTATGATTTTATCAGATGTTTATCTTTGCTAATATTTTATCTGCTTATTCAATCAGTTATCTACAGTGATTATGGATTTGTGTATTTCTCTGTTTAGTTCTATGAGTCTTGGCATTGCATATGGTTGAGACTTTATTAGGTGCATACACTTTTAAAACTGTTAGATATCCTTACTGGATGTCCTTTTTTGCCTGTAAGAAATATGCCTTTTTTGTCTATTACTGCCTTAAGTTCTACTGTATAGAACATTTTAAAAGTTATGGCAGTTTTATCTTGATTCATATGTGACTATTACACAGTTAAACAAATTTAAAGGAGTGGGTTGGGAAAAGTAAACATTCTTCTTTACAGAGGAATGCCAACTACTAAACACAATGAAAATAATAGGAATAGAAAAATAAGTTTTAAACAACTGGGTAAAGCAATCAATAATCATCAATGGATGCTAAAATAATTGAGTGAAATGTTGTTGGGGGACATGATATTTAGAGTTTCCAACGATTACAGTCACTTTAGTTATTATGAAGTTGGGAGGTACTCTTAGAATGGAGAAGTCTAGAGGCTACCACCTTAACCAAATACTAACCAAACTTATCACTAATAACAGGGTAGTCTGATCTACCCCATTATTAATCTACAGGGTTAATCTAGATTAATCTACCCTGTGATTAATCATGTGCCTATTAATGTGATGCACTAGATGAGGACACAGCATCACCTATGTAATGTTTCTTAAAAGGTTTTTAAACTAAATGTAATCATGAAGAAATAAAGCCAAATCAAAATGTTGAGATGTTCTTCAACAAAGCTGGGGAATTTTTCAAGCAAAAATTTTTCTGTATCCCACACTTTTTAGTATTGGAAAAGAGAATGAGTGGACACAAATGTAGTTAGATGGCAAAAAGTGACTTAATTAAGGTGAAGGGTACATTATATTATTCTTTCAACTTTAGTTGATGTTAACTTTTTTAAAAAAATGAATTAACGGGGGCAAAGAATTTGATTTTAGAAAACGTGTGTGTGCTAAGTTGCTTAAGTTGTGTCCGACTCTTTGTGATCCTTGGACTATAGCCTGCCAGATTCCTCTGTCCATGGGATTCTGCAGGCAAGGATGTTGGAGTGGGTTGCCATAATCTCCTCCAGGGAAGCTTCCCAACCCAGGAATTGAACCCATATCTCTTATGTCTCCTGCATTGGCAGGTGGATTCTTTACCATTAGTGCCACCTGGGAAGACCCTTAGAAAATGGAAGCATTCCAAACAATTTGCTGACAATAGAATCACTTTCACTTTTTAAAAAAAAAATTTATTTTTAAACTTTACATAATTGTATTAGTTTTGCCAAATATCAAAATGAATCTGCCACAGGTATACATGTCTTCCCCATCCTGAACCCTCCTCCCTCCTCCCTCCCCATACCATCCCTCTGGGTCGTCCCAGTGCACCAGCCCCAAGCATCCAGTATCGTGCGTCGAACCTGGACTGGCAACTCATTTCATACATGATATTTTACATGTTTCAGTGCCATTCTCCCAAATCTTCCCACCCTCTCCCTCTCCCACAGAGTCCGTAAGACTGTTCTATACATCAGTGTCTCTTTTGCTGTCTCATACACAAGGTTATTGTTACCATCTTTCTAAATTCCATATATATGCATTTGTATACTGTATTGGTGTTTTTCTTTCTGGCTTACTTCACTCTGTATAATAGGCTCCAGTTTCATCCACCTCATTAGAACTCCAGAAAATTACTAGAACTAATCAATGACTATAGTAAAGTTGCAGGATATAAAATCAACACACAGAAATCCCTTGCATTCCTATACACTAATAATGAGTAAACAGAAAGAGAAATTAAGGAAACAATTCCATTCACCATTGCAACAGAAAGAATAAAATACTTAGGAATATATCTACCTAAAGAAACTAAAGACCTATATATAGAAAACTATAAAACACTGGTGAAAGAAATCAAAGAGGACACTAACAGATGGAGAAACATACCATGTTCATGGATTGGAAGAATCAATATAGTGAAAATGAGTATACTACCCAAAGCAATTTATAGTCAATGCAATCTCTGTCAAGCTACCAACAGTACTCTTCACAGAGATAGAACATATAATTTCACAATTTGTATGGAAACACAAAAAACCTTGAATAGCCAAAGCGATCTTGAGAAAGAAGAATGGAACTGGAGGAATCAACCTACCTGACTTCAGGCTCTACTATAAAGCCACAGTTATCAAGACAGTATGGTACTGCCACAAAGACAGAAATATAGATCAATGGAACAAAATAGAAAGCCCAGAGATAAATCCACGCACATATGGACACCTTATCTTTGACAAAGGAGGCAAGAATATACAATGGATTAAAGACAATCCCTTTAACAAGTGGTGCTGGGAAATCTAGTCAACCACTTGTAAAAGAATGAAACTAGAACACTTTCTAACAGCATACACAAAAATAAACTCAAAATGGATTAAAGATCTAAACATAAGACCAGAAACTATAAAACTCCTAGAGGAGAACATAGGCAAACACTCTCTGACATACATCACAGCAGGATCCTCTATGACCCACCTCCCAGAATATTGGAAATAAAAACAAAAATAAACAAATGGGACTTAATTAACCTTAAAAGCTTCTGCACATCAAAGGAAACTATTAGCAAGGTGAAAAGACAGCCTTCAGAATGGGAGACGATAATAGCAAATGAAGCAACTGACAAACAACTAATCTCGAGAATATACAAGCAACTCCTACACCTCAACTCCAGAAAAATAAATGACCCAATCAAAAAATGGGCCAAAGAACTAAATAGACATTTCTCCAAAGAAGACATACAGAGGGCTAACAAACACATGAAAAGATGCTCAACATCACTCATTATCAGAGAAATGCAAATCAAAACCACTATGAGGTACCATTTCACACCAGTCAGAATGGCTGCGATCCAAAAGTCTACAAGTAATAAATGCTGGAGAGGGTATGGAGAAAAGGGAACCCTCTTACACTGTTGGCGGGAATGCAAACTAGTACAGCCACTATGGAGAACAGTGTGGAGATTCCTTAAAATACTGGAAATAGAACTGCCTTATGATCCAGCAATCCCACTGCTGGGCATACACACTGAGGAAACCAGAATTGAAAGAGACACGTGAACCCCAATGTTCATCGCAGCACTGTTTATAATAGCCAGGACATGGAAGCAACCTAGATGTCCATCAGCAGATGAATGGATAAGAAAGCGGTGGTACATACACACAATGGAGTATTACTCAGCCATTAAAAAGAATACATTTGAATCACTTTCACTTTTCACTTTCATGCATTGGATACGGAAATGGCAACCCACTCCAGTGTTCTAGCCTGGAGAATCCCAGGGATGGGGGAGCCTGGTGCGCTGCTGTCTATGGGGTTGCACAGAGTCGGACACGACTGAAGCGACTTAGCAGCAGTAGCAGCAGCAGTCAATGATATACCTTACAGTAGTAAGTATGCTGCTGCTGCTGCTGCTAAGTCACTTCAGTCGTGTCCTACTGTGTGCGACCCCATAGATGGCAGCCCACCAGACTTCCCCACCCCTGGGATTCTCCAGGCAAGAACACTGGAGTGGATTGCCATTTCCTTCTCCAATGCATGAAAGTGAAAAGTGAAAGTGAAGTCGCTCAGTCGTGCCCGAGTCTTAGCGACCCCATGACTGCAGCCTACCAGGCTCCTCTGTCCATGGATTTTCCAGGCAAGAGTACTGGAGTGGGGTGCCATTTCCTTCTCCGAGTAGTAAGTATACATTATAGATATAAGCAACATAAATGAACCACAAAAACATGAAAAAAAGTCATAAAAATACATACATAATGATCTATTATTATAAAACTCAAAAACAAGTAAGCTGTATACCATATTTTTGTATGGTAAGACTAAGCAATGCTGAGCAGAGGGGATGTAATGCAATCATTCAGGGATATATAGAAATCATCTAAGGAACAGGTAGCATTATATTTCTTAAACTGGTGGTTAGTGTATAGGTAGGTGTTCATACAGTTTTTGTTCTAAACTATGCTGTATATACTTTTTGTAGGGCTTCCCTTGTGGCTCAGCTGGTAAAGAATCCGCCTGCAATGAGAGATACCTGGATTCGATGCCTGGGTCAGAAATATCCCCTGGAGGAGAAAATGTTTACCCACTCCAGTATTCTGGCCTGGAGGGTTCCATGGACAGTGTGGTCCACAGGGTCACAATGAGTCGGACATGACTGAACAACTTTTACTTTCAATTTTCAGATAAGATATAGTTTGTAATAGTCAATAAAAATTCAGGAATTTGGTAAAATTTTAGAGAATGTAACAGTTTAAACAATATGTGACTTATGAGGTTTTATTATCAGGAGCCATTGGTGGCTTTCCTGGTGACTCAGACAGTAAAGTATCTGCCTGCAATGAGGGAGACCTGGCTTTGATCCCTTGGTCAGGAAGATCCCCCGGAGAAGGAAATGACAACCCACTACAGTACTCTTGCCTGTAAAATCCCAAGGACAGAGGAGCCTGGCTGACTACAGTCTATGGGGTTGCAAAGAGTTGGACATGACTGAGTGACTTCACATTGAAAAAATATTATTTATTTGACTGTGTAGGGTCTTCAGTTGCAACACAAGGGATCTTTAGTTGCAGCATGTGGAATCTAGTTCCCTAACCAGGTCCATGCTCAGGACCCCTGACCTAGGCCCTCTGCATTGGGAGCATAGAGTCTTAGCCACTGGACCACCAGTAAGTCCCAAGAGCCTTTTTTTTTTTTTTTTTTTAAGAAAAGAAGTGTGCTCATGTTCTTTTTTCTTGAGCCCTAACTGTGAGGGTAGTTGTTTAGTAAGAGACTGGCTGGGATGGAGACTAGGAGAATGGAAGAAGGCTAGGGAGTTATCTTTCTTTCCATTAAACTCTTCATCATGAAATCCACTTAGATAAATATTCTTTATAAATGGCTATTTCTCCCGTTCATGCACTTGTAGTCACATCTTCCCTGTCCTACCAAATCCAGTACTGATTTATTTAGCCAGATTTTCTATGTTTTATATGTAACCCTGAGGAAGAAATGGGTCTTGATACACATCACCACTGTCTTTGAGTTTTACTTTAAAATGTCACTAAAGCTCCTTGTACTTAATATTGATTAACTTTTTCTCTGCTTAAATTATTTACTTCAGAAAAAATGAGTTAATCTCAGCACTTTTCTGAATTCTGCATGAAGGAAATATTACAGGAAATTTCTTATTTGGTAATCTGTATTTAGACCAGAGAATTAAAAATAAAGCAGTTTTAATAAAGTTAAGTCATTTCTTATTAATGCATGCAGGTTTTATAAGCAATTTACAAGATTCAGGGGTAGACTAACTTGTGGAATTTGTTTGAATCTTTAATTTAAGGTCTTCTCTATCATTAAGGAAGTTTATCTCTGCTATTTGAGGGTGGACTTCTGTTTGCTTTCAAATTTCTTTCACGAACAGTGAAAATGGAAGACTAACTCTTAGGCAGTTTAAATGCTACCCAATTCTACCAGATCTAAATGTAAGAGTACCGTAGGAAGAGGGGTATTGATTCTTCAGAACACAAACTCCTACCCTGAACAGCAATTCTCAGCTTCAGAGTCAACACTGCAGTTTCTAGGAAAGGGATTTCTGACATTTATTATTCCTGCATTCAGATATTCATAGAGATGGTTTCACCATATTTGCGATGGTAAGGCTTCCTTCAGTTTAATCAAAAATAGCTTATCTTGCACATTTAAAAGCATATCAAATGTGAAGGAATAATCATTAAACCTTTTATTTTTATGAAGCCTTCTGAGATTTGTGAGGAAAGGCAACATGCAGTACTTTGTAAATGTCAGATCTCTTTACAGAAATGCGAAGGAGGTATTGCAGGCTGTCATCTGTTCTTCATGCTGCCTACTGACCCTCGTTGGGAGCTACCAATTCCCAAAGATTCTGTGGCCGCTGAAATAAATAGCTCTCTCAGGCACAAAGCAAAATGTTAGACAACATACAGTGGAACAGAATCCACTTTAATTATACTATGCATTGTGTTTCATAAAGAAGTAGGGATCTGAAGGGTTAGACATTGAAGGGCAGTTCCAGCTGGCAAGCAGTGAAGCAGAATATTTCAAAACGACTGTGGAAATAACCTAAACAGCATAGCAAGAAATAGTAAGTTTCAGGCATGTGAAGAAAGAAAAAGGATGCAGTTTTGGAGTGTGGAAGAACAAATGGATGTGAATGTTAAAAATAAGAATTTGATTGTGCTGCTTTCAGGTACATTTGAGTAGCTTAGGGGATGGGTCTCAAAACAGAGTCATATGGCAGTTGTGGCTGCATTTCCATCAGCAGCTTCCTCGTCTTTTGGATTGTCTCATGGGATGCAGAACACAGTCCTAGCCAAAAAGCTGCCTACTGCATTTCCTCAGATTTATTATTTTTGAGGCATATAGATTTTTATGATTTATTGATTGATTTGGTTGTGGAGGGTCTTCGTTGCTACACATGGGCTTTCTCTGGTTGTGGAGAGCGGGAGCTCCTCTCCAGTTGCAGTGCATGCACCTCTCATTGCAGTGGCTTCTCTTGCACAGGCTCCAGGGTGTGTGGGCTTCAGTTGTTGCAGCAAGTCGGCTCTGCAGTTATTCCATGGGGTCTTCCTGGATCAGGGATCAGATTGGTGTTCCTGGCATTGCAAGGTGATAACCACTGGAACACCAGGAAAGCCCCTCAAAATTATTATTAATAATAGATTATTTCACTAACCAAAGGTCCTGCTTTGCATGAAAATGTGTTTGGTCTTTTGAGATCTAGATAAAGCTACTCATTTATGGCATAGTGAACAAAGTAGTTTTAGTCTCACAAAGCCCACGAAGTAGCTATGAGGCTTCCCGGATAAATTGACATTAGTTAAGTTATCCAGTTTTGCCATTTATCATTATTACATTCATCAGAAATTTTAACTTGTGAAACCAGATTATAATCAGCAACACAAAAGTTTGCATTATGCCAGTTTTGTGGGTCATGATGTTTTTTTATTAATCATATTTCTTGGGTTTTGTACTAACTAACTGAATTATTGCACTTAAAAACTTTTAATGTCATATTAACCTCAAGCCTTCTCCCTTTATTTAGAATCTTATCTTGATTTACTCAGTTTGACATTAACACATTTTTCAATTCTAGTAACTCTTAAGCAGTTATTATTACTCGGTCCATCCTCCTGCATTCAAAGCCCAATAGTTAATCTATCCTTTCTCATGAACTATCTCCATTAGGTTTATTCTCCTTTGAGTTCTATTATTTGTAAGGCTTCAAATCTCAGAACTAGTTCAGATTACCCTCTAGTCCAATGTATAAAATTCCTCGAAATGATCTCTTCTAATTGATTCTCTAATATCTGCATGAACATGGAACTCTTCATCCTTTCCATTCTTAATATATATAACTTCTAGAATCCTAAATCTTATACTGAGCCAAAAGAAATGATATGATGTGGTTGTATAATTACTTTTCTGGGAATCCGGAGATCCTGATCTGTCATCTTTAAATGTGTGACCTTGGAAAAGGTACTGTACATCTATATGTGAGCCTTTACTGAAAATTCATTTTATTTTAATTTTCTGTCAGTAGTTTTCAAATTTCCAACTATATGTATTTATCTTACAGTGCAGTGATTTTCAAACTGTGGCTCCTAGAGCAGTAGTAGGGCCAATATCACCTGAGAAATATTAATAGTTAGAAAAATTCATAGTCTACCTGACACAGGTATTGAAACAGAAATTTGGGAATGGGGTCCAACAATCTGTGTTTTAGAAAGTCTTCCAGGTAATTTTAATGTGCACTAAAGTTTGAGAACCCCTGCCTTAGTTGTTTGCAAAATGAATTCATAGGATTAAGACTTCCATCAAAATATATATATATATATATATATATATCTCAATAATATAGAATAATAAAAAGATTGCAAAAAACTGAGCTACTATGAAATTAAGAAACTTGGTCCAAATAATCCTGAATGAAAAAGAAATAATGAAAAAATGAAAAAATAATGAAAAAATGAAAAATGAAATAATGAAAAAATAATGGAGAAATAATGAAAAAAAGAAAAAATGAAAATAGAAAATTCAGAAACTTTAAAATAAAAGAAAGTTTTACAAAATTATATAAATACTTAATGTCTTTAGATGTGATTGAAAGTGGCCATTTGAAATTTAATTCCTGATTATTTGTGACTAGTATGTAGAAAACAGCTGTAAAATGAGTTTATTTTCTGCAGTTTTGCCTAACTCAACTGTTAGTATTAATAGCTATCTTTAAAATTCCTTACAGTTTCTACACACATGATTATGTCATCTGTGAATAAAGGCAGTTTTACTTCTTTCTTATTCTACTTTATTTATGCCTTGCATTTTTGTTTTCTTGCCTTGTTTTACTGACAAGTACTGTCAGTGTGATATTGAATAGAAGTGGCAAAATTGAGCCCCTAAATAAGTTAATGACTATGAAAGTGCTATGGAGAAGGAAATGGCAACCCATTCCAGTATTCTTGCCTGGAGAATTCCATGGACAAGCCTGGTGGGCTACAGTCCATGGGGTCACAAAGAGTCGGACATGACTAAGTGGCTAATTTTACTTTTTTTTTCTTATGAAAATGCTATAATATTAGAATGTCGACATTGTTTATTATTTCCTATATATATCAGGCTAATTGGATAGCTATCAATAAATATAGGAAAGTTTCTTATAGCATAGCAGGTATGTGTTCCTGAAGACAGCATAATTCATAGTTATGAATTTTTGAAAGTTCCAGTTTGCCCTAAGCCACTTCCTAGTTTCATAGTTTTTAGAACTTAAACTTTTAAAGATGCAGTTACATGGAGAAAATTATGTTTGCCTCATAACATGTTCTAGACATGACTCAGATTCAAATTATAGAAATCCAACTTAGCTAGTTTCAGTTAAAAGCATAATAAAAGAAATTTATTTACTACTGAAAAAAAAATTGCAGTACATTTGCCTTTAGGTCAAGCAGTGTTTTCAGGCCTCACCTCTCACCCCCACCCCACCTCCACCCCCATTTTCAGATTTGCACAGCAGGCCTTCTGCATTTGGTAGCCAGTAAGACTCCCAGGGGCTTCAGGCAAAAATATGCCTTAAAGATAGAGAGGGTGCCTCTTTCCTGATAATTATAGTAAAATCCCAAGAAGTGGTGCATGTAGCCAGGAGACATCATATTCTGATTGCCATGTCTAGGTTGTCTGAGCATTCTTGGAACCAGAGGGAAAATTCAGTACCACTTGAATTACTAATCCAAGAGAGGGAATGGGGTGGTTCACCAAGAGATGTAGTTACTATCAAAAGGAATGAGAAGGCATTCTGAGAAGCAAATAAACAAAAAGCAACAAAAATAGATTGCTACTAAACAAATTTGTTCTATTGAAGCAGGGTATCACTAACTACTGGTCTTCCTTTGTGGCTCAGAGGTAAAGAATCTGCCTTCAGTGAAGGAGACAGCAGTTCCATCCCTAGGTTGGGAAGATCCCCTGGAGAAGGAAATGGCAACCCACTCCAGTAATCATGCATGGGAAATCCCATGGACAGAGGAGCCTGGTGAGCTATAATCCATGGGGTTGCAAAACAGTTGGACATGACTTGGGACTGAACAACAAAACTAACAAAACTAACAAATGAAACAACAAAACTAACAAACAAAACAACAAAACAACAAAACTACCACCACCACATGTCTCTCATTTTTGTAATCTACAGAAAGAATTTATGATACTTATTTTGTAATATCTGGGTCTCTCATATGTTCTACAGCATATGAGAGAATGTAAGTTCTTGGAGAAGAATCTTAAGACCCAGAAAATTTCTTGTCTTTGTGTTTCACACTGTCATCCTATTCTAATGATCTCTTATCATTTGACATTCTTTTTGATTCTCCTCTATCTATACAGAATGACTTTTTTCATCTTTCCACAGCCTAATCCAGGAGGCCTTGCTACAATAAACAGTCATGGTATCAAGTTCCTCCCCAAACTTGGTTGCCTAGGAGGTGGCAAATGGTGCTAACGATTATATGTTGTACTGGAAATTTTAGGTTGATGACTTCAAGTAGAAGGGACTTTTCCTCCAAAGTGTGTACACAGCATACATTTTATCAATCACCACAGATCACATACACAAAAATAAAACAATTATGACAAGAGAGAACATGTACTTGGCAAAAGGCAGTGTTTCGCTGTCCTGTCTTTTGCAAAACCTACTGAAATGGAACAAAGACTTCTGTAAAAACAATTTAGTCAGTATTTTGCCTGTAAATTTTATATTTGAAGCATTGAAGAGATAACTGGTAATTGGAGCTCAGAATTCAAGAATGGACTACATCGGTTTGTTACAGTGGAGAACCTTTTGTCTGGACCATACTAATTCTTTAGCTATACTATTTAAAGGTCATTCCCAGTTTCTAATTTGCAGGGTGCAGAAACAACTATCAGAGAGCATTATACACTCCAATTTTTTGTGTATGTAAGAAACTCACTTCATACATTCAGAATTCTCACTTCAGATTATTGGTGCAGGCATTTTTAGCAAATTTCTTGTCTCTCTAAAGTCATGATTTAAAAAAAGACAATTTTATTATTTCTGTATATAAATATCTGCACTATACTTGATACTGGAGAAGGCAATGGCACCTCACTCCAGTACTCTTGCCTGGAAAATCCCATGGATGGAGGAGCCTGGTGGGCTGCAGTCCATGGGGTCGCTAAGAGTCAGACATGACTGAGCAACTTCACTTTGACTTTTCACTTTTGTGCATTGGAGAAGGAAATGGAAATCCACTCCAGTGTTCTTGCCTGGAGAATCCCAGGGACGGGGGAGCCTGGTGGGCTGCTGTCTATGGGGTCTCACAGAGTCGGACACCACTAAAGTGACTTAGCATACTTGATACACAAAGAAAATTCTAATGTTCTGAGTAGATAAGACCAGAAAAACAGCATTATTTTCAGTATTCCTTCATGGATTGTTTCTTAGTTACTTCTGAATGATTCAGTCTTTCAAAGAACTCAGAGTCTTGGGAGGTATTTTTTTAATAGCATAAATAATGGGTACAGTAAAATATACAGCAATGCTTTGTTCTCCCCAAGTTTCTTTGTTCTCCACAAGTTTCTTTCTTTCTTGAGTAACCCAAATGAAACAGAATGAAAAACAGATAAGGAAAAAAGCTCATGCTCAGAAATGGTGGGTCAGTGCAAATCTAGATTCCTTAACTAGATAGATGACCTCATTGCTAGGAGTAGTTATACATGAGCCATGAATTTTAACCTTGCAGATATGTCTTTACTTTGGATTCCACGCAAGGGAAATTGAGTTATCTCTGTCACCTTGAGGAGAATCCCTGTTTCTGTGTCAAGAGTTTAAAGAAGAAAAAAGATGCAAACCTTTCTCCAGTTGCCACTAGTTCTCTATGATCCTGTCTGAGAAATAGTTTGAAGAAAAATTGGTTAATTCTCATTGGAATTGACATGAGCAATCTTTCTTAAGGGTCCATGATTTTATGATCACTTTTAAAATTTTCTGGTCTTTTAGGGTATCCTGTGCTCTCTTCCGTCTCACATTCAAAGGGCTTAACTTTGTACATCAACATGAACAAGAGCATCAGGGACTTAAGTGCTCTCATGATGAGAATATACTGAGTCATGGACTGTGAAATAATCTTTTTTCCTCTAGATAGCTTTAGGTAATTTATGGGCAATTTTTTTCTCTTATTCCTTAGTTTAAAATTTATTTCATTTTCCTGGTCATGTCTATAAGCCATTAAAATTATATTTTTTTTAAATAAAGAAGATTAAAATGTCTAAAGTCACTTGATAATTTTAAGTCTAACTTTCCCCCAGCATGTAAAACTGAGATGCATGAGTATCTGGCTTGCTAACAAGTTGTTTTAAGTTCATTATAAACCATTTGCTTGGAACCTAGAATGTCTTTTCTTTACATCAGAGTGGCACTTAAATTCCAAAACTGGTATATAAAATCATCTTTAACCTTTAATTTATCTGACATATAACTATAAGATTGAACTTTATATATAAAAATGTTTTCTGAGAAAAAAAAAAAAATTCCCTGACTTACATTTGAAGATGGCAGGAGCACTTCTCATCTACATTGCAGTGGAAATGACTCACTGCCTTTTCCTAATCAGCTATTTGGTGGGTGATATAGTCTGGAGTAGGAAATGGCAACCCACTCCAGTGTTCTTGCCTGGAGAACCCCAAGGATGGCGGGGCCTGGTGGGCTGCCGTGTATGGGGTCGCACAGAGTCGAACACGACTGAAGCGACTTAGCAGCAGCAGCAGCATAGTCTGGACTAGGGCTTTCCAGGTGGTGCTAGTGGTGTAGAACACTCCTACCAGTGCAGGAGATGTAAGAGATGCAGGTTTGATCCCTGGGTCAGGAAGATCCCCTGGAGGAGGCCAGGGAAACTCACTCCAGTATTCTTGTCTGGAGAATCCCTTGTACCGGGAAGCCTGGCAGGCTACAAAGAGTCAAAACCACAACTGAAGTGACATAGCAGACACGCACGCGCACAAAATCAGAGCTCCACCCAGAAGATACTTTGAGTTTATGACTGCAGGAAATGTACAAAGAATGAAAATCAACAGCTTTCCTTGGGAAGCTCTGTCAGGTGCTCCCCAAATACAGATTCACCTGAGTCTGGTTCTTGTTTTGAAATATCTAGTCTGGGGGTCAGGGTGGGGGTGGGGAAGGGAAGTGCTCGGAAGTTTGTGCTTAGCCCAATGGTAGTATTTATAACACCGTATTTAACAGCTTGATTATTTATCTCCCTCTCCTAATGTGGCAACCCACTCCAGTATTCATGCCTTGAAAATCCCATGGACAGAGGAGCCTGTAGTCTACAGTACATGGGGTCGCAAAGAATCGGACACGACTGAGCGACTTCACTTCACTTCACTTCCTAGTGTACAGAGCATTTTAGGTCAAGAGTATATTCAATTCATAGCCATATCCATAGTTCCAGCAACAATAACTAGCACATAGAAATGCAAAATAAATATTGCTTAATCAATGAGCTAGGAATGAAGAGGAGCATAAGTAGGATGTTGAGCGTGAAAGTTGGAGAATTTCAATAATTGAGGCTCATAAAGCTCAGGAGCTGCAAAGGGCTATGGAATTAATTTGTTCTTCGCTATCTTCCAGGTTGAGCCTTTTCTTTTCTGTGACGACCCCTGCTTATCTCTACAGCTTGTCCTAGGTTCCTTCCCCGTGGAATAGAGTGCCAAGTTTCTGTGCCTGAAGCAATCACAGAGACTGTTTGAGATTTTTGAAGTGATTTTCTGAATAGTGACAAGGAGGAAATATATGAGTACTAGATCTTCCTGATACGTTTATTCTTTAGAGCTTATATTTAGATTACAAACAGCAAGACTGTTCTGTATATCCATGCTGACTCTTTCCATCCACTAAAGACGGATGGAAAATTAATTTGCATTTCATTGGAAAATGAAAGAAATGGTCACATTATTAGACCATTAGACCAGCCTTTCTGAGCATTTTATTGTAAGAACTGGACTAGGGCCGGTGGTTCAGAAATAGAAGTAGGAAGGTGAGAAGTGAGGTTAGGACCCAGAAATAAATAGGATAGTGTTACCTAACTCAAGTAGTGCTGTGTGTGTATATGCATGCATAGGCAAGGACTATGGAAAATGAAAGAAATGGTCACATTATTAGACCCTCTTACTTCTCATCCTCCTTGTTTCAGCTTTGCTCCCAACTGAGAGTTACTTTTGTATGGTAGCAGATACTGCTTGATCTGAGTAAAAGAGGAGACAGAGTCGAGTACCAAGTGGCAGTGAGTAGAGAAGAGGATTACCTGATTTCCAGGGGACCAAGCACTTGGAAAGGACACAAATGCAACCCAGACATGAGACTTCCACATTTAAAGATAACCTTACTTTAATGTACTTGGTTACGGGAGTTTGTACTAAAACTTTTTTTGTGGAGCCATCACTGAGAGGCTGCTCCTCTCTGTTAATCCCAGAACTGTCTTCACATGTTCACTCTCTTCCAAACTGATCCCCGCCTGATAGTCTTGGGTTACACTCTTCCTTGTCAGAATGATGCTCCATTTATATCACTGGATATAAATAGGGGTGAATGAGAGGCAGCGTATTTTTCCTTACTGCTTTATGTTAATTGTTTCTTCACATCACTTAACAAGTCTATATCAATATGGCAGTATTTCCTAAAAAGTTGGGAGTAATAAAAGAGAGTTAAAATAGTGAGTTCACATGATCACATCACAAAAACTTAACATTGGATACTTGGCATATCAGTTTATAAACAGTTACATCACTGAAAGGCTGTAATTGACCCAGTTTGGGGCAGCTGTCCACTGGATTATTCAGATGTGGCCAACAGTGTAGAGCACATTGCTTCAGCCATCCTGTCCCCCAACTCCTTTCCTTGACCACTCAGCTGTTTATAGGGTAGTGAACTCAATTTGAATTTGGTAGCATCTTCTTGGTTGCTATATTGCTATGTACTAGGACAGTCCCTAGGCATGTAAAGGTGTCTGCTGCTGCTAAGTCACTTCAGTCATGTCCGACTCTGTGCAACCCCATAGCCAGCAGCCCACTGGGCTCCTCTGTCCCTGGGATTCTCCAGGCAAGAGTACTGGAGTGGGTTGCCATTGCCCTCTCCAATGCATGAAAGTGAAAAGTGAAAGTGAAGTCGCTCAGTCGTGTCTGACTCTTAGCGACCCCATGGACTGCAGCCTACCAGGCTCCTCCGTCCATGGGATTTTCCAGGCAAGAGTACTGGAGTGGGTTGCCATTGCCTTCTCCTATAAAAGTGTCTAGGACACGACTGAAGCGACTTAGCAGCAGCAGCAGCAGCAGCAGTATTTCCTAATAACGTGAATGAACTTGGTAGTTCTCTGGAACTAAATGTTTGTAACAGTCTGAAGGAAGAGGTAAGTATTGGGTAGACAGTACACATATAGAGAAAAGGAAAGAAAGAAACAAACAAAAAAAAACCCAAATGAAAAATTTCTACTACCAAGTTGCAAGGATTTTCCTTTTGGACCCCCACCCCATCATGCTAGGCTCCAGACTCTAGCCTTCTATCACATTATTCAACCTTCTCTTATTCCACTTTACCTTCCTCCTGCCGTATCCCCAAATTCCTATTATTATTAATTATCTCTTTCTGTCTTGCTGGGCAATGCTCTCAACATTTTACTCCTTGCATGTAATACAGATGAACAAGGCAGCTTCTTAAATTAAAGCCAGAGAAACTTTAGTACCAGTTGTTCAGATAATTGAGAGAGTGATTTTCTCATTAATATGTTTTATCATGCCTTATTGAACTCTACCTTGGTACCAGACTGGACTCTTACACAAAGATAAAGGCAACATTAAAGCTGACTTATGTGTTAAAATCTAAGAAGGAGACAAAAGTAAAAGACGGTTTATTGATATGTGGATACATCAGTGGTAGAACTAGCCACTGGGCATTATGTGTACACTGAGGAACTTGGTGGCGAGCATCTGATTGGCTTCATTAACAATCGAGTTACTTTTAAAAGGAAATTGAGACTAGTCCAGAGAAAGGAGCTGGATGGATTTGATAGAGATAGGAAAAATTATTGCAAACAGGGTCAATCCATGAATGGGAGAAAGAGCAGAGCCAACATGAGTACAACAGTTTATTGTCACTGAAATATAATTTGAAAGGACTCATGGGAAAATAAAGCATAATGATAGGCCGAGATAAGCTTATGGAGTGCCTTCTATGTCACATTGAGTAGCTTGACCTTTGTATTGTAGATGTTTTGAGGAGGGGGCTAAATATATTACTTGAATGGTGGAGTTGAATATGGACCTGAAGGAAGAAGGAGTAGCAGTCAAGAGAGATGTTCAATACTTAAGTTAGGGAAGTGATAGCAAGGATGTAGCTGGTAGAAGCTGGATTGGTTAATTATTTAGAAGATAAAATCTGTACGATTTAATGGCTGGGTTTGTTGAGCCAAGGGAGGGGTTATCTAAGGAGGGCTGCTATGTTAGTGATTGAATGTGGATATTGTAAGAATGGAGGAGATAACTTCCTTTCAGATCTTTGGAAGAAATTTCATTGTTATCACTCATTAAGATGCAGATCCAGTTTTGTGTGTGTGAAAAGTTAGCAAGTGTCCTTTTTAAAATATGTTTTCAGTGATGGTTTTGGAATCTTCCCAGGGAAAACTTGTGTACTTGATATATTGGCCAGTATTTAACATGAAATACATCAATATTTCCAATCACAATAAATATACTATAAAGACAAGTTCAATGCTTATCTTAATTGGCTAACAGATAATCAGGCTCATGGTGCTGTTTAATCCATTAGCATTAACAAGGTGGAGGTAGGTTTTATCAATACTGACACTTGTTCAGATTTCTAGGTCCTGGAAAGTAAGAATTTACAATCACGACTTAAGCTTCTCCATTAACAAAAGTGTGTTAACCTGAATTGTTTCAAACTCTAAAATTCTGTTGTAGCACACTTTGAAATTTACTGCCAGTATTTCCTTATATGAGTACTCTAGGGCCTCTGTACTCAAAGAGTGGTCTGTGCACAGTAGCATCCATGTTGCCTCTGCAGTATACATGCTAAGTCACTTTAGTCATTTCCAACTCTTTGCAACCCTATGGACTGTAGCCCATCAGGCTCCTCTGTCACTGGAATTCTCCAGGCAAGAATACTGGAGTGGATTGCCATGCCCTCCTCCAGGGGCTTTTTGTGACCCAGGGATCAAACCCGTGTCTCTTATGTCTTCTGCATTGGCAGGCATGTTCTTTATCTCTATCACAACCTAGGAAGCCCCAGTGGGCTTGTTTAAAATGCAGAATCTTAGGCCCCACTCTAGATCTACTGAATCAGAACCTACATTTTAGCTTAATTCCCAAGTGATTAATTGTGCATTAAAACTTGAGAAGCACTTTCCCTGGATGTTGGTTTGTCTGAACAGAACAATTACATGGAGGACTTCAAGCAGAGGATCTTAACTCTGAATAAATTCCCTGCTGAAAACAATGATAAACTTTGGAAAATAACTTTAAGACCTTGGAGGGCAACCACAAACAGGAGATACTGGAGCAATTAGACTCTTAAATGAAGAGAACCACTCAGAACAAGAACTGCATTTATACAAGTTTACTCTGAGGCTGCTCTAAAACTACTCAGTTAGTACAGTGTGGTTAAAGGTCAATGAGAAAACCAGAATCCTACTGACCTGAGGAGTTCATAGGTGCCAATATGGCTGGAAAGAAAATAAAATTCCACAAAGTTGGGAACCACAGAAACAGAACTCCAAATTTTGATGTAAACCATACTCAAATCTTTGGCTGATTTCTATAAGTTACTCATAGGGATTGGATCTCTAAGTAGCCAAAGGAAAACAAATATTAAAAAAATGGAGGAATTTGATAAAGATATTAGCTGCAGAGACAAAATCCATTAATATTTCATACTTTTTTGTTAATTTCTCATCTTTACTATTGTCCTCCTACTTTACTCTGCTTTTCTAGCCTTGGAAAGTGAAAACATAGGATTCTCTACCTTTCTCTTTCCTAATATAATCATGAAAGATTATACATTTTCCTGTAAAAACTCCTTTATCAGCATCCCACATGTTTTGATATGTTGTAATTTCAATACCATTCAGTTTGGACTGTTTTTCTAATTTTCCTGTGATTTATTCTTTGACCCATAGATTATTTAGAAGTGTATCTTTCATTTTCTGGTGGGATTATCTTAGATAGAATCTTAATCTATTTATTTCAAATTTACCATCATTGTGGCAGTAGAAGGTACTTTGTATGATATTGGCTGATTTAAATTTATAGAGAGGCTGGTGTCATGACCCAGGATATGACCCATCTTGATAGATATACCATGTGTATTTAAACAGATTGTGTTTTCTGAAGCTGTTGATTATACTACTGTATAGGGATAAATTCAATAAAAATGGTTGAAAGCATTTCTCATATCTTTTATGCATTTACTGATATCTGTCTAGTGGGCTATCCATCAATGAGAGAAGAGTGTTAAAATCTCCATTTATAATTGTGGAATTAGCTAGCCTTCCTTTAATTCTATCAGCTTTCAACTAAAACAATTTGAAGTTACGATTTAGGTCCTATTTCTATTTCTTATCGTTATATCTTCCTGATGAAATAGTTCCTTAATAATTATTATTTTCTATATCGGGTAATATACTTTATCTTAAAATCTATTTTATTTTACACAAATAGGATTATCCAGCTTTCTTATAATTGCTGTTTGCTTAATGAAGTAAAAATGTTAGTCACTCTGTCGTGTCTGACTCTTTGCGACCCTATGGACTTTAGCCTGCCAAGCTCCTCTGTCCATGGGGTTCTTCAGGCAAGAATACTGGAATGGGTAGCCATGCCCACCTCAGGGAGATCTTCCTGATCCAGGATACAAATCCTCTTCTCCTGCATTGCAGGTAGATTCTTTACTGTCTGAGACATTAGGGTATACATTGGTGGTGCTAGTGGTAAAGAACATGCCTGCCAATGTAGGAGACATAAAAGACAAGAGTTTGATCCCTGGGTTGGGAAGATCCCCTGGAGGAGGGCACGGCAACCTACTCCAGTATTCTTGCCTTCAGAATCCCATGAACAGAGAAGCCTGGCGGGGTACAGTCCATGGGGTTGCAAAGAGTTGGACATGACTGAAATGACTTAGCACACACACGCTTGGATTTCAGTTCAGTTCAGTTCAGTCGCTCAGTCGTGTCTGACTCTGCGACCCCATGAATCGCAGCACGCCAGGCCTCCTTGTCCATCACCAACTCCCGGAGTTCATTCAGATTCACGTCCATTGAGTCAGTGATGCCATCCAGCCATCTCATCCTCTGTCATCCCCTTCTCCTCCTGCCCCCAATCCCTCCCAGCATCAGAGTCTTTTCCAATGAGTCAACTCTTCGCATGAGGTGGCCAAAGTACTAGAGTTTCAGCTTTAGCATCATTCCTTCCAAAGAAATCCCAGGGCTGATCTCCTTCAGAATGGACTGGTTGGATTTCCTTGCAGTCCAAGGGACTCTCAAGAGTCTTCTCCAACACCACAGTTCAAAAGCATCAACTCTTCGGCGCTCAGCCTTCTTCACAGTCCAACTCTCACATCCATACATGACCACTGGAAAAACCATAGCCTTGACTAGACGGACCTTTATTGGCAAAGTAATGTCTGCTTTTGAATATGCTATCTAGGTTGGACATAACTTTCCTTCCAAGGAGTAAGCGTCTTTTAATTTCATGGCTGCAGTCACCATCTGCAGTGATTTTGAAGCCCAAAAAAATAAAGTCTGACACTGTTTCCATTGTTTCCCCATCTATTTCCCATGAAGTGATGGGACCGGATGCCATGATCTTCGTTTTCTGAATGTTGAGCTTTAAGCCAACTTTTTTAGCTCTATTTTAGTATTTATTTCTGTTCATCTCCTCTTTTTTCCTCCACTTTTTGGGATTATTTGAATATATTTAAATTCATTTAAATGATCTATTGACTTTTTAAGCTATACTTGTGAATATCTTCTGGCAGTTGCTCTGTGCATTCAATGTATATCCCTAATTTTTATAGGCTACTTTTCGTGTGAGTACTCTGTAGGTCTATTTACCCAATCAGCCAACCCTCTCTATCTGTCATACATACATTACAAAGTACACAACAAATAAATTTTGCTTTAAATAATCACATATATATATGTATATGCATATATATATATTTTAAACAAATTAAGAGAAAAGGACATCTTTTGTGTTTATTTTTATTTGCCATTTCCAGTGTTCTTTATTCCTTCTTGAATATCTGAATCCTGTTTGGAATTATTTTCACTCAGCTCAAACAATTTCACTAAGCATTTTTTGCAATAAATGTTTGACAAATTCCCTTATTTTTCTGTTTTTGAAATTGCAGTACATTAATTTTTCTTCCCAGAACCTTGAGAATGTAATCCCATTGTCTCTCACCTCTATAGTTTCTGATGAGAGGACAACAGTTATGTAAATTGGTCTCATTCTGAATAAAACGTGCCATATTCCCCTGTTGTTTTCAAGATGTTCTCTTTATCTTTGGTATCAACAGATTAACTATATGTGTAAGTATGGTTTTATTCATCTTTAGCTGGCTTGAAGCTTTGTAAGTTTCTTTTTTTTTATTTTTTATTTATTTATTTTTTAAATTTTATTTTATTTTTAAATTTTACAATTTTGTATTGGTTTTGCCAAATATCGAAATGAATCCACCACAGGTATACATGTGTTCCCCAACTATATGTTTATATTTTTTACCAGACTGGGAAAATTTAGCATTATTCTCAAATATTTTTTCTGCCTTGTTCTCTTTCCTCTCACATTGTAATCTGCTTATTTTGATTTTTATCTATTTTTAACTTCACTGACTTTTTTCTTTTAATTTGCACTCTTTTCTAAGTCTATTTAGTGACTTTTTCATTTAAAACCTATATTTTTCAGTTGTAGAATTTTCCATTTTTCAATGTCTTTTTCTGCTTTTGCTATCAGGTTGATGCTAGCCTCATAAAATGAGTTCAGAAGTGTCCTTTCATTTTCAATTTTGTGGAATAATTTTAGAATAATAGGTATTGACTGTTCTTTAAATATTTGGCCTTGACTCCCACTGATCATCTACCTGCAACCCAGAGGAGTGTTCTTGCCTGGCCAGCGTAGACAAGCTTTGGTGCAGACAACCAAACAAATTCTCCCCAACATCATTTCAGTTGCTTAGTCATGTCTTGTGACCGTAGGGCTGCAGCATGCCAGGCCTCCCTGTCCATCACCAACTCCCCGAGTTTACTCAAACTTATGTCCATTGAGTCAGTGATTCCATCCAACCATCTCATCCTCTATCATCCCTTTCTCCTACCACCTTCAATCTTTCCCAGCATCGGTCTTTTCCAATGAGTCAGTTCTGCGCATCAGGTGGCTAAAGTATTGAGGTTTCAGCTTCAGCATCAGTCCTTCCAATGAATATTCAGGACTGATTTTCTTTAGGATTGACTGATTGGATCTCCTTGCAGTCCAAGGGACTCTCAAGAGTCTTCTCCAACACCACAGTTCAAAAGCATCAATTCTTCGGGACTCAGCTTTCTTTATAGTCCATCTCTCACATCCATACATGACTACTGGAAAAGCCAAAGCTTTGACTAGATGGATCTTTTTGGCAAAGTAATGTCTCTGCTTTCTAATATGCTGTCTAGGTTTCATAACTTTTCTTCCAAGGAGCAAACGTCTTTTAATTTAATGGCTGCAGTCACCATCCGCAGTGATTTTGGAGCCCCCCAAATAAAGTCTGTCATTGTTTCCACTGTTTCCCCATCTATTTGCCAGGAAGTGATGGGACCAGAAGCCATGATCTTCATTTTCTGAATGTTGAGTTTTAAGCCAGCTTTTTCATTCTCTACTTTCACTGTCATCAACAGACTCTTTAGTTCTTCCTTGCTTTCTTCCATAAGGGTGGTGTCATCTGCACATCTGAGGCTATTGATATTTCTCCCTGAAATCTTGATTCCAGCTTGTGCTTCATCCAGCCCAGCATTTCTCACGATGTACTCTGCATATATGTTAAATAAGCAGGGTGACAATATACAGCCTTGATGTATTCCTTTCCCTATTTGGAACCGGTCTGTTGTTCCAGGTCCAGTTCAAACTGTTGCTTCGTGACCTGCATACAGATTTCTCAAGAGGAAGGTCAAGTGGTCTGATATTCCTGCCTCTAAGAATTTTCCACGTTTTGTTGTGATCCACACAGTCAAAGGCTTTGGCATAGTCAATAAAATAGAAATAGATGTTTTTCTGGAACTCTGTTGCTTTTTTGTTGATCTAACGGATGTTGGCAATTTGCTTTCTGGTTCCTCCCCTTTTCTAAATCCAGCTTGAACATCTGAAAGTGCACCGTTCACATACTGTTGAAGCCTGGCTTGGAGAATTTTGAATAATAGTTTACTACCGTGTGAGAGGAATGCAATTGTACGGTAGTTTGAGCATTCTTTGGCATCGCCTTTGCTTGGAATTGGAATGAAAACTGACCTTTTCCATTCCTGTGGCCACTGGTGCTGCTGCTAAGTCGCTTCAGTCGTGTCCGACTCTGTGCGACCCCGTAGACGGCAGCCCACCAGGCTCCCCCGTCCCTGGGATTCTCCAGGTAAGAACACTGGAGTGGGTTGCCATTTCCTTCTCCAATGCATGAAAGTGAAAAGTGAAAGTGAAGTTGCTTAGTGGTGTCCGACTCTTCACGACCCCATGGACTGCAGCCCACCAGGCTCCTCCGTCCATGGGATTTTCCAGGCAAGAGTACTGGAGTGGGGTGCCATTGCCTTTTTACAAATTTGCTGGCATATTGAGTGCAGCACTTTCACAGCATTATCATTTAGGATTTAAAATAGCTCAACTGGAATTCCATCACTTCCACTAGCTTTGTTCTTAGTGATGCTTCCTAAGGCAAAATTGACTTCGCCTTCTAGGATTTTTGGCTCTTGGTCAGTGATCACACCATCAGCAAACAGAAATACATCAGAAAATGTGAAATATATTTTGCTTCTTTTAATCTCTATAAAATATAGTTATCTAAAATATATAAACTAAACTATCATTGTATTGTAGCAAATATAGAAGTAAATGATAAAGGAATCAGAACAAAGGCCCAGGAAAGTACAATAAAAGTATACAGTTGTATATTTTGTGTAAAGATATGCATTATTGCTTGAAATTAGACTGCAATAAATAAAATCAGCCCTAATACCACCACTCATTTTTAAAAAGTGAAAAAGAGGTACAGCTAACATTCCAACCAAGAAGATAAAATATAATCATAAAATTTCTAATTAATCCTTAAAAAGGTAACTAGATAGTAGAAAAAGGAGACAAAAATCTAATGGAATGGACATAAAATAATCTATAGACTTAATTCAAACATATTCATAACCACATTAAATGTATATGTTCTAAATATTCTAACTTTTACAAGAGATTTTAAGTGTAGATAAAAATCAAGATCCATGTGCAAATCCAAATCCAATTCTGTTTTTGATTTCTAATTTAATTTCATTGCTTTCAGAGAACATAACTCATACTATTGCTGCTGCTAAGTCGCTTCAGTCCTGTCTGGCTCTGTGTGACCCCATAGACGGCAGCCCACCAGGCTCCCCCGTCCCTGGGATTCTCCAGGCAAGAACACTGGAGTGGGTTGCCATTTCTTTAGTAATTCCACCCTCAATATATAGTCACATAGATTAAAAGAAAAAGGAAAAAATGATATTGCATGCTAAAATTAATGAAAGAAGCTAGAGTGGCTATATTAATATCAAAAAATTATTTTTCAGACCAAAGAATATTGCTAGAAATAGAGGGTTATTTCAGAATGATTAAAGGGGTCAATTTATCAAGTGAACATAATAATCCTAAATGATCATACTCTTAAATAACTGAGCTTAAAAATAGATTAAGCAAAAACTAGTAGAACTGAAAAGGTAGGCAAATCCATGATCATATTTAGATGTTTTAACACTCTTTTCTCAATAATTGATAGATTAAGTAGTCAGAAAATCAGTAAGGATAAAAAAGAGTTGAAAAATACTATCAAACAATCTTTTGCAATTGACATTATAAAAACATTGACCCAATAACAGCACAAAACATGTTTTTCTCAAGTGCATGTTGAAAATTTTAATGATAGGACATATTCTGGATCATTAAACAAATATCAATAAATTTATAGACATTCAATAGTATGAGTGAGAGAAATGGCAAGAGATGCTTAAGTAGTCCTCTGCAGTTTGGTGCAAGTCGCAGACGACTTTTCTTTCTGCAGAGCACTAAGATCTGCTCAGCCTCAGAACACTTGCTTTTTAACCTTGCATATGATGTCATCCAAGAAGGTTACCCTCTCAGTGCTCAGCCGGGAGCAGTTGGAAGGAGTTGGAGCACGAGTCCGCAGAAGCATCAGAAGACCCGAGTTAAAAAATCTGGATCCATTTTTACTATTTGATAAATTTAAAGGTGGTAGACCAGGTGGATTTTCTGATCACCCACACCAAGGTTTTGAAACAGCAATTTTCATCATCTGTGGATTCTGGATCAGCGAATTCACCTACTCCTAAATTTATTAATAACTGTGGTGCTCACACCATCATTTGTGGGTATGCACATGCTCCCATGGAGAAGGAAATGGCAACCCACTCCAATGTTCTTGCCTGGAGAATCCCAGGGACGGGGGAGCCTGGTGGGCTGCCACCTATGGGGTCGCACAGAGTCGGACAGGACTGAAGCGACTTAGCAGCAGCAGCAATAGTATGAGTTATGTTCTCTGAAAGCAATGAAATTAAATTAGAAATCAAGAACAGAAAAATATCTAGAAAGGGCCAAAATATTTGGAAACTAAATAACACATTTCCAAATATCTGTGTCCTAACTTCATAAGAGAAGTTAAAGCTGAATGAAAGTATTGAACTAACATATTGAAGTATAGAAGTGTGGAAGTATTGAGCTAAATGAAAACAAAAACACAAAATAAGAAATTTGTAGTGCACAAAATAAGAAATGTAGTGCATTTAAAACAGTGCTTAGGGAGAAATTTTTAGCATTTAAATTTTGGTGGTTTTAAAAATATGCTCATAATTTCTTTTAGGCAACACCTTTAAAGAGGTAGAGCTTAATTACTCTCCCTTTCAGTGTGGGATACATTTAGTCTTTTGCTTACACTTATTAGAATAAGACAGAAGTAACAGTATGTTATTTCTGAAAACAGGTTATAAAAGACTCAGTTTCCATGTTGGATGACGTCTATCTAAGGAATTATTAATACTGGAGACAGCTATTTCAGGACATTCAGACAACCTATAGACTGGCTTATGCAGCAGGAAACAGGTCCTTTGCTGATAGCCAGAGAGGAGCCAAAGTCTGCCAGCAAACATATGCTTGCGCTTGGAAGTACATGATCTTCTAGACATACTATCCGATGATACTGCAACCCTGGCCAACAGCTTGATTGTAAACTCATGGGAGATCTTGAGTCAGAACTCTCTGGCTAAGCCACACTCAGATCTCTGGTCCACTGAAAGTGTGAAATAACAAATGTTTGTTTGTTTTTAAACCTCTGAATTTGGGAGTAATTTATTATGCAGCAATATGTGAATAGTAGAAACTTTTGGTGCTGAGAATGGAGTGTTGTCATAATAAAAACCCTAAAATGTTGGTGTGTCTTTGATACCAGGCAGCTGTCTTTTGTGAGTCTGTTATGGAAAACTTAAATGTCTTTAAGGCACTGTTAACAGAAGTCTCATTATCTTAGATAAGGCTGCTGCTGAGGACATTCAGGAACGTGACCTAAATGTTACTGAACACTGGAAGAAGGGAGATCCTTCTTATATAGTGGTAGAAAGTTCAACATGGACACCATCCATCATGTTGAAAGTAGGAAATATACTTGATGAACTGGATGATCTGGCTAAGGATATTTCCAGTCAAAATTTTGAATGCGCTGCTTGTTTGTTTCCTTGCTTCTTAATATAAAATTCAAGAGAAGAGAGGTATATTAACAAAGTGCTTTTAAACATGAAGAAACTGGAACTTGATGGTTTTGAAAATTCCGTCTCTACAGACAACAAATGCTTAAATTAAGCAATGAGTAAAAATGAAACCTAGTGCACTAAAGTTTAAGCCAAGAGAATGACTGTAAAATCTTTTGTTAAGATCTCAGGAAGATCAACAGTGATGTATCAGGGTGCTGTTCAGTGAAACAAAATGTTCTCTAAATAGAACAAAGTTGTGCCTCATACATCTTCTCTAGAGGGCTGTTAGGAAGCTTCAGGGTGTCTCCATTCAGCATTTTTATGAGAAACTCAAAATACAGAAATAGAAAAGGGCATATGTTAACAAAATTTATGTGTGTAACTTTTTTCTAATGGAATAGGCTCAGTAAGTCAGAGAAGATCCACAGCGATTTTCGAAGCATTGTAGATACAGAAACATTACCAGTTGACTAAAAGACTTAGAGGCCGTACAAAGGGACCTTAAATGAAAAGAGAACTTGGGACCTCCCAAATTTTGTTGGCAGATAGGAGACTGAGAAACCACCGAGCTACAAACAATCACTGCCTTTTGTGATGAAGGAAAGATGACTGAGTAGGCAGAACCGACAGCCCAGAGGGCAGAACTGAGAGCCAAAGTAAATTATTCGCAGGCTTTGAGACCTACCAGGAATTTCCAATATTTGCTGGCTATATTTCAGAATTGCTGTAGCCTTTTTTGTGCTAATGATTTCACCTGTTATGTTTTCTTTCTTAATGATTTTCTTCAGTTTTGGGAACGTTTTTAAACTTTTTTTTCAAATAGTATCTCTGCCTCTTTCTTTCTCTCATTTCCTCTGGGACATTTGCTAAGCATTTGTTAGTACTCCTTGGTGGTGCACCAGGTTTTGAGTCGTCTTATATGATCTTCAGAGAATAATGTTCTTCTTATAAAATTTCTTTCTCTTTGTTGATAGTCTCTCTGTGAGTGATGAGAATCATTGTATTTAATTGTTTAGACACACTTGTCCTATTTTTTGAATGCACTTATGCTAGTTGATTAGGTCTATGTTGAATAAATTTAACATCTGGGTCCTCTCAGGAATAGTTTCTATTGAATTAATTTATTCCTGGGTATGGTTAGTACTTTCGTGTTTCTTTTAATTTTTTGTTAACAAATGAGTATTTGGAATAATATAATATGTTAACTCTAGAAATTTCTTTCTCTCTGTTAGATTTGGTGTTGTTGCTATTTATTTTTTTAGTGACTTTTCTGAACTAATTCTATAAAGTCTGTATTCTTAATAGTGTGCTGCCTCTGAAACCTCTGATTGATAAAATTACTAATCTTTTAATGATTCATCAGAGATTTATTTAAATGCCTTCAATAGATAAATCTTTCATCCTTTTCAGAGGGTCTCTGTATGTGGGTAAATACATGCCTTCAGTACACAGGCTGGTCATAACTCTGCCCTATCCTTCATTTCCTGTTTGGATAGTATGTATATTCAGCCACACCTGAGAGGTTGAGGGTGCTCCCAGGTCTTCCTTGGGCATATGTACAACCTTGAAAATGCACAGCATGCAGACTTTTATAGCTAGAGAAACATGTTAAAGATTTCCAGAGTTTCCTATGGACATCTTGTTCCTCAAATATTACTTTTAACATTTTTGTTGTTGTTGTTAGGCTCATATTTGCCTCAGTGGTATTACAGACCTGAGAAACGGCAAAGGTAAACAACTGCCATTGATTTTTTCCCAACAAAGGCCACAGAAGTAGAGATTCTGTAATGCAGTAAGCTCTGAGTTAGGTTAAATTATGACAGTGCTCTGTAAATCGGACTTTTCTAGATGTTTAAATGTAATAATAACAATAGTATGGAAAAGGGATGTTCTGAAGAAATGAAGTCCTCATCTGCTCTTTGTGGTTGTTCTAAGACTCCTGGTTTTCACTGCTGTTGTGGTTAAGAAGTTCTTTGGTTTCAAGACTACCATGAAATCTTTAAATTAGATTGATAATGAATATCTTTGGAGAGAGGAATGGGAATAGGCCAAGCATAAAAAGTCAAAAACTCTGCTTTTGTTACCAAGGTACAGCAGTTTTGTTTTGTTTGGCTTTTACACAAATACTCCTCTCATTGTCACAAACCTGTGAATAATTTCCAGAGTCCTGAGAAAGTTGATTTTGACATTTTTTTCTAGAATTTTCAATGATTTTATGGAGGAAGATTCATAGAGTTTCACAATGTATCTTTGGGGAAGCCCTATTCCTCCATTTAAATTTTTAAAATAGGAATTGAAACATCTATTCTAAACTTCATTTGGAAATGCAAAAGTCCTTGAGCAGCCAAAAAAATTCTGAGGAATATAAAGCTTAAAGCAATAGTAATGGAGGCTATGTGGTATTGGTATCAAAATAAACAGTTAAATGAAACAGATGAAGAGTTAAGGAAGAAGCTCACAGATATGTGGACAACTGTTTTTGTTTTTTACAAAGTTGCAGAGCCAGTTTAGTGGAGAAAGAATACTATTTTCAACATTGGTTATTTGTGTAGGTAAACCAAAAACCAAAGAGATCTTTGATAAATACCTCACCCTGTATTAGAAAAGCTAACTCCAAAAATATTTTGGACCTAAATGTATAACCTAAAACTAGAAAACTTAGAAGAATTCATAGGAAAACTTTTGTGATGTGTGTTTAGGGAAAGATTTCTTGGCTACGAGATCAAAAGCATAATCCATAAAAGAACAGATTGGAAACTTGAACTTCAGACAAATTAGAAACTTTGTTTTTGAAGCATGATGTTAATATTAAAATAATGAAAAGGTAAGCCACAGACTGAAGAAAATATTTGTAACTATATATATTATAAAGTATTTGTATCCAGAATATATAAAGAATTTTTAAGACTAAATAACAGGATGAAAAACAACTCAGTTAAAGTTTTATTTAAACAGACAGTTCATTATTAAATAAATGAAAGCAAAAATATAATGTAATACTACATTATTATAATTGAAAAAAATAAAAAAGACTATATCATTTAAGGGGAAGTATATGGAGAAAATGGAACCCTCATACATTGTTGGTTAGAGTGTGGAAGATTATAACCACTTTAGAAAACAGTTTGGCAGTTTGTTTGTTTTTTTTTTCTAAATCAGTGTACAACTGCCATATTATCTAGCCCTTTGCTCCAGATATTTATCCAAGAGGAAGGATAGAATATGTCCACAGTTAGACTTGTACATGAATATTCATTTTTATCAACAATTACCTGAAATTAGAAACGATTGTTTCTATCAATAGATGAATGGATATAATATGACACTATCCAGCTATTGGAGAAGGAAATGGCAACCCACTCCAGTATTCTTGCCTGCTGCTGCTGCTGCTGCTGCTGCTGCTAAGTCGCTTCAGTCCTGTCCGACTCTGTGCGACCCCATAGATGCCAGCCCACCAGGCTCCCCGATCCCTGGGATTCTCCAGGCAAGAATACTGGAGTGGGTTGCCATTTCCTTTTCCAATGCATGAAGTGAAAAGTGAAAGTGAAGTCGCTCAGTCGTGTCCGACTCTTAGCGACCCCATGGACTGCAGCCTACCAGGCTCCTCCGTCCATGGGATTTTCCAGGCAAGAGTACTGGAGTGGGGTGCCATTGCCTTCTCCTAGAGAATCCCAGGGATGGGGGAGCCTGGTGGGCTGCTGTCTATGGGGTCGCACAGAGTTGGACACAACTGAAGCGACTTAGCAGCAGCAGCAGCAGCAGCAGCATCCAGCAATAAAAAGAAGGGAACTATTGATACATGATCCAAAAGCAATGAATCTCAGAACACTTGCATTTAACGGAAGAAGCTAGACCAAAAAATAAAAAGTTTATATAGTATATGGTCCTATGAATGTTAAATTCTATAAAATGCAAACTAATCTATATTGATGGAAAGCATACCCATGCTTATATAGGACAATGTACAGGGAGTGGGTGAAAAGACAGGAGGATAAATTACAAAAGACATGAGAAAAATGTGGGGAGTGATGTATGGTTTCATTATCTTATCTACGGTAATAGTTTCATTGAAGTACATAAGTCAAAACATCATTTTGTACCCTAAACATGTACAATATGTTACATGTCAATTATATCTCCAATAAAGTTGTTAAAAATAATTTCAGCCATTTTGATGAATGAAGTGTATTTTTTTTTAGGTTAGTGATAAAACAATATCCTTGGATTAAGAAAAAAGTATACAGTATCATTAGTCATCATCAAAATGAAATTAAAACCATGT
This sequence comes from Bubalus bubalis, assembly GCF_019923935.1. Taxonomy (NCBI): domain Eukaryota; kingdom Metazoa; phylum Chordata; class Mammalia; order Artiodactyla; family Bovidae; genus Bubalus; species Bubalus bubalis. The sequence goes on along the minus strand of NC_059157.1, from coordinate 108,378,064 downwards.
TATAGGAAGATAACCCCCAAACTCCTGGAATTGCAGCATTTTAGTCTCCACAGACACACCCCCTGGTGAAACTGGGGGAAAATTATGGTGAAAACATAAGTGGCAAAATCGTGTTTTGTGTTTTTTTTTTAACGAAACAGTTTAAAGTTTCTGGAAATCATCCTAAGGGCACAGAACAAATGAAGAAATATTTTTAAAAAATGATTTTAAGGTTTGTTAAACACCACTCAATTTTGATTATTTTAGAGAAGAAGCCGTATTTGCACCTTAAAGATATTGGCAATCCATCACCATATATAGTTCAGTCCGTGTGGAGTTTATGAAGAGAAACTTTGTTCTTGAGGAAAACTGCAATCCAGACATGCTGCTTGCTATCTGGTAACAGAGTGTGAATCAAAGAGGTAAGATTTTAAAAAGTCAAATTACCTGAAATTATTAAACAGGCATCAACAACATACTTTCATTTTCCACGGCTTCATGGTAAGGTATCAGGTTTTTTTTTTTTTTTTTTTTTTGCACCTAGAATTTGATATCAGTGTTTATCTAAAATTTTTTTCAAAAAGAGCTACACTTTCCAGGGTCATAGATATTCATGCTTGTAACATTTAGATTTACTTTATATGAGGCAGTAATCAATCCAGGTGAGAGTGAGTGAACTGCACAGGATGGTGACTATAGGAAGGAGTTGAAGAGTTGGTGGGAAATCTGACTTTTTATACGATAGCCTGTTACTCTCTTTTTTTATTACAGAGATTCAATCATGAGAATTTATAGTTTTCTTGCTATTTATTAATAATTTTAATATGTTATTTACTTTGTAATAACATAAAGAAATGACTTGAATTAAATTTAACATCACTATATGTTACTTGTGTTTCGTAAACTTTGGAGACTATTTCCTTTAGACAGTACCCATTTAAAAATTAACAAATTCAGTCTTTTTTTTTTTTAATTTTATTTTATTTAACTTTACAATATTGTATTGGTTTTGCCATATATCAAAATGAATCTGCCACAGATATACATGTGTTCCCCATCCTGAACCCTCCTCCCTCCTCCCTCCCCATACCATCCCTCTGGGTCGTCCCAGTGCACCAGCCCCAAGCATCCAGTATCGTGCATCAAACCTGGACTGGTGACTCATTTCATATATGATATTATACATATTTCAATGCCATTCTCCCAAATCATCCAACCCTCTCCCTCTCCCAGAGTCCAAAAGACTGTTTTATACATCAGTGTCTCTTTTGCTGTCTCGTATACAGGGTTATTGTTACCATCTTTCTAAATTTCATATATATGCGTTAGTATACTGTATTGGTGTTTTCCTTTGTGGCTTACTTCACTCTGTATAATAGGCTCCAGTTTCATCCACCTCATTAGAACTGATTCAAATGTATTCTTTTTAATGGCTGAGTAATACTCCATTGTGTATATGTACCACTGCTTTCTTATCCATTCATCTGCTGATGGACATCTAGGTTGCTTCCATGTCCTGGCTATTATAAACAGTGCTGCAATGAACATTGGGGTACATGTGTCTCTTTCAATTCTGGTTTCCTCGGTGTGTATGCCCAGCAGTGGGATTGCTGGATCATAAGGCAGTTCTATTTCCAGTTTTTTAAGGAATCTCCACACTGTTCTCCATAGTGGCTGTACTAGTCTGCATTCCCACCAACAGTGTAAGAGGGTTCCCTTTTCTCCACACCCTCTCCAGCATTTATTGCTTGTAGACTTTTGGATCGCAGCCATTCTGACTGGCGTGAAATGGTACCTCATAGTGGTTTTGATTTGCATTTCTCTGATAATGAGTGATGTTGAGCATCTTTTCATGTGTTTGTTAGCCCTCTGTATGTCTTCTTTGGAGAAATGTCTATTTAGTTCTTTGGCCCATTTTTTGATTGGGTCATTTATTTTTCTGGAATTGAGCTGTAGGAGTTGCTTGCATGTTTTTGAGATTAGTTGTTTGTCTGTTGCTTCATTTGCTATTATTTTCTCCCATTCTGAAGGCTGTCTTTTCACCTTGCTAATAGTTTCCTTTGTTGTGCAGAAGCTTTTAAGTTTAATTATGTCTCATTTGTTTATTTTTGCTTTTATTTCCAATGTTCTGGGAGGTGGGTCATAGAGGATCCTGCTGTGATGTATATCGGAGAGTGTTTTGCCTATGTTCTCCTCTAGGAGTTTTATAGTTTCTGGTCTTATGTTTAGATCTTTAATCCATTTTGAGTTTATTTTTATGTATGCTGTTAGTGCTCTTTCTTTTACAAGTGTTTGACCAGTTTTCCCAGCACCACTTGTTAAAGAGATTGTCTTTAATTCGTTGTATATTCTTGCCTCCTTTGTCAAAGATGAGGTGTCCATATGTGTGTGGATTTATTTCTGGGCTTTCTATTTTGTTCCATTGATCTATATTTCTGTCTTTGTGCCAGTACCATACTGTCTTGATGACTGTGGCTTTGTAGTAGAGCCTGAAGTCAGGCAGGTTGATTCCTCCAGTTCCATTCTTCTTTCTCAAGATAGCTTTGGCTATTCGAGGTTTTTTGTATTTCCATACAAATTGTGAAATTATTTCTTCTAGCTCTGTGAAGAATACCGTTGGTAGCTTGATAGGGATTGCATTGAATCTATAAATTGCTTTGGGTAGTATACTCATTTTCACTATATTGATTCTTCCAATCCATGAACATGGTATATTTCTCCATCTATTAGTGTCCTTTTTGATTTCTTTCACCAGTGTTTTATAGTTTTCTATATATAGGTCTTTAGTTTCTTTAGGTAGATATAATTCTAAGTATTTTATTCTTTCCGTTGCAATGGTGAATGGAATTGTTTAATACAGAGGCATAAAGTTTTTAGAAGGTGTTTTCTAGTTGGGTTGGCCCAGATACCTGAGTTTGTGGCATTAATATCTTTCCAGCCTGTGAGTTGACTGACTGAAGTGTTTGTAAGTGAATTAAGTCCACAGATAAAGGTTAACCATTGCAAATCTCATATGCCCAACTGGAGATAATTTAACTTTAAATCTCAATGTTTTTTCTGTCATTGTACCATGGGACATTGAAACTAACATACTTCTCTCATTCTTGGCAGACAGAAGGTATCTTTTCATGTAACACAGGTATACATTTCACTCATGTCCTTGAGTAGATATGAAATAACATAATATTTCAGTGTGGTATTGTGCAAAGAGGGTTGAATTTGGGATTAAATAGTCTCTAAAAAGAAAGAGTATAGCTCTCAAAATAGCTGAGCTTGACTCTTGGCTGTCTTACTTGTGAAATATGAGTTTGGGCAAGTTACTTAGTATTTTATGCCCATTTACTATCTGTGAAATGGTGAAACTAGAGTTATTTTGAAGAATAAATTATATGGATGCATGTGAAAAAGTGATCACCATATATGTTTAAATAATGTTTGCTAATATTATATTCCTTTTTTAAAAAATATGTTCAACTTTTTAGCACTATTACCTCAGTAAATTTCATTAACATTTCAGACATTCAGTTTACATGTATATAAAGTTGAAGTAGCATTGTTAAACCATTGTGAGAAGTTTTAATTAAATAACATTTTATCATATTTTATAAATGAAAAGCACAGCTATGTTAACTCTAGAGATGCCTTGATACAGAGTCTCAGTTGGAAAAACGATGTTTGTAATAACAGATATTTACCAAGCTCTTGTTTATATTCTTTGTACCATTGTAAATACTTTATATACTTTAAGTTATGTAATCCTTGCAACAAACCTGTACATTCGTTGAATTTGAAATTTGTTGATCTATAATGTAGCTAGGCTTCCCCAGAGGCTCAGTGGTAAAGAATGCAGGAGCTGCAGGAAACACAGGTTTAATCCCTGGGTCAGAAAGATCCTCTGAAGGAGGAAATGGCAACCAACTCCAATATTCTTGCCTGAAAAGTCCCATGGACAGAGGAGCCTGGTGGACTTCAGTCCATGGGGTCGCAAAGAGTCAGACATGACTGAAGCCACTAAGCATGAGCACTCAATAATGTAACTATGACTATTATTATAATTTTGCATATTAAGAAAACTAAGTCACAGAAATATCAAATTGGTAAGAGTGTGAACCAAGAGTGTATCAGATCAGTCGCTCAGCCGTATCCGACTCTTTGCGACCCCATGAATCGCAGCACGCCAGGGCTCCCTGTCCATCACTAACTCCCAGAGTTCACTGAGACTCACGTCCATAGAGTCAGTGATGCCATCCAGCCATCTCATCCTCTGTCGTCCCCTTCTCCTCCTGCCCCAAACCCCTCCCAGCATCAGAGTCTTTTCCAATGAGTCAACTCTGCGCATGAGGTGACCAAAGTACTGGAGTTTCAGCTTTAGCGTCATTCCTTCCAAAGAAATCCCAGGGCTGATCTCCTTCAGAATGGACTGGCTGGATCTCCCTGCAGTCCAAGGGACTCTCAAGAGTCTTCTCCAACACCACAGTTCAAAAGCATCAATTCTTCGGTGCTCAGCCTTCTTCACAGTCCAACTCTCACATCCATACATGACCACAGGAAAAACCATAGCCTTGACTAAACGAACCTTTGTTGGCAAAGTAATGTCTCTGCTTTTGAATATGCTATCTAGGTTGGTCATAACCTTCCTTCCAAGGAGTAAGCGTCTTTTAATTTCATGGCTGCAATCACCATCTGTAGTGATTTTGGAGCCCAGAAAAATAAAGTCTGACACTGTTTCCACTGTTTCCCCATCTATTTCTCATGAAGTGGTGGGACCAGATGCCATGATCTTCATTTTCTGAATGTTCAGCTTTAAGCCCACTTTTTCACTCTCCACTTTCACTTTCATCAAGAGGCTTTTGAGTTACTCTTCACTTTCTGCCATAAGGGTGGTGTCATCTGCATATCTGAGGTTATTGATATTTCTCCCGGCAATCTTGATTCTAGCTTGTGTTTTTTCCAGTCCAGTGTTTCTCATGATGTACTCAGCATATAAGTTAAATAAACAGGGTGAAAATATACAGCCTTGATGTACTGCTTTTCCTATTTGGAACCAGTCTGTTGTTCCGTGTCCAGTTCTAACTGTTGCTTTCTGAGCTGCATACAGATTTCTCAAGAGGCAGATCAGGTGGTCTGGTATTCCCATCTCTTTCAGAATTTTCCACAGTTTATTGTGATCCACACAGTCAATGGCTTTGGAATAGTCAATAAAGCAGAAATAGATGTTTTTCTGGAACTCTCTTGCTTTTTCCATGATCCAGCAGATGTTGGCAATTTGATCTCTGGTTCCTCTGCCTTTTCTAAAACCAGCTTGAACATCAGGAAGTTCACGGTTCACATATTGCTGAAGCCTGGCTTGGAGAATTTTGAGCATTATTTTACTAGCGTGTGAGATGAGTGCAACTGTGTAGTAGTTTGAGCATTCTTTGGCATTGCCTTTCTTTGGGATTGGAATGAAAACTGACCTTTTCCAGTCCTGTGGCCACTGCTGAGTTTTCCAAATTTTCTGGCATATCGAGTGCAGCACTTTCACAGCATCATCTTTCAGGATTTGGAATAGTTCAACTGGAATTCCATCACCTCCACTAGCTTTGTTCATAGTGATGCTTTCTAAGGCCCACTTGACTTCACATTCCAGGATGTCTGGCTCTAGGTCAATGATCACACCATTGGGATTATCTGGGTCATGAAGATCTTTTTTGTACAGTTCTTCTGTGTATTCTTGCCACCTCTTCTTAATATCTTCTGCTTCTGTTAGGTCCATACCATTTCTGTCCTTTATCGAGCTCATCTTTGCATGAGATGTTCCTTTAGTATCTCTGATTTTCTTGAAGAGATCCCTAGTCTTTCCCAATCTGTTGTTTTCTTCTATTTCTTTGCATTGATCGCTGAAGAAGGCTTTCTTATCTCTTCTTGCTATTCTTTGGAACTCTGCATTCAGAAGCTTATATCTTTCCTTTTCTCCTTTGCTTTTCACTTCTCTTCTTTTCACAGCTATTTGTAAGGCCTCCCAAGACAGCCATTTTGCTTTTTTGCATTTCTTTTCCATGGGGATGGTCTTGATCCCTGTCTCCTGTACAATGTCACAAACCTCATTCCATAGTTCATCAGGCACTCTATCTATCAGATCTAGGCCCTTAAATCTATTTCTCACTTCCACTGTATAATCATAAGGGATTTGTTTTAGGTCATACCTGAATGGTCTAGTGGTTTTCCCTACTTTCTTCAGTTTAAGTCTGAATTTAGTCAGCTCCTGGTCTTGTTTTTGCTGACTGTATAGAGCTTCTCCATCTTTGGATGCAAAGAATATAATCAATCTGATTTCGGTGTTGACCATCTGGTGATGTCCATGTCTAGAGTCTTCTCTTGTGTTGTTGGAAGAGGGTGTTTGTTATGACCAGTGCATTTTCTTGGCAAAACTCTATTAGTCTTTGCCCTGCTTCATTCTGGATTCCAAGGCCAAATTTGCCTGTTACTCCAGGTGTTTCTTGACTTCCTACTTTTGCATTCAGTCCCCTATAATGAAAAGCACATCTTTTTTGGGTGTTAGTTCTAAAAGGTCTTGTAGGTCTTCATAGAACCATTCAACTTCAGCTTCTTCAGTGTTACTGGTTGGGGCATAGACTTGGATTACTGTGATATTGATTGGTTTGCCTTGGAAATGAACAGAGATCATTCTGTCGTTTTTGAGATTGCATCCAAGTACTGCATTTCGGACTCTTTTGTTGACCATGATGGCCACTCCATTTCTTCTGAGGGATTCCTGCCCGCAGTAGTAGATATAATGATCATCTGAGTTAAATTCACCCATTCCAGTCCATTTTAGTTCGCTGATTCCTAGAATGTCAACATTTACTCTTGCCATCTCTTGTTTGACCACTTCCAATTTGCCTTGATTCATGGACTTGACATTCCAGGTTCCTATGCAATATTGCTCTTTACAGCATCGGACCTTGCTTCTATCACCAGTCACATCCACAGCTGGGTATTGTTTTTGCTTTGGCTCCATCCCTTCATTCTTTCTGGAGTTATTTCTCCACTGATCTCCAGTAGCTTATTGGGCACCTACAGACCTGGGGAGTTCCTCTTTCAGTATCCTATCATTTTGCCTTTTCATACTGTTCATGGGGTTCTCAAGGCAAGAATACTGAAGTGGTTTGCCATTCCCTTCTCCAGTGGACCACATTCTGTCAAATCTCTCCACCATGACCCGCCCATCTTGGCTTGCCCCACGGGCATGGCTTAGTTTCATTGAGTTAGACAAGGCTGTGGTCCTAGTGTGATTAGATTGACTAGTTTCCTGTGAGTATGGTTTCAGTGTGTTTGCCCTCTGATGCCCTCTTGCAACCTACTGTCTTAGTTGGGTTTCTCTTACCTTGGGCGTGGGGTATCTCTTCAAGGCTGCTCCAGCAAAGCGCAGCCATTGCTCCTTACCTTGGACGAGGGGTATCTGCTCACCGCCACCCTTCCTGGCCTTCAATGTGGGATAGCTCCTCTAGGCCCTCCTGTGTCCACGCAGCCACGGCTCCTTGGACGTGGGGTTGGTCCTCCCGCCCGTCGCCCCTGGCCTCAGGCTTGGGGCGTGGGGTATATCCTCCCGGCTGCCGCCCCTGACCTCAGATGCGGGGTAACAAGAGTGTATATGAGGGGATATATTTGAGCTTGCGTATTCCATCTGAATGTAGGACTAGCTTCCAATAATGTGTGTGTGACAGGGGGAGTTGACTTCAACTTTGAAGAGCAGAAAAAAGGAAAAAATAGAAGATAAAAGGTACAGTGTGAATAAAATTAATAGAATAGTAAAAATGACCAAATCATAATGAGAAAAATGCTAACCCAGAATATTTATTATGTGTTTATTTTCCTCCAAATTCATATCGCAGATAAGAATAATAAAATTTACTACTATCTTCCTATCTAGCTGAAAAGAAAAGATAAAAACATGGAATTATTGGAAACAGTATAAAATCATATATTTCAGTGCAGTCATTCAGTCGTGTCTGACTCTTTGCTACCCCATGGACTGCAGCATGCCAGGCTTCCCTGTCCACCAACTCCCGAGGCGTACTCAAACTCATGTTCATCGAGTTGGTGATGCCATCCAACCATCTCATCCTCTGTCATCCCCTTCTCCTCCTGCCCTCAATCTTTCCCAGCATCAGGGTCTTTTCCAAGTACTAGATATAACTGTGTGTATGTGTGACAGTGAAACAAGTAAAATATTTTCCTTCACTCTTTATATTTTTTTCAAAATTTCATTCATGAAGATTGAAAAGGAATGTTACTATTGTATGAAAAGCTCCAAGAAAAACACAATTTAAAACACTGTTTCTAACTAAAACTGAAGGTACTGGTAATTAAAGAAGAGGGTCAAGGTGACCAGTATTTCTTCAGACATCCTAAGATTTATGCCAGTGACAGAATGCGCTGAACTGCAGAATAGAGAAGGTGAAACACTAAAGAAACCCAGTATTTTAATGTCACCTTTAAGGATGAAGTAATAATAATAGGCTTTTTTTCCCCCAACAATTGTTTGAAAAAGATGAAAGAGGAGGACAATTGAATCTTTGTATTCTTCCCCTGATGCCGTGTCATTTTTTTACAGTTCATACTTCAGATATAAAATCAAATGGAAACCAGTTTACTCCCTGAGCAAATTTGTAGCATTGTTTTCAGTGTGGGTTCCACATACCATCATCTTCAAAATCATCTATGATGCCTATGTAGGTTCTTTTTTCTAGATGGCCAACAGATTTATGAAAAGGTGCTCAGCATCATGAATCATCAAGGAAATGCAAATCAAAAGCACAATGAGTGATCACTTCACAACTGTTAGAATGGCTATCGTCAAAAACACAAGAGGTAACAAGCTTTGGCAAGAATGTGGAGAAAAGGGAACTCTTGTGCGCTCTTGGTGGGGATGTAAAGAGGTACAGCCACCATGGAAAATAGTATGGAGATTTCTCAAAAACAATAAAAAAAAAATAGAACTAGCATATGATTGAGAAATCCCACTTCTGGGAGCATATCCAAAGGAAATGAAAACATGATTTCAAAGGGATATCTGTATTCTTATGTTCATTGGAGCATTATTCATAATAGCCAAGATACTGAAACAACCTAAGTGTTCCTCTATAGGTAAATGGATAAAGAAAATATGATTATATATTATTCAGCCATGAGAATGTAGGAAAACCTACCTTTTGCAACAACATAGATGGACCTTGAGGGTTTTATGCTAAGTGAAGTTAAATCAAACAGAGAAAGGCAAGTACTGTATGATATCATTTACATATGGAATCAAGAAAAATTTGATTCACTCTAGTGGATGAAATGATAACAAGATTGTGGACATTTTGGGTTGGAACAGAGTCTTGAACATCTATGTGGCTGTAAATGGCAACATTCCCTCAGTTCTCAATCTGCTAGTGGCCCAAGCAGCATCCTAAGCTTCCCTTAGTTTCTTGCTTTTGTGAATACATACTTGCCCTGAATTGCAGAGAGCCTAAATTGATTGAAGTCATGAATCTACTCCTCAAATGATTCTTAGGGTGTGCTTATAACCTCCTATTTATTTTTCTTTGTTCAGTTGCTAAGTGGTATCCAACTCTTTGTGACCCCGTAGACTTCAGCATGATAGGCTTCCCTGTCCTTTACCATCTCCTGTAGTTTGCTCAAACTCATATCCATTGAGCCATGATGCCATCTAACCATCCCATCCTCTGTCACCCCCTTCTCTTCCTGCCCTCAATCTTTCCCAGGATCAGGATCTTTTCCAGTGTGTCAGCTTTTCATCAGGTGATCAAAGTATTGGAGCTTCAGCATTAGTCCTTCCAATAAATATTCAGGGCTGATTTCCTTTAGGATTGACTGGTTTGATCTCCTTGCAGTCCAAGGGACTCTCAAGAGCCTTCTCCAGCACCACAATGTGAAAGCATCATTTCTTCAGTTCTCATCCTTCTTTATGGTCCAATTCTCACATCTGTACATGACTACTGGAAAAGCCATAGATCTGACTATATGGACATTTTGCTGGCAAAGGGATGTCTCCGCTTTTTAATGCACCATCTAGGTTTGTTAAAGCTTTCCTTCTAAGGAGCAAGGGTCTTCTAATTTCATGGCTGCATTCACTGTCTGCAGTGTTTGAGCCCAAGAAAATAAAATGTGTCACTGTTTCCACTTTTCCCCCATCTGTTTGCCAGGAAGTAATGGGACCAGATGCTATGATCTTATTTATTGAATGTTGAGTTTTAAGCCAGCTTTTTTACTCTTCTCTTTCACCTTCATCTAGAGGCTCTTTAGTTCCTCTTTGCTTTCTGCCATTTGAATGTTATCATCTGCATATCTGAGGTTGTTGATATTTCTCCCAGCAATCTTGATTCCAGCTTGAGCTTCATCCAGCCCGGCATTTTGCATGATGTACTCTGCATATAAATTAAATAAGCAGGGTGACAATACAGAGTCTTGACATACGCCTTTCCCAATTTTGAGCCAGTCCATTTTTCCATGTCCAATTCTAACTGTTGCTTCTTGACCTGCATACAGGTTTCTCAGGAGACAGGTAAGGTGGTCTGGTATTCCCATCTCTTAAATATTTTCCACAGTTTGTTGTGATCCACACTGTCCAAGGCTTTCGCATAGTCAATGAAACAGAAATATATGTTTTTTTCCTGGGATTCCCTTGCTTTTTCTGTGATCCAACGAATGTTGGTAATTTGATCTCTGGTTTTTCTGCCTTTTTTTCTAAATCCAACTTGTACATCTGTAAGTTCTTGGTTCATGCACTGCTGAAGCATAACTTTAAGGATTTTGACCATTACCTTCCTAGCATGTAAAATGAGTCCAGTTGTATGGAGGTTTAAACATTTTTTTAACATTGTTGTTCTTTGGGATTGGAATGAAAACTGACCTTTTCAGTCTTGTGGCCACTGCTGAGTTTTCCAAATTTGCTGATCTACTGAATGCAGCAATTTCACAACATCATCTTTTAGGACTGAAATAGTTCAGCTGGAATTCCACCACCTCAACTATCTTTGCTCATAGTGATGCTTCCTAAGGCCCACTTGACTTTGAATTCCAGGATGTCTGGCTGTAGATGTGTGACCATACCATTGTGATTATCTGGATCACTAATACCTTTTTTGTTTAGTTCTATTGTGTATTCTTGCAGCTTCTTCTAAATCCCCTCTAGTTCTGCTAGGTCCTTGCTGTTTCCGTCCTTTATTGCACCCATCTTTGCGTGACTTGTTCATTTGGTATCTCTTACTTTCTTGAAGAGATTTCTAGTCTTTCCCATTCTATTGTTTTCCTTTATTTATTTGTGTTGGTCACTTAAGAATGCTTTCCTATCTCTCCTTGCTATTCTCTGGAATTCTGCATTCAGTTGGGTATATCTTTCCCTTTCTCCATTGCCTTTTGCTTCTCTTCTTTTTTTTTAATTTTTTAAAATAAATTTACTTATTTTAATTGGAGGTTAATTACTTTAAAATATTGTATTGGTTTTGCCATACATCAACATGAATCCGCCACACGTATATGCGTGTTCCCCATCCTGAACCCCCCTCCCTCCTCCCTCCCCGTACCATCCCTCTGTGTCGTCTCAGTCAGTGCACCAGCCCCAAGCATCCAGTATCACACATCGTTAGGCCTCATCAGACAAACATTTTGCCTTCTCACATTTCTTTTGCTTTGGGATTTATAGGTAACTTCCTATAAGAAACATGTAAAACACTCCCATATTCAGAAATGTGATCACCAAATGTTTGAAAAAAAATATAGACTGTGAAAGCAGCACATTGGATTCTAACTATGTATTAAGCATTGGTTTAATCACTGTTTTGAGTCCTCACATCAACAATTGAAGCTAATATTATACCCATTGCACAGATGGGAAAATTGAGGCCAGAGAAGTTGGATAACTCATTCAAAGTTATTAGGTTGGTACAATAGTGACTGATTTTTGCAATCCTGAAATTTGCTATTTGACATTGGAATACGTTCTTAAATAAATATGATTATGTTATATATCATTTTAGTGTGCATTTCTTGCTTTATGTTTTTTTGCTGACTTATTATTTGCTTATTTTATATTTATTTTAGACTATGGAAATGATGTTAGACAAAAAGCAAATTCAAGCAATTTTATTATGCAAGTTGAAAATGGGTTGTAAAGCAGTGGAGTGGAGACAACTCACAACATCAACAATGCATTTGGCCCAGGAACTGATAATGTACTGAACAGTGCAGTGGTGATTAAAAAAGTTTTGTAAAGGAGATGAGAGCCTTGAAGATGAAGAGCATACTGGCTGGCCATTTGAAGTTTGAGAATGATGAACTGAGAGCCATATTTGAAGCTGAACCTCTTACAACTACATGAGAAGTTGCTGAAGAACTCAACACGGACCATTCTACGGTGGTATGGCATTTGAAGTAAATTAGAAAGGTGAAAAAGCTTGACAAGTGGGTGCCTTGTGAGCTGACCAAAAATTAAAAAAACAAAAAAACATCATTTTGAAGTGTCATTGTCTCTTACTCTATACAACTACAGTGAACCATTTTTCTATCCAATTGTGCCATGCAATGAAAAATACATTTTATAGGACAACCAGACCAGCTCAGTGGTTGGGCCAAGAGGAAACTCCAAAGCACTTCCAAAAGCCAAACTTGGACACACACACACACAGACACAAAGCTCATGATCACTGTTTGGTGGTCTGCTGCCCATCTGATCCGCTACAGCTTTCTGAATCCTGGTCAAGCCATACAACCAGTGCTTTGAAAGTTCAATGAACTGGGCTTTGAAGTTTTGCCTCATCTGCCATATTCAGCTGATCCCTCACCAACTGACTACCAATTCTTAGAGCATCTTGACAACATTTTTGCACGGAAAACACTTCCATAACCAGCAGGATTCAGAAAATACTTTCCAAGAGTTCATCAAATGCTGAAGCACAGATTTTTACACTACAGGAATAAACAAATTTATTTCTTGTGGGTAAAATGTGTTGATTGTAATGCTTCCTATTTTGATAATAAAGATGTGTTTGAGCTTAGTTATAATGATTTAAAATTCACAGTTCGAAACCGTGATTACATTTGCACCAACCTAATATTTACCTGATTAGTTGTAGCCAAGACATCAAAATCCAAATAATCTAGTTCCTGAGCAAGCACTTTGAGCCAGACTATGTTGGCTCTTCAATAAAATGTGAATAAATAGTTAAAAATTACTAAACTTGTGATTAAGAAGGGACTTCCCATTTGGCACTAGTGGTAAGAACCTACCTGCCAATGTAGGAGACATAAGAGATGACGGTTTGATTCCTGGGCTGGGAAGATCCCCTGGAGGAGGGCATGGCAACCTACTCCAGTGTTCTTATCTGGAGAATCCCATGGACAGAGGTGCCTGGCAGACTACCGTCCATACGTTTGCAAAGAGGCAGACTTGACTGAAAGCGGCTTAGCATGCATGCACATGATAAAGAAGAGCTCTACATGTAGCACCAAAGAAGAAACAGGAGAATACATAAAAGGTGTGAAAATAAACAAAAACTAGCCAAATAAGGTTAGCAATGCTTATGTATACTGAGCTTCCAGTAGCAAGGGAATCGGCCACCATCACTTGTGTTTTGGTAGAGACTCAAGATGAATGGAAAAGCTGTATGTTGGGAAAAAGGGAAGGCTTCTGGTATGCCCTGATTGTAGCTGTTGGCAAAGTTAGCTAGAAGGAACAAAACTGATGTGATTGGTTAGGGATGCAAATTTGGATTTCTCTGCTTGTTCTAAGTTGGAAGTGGGGACCAAATTAAGGAAGCTGTCAGGTAGTGATGAATCCTGGCCATTTGGGGCTGACCGATACAGAAGTCATTGTTTAGTATCCTAGATTGCCACCTGATGTAGGAATCTCTGTTCCTCTAAGTCTGATTTACTTACAGGAAGCTAATTTCCTGACTGTTTATTGTAGGATTTGATTTCCTGGGAAGGTTGCTGTAGATCAAAGTTCTATTTTTGATATAGCCTGTTTCTCCTTTTATATGTTTAGTCTGTCAATCAGTTAAAAATAAGATATAAAACTTCTTTATCTATGGGGGGAAAACAGTATGATCATGGATGAGACTGAACACCAAACTGGGGAAGATAATTACAATATATATTAACATATGTTTATATATTATCATATAAAGAGTGGTAGCAGTAATTATTCAACATCTCAATTGAAAAAATACTCTGAGCAATAACAGATAATCCAAGAAAGGAAAAAATATATTTAAATTCAAAAAATGCAAATAAAATGAGATTTAATTTTTAGCTTACTATACTGACAACTATTAAATGACTGACAAAACTGAGTGACAGCGTGGGTTGGAAGAAACAGACATTGTGATACACTGCTAATGGTAGTCTAAATTGGTCCAACTTTCCTGAAAGACAATTTGGCAACTGTATCAAATGCCTTAAACATATGCCTTCCTTTTGGGCCAGCAATGCTTTTCTAGGAATTTATCCTAAGAAATAATGACACCAGTGCACAAATAAGAAAGGAGAAGGAAGAATATAAAACAACCTAGCATTCCAACAAGAATGAACTCATTAAGTACATTATGGTGCATTTTATACATAGTCCTTAAAAACAATAATGCCAATTTATATTGCTATATGGAAATTACATGTTTTAGTTGCTAAGGTATGACTGACTCTTGCGATCCCATGGACTATAGCCTGCATTATAGTGTATAGGTGTATAGTGTATAGGTGCATTTTATACATAGTCCTTAAAAACAATAATGCCAATTTATATTGTGATATGGAAATTACACGTTGTTATTGTTTTAGTTGCTAAGGTATGACTGACTCTTGCAATCCCATGGACTATAGCCTGCCAGGATTCTCTGTCCATGGGATTTTCCAGGCAAGAATAGTGGAGTGGGTTGCCATTTCCTTCTCCAGGGGATCTTCCCAACCCAGGGATCGAACCCAGGTCTCCTGCATTGGCAAGTGGGCTCTTTACCACAGAGCTACCTGGGAAGCCCAGAAAGTTACATATTAGTATTAAATTAATAGCATATTCTATTTGAGAAAAGAATCTGGAAGAGCAAACATCTAAAAGCTAACAATTGAATGGATCATGGGGTTTGAAAATGTTTTATTATTTTTGTTTATCATTTATGTCTTGACTTTCTACAATGAATGACTATTGCTCAAAAATAGCATTAGTGTTTTTAGTACACAAAAAATACAAAAACAAAAATGTAGGTAATTCAGAATCTTCCTACCTAAAAAATACCTATTGACATTTTAAAAAAGGGAGCACATATACATTTGGGGAAGGCAATGGCACCCCACTCCAATACTCTTGCCTGGAAAATCCCATGGATGGAGGAGCCTAGTAGGCTACAGTCCATGGGGTCACTAAGAGTCAGACACGACTGAGAGACTTCACTTTCATTTTTCACTTTCATGCACTGGAGAAGGAAATGGCAAACCACTCCAATACTCTTGCCTGGAGAATCCCAGGGATGGGGGAGCCTGATAGGCTATAGTCCACAGGGTCGCAAAGAGTTGGACATGACTGAGTGACTTTTTACTTTACTTTACTATCAGAGCTTTCTTCCTCTGCCTCTTGTCCCTTCCCAAAACATAAGTATTGTTAACAGAATTTTATGTATTGTTTGGTCATATTTTTAAGGGTAAACTCCATCCATCAAAAAGGAGAAAAAAATTAACCAAGTCTAGCCTGATATTAGTTGGCTCAGGAAATAAATTCTACCTTCTGTTCCTCTTTAGCTCTTGTCTGAATTCCCAAGTTTCCAACTCATTGACTTAATTTTCAGTCAGTTCAGTCGCTTGGTCGTGTCTGACTCTTTGCAATCCCAAGGACTGCAGCACACCAGGCTTCCCTGTCCTTCACTCACTCCTGGAGCTTGCTCAGACTCATGTCCATCAAGTCAGTGATACCATCCAACCATCTCATCCTTTGTCATCACCTTCTCCTCCTGCCTTCAATTTTTCTCAGCATCAGGGTCTTTTCCAATGAGTCAGTTCTTCACACGAGTTGGCCAAAGTATTGGAGTTCCAGCTTCAGCATCAGCCCTTCCAATGAATATTCAGGACTGATTTTCTTTAGGATGGACTGGTTGGATCTCCTTGCAGTCCAAGGGACTCTCAAGAGTCTTCTCCAACATCAAAGCATCAATTCTTCGGCACTCAGCTTTCTTTATAGTCCATTTCTCACAACCATACATGACTACTGTGAAAACCAAAGCTTTGACTAGGCAGACCCTTGTTGGCAAAGTAATGTCTCTGCTTTTTAATATGCTGTCTAGGTTGGTCATAGCTTTTCTTCCAAGGAGCAAGTGTCTTTTAATTTCATGGCTGCAGTTAACATCTGCAGTGATTTTGGAGCCCCCAAAATAAAGTCTGTCACTGTTTTCATTGTTTCCCCAATCTATTTGCCAGAGAGTGATGGGACCAAATGCCATGGTCTTCGTTTTCTGCTTGTTGAGTTTTAAGCCAGGTTTTTCACTTTCCTCAAGAGGCTCTTTAGTTCTTCTTCACTTTCTGCCATAAGGGTAGTGTCATCTGCGTATCTGAGCTTATTGATATTTTTCCTGACAATCTTGATTAGGCTTAATATTAGGATGATCTAAATTATACCTTATAATCTATATTAGAATATATTGATTTTTTATGTCTTTGAGTTCAAATACTCATCTTTTTCTTCCACTCACATTAAAAATGCTTTTAAAAAGACACAGCATTTCCTATATACTGACTGTATATTCAGTTTGTTGTAGTCCTTATGTACAGTTGCATCATTTTGCATTGTCCACAATGCTAAAATTCTTCTTACACTTGCATTTGACACAGGAATTAAAATAGAAAACTGAACCCATTTAAGCAAATTTAGAGCTGTAGTTTCTGTGCTAAAAACAAGGTTTTTTTTTTTTTTTTTTTTTTTTTTTTTTTTTTTTTTTTTTTAGTGTTGTTTCCTCAAGAGGAATGATCCTTTCATGTCCAAAGCACAGACTTTCTCATAAAGGGAATTTGAAGTGGGCTTTCATTTTCATGATGAAAACATTCAGATATGAATTACTTCATCAAAAGGAGATGACTCATGATTAGGCAAACACAAAGTACCCAGAGCAATATACGTTGGGTTTTGAAAGAGAAATTGCTTATTTCTATATATGAGAACTCTTATATTCATATTTAATTCTTCACAGGTAAATTTACTGACTACACAGGCTGATAAATAGTTATTTTGTCATGTGTATAAAACTCCTGCTGAAAAACTTAATATTGATTTTTTTTTCTTCAGGAATTTTGGAACTAAATTTTTTAAAAAAAATCTTGACTGATGGCAGATTTAGTTTAAAGTTTCCAAACACTCCTTATCTTAAAAGTGGGTTACAAATATCAGAGCTAATCGATAATCCAAGAGTTGCAGGTTTACATGAAGAAAGTTCTGTAGTTCTACTGCACATTTGCACATGTCCTCAGGGGATATATTCAGACTAGCAGTTTGGCCTCCAACACTACATTATAAAGAGGCACCATTGCATTGATTAGATGCTCAGACTCATGCCCAGTCAGCTCAGAAAGTACCCTTGACTTTGACTGGAGAATCTAAACCTCAGATCGTCAGTAATCTCTATAGCTCT
This sequence comes from Bubalus bubalis, assembly GCF_019923935.1. Classification (NCBI taxonomy): domain Eukaryota; kingdom Metazoa; phylum Chordata; class Mammalia; order Artiodactyla; family Bovidae; genus Bubalus; species Bubalus bubalis. The sequence continues at coordinate 108,360,434 of NC_059157.1, read as the reverse complement.
TGCCATATACTACACCATGCATGGCCCTCCTGTGCCCTGGATTCTGGACATCCATACTAACTAGAAACAGGTGTTTTAGGTGAGGATGTGCTTTCCCTATCTTACAAAGGACATACATCTTGCACAATATACAGATAGCATATTGAAGCAATTTAGTAAGAACTTGTACTCACACTGCTCGGACTCTAGTTTCATTAGAAATAACCTCTTCCAGGACTGTTTGACCTCAAATATGTCAACCTCTATGACTGTTCTTAGTTCTGATCATCTTCTGGAGATCTGAAGTATTGTCTTATGGAAATCAGTCTTCTAAAACCTCACGAATATCCAGAAGATATACCATCTACCATCACCTTTTCCTCAATGAATTACTAAATCATCATGATCTGGTACCAGCTTATGTCTTGATTTGGCAGCACTGCATAAAGTCTTGAAGTTCCTGTCTTTCATCTATTCTTTCATTGATAGAATAACTATGTGCCAAAACCTGGAAGGCTACTCTTATACTTCCCATTGATAAAACACATCCCCATAATGTAGACCAGCTATGCTAATTCATTGTCTTCTCTTTAAGAATTGGCCTTTTCAAAATAATCACGGCTGCTTTTGCCATTAGAGTAACTGAGTTTCATGAAGTCTATGCAGAGCAATCTAGGGGACATCATTTGCCTGGTCATATGAGTGGTGTTCCTGGAGTTGAGCACTATGGTGCTCTCATTGAATACAGCAAAGTCACATCTAACCAAGACATGGTTGGTCACAGACAGTATCCCAGAGTACAATAATATGAAGGGATCCTTCTGACAAGCCCTGATTCCACTTAGATGTCTGTCATTTTTCTATTTCCTTATCACACTGTTGTGTATTTGCTAATTTATTTCTATGCCTCCTCAATTTATCCTAAGTTTCATGAAGATGAATTACTCACATTTTATCACCTAGTGATAACAACATGTCTTGCACATTTTAAGACTATTTATTGAAAAACATAGACTAAAAGGCATTTGGTGGTGTGCCAAATAGAAAGAAAAGGAGATAACTCTGGAGGTGAGATTCAGATAATAGGTGTTATGTAATTGTTGTTCTAGTGAAAGTTGTGTGCTTTATGTCAATATAGCATTGACATAATGATGAAAATGGTTGGAACGGTTAAAGATGAAAAAGGCATTAGTCCTCAAAGTTTCGAATCCAGCTACCATCTCCAAGTGTACCACCATGTTTCCATAGCTCTCTTAGATGCTTAGAACACTGAGCTTGCCACCCTCTCTAAACCCATCAATATACTCCAATAAACCAAAACAGAACAATATACAATGAAAATTTTGATGGGCACTAGTAATACCATGATTGGCCCTAGAACGTATATCTGCTCTGTGGGTATATAGTAAAGGATCATGCATATAAACTTGACTTTCATCTAAAAGTAAAGATGAGACTGAAGAGATTCTTGCTGGGGAAATTTAGAGACACTCTATTCTTGCCCTATGAGATAGGCATATGCGCTAAGGAATGTAAAGGAAGAGAAAATAATACACATATATTAGCAAAGCCCAAGTTAAAAGTACAATACACTCCATCTGTATCGTTAAGTACTCGGGACCAACTTCATGTACAACTTTAAGGACAACCAAACTTACTATAGCTTCATATTAGTCAGCTTCAGAAATGAATCCAGACTTTATTTTTTTGTATTAAAGTATTGATGTACAATATTATATAAGTTTTAGGTATACAACATAGTGATTCATAATTTTAAAGGTTATACTCCATTTATGGTTATTGTTAATATAAAAATGCATATAATATTATAATTATAATCTAAATTGTTTACTATATTCCCTGCATTGGATAATATATCCTTGTATTCTTCAAATCTCTTCATGGTTTCCTAATGTCCTTAGGACATGATACCAGGTATTAAGACTAACTAAGAGTTTGGTAATAACTTAAACAACCTTGAATTTTATATTCCTGGATCTATGTCATTTTTTTTTAAATGGTGGGAATCAGACAGCAATCTTGAACTATCAGATCACCAAGAAGGATACTTAAATTTTCAATAGATATGCACCAGGCTCCACATACCACAAACATATGGACTATGCTTATTAATTTATTCTTTCCCTTATTCATTCATTTAAATATATATTATTTAACTTCCATATTCCAGGTATTATACTGGGATTAAATATCCAGTGATATGCAAAATGAGCGTAATTCCCATCCATTTAGACCTTATGACCCAGTATCTTTTCTATATAATATTAATGAACTTTCAAAAAGAGAAAGCAAGAAAACAATTCCATTTAAAATGAAATCAATAAGAATAAAATAACAGAATTAATCAAGGGGGTGAAATACTTATACTCTCAAAACTCTTAAGACATTGATGAAAGAAATGAAGTATGATACAGAGAAATAGAAAGATGTCCTCTGTTCTTATTAATAGGTGGGATAAATTAGTATTGTGCAAATGTACATACTACCCAAAGCAATCAAGAGATTCAATGCAATCTCAATCAAAATACTTGACATTTTTCACAGAAGTAGTGCAAATAATCCTAAGATTTATATGGAACCACAAAACACCTTGAATAGCCCAAGAAATTTTGAGAAAAGAGAACAAGGATGAAAGTATCATGCTTTCTGACTTCAGACTGTACTGTAAAGCTACAGTAATCAAAACAGAGCAGTGCTGGCACAAAAAGGACAGAGAGGCCAATGGGACCGTCTGAAAACTCAAATAAACTCATGCACTTGTGATAAATCCATCTACAGCAAAGAAAGTAAGAATACAATGAGGAAAAGACAGTGTTTTCAGTATACGATCCTGGGGAAACTGGTCAGTTCAGTTCAGTTCAGTCGCTCAGTCCAGTTCAGTCGCTCAGTCGTGTCCGACTCTTTGAGACCCCATGAATCACAGCACGCCAGAAACTGGTCAGGTACATGTAAAAAATAAAATTAGAAAATTTTCTCACACCATATACAAAAAGAAACTCATAATGAATTAAAACCTAACTGTAATCCTAGAAACCATAAAAATCCTAGAAGAGAACACAGAACATTCTTGGACATAAATTTCAGCAATATTTTCATGGATCTGTCTCCTAAGGCAGAGGAAACAAAAGCAAAAGTAAACAAATGGGACCTAATTAGACTTAAAAACTTTTGCATGGCAAAAGAAACCATTAACAAAACAAAAATACAAGCTAATAAATAGGAGAAAATATTTGCAAATGACATTATTGATTTTGGGTTAATATCCAAAATATATAAACAACTCATACAACTCAGTGTGAAACAACAACCGAATTAAAAATGGGCAGAAGACTTGAATAGACATTTTTCCAAAAAAGATATACAGATGGCCAATAAGCACATGAAAAGGTGCCAAGTATCACTCAATATCAAGGAAATTCACAGCAAACCCATAATGCGATATCACCTCACCCTTGTCAGAATGTCTATCATCAAAAATACCACCAATAACAAATATTGTTGGTGATGTGAAGAAAACACACCCTAGCATAATTTTGGTGGGAATGTAACTTGTTGCAGACACTGTAAAGTGCACCCTCCCCCCAGTTAAAAGCCGAACTACCAGGTGATCCAGTAATTCCAACTGGGTATATATCCAGAGAATATGAAAACACTAATTTGAAAAGATAAATGGACCGCAATGTTCATAGTGGTATTACTTATAATAGCTGGAATATGGACGGGCCTTCAGTGTCTATCAGCAGATAAATGGATAAAGAGGATGTGATATATATTAATATATATATTAACATGTACACACACCAAAAAATGGAATATTACTCAGCCTTAAAAAGAATGAGGTTTTTGCCATTTGCAGCAAAATGGATGTGTCCATCAACAGACAAATGGATAAAAAAGATGTGATATATATTAGTGAACATGTATTAATATATACACACACAAAATGGAATATTGCTCAACCATAAAAAGAATGAGATTTTGCCATTTGCAACCACATGAATGAATCTGGAGGGTATTATCTGACTTAGTGAAATAAGTCAGGCAGAGAAAGACACATACTGTATGGTATCACTTATTATGGCATTTAAAAAAAGAAAACAAACAAATGTAAAAAACAGAAACAGACTCACAGATATAAAGAAGAAACTAGTGTTTACCAGGATACATAAGGAATGAGGAAGGGCAATAAAAACATAGGGAATTAAGAGGTATAAACTATTATAGGATATATTGCACAGCACAGGGAATGTAGCCAATATTTAATAATATCTTCTGATGATTATAATCTATAAGAATATCGAATCACTATGCTGTACACCTGAAACTAATATAATATTGTAAATCAACTATACTTCAACATATAAATAAAGATAATGAGACTGGGAGGAAAAAGTTTATGCTGTTTATGAGGAAAAAATGTAAAATGCATGTATATATAAGATGTTGAAATTCAGTGCATGGAAAAAGACATGCCATTAAATCTTAATTAAGAGAGAGTTGACATAGTTTACATTAATTAGCAACAAAAGATATCTTAAGGCAAATAGAATAAGTAAAATTAAAATGGAATCCTTTGAAATGGTAAAAGATTCAATGAGCAGAATGATATAGCAATTTAAAAATTGTGTGCCTATTTTAGCAAACTGTCAAATTATTTAAAGCAAAAGTTGACAAAAAAGCAATGAGAAATTGATCAATCTCCAAAGTCAGGAAGTTCAACACTCTTCTCTTAGAAATTGATAGAAAAGCACTTAAAAGTACCAGGATATAAAATATTAGAAAATGTAATTAACAAAGTTAACTTGTCAACTGCAGAATGTATATTAATTTCAGTCATACATAGAATAATTTATAAATATTTAATACATACCATGCCAAAAAACATGTTTAAACACAAAGTCTTCCAGAAAATTGCAGAGACTAGTTTCATAATGTCCTTTACAAGAGCAGTGGTACTCTGATAGTGAAACCAGACTAACACATTACAAGAAAAGAAGACTACAGAGCGATATCCCTCATGAACATATGTGAAATATTTTCAACAAAATTTTGGCAAATCATATTCAACAGCATATAAAAACAATGACAAATTTAGATTTATCCCAGGAATGCACAGTTGGCTTGACATTTACACATCAGTACATGTAATTGGCCCTACACAGAGATAAATATGCTCCTTTGATTTTCCTCTAGTATTTTTCTGAAATTTGTGCAGTATTTTTAAGTCACACTTTCTTGCATTAAAAATAATATAGATTTACATAAATATCTATACATGAATGTTTATAAAAATGTTATTCCTAATACTCTCAAACTAGGAAAAAACCTCAGTGCTTGTCAATTGATGAATGGATAAACAAATTGTGGTATATTCATATGATGGAATACTACTCAGCAATAAAAGGAACAAGCTGCTGATAAATGTAATGTCAATATCTTGGATTAATCTTAAAAGCAGTATGGTAAATAAAGGATATAATAAAAAATCAATAATTATTTAAAAATGAAAGAAATTATTTATATGCCATCAAAACATTTAGTAAACACAAATTTAAAAATCTATTTTTATCTTCTCATATAAATTATCTAAAACCTAATGAATTTTGAATTTATATGAAATTTCAAAGAGCTAAAAATATCCAGAAAATATTTTAATAAAACAGGATAGGAGAGCTTTCTCTGTTATTATTACATATTGCAAACCTACAGTAATAAGAAGAATGGTTTTAACAAATGAAGATCAATGACACAGAATAGAGAGCTTTATATTAGCACTAAGTATAAATGGATACTTGACTTATTACACAAATATTGCAGCAGATAAGTGTAAAAAAACACAGACTTTAAATAAACTATGCAAGCATAATTGCTCTCAGTATTTGTTTAAAGGTTAACTCTTGATTTGCACCATATTAAGAGAAACCAGTTCTTAGAGATCTAAATTGATCTTCATGATCTATATTTTAAAAGGTAAAAAACTATAGTGTGTTTAAGAGAGAAATAGAAGATATCTTTAAACCTTGGGGTAGGAATAATTTAGACAAGACACAAATTACAGAGCCATAATGATAAAGATATACAAAGAGGAGAGCATTAAGTTAGCAATTTCCATTAATGAAAAGACATTTCATTATAGAGACAAGATAAGCTACAGTGAGAACTTATCTGCGAGACTTATAACTAACAAAATATCCAGAATGTATACTGCTGCTGCTGCTGTTAAGTAACTTCAGTCGTGTCCGACTGTGTGTGACCCCATAGACGGCAGCCCACCAGGCTCCCCCATCCCTGGGATTCTCCAGGCAAGAACACTGGAGTGGGTTGCCATTTCCTTCTCCAATGCATGAAAGTGAAAAGTGAAAGTGAATTCGCTCAGTCGTGTCTGACTCCTAGCGACCCCATGGACTGCAGCCTACCAGGCTCCTCAGTCCATGGCATTTTCCAGGCAAGAGTACTGGAGTAGGGTGCCATTGCCTACTCCTCCAGAATGTATAACAGAATCCAAAATATATAACAGCCTCCCCAAAAATCAAAGTTAAAGAAGACAGATAACACAACAGAGGGATTAACAGTTTTAAGAGGCACTTCACAAAAGAGGATATCTAAATAAGTACAATGGAATGAATATTTGTGTCCCCCTAAAATTTCTAATTTTAATTGAAATCCTAGTCCCCAATGTGATTGTGTTTGGAGAGGGAAATTCTTTAGGAGATAATTAGGTCAGTAGATGGAGTCCTCATGAATGAGATTAGTACCCTTTGAGGAAGAGAAGAAATGAACTCTCTTCATCATGTGAGGATACAGCAGGAAGGCAGTCATTTGAAAACCAGGAAGAGGGATCTCACCAAAAATCAAATTGGCTGACATCTTGATCTTATACTTCCCAGGCTCCAGAACTCTGAGAAATAAATTTCTGTTGTTTAAGCCACCTAATTTAGGATATTTTATTATAGAAGCCCAAGCGGACTATCACAATGATCAATAAGTATGATAAAATTGACATGGATATTCATTAGTAATGAGGAAAATGCATATTATAATAACAGTGAGTTTCCAATACACATGTTCCATATTGGCAGATACTAATGCATACTTGTGGAGCAAATGTTGACATATAAATATACCAAGTGTTGGCACATATAAATCTCTCATGCATCACTTAGGATTAAAAATTAGCACAACATTGTGCAAACTGATATAACATTATCTAGTAACGCTATGAGTCAATTCAGTCCCTCAGTCAAGTCTGACTCTTTGTGACCCCATGGACTGCAGGACGCCAGGCCTCCCTGTCCATCACCAACTCCTGGAGTTTACTCAAACTCATGTCTGTTGAGTCAGTGATGCCATCCAACCATCTCATCCTCTGTCGTCCCCTTCTCCTCCCACCTTCAATCATTCTCAGCATCAGGGTCTTTTCAAATGAGTCCATTCTTTGCATCAGGTGGCCAAAGTATTGGAGTTTCATCTTCAGAATCAGTCCTTCCAATGAATATGCAGGACTGATTACTTTAGATGGACTGGTTGGATCTCCTGGCAGTCCAGGGGATTCTGAAGAGTCTTCTCCAACACTAAAGCATCAATTCTTTTGTGCTCAGTTTTCTTTATGGTCCAACTCTCACATCCATACATGACTACTGGAAAAACCATAGCTTTGACTAGATGGACCTTTGTTGGCAAAGTAATGTCTATGCTTTTAAACACACTGTCCAGGTTGGTCATAGCTTTTCTTCCAAGGAGCAAGCGTCTTTTAATTTCACAGCTGCAGTCACCATCTGCAGGGATATTGGAGCACCCCCGCCCCCAACCAAAATAATGTATGCCACTGTTTCCACTGTTTCCACATCTATTTACCATGAAGTGATGGGACCAGATGCCATGATCTTAGTTTTCCGAATGTTGAGTTTTAAGCCAACTTTTTCATTCTCCTCTTTAACTTTCATCAAGAGGTTCTTCAGTTCTTCTTTGCTTTCTGCCATAAGGGTGGTGTCATCTGCGTATCTGAGGTTATTGATATTTCTCCTGGTAATCTTGATTCCAACTTGTGTTTCATCCAGCCCAGCATTTCTCATGATGTACTCTGCATATAAGTTAAATAATCAGGGTGACAATATACAGCCTTGGCATACTCGTTTCCCTATTTGGAACCAGTCTGTTGTTCCATGTCCAGTTCTAACTGTTGCTTCCTGACCTGCATACAAATTTCTCAGCAGGCAGGTCAGGTGGTCTGGTATACCCATCTCTTTAAGAATTTTCCACATTTTGTTGCGATCCACACACTCAAAGGCTTTGGCATAGTCAGTAAAGCTGAAGTATATGTTTTTCTGAAACTCTCTTGCTTTTTCAATGATCCAATGGATGTTAGGAATTTGATCTCTGGTTCCTCTACCTTTCTAAATCCAGCTTGAACATCTGAAGTTCATGGTTCACGTAACGTTGAAGCCTGGTTTGGGGAATTTTGAGCATCACTTTGCTAGCATGTGAGATGAGTGCAATTGTGCAGTAGTTTGAGCATTCTTTGGCATTGCCTTTACTTGGGATTGGAATGAAAACTTACCTTTTCCAGTCCTGTGGCCACTGCTGAGATTTCTAAATTTTCTGGCACATTGAGTGTAGCACTTTCACAGCATTATATTTTAGGATTTGAAATAGCTCAAGTGGAATTCCATCACCTCCACTAGCTTTGTTCATAGTGATGCTTCCTAAGGCCCACTGGACTTCGCATTCCAGGATGTCTGGCTCTAGGTGAGTGATCACACCATCGTGATTATCTGGGTTGTGAAGATCTTTTTGTATAGTTCTTCTGTGTATTCTTGCCATCTCTTCTTAATATCTTCTGCTTCTGTTAGGTCCATACCATTTCTGTTCTTTATTGTCCCCATCTTTGCAAGAAATATTCCGTTGGTATTTCTAATTTTCTTGAAGATATCTCTATTCTTTCCCATTTTATTGTTTTCCTCTATTTCTTTGCATTGATCACTGAGGAAGGCTCTCTTGTCTCTCCTTGCTATTCTTTGGAACTCTGCATTCAAATCGGTATAGCTTTCTTTTTCTCCTTTGCCTTTTACTTCTTTTCTTTTCACAGGTATTTGTAAGGCCTCCTCAGAACCACTTTGCCTTTTTGCATTTCTTTTTCATGGGGATGGTCTTGATCCCTGTCTCCTGTACAGTGTCAGGAACCTCTGTCCATAGTTCTTCAGACACTCTGTCTAACAGATCTAATCCCTTGAATCTATTTGTCACTTCCACTGTATAATCATAAGGGATTTGATTTAGGTCATACCTGAATGTCTAGTGGTTTTCCCTACTTTCTTCAATTTAAGTCTGAATTTGGCAATAAGGAGTTCATGGTCTGAGCCACTGTCAGCTCCCAGTCTTGTTTTTGCTGACTGTATACAGCTTCTCCATCTTTGGCTGCAAAGAATAGAATCTATCTGATTTTGGTATTGACCATTTGGTGATGTCCTTGTGTAGAGTCTTCTCTTGTGTTGCTGGAAGAAGTTGTTTGTTATGACCAGTGTGTCTTGGCAAAACTCTATTAGCCTTTGCCCTGGTTCACTCTTTACTCCAAGGCCAAATTTGCCTGTTACCCCGGGTATTTCTTGACTTCCTACTTTTGCATTCCAGTCCCCTATAATGAAAAGGACATCTTTTTTGAGTGTTAGTTCTAAAAGATCTTGTAGGTCTTTATAGAACTATTCAACTTCAGCTTCTTCAGCATTACTGGTCAGGGCATAGACTTATATTACTTATATATATTGCACATATTGAATGGTTTGTCTTTGAAATGAACAAAGATCCATTCTATTGCTTTTGAGATTGCATCCAAGTACTGCATTTCAGACTCTTTTGTTGACTAGAATGGCTACTCCATTTGTTCTAAGGGATTCCTGACCACAGTAGTAGATATAATGGTCATCTGAGTTAAATTCACCTAATCTAGTCCATTTTAGTTCTCTGATTCCTAAAATGTTGACGTTCACTCTTGCCATCTCCTGTTTGACTAGGTTCAATTTGCCTTGATTCATGGACCTAACATTCCAGGTTGCTATGCAATATTGCTCTTCACAGTATTGGACTTTACTTCCATCACCAGTCACATCCACAACAGGGTGTTGTTTTAGCCTTGGCTCCATCTCTTCATTCTTTCTGGAGTTATTTCTCCACTCTTCTCCAGTAGCATATTGGGCACCTACCAACCTGGGGAGTTCATCTTTCAGTGTCCTATCTTTTTGCCTTTTCATACTGTTCATGGGGTTCTCAAGGCAAGAAAACTGAAGTGGTTTGCCATTCCCTTCTCCAGCAGACCACATTTGTCAGAACTCTCCACCATGACCCGTCAGTCTTGGGTGGCCCTACATGGCATGATTGATAGTTTCATTGAATTAGACAAGGCTGTGGTCCATGTGATCAGATTGTTTAGTTTTCTGTGATTGTGGTTTTCATTCTCTCTGCCCTCTGATGGAAAAGGATAAGAGGCTTATGGAAGCTTCCTGATGGGAGAGACTGACTGAGGGGGAAAGTGGGTCTTATTCTGATGGACAGGGCCATGCTCAGTAAATGTTTAATCCATTTTTCTGTTGATGGGTGGAGCTTTGTTCCCTTTTTGTTATTACCTGGGGCCAGACTATGGTGGAGGTAATGAGGATAATGGTGACCTCCTTGGAAAGGTTCCATGCACGCACTGGTACACTTAGTGCCCATCAACCCTGCAGCAGGCCACTGCCAACCCACTCCACCACAGACTCCGGACATTCATGGGCAAGTCTGGGTCAATCTCTTGTGGGGTCACTGCTCCTTTCTCCTGGGTCCTGGTGCACACAAGGTTCTGTTTGTACCCTCCAAGAGTCTATTTCCCAGTCCTGTGTAAGTTCTGGCAGCTCTGTGGTGGGGTTAATGGTGACCTCCTCCAAGAGGGTTTATGCCATACCCAAGTCTGCTGCACCCAGAGCCCCTCCCTCCTACGCTGTCCACTGCTGAACTGTACCTCCACAGGAGACACTCAAATACAGTTCTGTCTCAGTCTTTGTGGAGTCTCTGGATCCTGGTGCACGCAAGATTTGTTTGAGCCCTCTAAGTATCTCTGGTGGGTATGGGATTCAATTCTAAATGCAATTTTGCCCCTCCTACCATCTTGCTGGGGCTTATCCTTTGCCCATGAACCTGGGGTATCTCCTCAAAGTCACTCCAGTGCCACGCAATTGATGCTCCAGCGCCTACCGTCTTGCTGGGCTTCTCTGCCCTCGGTCATGGGGTATCTCCTCACAGTCACTCCAGCACTGTGCAGCCACCACTCCAGTGCCACGCAGCCACCGGGTAATGCTATAATTTGGAGAAAAATAATATAGCTGAGAAATACACATATACCATGACTTAGTCTTTTCATTTCTAAGTGTACACTCTACAAATCTGCATACTTATATACAACAAGAAATAAGATACAGGCTGCTCAAAGCACCATTTTTCAAATTTTCCAAAAAGCAAACAGAGTTCTTTAAGAGTAAAATGGATAAACAAATAGCAATAGCAGTAATGAATATTATATGGCAGTGAAAATTAATGAGTAGTTCTATGTATATCAATATCATGAAACAATCTTCATAGTGAATGAAAAATAGCAAGTTATAGAAAATACATGTGGCATGATTCTACTTATATAGTATTCAAATGAGGCAAAACTAAAATATTTCTCTTGGGAATGCATAAACAAGAACCAAAAGGAAACAAGGAAGTGATTTTTATTAGTGTCAGAATAATGATTACCTCAAAGGGAAGAGAATGGTAGGAAGAGACATGTAGGGGTTCTGAAATGTTGATAATATTCTTTTGCTTGACTTATGTAATATTTGCATGGTTGTTGCTTATAGCTATTTACTAAACTGAAACTCAGGCTTCCCCTGTGGCTCAGTGGAAAAGAAGCTGCCTGCCAATGCAGGAGACATGGGTTCAATTCCTGGGTCAGGAAGATCCCCTGGAGAAGTAAATGGCAACCCTCTCCAGTATTCTTGCCTGGGAAATCCCATGGACAGAGGAGCCTGGCAGGCTACAGTCCATGCAGTCATGAAAGAGTTGGATAGATACGACTTAGCAGCTAAACAACAAAGCTGAAATGCATTGTATACACTTCACCAGTTGTGTATATATTCTGTTTGATAATAAAAGTGTTTAAAAAGCAAAAAACCACAAGTCTGTAAAAACGTAGTGAGAGATGTTTAGGCTCTTTTCTGGGTCAACAGACCTCATGATGTTAAAACCCAAATATTAATCTCTGAGGAAGCATCACAGGGCCTGTCAGCAAAAGGATTGGGTCAGGGTAGGGTGAGGGTATTATATACATTTTTAAGCCCACTCCAGTGCTATCCATGTGTCAGAAATGAGCTTTATGAAAAACATTTTTTCTGCTTCTTACACTCACCTATACTTGCAGCCTAAAAACTAAGGTGTCTAGATTCACAATTTAAGAGAAAATGTAGAGCTAATTCGAGCTAAAGGTAAAGATACCTAACTTGAGCATAACCAGTCGTGATGGAGCACTTCACCTACTCCACGGAGGTAACTTCATGCATACTGACAGTGCCTCAGAGCATTGGATTGGTTCAGCAGTGAAGCACGGAAATCGGTGTCCGAAGTGAAAATAATTCGATACACAAAAATGCTTTAAATCTTTATAATGGTAGAGAAATGTTATGGTTGGTGTAAAACCAAGTCATTACTGGAGGCAAATGACTGAACTAAAGAAATTTGATTTCCCTTGGATTTTAACTTCATGGGTGGCTGCCTACAGGAAAACTCAATATATCTCTAAGACTTCTGCCTCTTTGTCAATTTGACTGAAATCAGCCTATGAAATCCAAATTATTTGATTTCACAAGAAACTAGGAATATATCTGAAGGCCATATTTTTAATCAAAATTCAGAATTCCTTGAAGAATACGGTTTCTTTGGCAGATTAATTTATGAAATAATAAATAAATTCAGTTTCTTATGAATATAAATAGTAAAATTTGATCTCCAGCCGAAAGAGGTCAGTTTGTGATAAAACTTAGTGAAACATCATTAGATGATGGTCTGGTCTAACCATCAGAACTAAGTCTGGTCACTTTAAGAGTACTAGTTTCTGGAATTAGAAAAAGTGATAATAAGGGGGAAACTGAAAGGAAGATTCTAATACTCATTATGTTTATAATTTCAGTTTCAGGCTGACAAAGTCATGAGTTTATTGGGTCTAGTGAAAAGATTACTGTTTAGAAAGGATCATGGATCAAAGAGACTACAAGCTATCTGCATTAACATGCTCTGGTACAATGTTCTAAAGGCCAAAGAGATAGGAAATTGGGTAAGACATACACATGACTCCTTGCACTTTCTTCTCATAGGAAAGCAGATTGGAGAACTGCTCCATTAAATAATGAACTGCTTGAGGCTATGGGTCATGTCTTTCTTTCATTACAGTATTCTAACTGAATTGATAGTTCCTTATACAGTGTTCCTATGAACCATCCACTCAAGAATTACTGATTTGCCAGTAGAGGCAACTTGTTTATTGTGGCACCATTGATCAAGAAACAGTATGAAATAGAAGTACTTTTTCCTGACATTGACCCCGTATAGGTGTCAGAAACTAAGACTTCTATTTCAAATCAGACAAAGAATATCTTGCTTACATTAGTATTTACTTTATTCTAGGAAGGTGATCATGAAAAGTGATTAGCAGGACTGCTTCAGTTCAGTTCAGTTCAGTCGCTCAGTCGTGTCCGACTATTTGCAACCCCATGAATTGCAGCACGCCAGGCCTCCCTGTCCATCACCATATCCCGGAGTTCACTCAAACTCATGTCCATCAAGTCGGTGATGCCATCCAGCCATCTCATCCTCTGTCGTCCCCTTCTCCTCCTGCCCCCAATCCCTCCCAGCATCAGAGTCTTTTCCAATGAGTCAACTCTTCCATGAGGTGGCCAAAGTACTGGAGTTTCAGCTTTAGCATCATTCCTTCCAAAGAACACCCAGGACTGATCTCCTTTCGAATGAACTGGTTGGATCTCCCTGCAGTCCAAGGGACTCTCAAGAGTCTTCTCCAACACCACAGTTCAAAAGCATCAATTCTTGGGCGCTCTGCTTTCTTTACAGTCCAACTCTCACATCCATACATGACTACTGGAAAAACCATAGCCTTGACTAGATGGACCCTTGTTGGCAAAGTAATGTCTCTGCTTTTGAATATGCTATCTAGGTTGGTCATAACTTTCCTTCCAAGGAGTGTCTTTTAATTTCATGGCTGCAATAACCATCTGCAGTGATTTTTCAGTCCCCTGTAAATACTGAATGAGGGCATTGGCATCTTCCTTTAATAACTGGCCCAAGTTTAAGAGAGGCATGGAGAAAAACAGAACATGGGGGTAAATTAGTTGATGTACTGAATACTTATGCTACATCTCAATCTTAATGACTTCAACAAAAATGTCCTTTACTGGCTTTTCTAACTGGAATTCCAGAAGTGGGGTGTACTTGAGGATAAACCAGCCTGTGACTCTGGCAATTTCTCTGCAATTTTTTTGACTGTGTCCTCTTCTAAGGAGAGATTATGTGTTTGGGCTGCTTCTTCTTTGGAGGAAAATGCCTGTGGTGGTTCCTGGCTTCACACTCATCTCCCACATTGTCCCAAGGAAGAAAGAAAATGTTCTAATACACCTTATAAGCAAGGGTCCTTATATCCAGCTTAAATTGGCTGTTTATAGTACTCGCTCATCCCTGCCTTATACCTGATTGTGTACAAGGCAATACAATGGGTTGATTAAGACAAGCCAAGGAGGCTGAGTCTTGAAGCTGGGAGGAGTCAGTTTTCCTCACAGTTGTTTTAATGACTAACAGCAAAATCTTGAGCCCAAATTTCAAATTTAGATGTCATAGGAAAAAGAAAAATTATTCTGGTTAGGCAAACCAAAAAGGAAAAGGGAGAGGAAGAAAGAAAAAGGAAAAACTATAGCGATGGTTCTCATTTTGGCTGCATATGAGAATCACCTGGAAGCATTTACAAATTTCAACATAGCGGCCAAAGCGCTGGGTGAGGGCAATGCTTTTCAAGGTTCCATAGTTGATTCCAGTGTGCACTTCCATGAGACCACCACATTACGTGGGAAGAGTTTATTACAGGAAGACAGAACTAATATCTGTCAGCTTCTCTTATCAGGTGGGGATTTTGAAGAGAGATGAGTTGGTTTTATTCCCCAAGCTGTGGCGGCTTAAAGCCACCTGAGCTGACAGTTGTATTTCCTCTTACAAAGTGGCTTAAATATAGTGGAATTGTACTTTTCTAGCCTCACAATGAACAACAGAAAGATTACAACAGGAACTAAATCCCTCGTGGGAAGCATAGAGAGAGTCATTGTAAGCACTGCTTTTCCAGAGAACGGAAAATAGAAGGGGATTACAGTTGGGTTTAAAATATCATTTCTTACCCTCCACCGTTAGCACTATTTGTAGAGTGTGCAACCGTGGGTTCAGCACGGTCAGCTGTGGCATGGCTTTACTTTGTTTTGTTCTCTGATCTCATCACTATCCTTTCATCCACTTACTATTCGTTTTCTCAGTCGGTTTGGTGCTCTGCATTCTGTAGTTTCCTACCTGAGAGTTTAGCAGATAAATCATGTTGAATTACAACAAAGAAAAACCAAAACCCTCTTCAGATTTGTAATTTCCCATTTTCCTTACTATGTGTGTGTGCAGCGAGGGGGAGAAGGCAATGGCACCCCACTCCAGTACTGTTGCCCGGAAAATCCCATGGATGGAGGAGCCTGGTAGGCTGCAGTCCATGGGGTCTCTAAGAGTCAGACATGACTGAGTGACTTCCCTTTCACTTTCCACTTTCATGCATTGGAGAAGGAAATGGCAACCCACTCCAGTGCTCTTGCCTGGAGAATCCCAGGGACGGGGGAACCTGGTGGGCTGCCGTCTATGGGGTCGCACAGAGTTGGACATGACTGAAGTGACTTGGCAGACTTGGCAGTGTGATAAGGGGGTTTAGGGGGTGCAGTTATAAGGGAAATAAGAAAATAGAAAATGGACTTTTCTCTCATTTGATTTCTAAAACTGGGCTTTTTTGGAAAGTCTAACTTTTTCTTTGATTCATGAATTTCATTTGTGTTCAGAAAATACTTTTCAAGAAAAAGATCAGCTAATTGGCCTTTGTTTCATCCTAAATTAATTCACTCACCCATTAATTTCACACAACCAAAATTATTGAATGCTTGATATGTCAGGTACTGTAATTGGGGTAAAATTAAAAGTGTCTATCCTTATGATGCTTATATTCTAATGAGGAAAGATAGTTTATAAACAAATATATAGTAGATCAGGTAGCAGTAAATTTGATGTGGAATAAGAAAGAAAGTTAAGAATGAAAGAGAATCTTGAGGGGGTGGGTGCAGTGGGAGACAATGTAGGTATCAGTATTTTGAGTAGAATGATGAGTGAAAGACTCCTCCTAAGGTGGCATGTGACGAGAGACCTGAAGAAAATGATGAGCAAACCATGGGTATATCTGGGGGAAACATTGTAGGCAGAGCAAACAGTAGTGCAAAGACTCAGGTGGGAGAATGCTGGCATGCCTGAGGGGCAGTGAGGCTAACAGAGAAGGAGGAGAGTAGAGACAGAAAGAACCAGGCTCAGATTATGAAATATCTTGTACACCATTTGCAGAATTTCAGACTTAAATGAAAGGAGAAGCCATTAGAAGATTTTGAACAAAGGAATCACATCATCTGACATATTTGAAAGGTATTCTCTATTGAGAAACAACTAAAGAGAGTAAGAGTAGACTCACAGATGGTTAAATAGTTATAGTTTAATAATTTTACCTTTAGTATTGGGTTAGGGTGTGAGATAAGATTATGGCTTCACTTGTTGAATACATTCATTCTTGGTAAGTGAGATTCCTTTGCCATAAATTAAATTTTCATGCTAAAAACTATAATCTGTTTCAGAGGCCTTTATCCAGTTCATTGAACTAACTATTGATTATTGTACTAATACCTTAACTATTGAATTACTGTAGCTTTTATTATACAGTGATAAAATGTGTTCAGTGAATATTTGATTAATCAGAAAATATTCATCATATAATATTAGGTCACCTGAAGGAAATATACAGAAATACAAATACTGATGTTCTTAGGATAATAATATTATGGTGTTTTTCCCTTTATGCTTCTCTATAGCTTCCTAATTTTCCATGATAATCATATATTTAATTTACGATTAGACAGCAATGTTTAAACATTCAAGTAAGACAAATAATTCTTTTACCACAAATACTCATCCTTAGTATATTCATACCACTTGTGTTATTTTAGTAAATATAAATGCCTCAAAGAAACTGATTTCCCAATAAATTAAGAATTCCAGACTCATATATCTGCACCTGCTCAACATTTCAACTTGAACATCTAACAGGCAAATATCAAATTCAGCATGACTGGAAAAAAGTCGTAAATCCCCTCTCTCCAAAACGGCTTCTCTGCAAATTTTCCTAATGTGGTAAATGGCACCACTTGTCATCCACCTACTTAAGTCAAAGATCTTGCTGTCATTCTGACTCCTCATTTTCTTTCAGGCTTGACCCCTATTTATCAAAATTTGTTGGTTCTACCCTAAAAAACCTCAACCAAATATTTTTATTTCTCACCCCCTAAAAGACCACCACCTACTATTTCATCTTACCCTGCTACACTCAGTTTTCCATACAGCAACCTGACAGATGCTTAAAATACCTGAATCCAATCATTTTAATCACTCTCACAAGACATTTCAATAGTTTACTATCACACTAAAAGTAGAAATAAAAATCTACATGACCAACTAAATCCTGCTGTGTGTTTCCCTGAATGACTCCTCTCTTTCTCATCAGGCCCCATCACCCTGGCTTTTCTGAGGTTTCTCAGCTTAAATGAAAGCATTTATCTAAGACTTCTTGCATTTCTTGTTCTTTCTGCCTGGAATGCTCTTCTTCCAAACATTTTGATTGGTTGTTCCCTTACATAATTTTATCCCTGGTTAAAAAATCACCTCTTCAAAAGAGGACTTCTATGACCAGCTTTTAAAAAGTAGCACTGTGAATCATGTTCCATCTTTTTACCTGGCTTGTTTTCCCTCAAAGTATGCATGCTTGCTACTGTGCATGCATGCTAAGCCACTCCAGTCATACCGACTCTTTGCAACCCCATGACTGCAGTCCACCAGGCTCCTCTGTCCATGGGATTTTCCAGGCAAGAATACTGAAGTGGGTTGTCATGCCCTCCTCCTGGGGATCTTCCCGACCCATGGATCAAACTTGCATCTCTGACATCTTTTGCGCTGGCAGGCAGGTTTTTTACTACACTACTAGACACTTGGTTTTGAAAGTTGCCTGTCCTGGCTGTGATTCAGAGCCCCAAACTCCTGCATTTATTGGCACCACCCCGCCTCTGCTAGAGAGATAATGGAGAAACGAGAAGAAAACATTTCTAACTAATACAGTTATGTAAAGTTTAAAAATAAAATAAAATTTTAAAAAAATTAAAAAAAAAAAAACCTGTGATGGATATAATCAAGATTTTAAGAGAAATATTGTAGTCACAAGTCAGAAGTAACAGGTTCTTAAGAAATAAAGAAAGAAGGGAGGAAGGAAGGAAATAAAAAGAAAGATCAGAGGGAGTTTGAAACTATGATAGTAGAAGTGACATATATATTTTCTTTATATATATAAATATATTTATATAATATATATTTTATATACCATAAACTATTTATAATAAATTTTAATGTATGTATTTTTTATCCTCTTCTGACTATCCACTTACCTTTTATTTTATTGAAATATACTTGACTGCAATATTATTTTATTGTTATTCAGTCACAGTTGTGTCTGACTCTTTGTGATCCCATGGACTGTACCACATCAGGCTTCCCTGTCCTTCACCAACTCCCAGAGTTTGCTCAGACTCATGTTCATCGAGTCGGTCGGTGATGCCATCCAACCATCTCATCCTCTGTCGTCCCCTTCTCCTCACGCCTTCAAACTTTCCCAGCATCATGGTCTTTTCCAATGAGTCAGTTCTTCACATCAGGTGGCCAAAGTATTGGAGCTTCAGCTGCAACATCAGTCCCTCCAATGAATATTTAAGATTTCCTTTAGGATTGACTGGTTCGATCTTGCAGTCCAAGGGCTCTCAAGAGTCTTCTCCAACACCACAGTTCAAAAGCATCAGTTCTTCAGTGCTCAGCTTTCTTTATGGTCCAACTCTCACAACCATACATGTTCAGTTTAGTTTAGTTCAGTTAAGTTCAGTTGCTCAATCATGTCTGACTCTTTGTGACCCCATGGACTGCAGCACCATATATGACTGCATCCATACATGACTACTGGATAAACCATAGCTTTGACTATATGGACCTTTGTTGGCAAAGTAATGTCTCTCCTTTTTAATATGCTGTCTAAGTTTGTCATAGTTTTTCTTCTAAGGAGCAAGCATCTTTTAATTTCATGGCTGCAGTCACCATCTGCAGTTATGTTCATAAAAACGCTTAGCACAGAGCCTGACTTTCAGAAGATACTCGGTAGATGTTTGATAAGTACAGTTAGATATCTGGCATTAATTAGGCCATAGGAAATATTGCTTACTACTCACTAGGTTTTCATAGAACTGTTCAACTTCAGCTTCTTCAGTGTTACTGGTTGGGGCATAGACTTGCATCACCGACTCGATGGACGTGAGTCTGAGTGAACTCCGGGAGTTGGTGATGGACAGGGAGGCCCGGCATGCTGCGATTCATGGGGTCACAAAGAGTCGGACATGACTGAGTGACTGAACTGAACTCACTAGGTGTTTATTAAATTTTATTTTTCTTTCCTTTCCCTCTGGTTAAAAATTAAAGAAGGCAACTTCTCTTCTTCTTAAAAAATTACAACCTACAGCTATTGTCAGTATAATCATTCAAGGTCTATGGTGAGTGCTTTTCACATATGTGCTTGCATTTGTACGTACTCTTTGGGAAAATGTCTATTCAGGTCCTAGCCCATTTATTTATGGTTATTTGTTTTTTGATATGCTGTATGAGGTTTTTTTTTGTATATATTAGTATTAATCCCTTACTGGATATTTCATTTTCAATGTAAAAGCTTTTTATTTGATGTGGTTCCATTTGTTTATTTTTACTTTTGTTTCCCTTGCCTGAGAAGATATGTGCAAAAAATATTACTAAGATTAATGTCAAAGAGCTATGATTTATTCCAGGAAACACATGGTTTCAAGTCTTACATTTAAGTCTTTAATCCACTTTTAGTTTATTTTTAAAGATGGTGTGAGAAAGTAGTTTAGTTTGGTTCTTAACATGTAGTTGTTCAGATTTTCCAACCTTTATTCTCTTTTGCAAATTGTATATTATTACCTTCTTTATTGTAGATTAATTGACCATGTAAGTGTGAGTTTATTTCTGTGTTATCTATTCTATTCCATTGATCTATGTATCTATTTTTGTGCAAGCAACATACTGTTCTGATAGTTTAAAATCAAGAAGTACAATGCCTCCAGCTTTTGTTTTCTTTCTCAGGATTGTTTTTGATACTTGGGGTCCTTTTTATTTCCATTCTAATTTTACAATTATTTGTTTCAGTTACATGAAAGATGCCATTGTTTTGTGATTAGTGTATAGAAATGTTAGGGTATAGATTTATGTATTTTGATTTTGTATCCTGTAACTTTACTGAATCCATTTATTAGTTCTAATAGTTTTAATGGCATTTTTAGGATTTTCTGTATATAGTATCCTGTCATCTGTAAGCAATGACAATTTTACTTCTTTATTTAAATTTGAATTTCTTTCATTATTTTTTTTTCTTGTCAGTTGCTATGACTTGAACTTTCAGTTCAGTTCAGTCACTCAGTCGTGTCCGACTCCTTGTGACCCCATGAACCACAGCACGCCAGGCCTCCTTGTTGATCGCCAACTCCCAGAGTTCACCCAAACCCATGTCCATTGAGTCAGTGATGCCATCCAACCATCTCATCCACTGTCTTCCCCTTCTCCTCCTGCCCTCAACCCCTCCCAGCATCAGGGTCTTTTCAAATGAGTCAGCTCTTCGCATCAGGTGGCAAAAGTATTGGAGTTTCAGCTTCAACATCAGTCCTTCCAATGAATATTCAGGACTGATATCCTTCAGAATGGACTGGTTGGATCTCCTTGCAGTCCAAGGGACTCTCAAGAGTCTTCTCCAACACCACAGTTCAAAAGCATCAATTCTTCAGCACTCAGCTTTCTTCACAGTCCAACTCTCACATCCATACATGACCACTGGAAAAACCATAGCCTTGACTAGACGGACCTTTGTTGGCAAAGTAATGTCTCTGTTTTTCAATATGCTATCTAGGTTGGTCATAACTTTCCTTCCAAGGAGTAAGTGTCTTTTAATTTCATGGCTGCAGTCACCATCTGCAGTGATTTTGGAGCCTAGAAAAATAAAGTCTGACACTGTTTCCCCATCTATTTCCCATGGGACCAGATGCCATGATCTTTATTTTCTGAATGTTGAGCTTTAAGCCAACTTTTTAACTCTCCTCTTTCACTTTCATCAAGAGGCTTTTTAGTTCCTCTTCACTTTCTGCCATAAGGGTGGTGTCATCTGCATATCTGAGGTTATTGATATTTCTCCTGGCAATTTTGATTCCAGCTTGTGCTTCTTCCAGCCCAGCATTTCTCCTGATGTACTCTGCATATAAGTCAAATAAGCAGGGTGAAAATATACAGCCTTGACGTACGCCTTTTCCTATTTGGAACCAGTCTGTTGTTCCATGTCCAGTTCTAACTGTTGCTTCTTGACCTGCACACAGGTTTCTCAAGAGGCACATCAGGTGGTCTGGTATTCCCATCTCTTGAAGAATTTTCCACAGTTTATTGTGATCCACACAGTCAAAGGCTTTGGCATAGTCAATAAACCATTCAGTATCACAGTAATCCAAGTCTATGCCCCAACCAGTAATGCTGAAGAAACTGAAGTTGAACAGTTCTATGAAGACCTACAAGACCTTTTAGAACTAACACCCAAAAAAGATGTCCTTTTCATTATAGGGACTAGAATGCAAAAGTAGGAAGTCAAGAAACACCTGGAGTAACAGGTAAATTTGACCTTGGAATATAGAATGAAGCAGGGCAAAGACTAATAGAGTTTTGCCAAGAAAACGCACTGGTCATAGCAAACACCCTCTTCCAACAACACAAGAGAAGACTCTACACATGGACATCACCAGATGGTCAACACCGAAATCAGATTGAAATGTCTATTTGTGGTCTTTCTTTCTGTTTAGAGAAATTCCTTTAACATTTCTTGTGAAACCAGTGGAGTCCTGAACTCTCAGCCTTTGCTTATCTGTAATACTTGTTATAGCTCCTTCAAATCTGAATGATAGCCTTCCTGGGTAGAGTATTTTGGATTATGAGCTTTTATTTTTTATCAAAGTATATCATTCTGGTCCTTTCTGGCTTGCAAAATTTCTGGTGAAAGGTAATTGATAATTTTATGGGAGTTCCCTTGTATGTTATTAACTGCTTTTCTCTTGTTGCTCTTAAGATTCTCTATCTTTAAGTTTTGCCATTTTAATTATAGTGTGTCTTGGAATGGACTTCTTTGAGTTCATCTTGTTTAGGACTCTTTGTGTTTCTGGATCTAGATTTCTGTTTCCTTTTTCAGACTTGGAATTTCTCAACTATTATTTCATCAAATACAATATTGTCTGCCTGCCCCCCTTTTCCTCTCCTCTCCATCTGAGACTCCTCTGATGTGAATGTCAGTATGCTTGATGGTGTCTCAGAGGCCTCTTAAGCTCTTATCATTACAAAAAAGATTTTTTTTTCCTGTTCAGTTTGGGTGAGTTCCATTTCTCTTTCAGCTTACTGATCCACTTCTCTGCATCATCTACCTACTCTACAATTGATTCCTTCCACTGTATTTTCTACTTTAGTAATTATATTTTTCAGCTCTGTGTGGTTCTTCTTTATGTTTTCTAACTCTTTGTTAAAATTCTTACTTTGTTTATCCATTCTTCTTGAGTTTGTTGAGAATCTTTATAATCATTACCTTGAACTATTTATCAGGTAGATTTCCTAATTCTCACTTTGTTTATCCATTCTTCTGAGTTTGTTGAGAATCTTTATGATCATTACCTTGAACCATTTATTAGGTAGATTGCTTACCTCTGTTCTGGTTAGTTCATTTTCTGAGGTTTTTGTTTGGGACACATTCCTCTATCTCTTCATTTTTCTAATTCTCTGTGTTTATTTCTGTGTATTAGGAGAGACAGTTATGTTTTCCAGTCCTGGAGAAGAGATTTAATATAGGAGATGCCCTACAGGGTCCCGCTGCACACTGCTCTCTGGTCACCAGGGCTGTGTGCTCTAGGGTACTCCCTAAGTAGGCTGCATGGACCTTTCTGTTATGGCAGGGCTAGTTACTGTGGGCGTGATGGTAGATGGAGCTGACCTCTGGACTGGTTGACTGCCTAACTATGTGCTCTTTGGTTGCTGCTGACCCACTGGTAGGCATGTCAGGTTCCTGGAGGGTGTGTGGAGGCCCAGGTCTAGTGTTAACCTGCTGGTACTGGTAGGGCTTGGTTCCTGCATGGCTGGCTCGATCATCATCATCGTCCAGATGATCTAGGACTGGGGCCAGACTGCTAGTGGGTGGATAAGCCCCTGGCACTAATATGCTAGAGGGAGGATCTCAAAATAGCTCTTAACAGCATCAATGTCCTTCGGGTAGTATGATCTCCCCCAAATGGCTGCTGCTGCTAAGTCACTTCAGTTGTGTCAGACTCTGTGGGACCCCATAGATGGCAGCCCACCAGGCTGCCCCATCCCTGGGATTCTCCAGGCAAGAATACTGGAGTTGGTTGCCATTTCCTTCTCCAATGCATGAAAGGGAAAAGTCAAAGTGAAGTTGCTCAGTCATGTCCGACTCTTAGAGACCTCATGGACTGCAGCCTACCAGGCTTCTCTGTTCATGGGATTTTCCAGGCAAGAGTACTGGAGTGGGGTGCCATTGCCTTACCAGTATCTATGTCTCAAGGGAGCCCTAGCTGCTTCCTGCCTCCCTGAGAGGCTCTACATGATTAGCAGTGATTCTGACCCATCCTCCTTTCAAACTATATCTTTTCTGCTAGTCTGCAGGTCACTGGCATACATATTTGCTCTGTAAATGGTTGTAATTTTGGTGTTACCATGAAAGGAGGTGAGCTGTGTCTTTCTCTTCTGCCTTCTCGGCCACACTCCTGCCCAGTTCTCTGTTCACTTCTTTCTACTTGTTGGTTTTTCTATTTCTTTTTTTATTAATTGCTTCTCTTTTAAAAAGCACACTTTTTCAGATTCTTGAGAGATGAAGCTTAATTTCTACTTCTTGTTTTTTCATTTCAAGGCAAATTATAGGTCACTGAACAACTTATGAATTGATTAGGTTCTGACCTCTAGTTTTCAACTGAGGATTGTGGAATTTTCAACTGAGGATTATTTACTGCATAAAAAGTATGGCCACATTGCCATTGTTTCTTTAGCATGAAGTATGAACAAGGCATTTTCACTTTGAGCAATGATTCTTCATTGGTATCACCTGGGAATTTGTTACATGTACATTTTGGTGTATCACCCCAGATCTACTCATTCATAAACTCTGTGAGTAAGTTTCATCTGTATGTATTTTGGAAAGACCTCTGAGTGATTCTGATACACAGCAATGTTTGAAGACTGCTGCCTTAGGGAAAAAAGGTGGGGGCGGGGATGTTATCACAGATTTATTCAACATTTAGTTTACATAATCTCTCTGTAATTTAAATTTTAAAAGGTAATAACACTAACTCCCCCCCCCTTTTATTTTTTTTTTGAAAATGTACTGGCTTTTTCTACAATAAGTCTTCTTCGCTGTGGGTTGGTCATGGAGCAAAGGTAGGTGTGCAACTAGATCAGTGTGATTCACTCCAATTAGACAACAGTAATATACATAAACTTCTAGAAAATTCCAGAAACATTTTAAATAACAATAAATGTTAGTTTCCTTGATTATTTCCAACTACAGGAAACTTGGTCCTTTAATTTTCTGACCTACTAGCCCTAGGTTCATATTCTTCCCCACAGGGCAATGCAGAATGGATTTAGATTCAACTATCATTTACTGAGAATCTAGTATGTGCCGTGTTTTCTATTTTAGATCTCCTGGTAACTGTATGTAGTAACATTTTCATACTCTTACTATGCGAAAGCCCTTGAAACATTTGTAGACATACTTATCATCACTTTCCAAGCAATACAACTCTAACTCTGTCAATTGCTTCTCATGTGATAATGATTTTAAGATTTTCAAAATTCTAATTGCTTTCCCCAAATCATATTTCAGCTTCCTAACATGGTATGCAATTCCTCATATTTTGGTATTACATGCTGCTGCTGCTGCTAAGTCGCTTCAGTCATGTCTGACTCTGTGAGACCCCATTGATGCAGGCTCCTCCATCCATGGGATTCTCCAGGCAAGAATACTAGAGTGGGTTGCCATTTCCTTCTCCACTGGTATAACATACTACATATATAAATAATGACCCTAACACATATAACATATTATCTCTTGTTCTAGACACTGTATTCCAATGAAAGAAACCTAAAATTACCTTCACCTCTGTGTATATGAGCCATATAACTGTGATTCTTATAAACTGATGTCTTAACAGGTCTTTCTTGACATGATTTTTTTAACCAAAGTGTATTTTACATCTGTTTTTATTAAATATAATCTTAGTAGTTTTAGTCATCATTCCAATCTGTTATGATTTCTTTTAGCTTTGATTCTGTCTTCACTTCTTTTTATTAGCTATTCCTCCCATATGTCTATCATCTGCACAACTTATAATTGTGCTTTTATGTCTTTGTTCAAGTTGTTGATGAAAATGTTGGATAGAACAGACTCCCATAATAATGCACATAATACTAATATCTTATATTTTTATGATGCTAAAGCATTCAAAAAGCATATTCATATACATGATCTCACTTGTTACTATTATCATGGGAGGTAGGAAAGGCAACCTTTTTTTTTTCTCATGTTATGGATAAAGAAATTTGATGCTAAGAGAACATAAGTCACACCTCAATTGGTAAAGAGTTAGTGGTACTATAACTTAGGTATTTTAAAGAGGCTTTTGTTTACAGTTCCAACCAACTATGAATTTGAATCCAGCTAACTGTATTACCATTCAGCCCATATTCATGCATCTGTAATTAGTTTCATAAAGCAGGAAGGATTAACTCATTCTTCTGGAAGAAATGGTGTTAAAACAGACAAGAAAGGATAGGACCCAGCCAATCAAAGTGTTGGGGGAGGCAAATGGAAGCCATAAAGTCTCTGTCTCTCCCACCACAGCACAAGCAAAATGGGCCTGGAGAAAAAACTCAGGAATGCTGATAGGGAAATCTGCTTTGGGTTGGGCAAATGACTATGTGGGAGAGGTCTCCTCCAGTGAAATATAAGGTACCACATATGACATGTTTTGAAGCCTAATCTACATGTCTCAGAACATATTTGATGAGAAATCTCGCTGACTGAAGAAGTCAGCTCTGACAGTAAGCATACAAGGCCATGACTGCATGACATCTTCCTCTGATGCACTTAGTCCATTCCTCCTCCTCTGAGGCTTTATTCCTAAATTGATGCACAACAGTGAGGAACGCATAGCAATATTTATCCACAGAATAGCAACCCTGCTTTCTGGTAAACAGGAATGGGGGTGAGCTAAAGGGTCTAGGTATTGAAGCACAACTCCATCTTTACCAGGTGAAGTTCATGGTAATAATGAAGCATTGTATACAGAGGTATCTCTTAGGTTGACTCTTATAAAATTATGAATATTTGACTCTTTTTGACCAACGACAGTTTCATACAATTCACCCAATACCTTCCAGTTTTTAATTTAATTTATTTGTTTTTAACTGTGTGGAGTCTTTGTTGCTGCTTGGACTTTTCTCTAGTTGTGGCGAGCGGGGGCTACTCTCGAGGTGCAGTAAATGGGCTTCTCATTGCAGTAGCCTCTCCTATTGTGGAGCATGGGACTCTGGGATGTGCGGGCTTCAGTAGTTGCGGCACATGGGCTCAGTAGTTGTGGCTCCTGGGCTCTAGAACAAAGGTTCAATCGACGTGGCTCACAGGCCTAACCACTCTGCAGCATATGGGATCCTCCTAGAACAGAGACAGAACCAGTGCTTCCTGCATTGGCAGGCGGACGCTCAATCACTGAGCTGCCAAGGAAGCTCTACCTGCTAGTTTTGTTCTGAGAAGATCTCAAAGGACCAGGATAAGAAAGAGTGCCTAACGTGTTCACCATAGCTTCTTTACTTTTCAAAGTGTTTTGAAAAGGAAATAATTTTAGCTGGCTTTTGTTATTCAGATTAACGTATTAGTTCCAAAAAACTTTGCGGATCTATCAAATCACTAATTTGTGGGAAGTAACAAAATAAATTTAATCAAGCAAACATATTGAGAATGCTTTATGGGCTAGGCACTATACTAGGTGCCAGGGATGGAGAAATGTGCAAAATAAAATTCCTAACATCAGGAGTTCTTAACCCAATCTAGGGTCGAACAAAAATAAGCAAATTATAATATAGTAAAATTAATTCAAGATAAAAATATGTGAAGACAGAGCATAATTTTCCAGGCCAGCATGGGTACGGGGAATGAGATAAGATTACAACAGATCTGAGTTTTGAAAGATAAATATGATTTAGCCAGATAGTCAAGAGGAATAAAGGGCATTCCAGGCTGGAAAAGTGATTGTGCCAAGGCTAGAGGCATGGGGATGGGGAAGCTGGAACATGATGGAGAGTCAAAGAGACACACGCAATTTGGAAACATTTTCTTTTACTTATGGGATCACTTACTTGTAATGTTAATTAACCTTGTCCTGACTAAAATTTTAAATATATAATTTTTTGAAGAGGTAACATCAAAATTTCAATTATTTCCTTTTGGCTTTTTGCATTTACTTTTCCTGTGCTTTAGATTTAAGAAACTAGCAATTTTTTTTAAGAAAAAAGAAAAGTTGTACCTTGATTGAGTTACCTAACTTTATTTGCATAACTATGTACATTTTACAGTAGAGCACAATATCAAAACAAACAATAATATCCCTGCCATGTTACACAAAGGTATGATTACACAGTTTAAAACTCAATTTTATTGTGCACATATGAAGACTGGTTTTTGATTGCTCAGTTTTTTTCTTCCCAACTCATAATAATTTCATTCTTCATCTTAAAGTTCTAAGGTTCAACTACATTTGAATTATCCATAAAAAATCATAAGTGTTGTCTCTGCATGAAAATTTCCCCCATACTTCATAACTTGAAAATGACTAAAGCAATTTATGCACTAAAAAGGAAGTGGGGGGTGGGTGGGGAATCTCTGTTCTCAGACAAGGGCAAGGGAGTCTGAGAATCAAAGGATAATTTCTTGAAAGAAAAGGCTGAACAGGTCAAAACAAAAGGTGATACTGCATGTTGTTTTGAAATGCTGACAATAGTATTCCTTCCTACTTGCCTTTCGGGCGATGTGGTCTGAAATAGAACTATGAGGGACCAGCGCCCCCGGGTCTCTCTGTACATCATCTTTAAGAACCATAAAGCCCTAGTGTCCTCCGACTACTCTGTTCTATTTTTGAGTGAGAGAAACACATGTGATTGAAAGGAAGGTTAAAATCTAAGCCAGACAACAAGGAGGCAGCTGAAAGGCTTGTTCACCCTGGAGTGTAATGAAAGATGTTGGTTCTGAGGTAGAAGTTAAGCTTTGTTGGAGACTTCAGGTTGCCTAGAAGTTTGCAATCAAAGAGGAGTCAGAGTCTGATGTGGTTGTGAGGAAATGTGCCGCTCTTACATTGCTCTTCTGTGATGTAGGGGCTGTGTACAGGCATATGTATTGAACTGGGAATCCCTGGGAAGTCCCCAAAAGAAGACTTCTAGTTGTGTTCTGCTGAAGCAGTCAACTTCAAAGGGACCCACAGTTGCTGCTACAGACACAGTGTGACTGAGATGTATGGCCTTTTCCTGCCATTTCTGTTGTTCTTACACGTAGTGTCCTTTGCTGACAGCACCTGGCAAGCCGTGCCTGTGTAGACAGCTTGTTTTGCTACATTGTGAGCAAACCTCAAAGTCTAGACTATTTGTGAAATGAATTTGGTTAAGGGTATAAAGTGAAACTCACTCAGTCATGTCCGACTCTTTGCGAGTCCATGGAATTCTCCAGATCAGAATATTGGAATGGGTAGCCTTTCCCTTCTCCAGGGGATCTTCCCAACCCAGGGATTGAACCCAAATCTCCCACATTGCAGGTGGATTCTTTACCAACTGAGCTATGAGGGAAGCTATAGGTTAAAGGTATATAGACTGCCTAAACATAATATGTGAATCAACCTCTTCTAGGAAAGGAGCCTGGATTTAAACAAGGCTTGACTTAGGTGTTAGTAATTGTGTGTATATTAAAAATCAATAATATATTTTGAAATGAGAGTAGTATGATAAGCAAAATACTGTGTTATGAAGATATGAGCAGACTTCAACATTAGATCCTATGCACTAAAATATGAATAAGTTAAATATTAATATGTTAGCCTTGGAGGTAAGGTGGTAATGGGTATCATACACTGAAAACTGAAAATGAGGACAAAAGAAGTTGACAAAGAATAATTAGAGCTCATGTGGTCACTGGTTCAGGGTTTGGCAGAGCCTTGCTGGAGAATTTTTGCAAGTTCAGCATATATACAGGACCTGGGAAATGAAACATTGCTTGAGCAAAATGGCTTATAGTTTATAAATTTGATGGTTTGTTCCTAGTAAACTCAATGAACTAATTAAATGGTGTTCTTGTTTAGTTTCTAATCCTATGGACTACAGCCTGCCAACTCCTCTGTCCACAAGATTTTCCAGGCAAGAATACAGGAGTGGGTTGCCATGCCCTTCTCCAGGGGATCTTCCTGACCCAGGGACAGAACCAGTTTCTCCTGCATTGGCAGGCACATTCTTTACCACTGAGCCAGTAGGGAAGCCCAAACCAGTTAGTCATATATGATTCAGTGGTGAGTTACATAGTAATAAGAGTTTGTTGTGCCTTAAATCATCTATGTATGTTAAGCTCCGGGGTTAGGGAGAGTCTTAGGATGGGGTGGGGGTTAAGATAAGAGTGTTTTATCAATTAAATAGGCAGAGAAGATGCTGAGAGCAAGGAGTACCTTTTGAAGTGGCTTGTCTTACATGAAAAACTCACTGTCCCATCAGCCTTTTCTTGCTCCTTGAACTGAGACATTGGAAGAAGCTAACATTTATTGTAGATGAAGTCCCAGTGGTGAGCAAAACTGAAGATGACTCCACATCCATTGGGTGCCTCCGTGCAAACATAAGAACAATCAAAGGACATTAAAGGACACCAAAGAACACCCTTTACCCAGATTCACCTACTGCTAGCATTTTGGTCTGTTTGCTTTATCTCTTTATCTTCAGAGATAAAGAATGTTCAGATATTCTTGGATGCCTGCATGACTTTCTTGAAAATCTAAAAGAGATTCTTCTCTACCATCTCCCATTTCTTTCATTTCTTTATTCCTAATCCTATGAAAGCCTTATTTCTCTTTGCTGGACTGGTAAAACCCTTTCGTCTCTGGTAGAAACTACTCTCCCCACAGCCTTCAGCATCCCCACTTTATCCAAAGTTATCTCCTGAGCTTGCCTCCCTCTTTTCAAGCCCAATGCATCGTTACTGAGATATCTGCAGTCTGAGTCCTGCCTCCACATCTCCTGCCTCCTTGGAGCCTTTTTTCCCCTCACAGCCCCATATGTTTTCACTCCCAGTTCTCACAAACCTTTCTCCATCAGCTGCCCCTCCCATCTGGAAGCAGTCCTCCCCCAGTCATGTCAGTATTAAAAACTATCCTCATTCATTCCACTCTTCTGACCTAGTACAGCATCCTTCTCTCTCCCACCGGAAGCTGAACATTTGCATTTTATCACATCCGCCCCGGCCCATATGGGGTCACCCTTCAATCCTCTGATATTTTTAGAGAAAGTGAGGATCTTGCTACCATCGTTAGTCTGGTATTCCTGGCTTTTCAGCCAAAAGTTTGGCTGTCTAGTGACAGACTGCAGTAGGGACTGAAAAGTGAATCATAGCTATTATCAAGGAGGAAAAGTTACCTCAGGATTCTAGAAGCCTGTGGCCTCTGCTCTCCTCCTGTGTGCTGAAATGTTAGGTAGAGTGCAAATTAGTGAGAATATGATGGAGAGGAGGGAATGTACAAGGTAAAGAGGGGACCAGATGCAGTCAGGGTTTGAATCTTCCAAATACTACTCACATCTTCACCTATGAAAATTCTTGGGGATACCTGTTGGTCTTAGAACACTAGTAACTCTTTTTTCGTTTTAACTTTTCATCCTAGATACTTAAATGATCCACTGAGAATATGGAGTTGTGCAATAATGTTGATTTGCACTGTTGTCTATTCATCTTGAATAGCTATTTAAATTTAGTTACTGGTGGCCATCTGTTTACCATTCTATGAAATGGGGGCACTGGATTTGATTATGTCAAAAGTCTAGTCATTCTGTTATTATGTGTGCATAGCCACTGTGAAGCATGCTGGAAGGTATAGTCAGAAACTCCTTCCTTGGAAGAGGAAACAGGTGAATTTAGAGTAGGAGCACTGAACAGTCCTTGTTTGTACCTGTAATTATCCAGTTATAACAGAAGAGTTATTACTTAGCACCCAAAAATAAATATAGATTCTTCTGCTTTCTAAAGGAATTTGGATAAAATTATCTCTATGTACTGTTTCTTTTCTCTCATGGAAATTGGTTGAGATGATAGGAAGTAAAGAAATTCAAATTATCTTCCTGTTCATCTGTGCTCTTCTGGAAGAATCTGTTGCTTTGCGTTGTCTACTTTAGTGGCAGGCTCTGAGCTGGGTAGGTGATGAAGGGTTAAGTTACTCTGCATAATAATGTACAAGGGAATGCCTCTCAGGGAAGCTAAAAGGAAGAAGCCCCAGAGAAGAGTGAAGCAGGGAGTTTTTAGACTGCTAAGCAGCACACTGAAGCAAAAAACCTGTCACCTCAACCTTCAGGAAAGTCTGCTCCATGAAAACCACTTAAGTGAGAAAGTCTGAATAGACAAAAAACACCAGGTAGAGGAAGTGAGACCAGAGTAAGATCACAGTTCATTGGAAGGTAGAACTCAATACTGAAATACGTTCAGTTCAGTTCAGTTGCTCAGTCGTGTCTGACTATTTGCGACCCCATGAATCACAGTACGCCAGGCCTTCCTGTCCATCACCAACTCCCGGAGTTCACTCAAACTCATGTCCGTCAAGTCAGTGATGCCATCCAACCATCTCATCCTCTATCGTCCCCTTCTCCTCCTGCCTCCAATCCCTCCCAGCATCAGGGTCTTTTCTAATGAGTCAACTCTTCTCATGAGGTGGCAAAAGTATTGGAGTTTCAGCTTCAGCATCAGATCTTCCAATGAACACCCAGGACTGATCTCCTTTAGAATGGACTGGTTGGATCTCCTTGCAGTCCAAGGGACTCTCAAGAGTCTTCTCCAACACCACAGCTCAAAAGCATCAATTCTTCGGCACTCAGCTTTCTTCACAGTCCAACTCTCACATCCATACATGACCACTGGAAAAACCATAGCTTTGACTAGATGGACCGCAAAGTAATATCTCTGCTTTTCAATATGCTATCTAGGTTGGTCACAACTTTCCTTCCAAGGAGTAAGTGTCTTTTAATTTCATGGCTGCAATCACCATCTGCAGTGATTTTGGAGCCCCCAAAAATAAAGTCTGACACTGTTTCCACTGTTTCGTCATCTATCTGCCATGAAGTGATGGGACCAGATGCCACAATCTTTGTTTTCTGAATGTTGAGCTTTAAGCCAACTTTTTCATGCTCCTCTTTCACTTTCATCAACAGGCTTTTTAGTCCCTTTTCTAAACATTTTGACGAGAGCATTGCAGACTTGGTATAGTGGAATCAAGGCACATAAAGAACATGTCTTATATACTTAAGAATATTCTAAAGAACATTACCACCCACAGGACACACTTGTGACATACTTTCTGTTCTTATACCTTGTAGGAAACCCCACATGTGTGAATGTATTTGCCCTTTAAATGTGACATAATCAACTGCAATGTTTATGAACAACCAGTTTATGAACTATGAGGGCTAATTAGATATAATCCATGTACTATAACACATTTCAAAGGGAGACATTTAAATGTCATAAATTTTATCTATAATATAGACCTAATTGCATTTTATCATATTACTTTTTTTCCAGCTGTAATATTAGACTTACTGTAAATGTTCTATTCTAACAGCACACCCTTGAACATTTTTCATTTCTACAGAAACTTAGGACCTGTGGTAATCAATATTTGATGGGACTGTTGAGTTACTTGATATGATAGCTTCTGACAAAGCATTAACTTTTATTGACAACATATTCACATGTTTTAATACAGTGACTGGCACATAATAATTGTCAATAAATATTAGTTATTGCCAATCTTACTATTTTTGCATTTGTTATTGAATACTAAATATGGCCCTTTTCACAACTATTACCTCATCAAAAATCAAAGAACAGTACTTCAAGGTATATACTATCATCCTAGTTTCATAGAAAAGGAATATAAGGTCCAAATAAACCCAACACTTACATATATTTTAACAAATAGAAAATAGTAAAGTGATTATTCAAACCCAAAGCACATGTTCCTTCCATGATATGCATTTATCTAAATATGGTCTGCCTTTGCTGGAGATGGGTGATTATAAGCAGTGCATAGAAAAGCATTTACAAATTTTAGTAGCCTTACATTAATTTTGACAGATATAAGAAAAATATTTATGACTAGTAATAATATATTTCTGGTTATAGCAGTGATTATGGACTGTAGCCCACCAAGCTTCTCTGTCCATGGGATTCTCCAGGCAAGAATACCAGAGTGGATTGCTATGCTCTCCTCCAGATGATCTTCCTGACGCAGTGATTGAATCCCGGACTCCTGCATTGCAGGCAGACTCTTTACCATCTGAGCCACAAGGGAAGCCTCAATAATAGATTTCTGGTTATAGCAGTGGTTATAAAAATAGTCTTAAAATATTTTATTAGAGTAAAATACATATTAAACTTAAAAAATATATTCATAATAATACAGCTGGAAAAAGTCACAAAAGAAGTGCTTAAATGGTTGAAGCTTAAATAAGAGTATAACAAATCATACTTAGAGGACTTCTTAAACTTCTCTTGTCAGGAGCTTAGTGATGGCTTGGAAACTAGAAAAATCTGTTCACTCACATGAAACATCATATGTTAAAACATCATTTAAAATGTCTACTAAATTGTTATTGTAAAGGAAATATCATTTTTAAAGCAAGTAGAACTTCTTTGTTTCTTTCTTTCTGGCTTCGCTGGTCCTTGTTGCTATGTGTGGACTTTAGTTGTGACAAGTAGAGGCTACTCTCTAGTTGTCATGAGTGGATTTTTCATTGTGGTGTTTTCTCTTGTTGTGGAGCATAGACCCTCAAGCTCAGGATCAGTAATCATGACACATGGGCTTAGTTGTCCTGCAGCATGTGAGATCTTCCTGGACCAGGGATCAAACTCATGTCCCCTGCAGTGGCAGGCAGGTTCTTAACCACTGGACCAAAGGGAAGTCCCAAGTAAAACTTCTTATATGCTTTAGCATTACCATTCTTTTCCCCTACTAACTACTTTTTACACGTTTCCCTCATCTCTGGTTTCATTGTGGTGACTCCAGGCATCTGAGGATGTTGGTTGTCTGAGCAGCTGAGGGACTTGATCCATTCCAAATGTTGTTTTATTTAGGGCATCACTCTCCAGAAGGGACATCAAGCCCAGATAAATACTTCCCCCACTCTTACTTGGTTTCTTATCTACAGAAGGCTCTCAAAGATCCCCACCCCATGATTTTTATAGCCCATTCTTTGGTGTGGGTCGGACCTTGTGATTTGCTTCTAAAGGACAGAATCTGAAAAAAGTGCCAGGATGCTCCTTTCATGATTAAATTATGAAAGTTGTGACTTCCGTCTTGCTGGACTCTCTCCCCTTGGACTTCTCCATGTGCCCTTTGATGAAACAAGCTGCCATACTGGAGAGGCACACCTGGCAATGGTCTGTGGGCAGCCTCCAGCCACAAGCCCTCTGGGAAGTGAGACCCTCTGTCCACCACTCATGAAAATCGAATGCTGTCAGTAGTGATCATAGTGATCTTGGAGTGGATTCTTCTCCATTGGAGACTTTGATACTAGAGGCACAGCCTACACCCGGATTGTAGCTGTGAGAGTCCCTGAAGGAAAAAACAAAACAAAACAGCTAATCCATGCCTGGATTCCTGACCTACAAAAACTGTGAGAAAATAAATGTTATTTCAAGCTACTAAGGAGTAACTTGTTATGCAGCAAGAGATAACTAATACAGTCTTAGTAAATTTAACTTTAAAAACACCACTGTGTGGACCTTCTCTGTATCCGTGGTTGTGTTTTACTCAGTTAGGGAGAATTTTCCATCACATATGTTTCACTGACCTTAAACTTCATGCAAGATATTCCTCATCTCTAACCCCGCACCCATTTAAGCCCCATTTATTTCTGGTAAATACCTTTAGTATTTTGTCTTTCATGTTTACTTATGAATAAGTTGTATCAGTTACAATGAGCTTTCTGTCTTTTCCTCCTCTCTGTCCAAGTCCTTCTCCTGATAAGCCATCTTCTGCTGAGCACTCTGTTACCTGTGAAGCTAGTCAAGGACTTCTCAGCCCTATCCCTGAATTTTAAGGAGAATTCACCTGCCTCACTTGGAGAAGGCAATGGCACCCGACTTCAGTACTCTTGCCTGGAAAATCCCATGGACGGAGGAGCCTGGTGAGCTGTAGTCCATGGGGTCGCAAAGAGTCGGACAGAACTGAGTGGCTTCACTTTCACTTTTCACTTTCATTCATTGAAGAAGGAAATGGCAACCCACTCCAGTGTTCTTGCCTGGAGAACCCCAGGGACCGGAGAGCCTGGTGGGCTGCCGTCTATGGGGTCACACAGAATTGGACACGACTGAAGCGACTTAGCAGCAGCAGCAGCAGCAGCACCTGCCTCACTCCAGGAATTTGCACCCTTTCTGGGCACTAATGCAAAAATTCTGGAGTCTTTTAGACATAAACTTAAGAAAGGAAAGACTCTGGAGTCCTTGATAAGCTGATACAGGTTCAAGTTCAGACTGAAGACAAAATATTTCCTCAGTTTTCACTTTAAACTTTTTTTTTTTAATCATACTGCTAACTGCTAAGTCGCTTCAGTCGTGTCTGACTGTGTGCGACCCCAGAGATGGCAGCCCATCCAGATTCCCCCATCCCTGGGATTCTCCAGGCAAGAATACTGGAGTGGGTTGCCATTTCCTTCTCCAATGCATGAAAGTGAAAAGTGAAAGTGAAGTCGCTCAGTCGTGTCCGACCCTCAACGACCCCATGGAGTGCAGCCCACCAGGCTCCTCCATTCATGCGAGTTTCCAGGCAAGAATACTGGAGTGGGGTGCCATTGCCTTCTCCAGAGCATTCAAATCTATCAGTATTCTTATAAGCACTGCATTCGCCGTGAGGAGATATTCTCATCTTTTCCTTCAGTCGCTTTTCTCATTGTGATTCAGTTTGGGAATTTTCTTGCTAGGTCTTCAGTTCAGTTCAGTAGCTCAGTTGTGTCCTACTCTTTGCAACCCCATGGAATGCAGCACTCCAGGCCTCCCTATCCATCACCAACTCCTGGAATTTATTCAAACTCGTATCCACTGAGTCGGTGATGCCATCCTACCATTTTATCCTCTGTCATCCCTTTCTCCTCCCACCTTGAATCTTTCCCAATAAACCAGTTCTTCACATCAGGTGGCCAAGTATTGGAGTTTCAGCCTCAACATCAGTCCTTCCAATGAATATTCAGGACTGATTTATTTTAGGATGGACTGGTTGGATCTCCTTGCTGTCCAAGGGACTCTCAAGAGTCTTCTCTAACACCACAGTTCAAAAGCATCAATTCTTTGGCACTCAGCTTTCTTTATAGTCCAGCTCTCACAAGTTAACTGATTTTTTTCTTCTGCTGTGCTAATTTTATGATAAACTCATTCAGTCAATTTTTAATTTCAGATATTGTATTGTCTAAATTCGGAAATTTATTTTTTTCATAAAACTTCTACTTCTGTCCCAATTATGCTCATATTTTCCTTCAAATCATTGAACATATTCATAGCAGCTCTTTTAAAGTGCTTGTCTACTAATTCCAACATCTCAAATTTTTTCTGTTCCCATTGACTGATTTTCTCCTCATTACACATACATTTTCTTGTTTCTCTTATCCTAGTAATTTTTGAATGCCTACCAGATAAGAATGAAACAACTTGCTGAGCTTTTGGTTTCTGCTGTCTTCTTTTTTAGAGTGTTGCTATTTGTTTTGGCAAGCAGTTAAAATTACTTGCAAATCAATTTGATTGTTTTAAGCTTTGTTTTAACCTTAAGGCTTGTTTATTTAGACCTGGAGTGTCCTTTACTGTAGGGCTTGTTTAACTCTACTACTAAAGCAGGAACATGCTGGGATTTCAACTGAATGCTCCAAGGAAGAGTCTTCTGCCGGTTGGTTGGAAATCAAAGATATGCCAAGGCTGTGTGATCTCTGGGACTTGTTTAGATTGCAACTCTTTGTAGCTATTCTTTTTCTAGGTGTTTCTTAGTCCAGTCCTATGAAGCTTCATCTTAGTAGGCTTAGCTTATTCTCAGCCAAAGCCTCAAGGAACCTTTGTGCAATTTCTAAAGAACTTTCTCTGAATAAGTACTTTTTCTCTGGAGCTCTCCCCTGTAAAATTCCACCACTCCTGTCCCCTCAACTCAGATCTCTGTCACATCAACTCTGCAAAACCACTGTCTTCTCCCTGGATTGATTATCCCTGTGCTAGTCTGTCCTAAGGTGCCATCATTTGTTTACCCCTTCTCAAGAGTCAAAGTCTAGCCTGTTTCCCAATATCTGAAAAGAGTTGGTTTCTGTCTTGTACAGTTTCATATTTCATATAGTTTTCTAGTTGTTTTAATAAGAGGTCAAGGTTCTCTGTGCCACCTGGGTTTCAAAATAGAGCTTCCCTGTGTTGCAATACTTTTAAAGAAATGAACACAAATTACCTTATTAGTTTTTACTTTTCTCCTTAAAATAAGATATGAATAAGTTCATTGGAATTCAAGTGGAAGGCGAATTCAGGTGGAAGGCATCTTCAGGTTACAGACACCAAGTTACATTCAGAATCACTCCTCCCATTTACAACAATGCTATGTTATTAGTCTAAACATTCTGCTTTCTCCTTCCTTCCTTTAGAATAAATTTCCGCCTAAGTCTTTGAATACTCATGTAAATACACACTTGTCAGGCCAGAGCCATCACACTGTCAGACACGCTCATGCCTGAATGTAAGTACTCCTTATGGCTCAGTCTCAGGAATTCAACTTTACCCCTAAACCTTTATGCAATTACAAGATTCCATTACTCTTGATTATATACATATAATAATACTCTGGCTCAATCTTCTTCCCATTGCATATATAGGATAGGCAAAAGAGCTCATTTTTTATTATTTTCTTTAGAAATGTGCCTATAAGAGATTGCCAGTTTTGGTGTTTACCTCCTGTTTGTAGCTTAGGGAAAATATTCTGCCTAAAGCAATGGTTCTTAAGTGTTAGCAGGCTGGAGAATCCCATGGACAGCTATTAAATATTCATAAGCAGGTTGTCTTTATTTTTCTAATATCAAATCAAATCTGACACAAATCCTTCCATTTCCTAAGGCTAATGAGAAATTGATTTTCTGTCATTAATTGGGATTCTTCCCTTCAGGGCATAAAATGATTCTAAGGGTCTTATTCAAAGTATAACTTTCAGAGAGATTACTCTAGTTTTTGGTCCACATATGATTTCATTTTCAAAGACCTCATAGTCCCTGAAGGGGTCCTGTGTTTGTTGTGCCACACTTGATCAAAAAGGCTCTTTGTCACAGCTAGAAGCTGAACTCATACAGTTTATCCTCTGGGTATACCATACAACCAGTACCCCCTATCGCCAAGATTTTCTACCTGCTGTGGCTCTGCCAAGGAGAACTACAAGCACTCCTGTGTTTTGTCGGGCCCCTCTCTTCCCTGGTCTTGAGGAACCTCTTTTGCCCTTGCTCTGCCCTTTTTATTCACCCAAGGACTTGCCTTACGCCTCACAGGCATGGCGTCATTGGTCATCTTCCCCAGGAAGACATTGAAGTGGTGGTAGCAATCTCCATACACTGCCATTAGTCCTAAAGTGATAGAATACTAACGTCTATCTCTTTGAAACAGAGAGGTAAGAATTATAAAAACAGGTACACACTCACACACACAAATCAATGTCCTAATAATTTATCCCGCTGTATGTCATTTGTTGTCTAAGTTCAATCTGCTTCTGGTGGTCTCACGTGCACTTACTACACTGTGTTTTCTTAAAAAATCAGCTGTAATGTATCTGTTATTTTGAAGTCTATATTATTTTAACTTTTGTGATATGTATGTTTACAGCTTGCTGCACTTAAGAAAATGAATTCCACTTGCTCAAGGCGGGTGGAGCCTGAAGGAAAAAGACAGACAAGGGTAATTTTGTAAGAAGTTAAAATGTATCCTTGTGATGATTTTGGCAAAAAAATCAAAAGATTTCCTAATATGGCAAGTCTTTTTTTTTTTAATTTCAGCAAATATGAAGTTAGTGTCTACTATGGATTCAGTACACAGCACAGTATTTTAAGTATTGTAGGTGGATTCAAAGATGGTCTCTACCCTCAGATACTTGCATTCTGACAGACTAGTATGCTGTATTATGCATGCCTCCCACTCTCCAACTTTACACTTATATTTTTTCCTCTCTCTGTCTATGTCTCTTTCTGTCTTTCTCTGTCACACTCTCTCTGTTTCTCTGTCCCCCTCTCCTCTTTCTTCCATCACTCTGTTCTTCACTTGATGAAACCTCTCCTGGCATTTCTGCTTCATTCTGCCTGCCTGTCCAATTCTTTTCTCTGCTGACAGTTTTTCTCATCTTAATCCCTTTGTTTTTCTTAAAACTTGTCCCAAAATTAGCATGGTGGCCACCTGACCCCTTTCTAGTTATTTTTCACTTTAATGCTCATTCTTAACTGCTTTCATCATTCAGTTTTATAATTTGTAACTCCAGTCAAAGCTCATGTGTTCTTCACAATAATGTCCTCCAGTAGGCAAGACAACTATTACTGTTTATGTGGTACAGATAAATTCTTTAAGGCACAAACAGATAATGTTATGGCCATAATTTAGTAGGAAAGAGTGAAGAATAGAACAAAGACCTTCCAACTCTCAATACCGAGTCCCTTGTAATTCAACACAGTGTCCTTCAAGATTCTTCTTGTTCTTGCAGTGTGGCTCCTTGCCACATGTAAGGTTGTGTTGTTGATTGCCACTCAGATATTTTTAACCATACACCACCTTGAGGTCAAGAATTATTTCTTACTCATCTCTTCTCTGCCAGGAGAGCACATTCTAATTAACTGCTCAACAAATAGTGGATGATATGATACAAATAAGGCACGCTGCTGCTGCTGCTGCTGCTGCTGCTAAGTCGCTTCAGTCATGTCCGACTCTGTGCAACCCCATAGACAGCAGACCACAAGGCTCCTCTGTGCCTGGGATTCTCCAGGCAAGAGTACTGGAGTGGGTTGCCATTGCCTTCTCTGCAAATAAGGCATAGGCAAAAAGTAAAACACTGGGGTTGGGTAGACAAAAAGCAGAGCAGGGTGGCAGCTCAGTGAAGCAGAAGGCTCTTTTGGAAATCCTGTTGGTTGAGTTTTTACATTTCTGTGCTGATGAAATGCGATGTATGCTGTAAATGATAAGCCAGTATTGCATCTCTCTTTTCACCTGTATGGCATTTTAGGTTGTGTAGACTTCATTCAGGGAAGATGGAAATGAAATTCCAGCTATGGAAGGGAAAAATTACAATTTCCCCCCAAAACAGATTGATTTGACCTTTAACACTGATGTTAAAAAACATGGAGCTTCCTCACCAACATACATAGCTGTCTTTTGTTTATGGGAGGATTATCACTTTCTCTTCGGTGACTCTGTCCTAAGTCTCTGTTTTATTTATGTTGCTCTTAAGTGTTGTGTTGCAGGGAGCTTTAGCTTGCAGGGCATGCTATGCCTCCAATGTACATCCGTGGCCATGGGCTTTATGCCTGTGAAATGGTTCTTAGTTTGCCTATGCTACTTTTTTAATTCAGAAGGAATTCATGTATCACCATCTCCTTATGCAGCCTCATGAAAATTAACACCTGCCTTCTCCTTGCTGAAAAGAGATGTATTGAAGATTTATGTTTGTAAGAAGGATGGAACGCCTTTGAGCTAGTTGCCACCAATGGAAATGTTGTTATTATATCCAACATGGAGCAAGGAGAGTGGATTGATTGTGTGATCTGTTCAAGGTTATACATTTAACAAATATCGTTATTGAAACAAGAGAGAAAGGATGAGTGTACAGAAACTGTCTCCCCAACACACAGGGTTTTACAT
Organism: Bubalus bubalis; assembly: GCF_019923935.1. Classification (NCBI taxonomy): domain Eukaryota; kingdom Metazoa; phylum Chordata; class Mammalia; order Artiodactyla; family Bovidae; genus Bubalus; species Bubalus bubalis. Next base: position 108,318,730 of record NC_059157.1, on the reverse strand, counting down.
TATTCAAAAGGAGTTCTTTAAAAACAAATGGTTCCTGTATTGTGTGCAGGCTTTCTGTTTTTGTCCGGTTTAAGATTAACAATGCACCTGGAGCATTCTTTTCATTTTTCTCTGCCATTACACATAATTTTACTTCCCATAAAGCCCTATTCCAAACTCGCCTACTTCCCAGATTAATCTCACCTTCTCATATTCTGAATGTAGAATGTTGTAGAAGAACAAAAAAAGAGGGCTCAGAACTCCAGTATGGCCACAGTATTGACAAACTTTGAGTCTCAGATCCTTCATCAGCTAGACAGGATAATGAAAAGTTAGCCGTTTATTTGAAAGGGTTGTAGCCAGTGAGATACGGCAAGAGAGGTATTTGTAAATTAGAAAAGACTATATAATTCTAGTTGTTATTTTTATTATCTTTCTTTTGCTCTGTAGGTTCTGCCTGACCTTAATATAATACTCTGTTTACACTCGATTAATATGTCTGTTTGCGAATTGCTTTCTAAGCCTTCCCAAGCCCTTTTCAGTGACTTATAAATTCTCCAAGGGCAAGACTGTATCTTCTATTTCTTTTATATCCAGTGCCTCCTGCTCCCACACTGGTGCACTGTCAATCGATACCACCTTGAACATAAAGTGCCCTGAAAAGCAAGTGACAGAAAATGACTTTGAATCGTCCACAGACTATGACACCAGTAATCTAGACGGTGTGTTTCAGTCAGAAGAATGAGAGCAGGAACTAGATCATGTGGTTGTAAACTATAGCAGCCTTGGCATGAAGTCACAGAGCAAATGGTAATTAGCATTAGCACAGACTTTGGGGGGTAAAGATGAAGGAGGTAAAAAAAAAAAAATTCTGCCTTATGGATAAAAGCCCTGTTCCCTGTTCCCTTCTTAAATATAAGCATGCAAACTTCATAGCTTAGCAAGAGGAGAGCTGTGGCCCTCAAGGGGGCCTCCATATCTCTTTTCTATGAGGTTTATCTTTCTCTTGGGAGCTTCACTGGAAATTTATTGCCACTGGTTCTTCCCTAAAGGACACTGCTCTCTCCCTTAAAAGTTGAGGCTCAAATGCAGACAAATTTCCTTTAGTACTGTTAAGAATAGCTGGAAATGTCAAGATGTTTCCTAAAACCAACAACAAAAAAAAAAAAAGGAAAAAAGCAAGACATCTCAAGTCAGTGAAAAGTGAAAGTGAAAGTCTCTCAGTCATGTCCAGCTCTGTTCAACCCCATGAAACTGTAGCCTGCCTGGCTCCTCTGTCTATGGGATTCTCCAGGCAATAATACTGGAGTGGGTTGTCATGCTCTTCTCTTGAGGATCTTCCCAACCCAGGGATAGAACCTGGGTCTCCTGCACGGAAGGCAGATTCTTTACCATCTGAGATACCTGGGAAGCCACCCACCCCACTCCCTGTTTTACAAAACATAAGTTCCTAGCTCATAAGCTATGCCCACTTTTTTCCAAGGTTCATAGCCTGGTCCAGTTCTGAGCAGATTTCTTTACTTTTTCTCCCAAGAGCTGCATCTTGCTTTGTTTTGCCATTATATCTCTCTGTCTCTGCTACTTGTTATTAGATGGTGGTATAAAGACTAAAGGAGAAACTTTTTCTCTCCAACCACCAGCCAGGATGCTTTTACTAAGCTTTTACTGAGCAAACTCTTCACTAGCCATTGCTATAGTTTGTGCTTGAGACTCCCCATGTTTTACAAATGAGGAATGGCTTACCCTTTTGCATGAGGTCATCTCATTTTTGCAATGAAGTTACATTGTCACGCTGCTTATTTAACTTATATGCAGAGTACATCATAAGAAACACTGGGTTGGAAGAAGCACAAGCTGGAATCAAGATTCCTGGGAGAAATATCAATAACCTCAGATATGCAGATGACACTACCCTTATGGCAGAAAGTGAAGAAGAACTAAAGAACCTCTTGATGAAAGTGAAAGAGGAGAATGAAAAAGTTGGCTTTAGCTCAACATTCAGAAAACTAAGATTGTGGCATCTTGTCCTGTCACTTCATGGCAAATAGATGGGGAAATAGTGGAAACCGTGGCTGACTTTATTTTGGGGGGTTCCAAAATCACTGCAGATGGTGATTGCAGCCATGAAATTAAAAGACACTTACTCCTTGGAAGGAAAGTTATGGCCAACCTAGACAGCATATTAAAAAGCAGAGATATTACTTTGTCAACAAAGGTCTGTCTAGTCAAGGCTATGGTTTTTCCATTAGTCATGTATGGATGTGAGAGTTGGACTATAAAGAAAGCTGAGCACGAAAGAATTGACGCTTTTGAACTGTGTTGTTGGAGAAGACTCTTGAGAGTTCTTTGGACTGCAAGGAGATTGAACTAGTCAGTTCTAAAGGAAATCCACCCTGAATATTCATTGGAAGGACTGATGTTGAAGCTGAAACTTCAATACTTTGGCCACCTGATGCAAAGAGCTGACTCATTTGAAAAGACCCTGATGCTGGGAAAGATTGAGGGCAGGAGGAGAAGGGGATGACAGAGGATGAGATGGTTGGATGGCATTACTGACTCAATGGACATGAGTTTGGGTAAACTCTGGGAGTTGGTGATGGACAGGGAAGCCTGGCATGCTGCAGTTCATGGGGTCACAAAGAATAGGACACGACTGAGTGACTGAACTGAACTGAACATCCATACCACATAATTATGCACACACAAAAAACAGGGCTTCTTCACACTGGAGAAATCTGACTTTGCCTTTTGAATATTCCTGTAATAATGTTTAGGAAAACCTGTGGGTTTGAGGGTGTGGTTGCCCATGTTTTCAATTTCAGTCTCTAAAGCCTATAAGAAGGTAGTTGCTGGCTATTGTTTGATTGTTGCTCTAGCCTGGACCTGATGCTGCTGCTGTTGCTAGCACATTAGATGAGAAATCATTTGCTTGCTTTCTTGTAGGCTATCAGAAGTTTAAATGTTTACTAAATGAGTCTCTAGCTGAAATTCTCTATGTATCAGAAAAGATACTGAGAAAGAAAGAAAACTGAATCAACAGGAGGTTCTTGAAAAAAACTGAGTTTTCCTCAATGATAACAATTTTCAAAATTATAATAATATCACAATCAACATATATTCACAATTTCTTCATATTTCCATTTTACCTGGAATCTTGTATGTATGTGTGTTTATCTTTGTCAGTGTATTATACCCCAATTGCTGGCCCCAAACCCTCCATTTCTAAAATCTTATCATTTCAAAGATGTTATAAAATGAGATCATACAGTCTGTAACTTTTTGAGATTGGCTTTTTTTTCACTCAGCTTAAGTTTATAGAGATCTATCCAACTTGGTGCTTTCAATAATTCATTTGTTTTATCGATAAGTAATATTCCATGGTATATATGTCCCACAGATGAGTTAAATATTCACATGTTGAAGAATATATGGGCTAGTTCTAGTTTTCATCTATCATAAATAAAGCTGCTATGAATATTTGCTTTTGTGGGCATTTCAGGTGAAAAGAAAGTTTTCATTCTTCAGGGACAGGTGTCTCAGAGTGCAGTTGCTGGCTTATGTGGTCATTTCATCTTTAGCTTTAAGAGAAACTGTCAAACTGTTGTCCACAGTGACTATTGCATCTTAAATTCTCATCAGTAATGTCCAAGTGATGCAGTTTCTCTGAATCCCTGTCAGCATTTGGAATTATAACTCTTTTTTTATTTTAACCATACTGATATGTGTGTGGTGATATCTCATTGTGGTTTTACTTTGTGTTTATGTGATGGCTGATGATGTTAAAATCTTTTTGTGTTTTTATTTGTCATCTTCATATCTTCTCAGTGAAATGTCTGTTCATGTTTTCTGCCCATTTCCTAATTGTATTGATTTTATTTATTTGTTTGTTTATGTCTTACTCTTCAGTATAGAGAGTTGTTGATGTATTCTCAATATTAGTCTTTTGTCAAATATGTCATTTACAAATATTTCTTCCAGTCTTGTAGCTTCTCTTTTCATCTTCATAATATGGGCTTTCACAGAGTAAAAACATTTAATTTTGATGAGCTCCAATTTGCAAAATTTCCTTTTATGGATCCTAGTTTTGTGTCAAGTATAGCAGCCTTTGATTAATTCTAGATTCCAAAGATTTTTCTTTTTGTTCCTAAATTTTTTTTTGTTTTATATTTTACATTTAAGTGTATGATTCACTTTAATTAACTGTTACATAAGATGTGAGGTATGAGATTTACGTAGAGGTTCATTTTTTTTCTTTTCCCTGTGAACATTCACTTGCTCCAAGACCTTTTATTGAAAAATCTGTATTTTTAAATTTTTCTTTTTAATTGGAGGATAATTTCTTTACAATATTGTATTGGCTTCTGCCATACAACATCGTGAATCAGTCATAAGTATATGTGTGTCCCCTCCTGCTTAAACTTCCCCCTCGCCCCACTCCTATCCTCCCCTCTAGGTTGTCACAGAGCACCATATCAAGCTCCCTCTGTTATATATATACACCAACTTCCCATTAGCTCATATGTATGGTAATGTATATGTTTGAATGCTAGTCTTTCAATTCATCTTATGAAAAGGCTATCATTCTTAAACTGAATTACTTTCACCTTAAAAAATAATTTGAACATACTTCTTTGGGTCTATTTCTTGTTTCACTGTGAAACTAGACCTATTAGTCTGTTTTCTACCATTCCGTCTTTAATATTATAGCTCTATAGTAAGACTTGATATTAGGAAGAGTGATTCCACCCCTTTATTCTTCTTTGCCAAGCTTAATTTAGGTATTCTATGACCTGTGCCATACAGTAAGCTGTTTATGTCTACAAAAATAACTTGCTGGAATTTTAATAGGTCTTACTTTAAACTTATAACTCTATTTGGAAAGAATTGACATCTTCACCATGTTGAATCTTCTAATCCATGATATATTTCTCCATTTATTTATTTAGGCCGTCTTTCTTTTCTTTTATCAACATTTTATGATTTTAAGGATATAAATCCTATGTGTGTTTTGATAAGTAAATCCCCAAATACTTGATTTTATTTGGAGCAATTCTCATTGGTATTGTATTTTTAATTTCAATTCCTGTATATTCATTGTTAGTATACATAAATTGAACTGTTTTTTGTATGTTGGACTTGTAATCTATGACCTTACTAAATTCAGTTATGTAAGAGTTTTGTAAACTCTAGGATTTTTTGTCTGGACAGTTGTTGCTGCGCTGTTCAGTAGCTAAGTTGAGTCTAATTCCTTGCACCCTCATGGACTGCAGCTTGCCAGACTTCCCTGTCCTTCACCATCTCCTGGAGTTCGATCAATGTGGACAATTATGTCATGACAAATAGAGATAGTTTTATTCCTTTCTTCCCAACCTACATGCCTGGTTAGAGATTTGGGTTCTATGTTGATGTAAGAATGGACATTGCAAACTGGCTAATCTGTTTTAAAAGCCCACTGAAAAACTGGGGTGTATTTAAAGGAACAGTACTTGGCTTTGTCCAGCTCATTGGAGGAGCCTGGATTTTTTTGGTGTGTATAACCTTAACACATATTAAAAGCTTATCTCAGTATTTGAGAGCTCACTTTGGAGACAAAAATGTGTCACATTTGTTGGCAATGATACTGGGTGAGATTTGGACAAACTTGTAAAAAGGAAGATTTTGGCTTAGAAGAAAGAGCATTATAGTGGAAATACTCTCTGGCACTGGTGAAAGATGTCTCATGGAGGATTAGTTCTTTTCTAAAAGTGTTCAGACAGAGGCAGAATTATATTCTATAAAACACTATATAGAAGGGGCTCCTTTCTGAGTCCCGGGTGCTCTCCAAGGCTTTGTGCCGTCACCCATTCTGTTATAGAAGGAATCTATCATTGATATCCCTTTTCTAAAAACATATTCAGTTGTATTTTTTTTTTTTGTCTGTGGTGGTTCACTCAGGCTTTTTTGTTTATGTGTATCTTTGGACACAGAAAATGTTCCTGGCTCAAAAAGTTAATTCATAATGGGTGGCCATGATGATGATAACCAGAATTGTCATGCCATGGAAAAAACCACTCTAAATAACTTGGTGGGTAATAAGTACAGAAAGCAACCTCAGCTGCCTTTTTGAATAAATTGTTTTTTTTTTTTTCTTTTTTTAACCACATACTTGCCATTTTACCCTGTTCTTTTCATTTTCTCCCCAGAGCAGTGTAAGTGATCTTTTTCAGTATGCACACAAAATAGAGCTGCCTTGGACTTGTATGTTATGATTTTGATTGCCTGCCTTGTATAGTTTGGGTATAGAATGAACAAAATTGGAATACAAAGAAGAGGAAGAGAAATAAACTATGAAGCCAGGGCTAGGATGAGCAAAGGGGTCGTCCAAGGTGCACATGTAAGGAGGTTTTCATTCTCATGCTCACACAAGATCTGGATGAGCACCTGAGAATGAGCACCCCACCAAATGTTGTGCCCTGTGCACCCAGATTTTCTCACTCAGGTCCAGGCTACAGATTCGTGACTCATCCTTAATAACACAAGCAGGCAGATATCAAGCCAATCAACTGTAGGTAGAATATTTTATTTCCAGTTTTACCAAAATATAAATGTACTTAAAAAGATTTAATTGTGAAACAATGTTCATATAGCTTTATCTCTTCACAGTAATCTCTTATATGGTACTTTCTTTTTCTTCATGAGTTTGAGCTTATGCTAAACGATATAAAATCACAATTTTTGTAGGTAAAAAATTTGAATACTGGTTATTTCATGTGGTTGGTTCAACTTGTTTCTACTTGGTGTAGTGGAAAGAACATGCTCTAAGGAGCTGTATCTGTGTTCAAATTCTAAGTATGTCATTTAGCATCATTGTTGCAAGAAAAGTACTTCGCTTTTTGGTTTTATCATCTGTAAAATGAAATCATAGTTATATTTTGGGATTGCTTTGATTATTAAATGAGGTGATGTAGCTTTACTACTGCTATTGCATAGTATTTAGTATTGCTATTGCGTGCATGTATCCTAAGTTGCTTTAGTCGTGTCTGATTCTGCGACCCCGTGGACTGTAGCCCTCCAGGCTCCTTTGTCCATTGAATTCTCTAGGCAAGAATACTGGAGTGGATTGCTATTTCCTACTGCAGGGGATCTTCCTGACCCAGGGAATGAACCCACGTCTCTTACGTCTCCTGCATTGGCAGTAGGGTTCTTTACTACTAGTGCCACCTGGGAAGCACCACTGCTGCTGCTGCTAAGTCGCATCAGTCGTGTCCGACTCTGTGCGACCCCATAGACGGCAGCCCACCAGGCTCCCCCGTCCCTGGGATTCTCCAGGCAAGAGCACTGGAGTGGGCTGCCATTTCCTTCTCCAATGCGTGAAAGTGAAGTCGCTCAGTCGTGTATGACCCTCAGTGACCCCACAGACTGCAGGCTTCCAGGCTCCTCCGTTCATGGGATTTTCCAGGCACAAGTACTAGAGTGGGGGTGCCATTGCACTACTTATTATTTAATTATTAGTGTTATCCACCACATCTGATTACCAAAGAAATTCCAGAGTAGAAGTCAAAAGCAGTTATGGTTGTGCAAGTATCAAGGCAGAAATATGGTCAGTATTTTATGATGCTCAGGATTAGGGATTTCCAAGGCTGTCCAGATTCTGATACACTTAGTCCAGGGTGCAGTTGTGATTAGCTGTATTTCTAATGAACTACTCTGGTGACCATGATATCCTGCCCCATTTAAGAGAATTCCCCATATAGCAACAGATGCCCCTTCTTTACATTTTAAATTTTTTCATCATATTCTGATTTAGCCCCCCTTTTCTGATATACACTCAGGATTACTTTACTTTAGGGCTTCCCAGGTAGCTCAGCAGTAAAGAATCTACCTGCCAATTCAGAAGATACAGGAGACTCAGGTTCATTCCCTGGGTTGGGAAGATCCCCTGGAGAAAAAAATAACAACCCGCTTCAGTATCCTTGGCTGGGAAGTCCCATGGACAGAGGACCTTGGCGGGCTACAGTCTATGGGGTCTCAAATAGTCAGACAGGACTAAGCACACACACACACTTCCTTTATTTTGTAATTTCTCCCCAGAAAAAGCCCCAGGCTAACGTGATGTGTGCCTTCCTTGTGGGCACAAGGGAAGCCTTTTAATCAAAGATTGTCCTATGAATCTGACAATTTTTTTGTGCATTTCTAGAACAACTTTTTAATTAAAAAAAAAAAAGTCAAACAAGATTACTTAGTTTTCTCTGTAAAAGGCATCATTGTCAGTTTCCATGAAATCCCTTTTCTCTTTAACTCTCTTTCTTTAAGATAGGTGAGTTTAGCAACACCCTTTGTGTCAACTTCTGAATAAAAGAGATGTCTTGGCCTGTTTCTACTGTTCGAAACTGCTATGGTAAAACAATTCCAGTAGCCCAGCCTGCTGGCCTGCCACTGATAAGACCCCTCCCATTCCTTGGTCTGGCATCTTGTTCAGATACTATAGTAAAAGCTCTATTACTCTCTGGGGAGCAACTTGAATGTCATCTCTGTGGCTCATAGCCAGCATTTCTGTGGAAGGGGATTCTTGGGCACAATCCAGAATGTACTTAGTATAATATTGTCCAGAGGATCTTCCCCTTAATTATACAATAGAACCCTGTATTTTTGACCTTCACCTCTGACAGTGTGAATTTTAGTCCAGCAAATATATTTATCTGGATTATAATTAGCTCATTCTAGGGAAAAAAAAAAAAAAACTTTCCAGGAAGTTGTTTGGTACTTTAGAACTAAACTTTAAAGATGAATTGGAGCTTCCCCATAGTTTATAGCAGAAGTTTGAAATAGTCAAGGTTGTTACTTTATTTCAATAATGTTGTCCTTCAAACAACAGGTTCTCAGCAGCAGAGAAGTAAAGGAGCCTTGGAAGTAATTAATTCTAACATTCACCCCTTCAAGAATCATTTGCTATTAATAAAACTACCTGTTAAGATTGTCATCAAAATCTCTGATTGAAAACTTCTATTGATTGGAAGTTCACTGCATTAGAAGCCAATCCATTCACCTTTGAAGTTCTCTACTTTTTACAAAGTGTTTCTGAATATTAATTAGCCTCTCTAATATACAACCATTTATTTTATTTATGCCCTGGAAAATCACACAAAATTCATTTCTCCTCTGTATGGAACCTCTTCAAATATTTTGGTTATAGTTATATCTGCCCAAGTCTTCCCTCCTCTGGTTAAAGTAGTCCTAATTCTCTTCTATATGTCACAGCATTAACACCCATAGAATTCTGGTCACTTTCTATATCATTTACCTAGGCTCCTTTACGGAAAAGGCAATGGCACCCCACTCCAGTCCTCTTGCCTGGAGGGTCCCATGGATGGAGGAGCCTGGTAGGCTGCAGTCCATGGGGTCGCTAAGAGTTGGGCATGACTGAGCGACTTCACTTTCACTTTTCCCTTTCATGCACTGGAAAAGGAAATGGCAACCCACTCCAGTGTTCTTGCCTGGAGAATCCCAGGGACGGGGGAGCCTGGTGGGCTGCTGTCTATGGGGTCGCACAGAGTCGGACACAATTGAAGTGACTCTGCAGCAGCAGGCTCCTTTAGGTGCTCAAATGCATAAATATGATCTGACTAGGGCAGACTACAATGGGATTATAATCTTACTTATACTAGATAGTACAGTTTATTAATAGCACCTTTTATCACATTAGCATTTTTGACAGATTTATTACCCTTTTGAATCATAATAAATTTTCAGTCAACTGAAACCCCCTATAGTTTTTCACATAAACTGATATTAAATCAAGGATTATGAAGGTAAGAAGAGAAAGGGGAATAGACTGGATTGTACTTTTACTCCAAGTATAACTCCTAGTTTATTTTGTAATCTTAGATGAATATCTGTTCCCTGTTTCTCAACTTTGAAATGGAAAGTCTGGATTAAATCATTTCTAGGGTCCCTACCAACTCTAATATTCTATTATTTTAGGGAGCCCTATGCATTTCTCATACAATTGATAGCTTTTTAAAGTAAAATGTGAGACTTTTCACTTTCACTTATCTCAGCAAATACTGTGTTTATGTTTATTAGTATTTCTGTTGATATTCACCTTTTAAAATTTGAATCTATAGATACACATATGGAACTCATTAGTCCTCTGATAAGCTCCTAAGTGTGGAGGGATGTAAAATATCTTTCACTCTAACATGGAGTGAATACACTTGTGTTAAATGGGTTTGAGTCAGGGGAGCATATCACTACTGTGAGTGATATGAAAAAATAAGTGTGGAGGAAGTTGTGGTTCTTTGTGAAGATGTCTGCAGAAGCCTGTTTATGGAAGCCTGGTGCACCTGGGGGTGGGTCTGTCGTTTCTCTTTCAGTAGGCCCACTTGGAGAAACAGGCAAAGCTGAACATGAATGAGGAAAGAATGAGATCAGACTGCAATGTGTGGAGATCAACTGGAACCCATGTGGACACATTGGAACCCACTTCTATGTGTTATCACCTCTGACTTCGATGAGGTAGTTGGCCTGCAGAAGAAGCTAGAGTTCCCTCCAAGGAACTATGCATGCAACTGGCCCAGTCCTTGGAGAGGCTGAGGAGGACATACGATGAAAACTAGAGAAACAGAAGGCCCAGCTGCTACCCATCACCAACTGGGGGGAATCACATATTAGCACTGGTGGGCACAGCCGTGGTGGGGACCGAACAGCATTCAACCTTTACTTCACTGGCTTCCAAATCGCATGCAAATTTCCTTGTAGTCAATCTTAACCAGGAACCATGCAAGGAAGGGAATTCTGAGAATTCCAGATTAGTCATGTTAGCATGGTGCAAATATGCAGCAAAAATAGCATTTCATGTCTAGTTTAGACAATATTTGTCATTCTGTAAAAAGTAATTATAGGCAACCCGTAAAACAAATGTGAAAACAAAAAGAACTGGTATCAATTGCTTTGATTATAGATTGAAATATAAGAGCATAGTGACTGAAAAACCTAAAATAGCATTTTTAATGTTGAAGCACATGAGTAAACTTTAATAAGCTGTCTGTTCAGTATAATAAAATTCATCAACAAATATAGAAGACTACATTTAGGATATGTGTGACATTAAAATCATATAAAAGTGACCCATGTACTCAGAAGTGTGTGTGTGTGTGTGTGTATAGGTGAGAGTGGGGATTTGGCTGTCTGATGACCTTACCTGTATCAACAATTTCCTATGATAGGAAAGCATTCCAGAAGTCTTCCTTCTCTCAGAGTTTCTCTCTTGATGCTTCCCTCCTTTCTCTGAGTGATTCTCTCCACTTCCAGCCTTTACTTGAACACTTTCCCACTAGTGCTCATTTCACCAAACCTCTTGATTCTTAGTTCAAAATTTATTTTTAAATTACATGATTTTAGTTCATATTATATATGTATATGTAAATTTATCTTGGAAACAGTAGTTTTCATCTGCTATAGTCTGTCATTGTGGTTTCAAACAAAGGTGTACAATTGCAAGGCATCATCATCCTGAATAGATATAATTATCTGTAATACTAAAAACAACACTAGTATTTTGAATATTCAAAGAGCTTTCTGTGGCCCGTGAATGGTTCTGAGTTCTTGTGAGTATGCCTCTAAAAACACAGAAGCTCAAGGTATTCTGTTCTCATTAAAGGTCAAGTGGGGCTTCAGATAGTTAATACTAAATTTGATGTGTTTACATCATACTTAATTATTTTTCACTTGCCTTCAGACAACCAAATCAACCAAGATGAAAGCATTCTCTTAAACTTCCCAAAGTGATCTGGACGTAATGTGGAAGAAAGAGTGGTTAATGACCTTGTTTGATCTGCAGACACAAATCACATCTTTTCACTTTAAAGTAACTAATATGTCAGGTGTGTACCCTGAAATCTTACCTTGATAAATTTTCACCTCCAGTTTATTGCTAAACTTTTTCCTGACTCATTAGACAGAATCTCACTCCTGAAATACTAATTGTGATTACTCCTAGTGATTCCAGATAGCCCAGAACTTTCTGTTCCTACTAGGGCAAGATAATGAACAAAAGAATTGCCTCCATTGCTGCTATGCCAGATAAGGACCGTTTAAAAAGGATTAAAAAGTTCAGGAGGTTATTAAGAAAAACTTAGAGTCGGAGGATGGTGATAAATGAGATTTAGATGCTGGTGACCTATTTAAATCTTAAGGGAGGAATTTTTTGAGCACACTTAAGCAAATGTCAGAAAATGTTAGTGTTTACCTATTCATCATCTACTTAGAATAGTAGGCTTGTGATTTGCCCACTATATGCCATTTACCAAAACAGCAACAAAATCAGGTAGTTTTTGACAGTCAAATGTATCATATAACATTTCCATTTTCTTTTAAGCCTCTGTATTCTGGATACACTTTTAGAAGAGAATTTTTTTTTTTTTTTTTTTTTTTGCCCAACTGAGACCACTTAAATTTCTCCTATTAATTAAACATTAAAGTTTCCCTAAAGTAAAGCTAATTAATCCTTAAAATATGAAAATCACCATGAAAAGACAATTTATAGTAATAATTTCTATAAATTCAAACCTATGCTATGGTGATCAAGATAGGAGAAAATGAAAATTAAATACCAGTGGGACGAGAGTATGTGTATTTTCATGTGCCTTTATCACAAAATGATGGATAATTGACTAATTTTATTTTTTCTTAACTGTTAAAATCCTTACCTTGTATGTGTCAGCTTGAAGATTTAAATTTAAAACTTGATACATCTATGGATATAATGACCTGAACTCTTCTTGAAGGAAATTATGTATATTCAATAAAATTATGTATATTCAATATGAAGTCAAGGTCCACAGATGTTTAAAATTTTAGGCACTTGACAAAAGATAATCACATATTCATTTAATTTTCACAAACTTCCCTTATTACCACTTTTCAAATAACAAGGGAAAGGAGTTAAGGAACTTCTCAGTCTCCAGTTAGTGGGTTTCTTCATTGATACTTGAACCCAAAACATGTCCATGTAAGCAGTAATGACATCTGCTCCATGGTGTGTTTGGAAGATGAAATAATTCAATATAAATAAAAGTGTTTTGCAAGCATCGATCTTTAGAAATATCACCCCTATTGAGGAGATACCCCATTGGAAGTGTTCTTCTTTAGAGACATCAGAAGTTATTCTTAATTTCTAGAACTGCATTATATTATGGCAAGGACAGGAACTTTAGAAAATTTTTCATGTATAGAACTATCAGCTCTTTATTTTTCCTTTTTCTGTAGGCCCACTGGATAGATTTTCTGGACTGGACAAGATGACAGCTTCTGGTGAGGAGAGGGAGGTAGAATCAGCAGCTGCTCCTGCAGCTGCAGAAAGTTGCTGACACAGGACTCAGTTGGGAGAGCACTGAATGGAGTGCGGTAATTTGGTGGAGAAAGGCAAAGAGAAGGCAGAGCGCATGCAGTGAAGAATGACTCAGATAGTTTTCCCTACCCAGAACTTTATTCTGCTAGAGTTCTCTGCAGCATTTTTGTCATTGTAAATTGGAGACTTGGAATCAGCAAGAGACAGAATAGAATCTCTGATGAACCTCCAGATGGGGGTGCTTTGTTTAAAAAAAAAAAAGATAGAAATAGAAAGAGAGGTGTACTTGCATACCAAAAAGGAGGCACAAAGAGTGGATGGGCTCCTCTAAGAAAAGAGATTGTAAAGTGATGCAGAGGGAGCAGCACTACTCAGTAGCGCTCTGGGTGATCTTGAATGGTTCAGGAAAAATAATGCAAAGGGACACCAGGAGACTTTTGCAGGTGACAGATATGTTTATTTTACTTTGTGTTGATGGTGTCATGGGAACTTGCATGTGTCCAAACTTATCAAATTATATGTGTTACATACTTGCAGGGTTTTTTTTCTTAATTTGAACTAAAATTAAGAAAAATTTACCTTAATTTTAATTTCTGAAATTGAGAAAAAATCACCTTATAGATTCCCTCAAGAAAGCTATAAAACAAAAACAGAAGAAGAAAGACATGGTTTCAATTCTGTCTTGTTCACATCCTTTGAGGAAGAGGCTAGAGTTTAGCCAGAAACACTACAATATAAAGGAAAACTGACTCCAATCAGTGCTAAGCTTATTTCTACCATAATAAAATAGAAGAAAGAGCCTGCAGCTGTCTTACAAACAATCCCTACTGTGTTATTGATTGGTGGAGGTTCAAAAAATGTATTTAGTGAATTTAGTGCTAAAAATATTCATATTGTTTCTAAACAACTTTATTGAGATATAATTTCTATACAGTAAAATTTACTGATTTAAACGTACAACATTATGTGTTTATCAAATGTGTACCGTTATGTGAGCACCATTAGTATCAAAAAACAGAACATTTCTATCATTACAAAAAAGTTCACTCACAGCTCTCTGCAGTTAGTCCCCTCCTCTATGTCTGGCTCCTAGATAACAATGCTGATATGTTTCTAACACTGCAGTTTGCCCTTTTCTAGAATCTCATATAGAGGATATCATAAAATACATAGTCCTTATTGTTTTGAAATTATTCATTATGTTTCCTGTAATGTTTAGCTTCTTTTATCACTGCATAATACTCTTTTGTAAGGATACACCACACCTTCACCAGATGGTGGACTTCTGTGCTGTTTCCAGTTTGAGACTATTACAGATAAAGCTCCTAAGAAAAATTCATATACAAGTTTTACTACAGATATGTGTTTTCATTTCTCTTAGGTCACTATCTAGAAACGTGTTTGTCAGATCATAGGGAAGTATATGTTTATGAGAAATTACCAAATGGTTTCCAAAATGGATATACTATTTTGGATTCCCATCAGCAATGTGTAAGAGATCAAGTTCAATTTCTTACAGGTGTTTGGAATTACTGATCCTTTTAATTTGAGCTCCTATAGTGGCTTTGCCAGGGAAGGCAATGACACCCCACTCCAGTACTCTTGCCTGGAAAATCCTATGGACAGAGGAGCCTGGTGGGCTGCAGTCCATGGGGTCACTGAGGGTCAGACACGACTGAGCAACTTCACTTTCACTTTTCACTTTCATGCATTGGAGAAAGAAATGGCAATCCACTCCAGTGTTCTTGCCTGGAGAATCCCAGGGACAGGGGAGCCTGGTAGGCTGCCATCTATGGGGTCGCACAGAGTCGGACACGACTGAAGTGACTTAGCAGCAGCAGCAGCGGCAGCAGTGGCTTTGCAGTGGTATCTCATTATAGCTGTTATTTGCATATACCCAATGAAGAATGATGCTGAACATTGCATTTCATATGTCATATTTGGTGAAGTATCTGTTCAAACCTTTTGCCAACTCTTTAACTTTGTCTTACCATAATTGAGTTGTAAGATATTTTGTATTTTCTGGACATGTATTTAATCATATGTTTAATCAAAAATGAATTTTGCCTCTATTTCTCCTAGAATGTTATGTGCCTTTTATTTCCTTAACAATGTCTTTTGAAAACAAAATTCATTAAGCTTAATGAAGTTTAACTTACTGATTTTTATTTTATGGTTCATCATTTCTCTAGACTATCTAGAAAATCTTTGCCTATCCCAAGGTCACACAAATTTGCTGCTATATTTTCTTCCGTAAGTTTTATAATTTTTAGCTCTGGAATTATGATTAATTTCAGCTTACATTCTGAATAGGTATGAGGCTAGGGACAAAGTTTATTTATTCAATTATGTTGTATATAGTGATCCAATTGTTCCAGCAGAATTTTTTGAAAAGACTAAACTTTTCGCAATGAAACACCTTGGTATTTTTGTTAAAAATCAATTGACCATACATGTGTTCTGAACTCTGTTTTCTCTGCCATTCACCTACAGGTCTGCTGCTGCTGCTACTGCTAAGTCGCTTCAGTCGTGTCCGACTCTGTGAGACCCCATAGACAGCAGCCTATAGGTCTATATGCATGCAAATGTAACATTGCCTTGATTACTGTGCTGTATACTAATCCTGAAATTAAGTATACATATTCCCTGATTTTGTTCTTTTCAAGTTATTTTGACTACTCTAGGGGCTTTGCAGTTCTACATAAATTTTTAAATCCGTTATTTCTTCAAATGATCTAATGAAATTTTGTTTAAGATTGTATTGAATCTAAAAATTTGGAGAGAATTTACAGTATAATATTATTTCATTCATGAGCATGGTATATCTCTCTGCACATTTAGAAGTCCTTTAATTTATTTCAATAATTATTATAGTTTTAAGCACATAGATATAGCACCTATCTTGTTCATTTTTTTACCAAATATTTCATATTTTTGATGCTGTATTATAAATGATGTAAACAAATTAATTTGTAATTCTTAATACTATGCAAAAATTTAATTGTGTGCTTTTTTCAAATAATTCTTAGATAAAATGTAAATGTCTATGTACTCTGTTGCTGAGTTGTTTCCAATTCTTTGAAACCCTTATAGACTGTAGCCTGCCAGGTTCCTCTGTCCATGGGATTTTCCCAGGCAAGAATAACAGAATAAGTTGCCATTTCCTACTCCAGGGGATTTTCCTAGCCCAGGAGTTGAACCTGTGTCTCCTGTTACTGTATGCCACCTGGGAAGCCCTGTAAATGTGTATATTTGCATAAAAATGTGGGTATTCTCATTAGGTTCACTTGTTTAGAGTTCTCTCATTCCACCTTAAAAAACTTTTTTTTTTTGAAGTATAGTGATTTCCAATATTGTGCTGCACAGCAAATACACAGCCATACACATATGTAATTCTTTTTTATATTCTCTTCCACCATGGTTTACACTAGGATATTGATGTATAGCAGGACCTTGTTGTTTACCCATCCCACATGCAGTAGTCTGCATCTCCTAACCCCAAACCGAGTGCATCCCTCTTCCTCCTCCACTCTTGATAACCCTGTCTGCTTTGTAGATAGGTTCATTTGTGCCATATTTTAGATTTCACATGTAAGTGATGCCATTTGGTGTTTGTCTTTCTCTTTCTGACTTACTTTACTTATTATGATTATCTATAGTTGTGTCTATGTTGCTGCAAATGGCATTATTTCATTCTTTTTCATGGCTGAGT